>NW_024387285.1:1366052-1966052 GCF_900408965.1 Simochromis diagramma | reverse complement strand
TTTCTGCTCAGCCTGTGCAGAAAACGTTGTCTCGTTTGTCAGGTTGAAGTTTTAGAAGCTTCTAAATAGCCATGATTAAAAGGGTGCACTTTTTTTCCTGTGGAGTGGTGTGGGAAGACTTCTATCGCTTACTGGTTCCTGTTGAGAATGAAGCAGCTGTGCAGGTGAACTGCTGGGCGTGTAGAACTTAAATTCAGACCCACAGACCCTTCGGCCAACGCTGCATGCTAGTTGCACTGAATAATATTGCTATGCCCTTGACAAATAAGATTATGTATGATCTTAAATGGCAAATAGGAAAACTACATGTGCAGAACTTCAGCAACAAGAAAAGTTTGATATTGTTGAATTGGTTATAAATTTGGGGACGTTTTGAATGTCTTTTTTTCGCTTTCAAATATGTTCGGTAGAAGGAAAAATAAATGTACGTGTGAATATTTGCTATCACTCTGGGTTTCTGTGACTCTGGAAAACAAGGCCCAGCTTGTTAGAAACATGTCCTGTTGGCTCATCAAAAGTTCATAACTGTTTAACTTTTACTTTAAAATGACATTTATTTGCTCTTTTTTTTTTTTTTTTTTTTTTTTAAGGCTCTGAAGCCATCTAACCACGCCACCATCCAGAGCATAGTGCGGGCGGTGGGCGTCGTCCCAGGCATCCCCGAGCCGTGCTGTGTCCCCGAGAAAATGTCTTCCCTCAGCATCCTTTTCTTTGACGAGGACAAGAACGTGGTGCTGAAAGTCTACCCCAACATGACAGTAGATTCCTGCGCCTGTAGATAGTTTCTTTTTCTTCCCAGGCCTCATCGCACACACCTCGTGTCATAAAGAGAAGTAAAAAAACAAACAAACAAAAAACCCCACATACAGCCATAAAGACGGTCTCTTCTCCTGTTCCTGCAGTCATACACTCACTCAGATACAAATAACAAGTGAATACAACTTCCCTTTTGCACTGGAGGAGAGCACCGCCTGTTGTTCCAGGTGACGATGTGACTGTCAGTGGGAAGAAATGGATCACGTGAGTTATCCTAGTAAAAGTTGTATTTTAAACGTATTTATCATCGCTGCTCAGTTATCAGTTGGGCGACGGCAAGGTGGATGCGATCATAAACCCACTATCAAGGCATACAAACACCAGCTGAGGCATAAAAGAGACAAAAACTGAAGGAAAATATTCACTTTTCAGGAAAAACCAAAAAGATCTTCATTTCAGCTGGTGCCCGTGGGAGGGCGAGGTGGTTGTACTCATCTTTCTCTCCTTCACAGCTTGAAGTTGTCACCTCCAGGTCACCTCTGCTCGCATTTGCATGGTTTTTGTTACTATGTGTAAGTATTTATGTCTGTACTATCACTGTGTTATTCACCATACGAGAATTTATTGTATCATTTTTTGGCTTGGCTGCTATAAAGGGTTATATTAGATTCCAAAGCCAGAATTGTGACGTAGACTTTTAGGTTGCTTTACATATTTATGTTTAACTCTGTTGTTGTACAGAACCCACATTTTTTTTTTTTTAGAGTTTATTATAGGTGGAAGAGTAAGCTACATTCATATGGTCTCCTCATTAACAGGGACATTCTGAGGCATGTTTTGCTTCTCCAAGAAAATGAAAAAGCTTCATGAGTAAACCTCGTAGGTGAGGCCAGATTAACTTGTTAGCATGAGGCCAGAACTGCAAAAATTAATGCTCAGTGAGAGGCAGCTGAAGGAGAAATATGTTTTTGACGTACTCTTCTGTTAGAAACTGATGGAAAGTGTTGCGTGAGGTCTCGGAGGTGGAGGTGGATAAAATTTCTGAAAAAGTAATTTGGCTGCCTTTAAAACCCAGCAGAAGATGGATTTTTGCAGGGGTGCAACTTCTGCTGGGACGTTTTTCTTCTCTGCGAAGCTCCGCTTCAAACTCAGTTACGTTCTGATCCGTTTCATGAAAACACCAGTATTACTGAGGACCAGAAACATGTGGGGCTCCGCTGTAGGCATTTGGGGGGAAGAGTTTTAGGACGGGCTGACAGCTTTAAGCCATTCATTCATACAAATTGGTAGATGGCTTAAAATAAATGAACACTCCAACTATCAGGTCAAAATGAACTTTTTTCAGTGTTAAATTGAGCACAATTTGCAGTAAACTGCCTGCTACTAAACTTAGCAAATTAATTTTTTATGATTCATTTAAATACTCTCCTCCCAAAATTTTATTCTCACAGGAAAAAATACATATGCAAGTTTTTCTTTTTTTACCTGTTTTCCCCCCCAAAAACCTCTTGAAGGTATAGGATATTGAAAGGTACCACTACTCTGACTTTTACTTGGATTTCAGTTTCACCTCTGTGCTGTTTTTCAGCTTCAGGAAAAACAGAAAAGTGGTACTTGGTGCAAGCTACTAGCATCAGCTGGGTACAGTGGTGGCAGTAGAAAAAATGAGATGAAGCAAAAACAAGCTGTGCATTATTATGTCCTTTCTGTTATTCACGTTTTGAGCAATATGACCGTCATTATTATTACTGTGTATTATTCTACAGAGTGGGTTTTACATAAATCATTAGAGGGTGTGTTATTCGAGTCAGATCAGCTACAAACAACAGGCACACCTGGAGGAGCAGTTAACATGTCGTAACCTTGCCTTGAGTTGTGCGTTATTGTCACAGTTCATAAAACCAAATATTTATTCAGAGCAAATAGACGTAATTATAGCAGCGTTTTTTTTCTATACACTTGTACATTGCCTTTGTATATAGCTCACTCTACTACAATGATGCGTCTTTGAGATAGAAGTGCCTTTTTGAATGGGTGGATTTCTGCTTCACAAAAAGTTCGAGTTGATTCATCGTGAAGCTCAAGTCAAAGCAAGCAGCTGAGTATTTTTCTTATGGTACAAAATAGGCTCCAGAGTGAACATAGCGCGTATTCTTTTGTGGAATTTATTCTCAAATGTATTTCAAACCATTTTGATAATCCAGAGACGTTTATTTTGTGTCAATACCCGAGGGCAGATTGTGTAACTTTCTATATTTTGTACTGACACGTTTTACAGTTTGTGCTTCCTCGTTTTGTGCCGACACGATTTTTAGAAATGCATGTTATAGAATGAAGTGGCTTCCTCCGTTGGTGCCAGTACAACTTTGCAGATGTGACGACTGCTGACGCGTCACTTTTTGGATCCTTGCTTTTTCTGCATTTGTGACTCAACTTTCCGAGTATGAATCGGCGCAGTCATCTACAGCGCAGCGCATCGACCTTTACTTCACTGTTTCATCTTCTCGTGTAAATGTTGTGCTGTAGGTTAAACAAAGAAATGCCTGTACAATAAGCTTCATAAAATATATTTGTATATGGAAAAGGCCTTTAACATGCATCTATTTATTTTCTCTATGTTGCATATCTTGTAAAGGTGTGGTCTGGGAAAGGGGGGGCCGAAGCTCAGAAATGTCGATGGTCTTTATATCTGCGATGGACATTTGTCACTACTGACTAAAAGTGTGGTGAACTGTTTAAAGGTCTCCCTCCTCTGAGCTCGGACCCTCCTTCCAAAGCATTCAAAGAAATGAATAAAAGTATGCAAGAACAAAATCTATCAAGACTTTTATTGTATTTATTTTTTGTCAACCTTTGGTTATGAAATGCTGTATCCCATTTTAAAACAAACCAAAAGAAAAATACTTAAAGTTCATGTATTTTCTCCCTCTGTACCTCCTGAAAATAACACAAAATCTGTTTCTGAGGTACAAGTACCAAAATTCAAAGGTATATCTGTATGTACAGGGATGTTTGTCCCTTTTTATTAGATTATTTACTTTTTGTTCATATACAGTGTATATATATATTTTCAGGATCGCGTCAGACAAAGGCAGGTATAGATACAGTGTAGCACATTATGTGTGCTGATTAGCAGTCCAGTTAAGTTCAATCACTTTGTCTTCAACCACTTTAAAGTGTTAAAGTCAGCTATTTAGCTGCCTCCCCACATATCTGTTATTACACTATAACATTTGATTAAGAATTTTCGAACATATTCATAACATTTAAAAGCTTTGCCTGATTTATATTTGGCCAATCGCATAAGGTCATCTTCTCAGTCATCTTCCAGCGTGGCTGCTATTTTTAGATCCCTCCCCGGATGTCCAGTTCTGACAAATTTCACTGTCCGTGCTGCGATGTCTCACCAACCTCAGACTTCTGCTTCCAGCTGACCCAGATTTTGTATCTCGCACTGTCACGGCTGATGAGAGCTGGGTCTGCAGGTAGAGCTTAGCAGGTTTTTAGCTGTCCAGTTTGAGTGCAAAGTACACTCGACAGATTTGCTTTTCTGAAAGGTTGAAGCACACCCACTGAAAGGTTGAGGAATCACCATTTTGACGCAGTGAAATAAATCCAGCACATACCAGAGGTACAAGTACATAATGGGACTTCCTCTGAGAGAATAGCAGCCACGCTGAAAATGGTCCAAAGTTGCACAACAAGGTGAGAATGGATCAAACTTTTATTGATCTGTTCTCATAACTTTATGATCACACCCTGTGGGCTTGCTGGCCTAAACTGTACGAAGGTAAACATGTAGCAACGTGTGAGAGCTTGTAGATGTAACACAAGAGTGTGAAACATTTTTAAAAGTGAAAACAAAACTTAAAATGTTTTCTACATTTTATCTTACAGGCCCTCGGATTTTGCATCATATTTACCTTCATAAAACTGCACTTTCACTCATGATACATTTCCATTTTTTGTGATGAGAATCTTCTGATTACAATGCAAGACATCATGAGTCATTTAAATAAACCAACAACTTCCACTCTCACACACAGACCACTAGCTTCATTTGTCAGAGAGAGCTCCGCTGACTGCCATTAACCAAAATGCCTCTGCTTTTACCATCAGATCTGCCTCTGCAGTAATGACAGTAGAATTTGTGAATTCAACGTCTAAATCCACCTCCGGTTTTCCATTGCAGCAACAAGTGGGCCACTGTAGGACGGCCCACATCTCTGAGTGTGATCCAACCACAGGTAAGACCTCTTTTAGGGCTGTTGAAAGGAAAAGGAAATATCTGCTGTGGACTAGAACCTCCAGATCAGCCCAAAGGAAACTGGAGTTAATGCCACTTTACTAATAAAATGAAAAAGTTCAAATGTTAAACCGATGTGTTTGAAGGGATTGTGTAAATGCAGTTAAAAAACTCTGTCCTGAAACAGCACTGCTCCTCCAAACTCACACATACATTCACCAATCAGAGGACACATTTACAATATACATGATATTTACAAATTCACTCACCCGTTTTTTTTAAGGTTTATATAAAGGAGCAAGTAGGTTAGATTGTATAAACTGTGTATTTCGGATGCTTGTGCTTTATATTATTGAGTATATACACAGAGACGTGGTACCTCAAATGTTTAAAATGGAAAACACACCAATTTAAACCCCAGGTTCCTCAGAATCACCTCACAGTAAACCCTAAACATATTCTGCTCACTTCGGCCTCTGCTGTTCCTCCTCACATCATCAACGGCTCAAACGTGTCTCCGGCTCAGGAAGCCCACCGCGAGACGCTCACACTTTATGATTCAAGTGGAGAGAAGGTGTTCCCGTCTTTATGTTTGTCATCTGTGACAAAAGTGAAGAGGCTGTGAGGATAACGCAGTTGGCACAAGGAGCTACAGATGCTTCGTGGATGTTTCTGTTGGGGTTCATATCCAGCGTGTGTTGGTTTTCAACGCAGTGTCATCTCCTCAAATTCCCTTTAGCTGTTAGAAATAAAGGCCGCATCGATGTTTCTGAAGTAAAAGAGCAATTAGGGAATTCAAAATAAGAATAGTATGACGTATGGCAAAGAATGCTGAGCTGAATAAACTCTTGGTCTCTCCAAAGCAATCGGTTATGAAGCTCAATGACACCATCCGAGTGTTTCTGGACCATCCATAAAATGTACTGTGCCTGAGGGCAAACTTAAAAAAGCTTGAGCTGTACCCAATAACTTCAGGAAATCAAAAACTACAAACACGGCAGTGAATCATTTCTGTAATTTCTGCATGTCTGTAGTTACTCTAATGTGATGTTAGCACAATAAATTTAGTTTTTACTGTTTTTTGTGGGCATTACCAACTGGAAAGCTACCCTGAAATGTCCACATTGCCACTGGGAGATGTTTTTAAGAAAACAGTGCACGTTCAGGATTGGTTAAAGTGCACGTTCTCTTTCACCAGCTCTAAAATAACTCACAGGGTTACTGTGCTTTACAGAGGGGCTCAAACTTCCACAAGGGGACAGTTACATGGAGGAGTTTATCCCCCAGTCACAGTGCTGGCTGTTATCACTTCCCATGTGTTTATATCGCCCTATTGCATGGGATCAACTCTCCTGTAGTTTTGGTTAGTTTCCTGCCCCTCCCTGAGGCTGGTTCTGCTTCTCTACCTCATGTGATCTTTGAGGTTGTCTCCGTAATACTGTAGGGTCTTTAGCTTATAATGTAATGAGTCTTGAGATGACAACTGTTGTGAACCGGGCCTATATAAATAAAAAATAAACATTTTAATTGAATATGGGGTGGAGGTGTTTATCCAGCACACCACCCTGGTGCAGCACATATCAGCAGCAGATTATAGAGAAGCTCATTAATGTTTATAATAGCGTTATTATGGACTCCTAGTGTATCCCAATACCCGGTTCCAGGCTGACGGCTTCATAACGAGCTGTTTAACTCTGCAGTGAGCCGATGAAGGCCGTTTGTGTGGCATTTTTGTAACTGAGTGTCTGCGGCTGCACGAGGTGTTGAACTGATAATATGGCTTGTGACTCCCAGTTGCTGATGAATGTACGTCATATAGAAGGTATAGAAAGAATTTTATCCTACTGTGATGCTAACCTTACTTATTCTAACTATGAGAACCTGTTATATTCCACAGTAATACCACAAATTGAGCTAGTTGATTCTGTGCAGCCACAGTAGCCCTGAGTGTCCTCTTAGCCCACTAACATTAGCCAGCTAAGGAGTGTTAACTCACCTGACTTAATGTGATTCAACACAAATATTAGAAATCTTTCTTTTTTTGTTGCATCTGGGCTACATCTGAAGTTTTGTCTGGGTTAACGATTAATACATTAATCCTGTATGTCAAGCTAGGCAGCTTCATGCTAATTAATGTGACACTGAGCACCATTAACCAGAACCTCCTGTTTTGTTGGCATTAATAAAATCCTTTCTGGTAATGTTCTTAATCTGCTTCTGGCAAATGTCTTGGTGGTGGCCCGACTCCTCTGAGGTAAAAGCTTGTGCATTTCACATCCAGTTTTGTTCTAATGTTGAACGCTGACGCGGCTGTTGGAGCAGCTTAAAACTGTTCTGAATCGCTTCGATTTTTCTCGACATTTTTGTCAAAAATAGTGTGAAACAGAGAGTAAAAGAAAAGTCAAGCAGTAAACCTTTACACCTTTGAAGGCTTCCATTCAAATGTGCACATGTTGTATGGAGATGCAGGAGCAATACGGGTTTAGCTTTTGGTAATGTCCCATTTTCAATTACCTGTCAATCTGTGACAATCATAAAGCTGCTAAACCATGGCTGAGGTGATGTAAAGTCACCTGTAAGTCCACTTTTGCTGTTATATTTTAGTTGTTAATGTGTGCAGTGGAAGGAAAATGTTGGAAAGATGGAGGAGAAGCCCTCAGAAGTCCATGTCCCAACCAGACAGCTCATCGGGAGGACTGTCATCATCTGGAGGGTAGCTGTCGAAGTAACTGTGATCTGTTGGTCCTGTAAGCTATGGAGCAAAGGAAGGAAGAGGAGAGAGAGATGGTTAGCAAAGCATTGAGTTGGTCTGAAATCAAATAGTAACAACTGATGGGGCAACAAAATTCAACATGGCATTTTTAAGGGTAATACAAATTCCCTTTGGGGTTGTGTCAAGAAGGGCAGCTGGAATAAAACTTAAATCAAATGTGGAGCTACTTGCTGTGGTGACCCCTCGTGATAAATCACTACACATGAGCGGGGGACACTGGTTTCCTTTTCCAATGTGGAACAGTATGAAGTGTGCAGGAGGCAGAAAGCATGATGGCCACGTCTTGCTGGGAATTCACATGACAGTTACCTCCTTTATCCTTATTAAGCCCATTTTTCCACAACAGGAGCTATAAGACATTTGGTGTGCGTTCATAACACACACGTAAGGGTAAGAAGGAAGAAATGCCTGCTGTGGGACAGGTATTTCTGTGCTGGAAGAAACCTCCTCGGGCTCTACACTGACTGGCTAAAGTCAGATAAGCAACTACAGTAAGATTTTTGGGAAAATCAAGCAATCGGCACATGCTAGATTAAGAAAAGCAGAACAAATGGAAACTGGATGAAAAATAAATCTGAACTCCATCAAAGTTCCTGAGAGATTTTACAGAGACAGGAGGAGGCTGGAAGAAAGAGCTAGAAGTGAACTAAAGATTGGCAGCGGTGCTGGTGTAAATGAAGTGGTGAATCTGACAAATTGCTCTGGGAGCTGCCTCATCCTGTCTGCTGTAGCTGCTTTTATCTTTTGTCCCGGACTTCACACTGAAGTGCAGCTCAGACAACAAAAGGAGAGACGGAGACAGCCGAAGTGACGTCGGGACGCTTGACTTTTAAAAAGTCCCGCGATCATTGTTTCAGCCGGCTAATCTGCCTACAGGTCTCCTGCACACTTTAAACAGCAAACAGATATTTTGTTCTGAAAGTTTAATCTCGCTTCAGTCATGACGTGGAACTACAAGTTTTACAAGTTTGATCACAGCTTACTTCTCTTTTCAGTGGCGATGGTAACGTCCTTGCCTTCAGCCCCTCCCAGTTGAAGCCATTAAACCACCTTCAGATACATTAGAGAAAACACACATCTGTAAGTGTATTTATCTTCTCACATTTAAATATATGAGTTTGACTCTGTCAGAACAAACGCAAAGTAGGAAACGTCCCAATTTAAAGTTGTTAAATGTCACTTGTTCTGGATCAAGAACTCTTTCTGTACATTTTACTTGGACTTTGACTTCTATTCCTGGCTCAGTATGGAAAATGAGAACTAGGTCAGCATCACGTTTAAGAGCAACATATTAATCCCTGCATTATGCGTATATATTGTTTCCTGTAATGCGGTAGCCTCATGCTGTCTTTGTAAAGGAAAAAGGCAAGTGGCAAGTTCAATCATTTGATAAGCCTTGACGATGTTTGCATCCGACTGCTCTTGCACACTGTTCAGTGATTATCTAATTGTAAAGGCTATAAACCACGAGCCTTCATCCATAATGTTCAATCAGTGCTAATTTGTGGAACTAATCTTCCCGCTGAGATCCACAACAAATGAGTCCGTTCCTACTTACCTGTGCTTCTTAATATCAGTTATTCCATTTTTGAGATTGCCCAGTCGCTCTGAGGGGTTCCGCCTGTAAAACAGATCAAAGTCAGGAAATTAACTCTTCACCAAATTACTGTGCTAGTTCCAAGATGGTTGGGTTATGTTTTCCTGCTCTGTTGTTCAGAGCTTGAAGAAAACTGTTTAATGTACCTGGGTGTCAGGTATACTGAGCACATCAGCCATCATCAGACTCTGTCCTGAAAATCTGAATCGAGGATTTTGTGTCTACTCAAGCTTTAGGTATGTCGGCCTGCGCATGTGAGTGTGTACCTGCATAGCTTGCGTATGAGGTCCTCCGGTCTCTTTGTTATCTTCTTCGGGAAGTCCATCTTCTCAATGCCTCTCAAGATGAAAGTGTACGTCATCATCTGGTCAATTCCTGAGAACGGAGGACTGTGGAGTGAAGAAAGAATCGGCAGATATTCAGCAAGCTTTTAGCAGTACTTTGTGTAAAAATGACTGCAGGTCAGTGGGCAGAGTGAAGTGGATGAGTGAAAGGATGATCTTGCTGCAGATTGGAATCACAGAAGAACACGTGCTCTAACCTGCCGGTAAGAAGCTCAAACACCAGGATGCCCAAAGACCAAAAATCCACACTGAAGTTGTGGCCTTTGTTGAGGATGATCTCTGGTGCCACATACTCTGGAGTGCCACAGAAGGTCCAAGTCTTCTGGCCACATCTGATCTTCTTGGCAAAGCCAAAGTCGACCTGGAAAAGGAGAGTTTAGTCTTTAAAGAGATGTTTACTGTCAGCCTGTCAGCATACAAGTGTATAGTAATGTTGAAACTTTTAAAAGTCCTCTGGGGAGCCTTTAAGGCTTTTCCACAAAAATACCTGCCTACATTAAAAGCCCTACTCTTTAAGAAACCACTGTGCTGCTTATGTCTGCTTAGATGCCATAAAACATCCTGATGTCTAAGCAGTTTTATCAGACACATGAAAAAGAAACCAATCAACAAAAAATGTGTTATGTGACATGAATTTCTCCCTAATTCATTGTTTTCTTATCTTTTCTACTTACTGTATCCATAACTAGCTTGTCAGAGCATTTGTTCACTGCCCTGCTGGGTCAGCAGACGTGATGTTCATGTGTAATGAAGCTATAATGTTGTGACACTGTCCAAGTTTGACTTGCTTTCAGTAAATGTGCCAGTAACCACTAAAACTGTAGTTACAGTGCTCCCCCCCCTTCTTTTAGTTGCCCTTTTAATTGCTTATTTCCAAACTATTTAAACTATACTTCATACTGCATGCACTGGTGCACGTTATTAAGACAGTGGCCAGAAGTCGAACCCAGGACCTTCTTGCTAACCCTTGTGCTACCATGCTCCCATTCTTATATTAGTGAATAATTCACCATATGTCACTAATACATGACGTACTCGGCAGAACACTAAACTTGTGACTCAAGCCACAAAACCTAAAAGCACCTGTGAGTCACAGATCAGGACACGGTAGAGCTCACAGCACCCGCAGAGCAGAGGAATTAGCTGCATCAATTTACACAGCATTTAGATGGATGACACAGAACGTGGGTGGAGAAAAAAACAAAGCAAAACGCTTACACAGACCTGCCAAATGTCAGGCGCACACACAGGTGTGACCAAAGGAAATGTTTAGTTGTGCCTGACAGACTTTTTTGGTCGCAATTAAGACCAAAACGGTTGCATCCTGGAGTCTGGAAACACACATTTTGATTAAGCCTGATGACTCCAAACTATAAGAAATGCACTGGTCATCAAAGCGGGAGGAACATGCTGACAAGTGTTGTTCTTTCATGGTTCTGAGACAAAATGCGTTTACTTTCTGGAACTAATCTCACCAGTTTGATGTATCCTTCAGAATCCAGAATGAGGTTCTCGGGCTTCAGGTCTCTGTAGAGGACACCTTTCCGGTGGAGGTACTCGAAAGCCTCCGTGACACAGCCCACGCAGAATTTAGCAGCAGATTCATCAAAGCTGCCCCTGAAGACCAAAACCAAAACATCCTATTAAAACCTTTTGCAGCTTTTGTGACAGTGGCTCCAGACAATGGTTGGCATCTCCTACCTGTCCCTGAGCAGACTCCAGACCTCTCCACCCAGACAGGCCTCCAGCAGCATGTACACATATTTGTTATCCTTGAATGTGCGATACAGTCTGGAGAAAATGAAACACAAACAAGTTCAGCTTTAAATACAACAAATGCCATTTTATCATCATTTGAGATCAGAATGAGTCTTTTTATTCCTTTTATTTATTTATACGGTTGACGCAGTTTCATAAAGAACCCGACAATATTTGAGACTGAAGACAACCAGACGTGCAGCTGGTGAAAGAACCATCAGGGGCAGACAACTGCTAAGACTCTCAGGTCTAAAAGATTTCCACATATTTAACCAAATCATTTTCTGAGTTATAATTAGATACCATCTGGAAAATCTAGTATTTATTCTATTTCGACTCCACTGATATTTTGGTTTTTAAACATGTCATATTTGCTCAATCAGCCATGAAAGTTGAATGAAAATGGCAACAATTTTATATTAAAAAGTATTCTTTGTTATATTTACAACAGTATTGTTAAATTCAACTATCACATTCAAAATAATCAGTAGTTGTCATTTACAATGTGAATTTTCTTTTGTTTGTTTTAGTGTGTGGTCAACAGTGCTCTTCTCCAAGAAAGTAACAAAAAATAAATAAAAAAAAGTAATCCCTTTACTGATTACTTATTTTCAAAAGGAATTAGTTACTTTATTACTTAGTTACTTTTTGAAAACATGATACAAAACCCGGATAAGTAATGAAGCAATAGACTTTTCAGCCAAATTCTGTTTTTCTGCATAATCCATCATATAAAATTGAATCAAATGAAAAAGTCTCTTTTGAAAACTTGTTTTATTAGTTTTAACTTTATGCAAAAATAAGTTTTCTTCCCACACAGAGTGAACAGCGGACGCTAATGTTTTTGTCACTTTTTACGGAATCAAACTCGAAGTAATGTCAGTGCTTCCAAGCTTTAAACTCTGCATGGTCGCACGCGCTTAACGTCATTGTCACGAGACACTCTCACAAACAAAATCACGATTTAGTAACGCAGTAATGCAGCGTGCTTACGGGAAAGTAACAGTAATCTAATTAATTTTTTTGCAATACTAATCCCTTACTTTACTCATTACTTGAAAAAAGTATTAAAGTATTACAGTAACGCATCTCTGGTACTCAAATGTTGGACTTTGCAGGAGCGCTGGACTTTTCTTGATACTGCCTTGATTTCAACGTGGGGAAAATCAGGTGGGTCAACGGCCCGTTTTTCAAAAAATTATATCTTGAAAACTGTTTGATAAATGATGCTAAAACTGCACAAAAATCATTATATATGTTTAGATTGTAACATAAAATTGACGGTCTAGCAGAAGGCTGCTAGATTACCCATGAAAAGCAACAAAAATACAAAATATATGATAAACAGGAAGCAGGGCACCTAAATTATTAAATTTCGCCCGAGCTGTAATTATCACATAAATGAATTAATTCTTGCTTAATATATGAAGTAATGTTTTCAGATTTTAGTGTAAATAGGAGCCTAGATCGACATCCGTGATTCAACATTAAGCTTAAAGGCTCTTAAAACTTCAGCGTGGGTGTCAACCACTCCACTACAATGCCACCGTACGTAGCCTTAAGTCTTACATCACCTGACGTCGGTCTTGAAAACAGATTAGGAATAAAATAGGTACACAGAGTGTATGAAGAGGAGGTTAGCTGGATGAGCGTTACAGAAGGTGAAGAATGGCTTTAATATCGGAGTCTGTTCCACTGCATACGGTGAAATCGGATCATCGTAATCTCACAAAAGACAAAGAAAAGCTCCTGTTGCAATATTTCATAAGAAATAACCACATTTTCTTAGCAGACATCTCAATATCCCCTGCTATTCTACCCCACTGAGAAGATGTAATCTGCTCAGGTCCCCGACGGTGATCTCATCAAAAACTAATAAGCGCAGCATTGTGTTCCCAGACTAATGGAGCAGAGATTCATCATGTAGGATAAAAAATGGAAATGAGTTCCAAGGCTGGGCAAGAGGACGCACTTGACTACGAAAGGCGAGCGAGCCTCTGCGAGGATCCTCCTCTCCGAGTGGATGTGTTCTTCCTGCCTGTTGTCCACCACGTGCTTCTTTTTGATGACCTTGAGTGCAAAGGTGACATCCTCAGTCTTCACCTTCACCTGCAGATGGACATGACAGGGTAAACATTAAGTTTACTCCTACCCATGAATACACCGTCCTAATGAACTTTCGGTAGAGTAAATTGATGCACTATCAAAATAATAATTTCTATATGAAAAAGGTCAGATTAGAGTTTGCCAGAAAACATCTAAAAGAACCTGCACAATTCTGAAAAAAAGATTCTTTGCAAAGATGAAACCAAGATTAACATGATGGGAAGAGAAAAGGATGGAGAAGAGCATCAACCATCGAACACGGTGGAGGTTACTAGTGTTTATTGATGGTGTTACTGCTGATACAACCAGCAGGATGAAGAGTGTGCAGGACTACACTCTCTGCAAAGATTCAACCAAATGCTGCAAAACCGGTTGCGCAGCGCTCATGGATAATAACCCCAAAAAGAAATAGGATATTCTTCAGTAGGCATTCTCAATCCAACAGATTGCATTTTTTCAGTTACTGCAGACAAACTGAATGCTGGAAGATTCTCAAACTCACCAAAGGTCAGCTCTTACCAGTTCTACTCGTCCAAACCCGCCGACCCCAAGGGTAGCAATGACCTCCAGGTGATCAAAGGGCCTGGATGAAGAGAATTCGGAAACCAGTTCCTTCAGCTGGATGACGTCAGGAGACAGAGGCTGACTTTGGTGGCGTGACACAGACCTCCTGGATGGAAGACACAGACAAAAACAGAGTGTCTACCGTAACCTAAACATTTATCAGGAGAAGCAGTAGACCATAACTACTGTACATCTGTGAGTGGAGTTTTCACGTCTGTATTTTTCAAATCATAATTTATTACAATTTAAGTGAATATCTGAACATTTCATCTGCTGACAAGTGAGCCAACGAAAACTTTAACAGAGAAAAAACAGCTAACAGACGAGTGCCTCAGATGGCGAACACCAGCTTATGTTTTCATCAGGATTTTGAGCGAGTCTTCTCCTCGCTGTATTATCCGTAAAGCACAAGATGAGTGTGTTTGAAAAGGGATGAATGTGTAAAGCTCACAGAGTCGTTGATAGAAGTGGAGAAGTTCGATATGGATGCAGTAAGAACAGAAGCTTTTCAGTACTCGTTAAATACTCCGGATAAGAAGGATGGTGTGTCACGTTTCTACTTTAACTTGGTAAAAACAGCTGAACTGAAACAAGAGGTAAAAAATCTAAGCATGAAAAAAACTATAACGTGAATCTCCTTTGCAACACGAAACCTTAATAACCTGCAGACATTGTATCAACCCAGAAGCTGAGAATAATTAAACATTGCAGTGATGTGCAGTTTGTTTTGCAATAAGTAGCCATTTCTCTGTAATGCAACTCATTTCTTTTTCCATGCTCAGAACATTTTTGTTCACTGTCCTGAACATCGGGTACTGCACCTACTTGGCATGTCTCTTCTTGTCGTCGCGATCGAGTGTTGCCACGTACCCTTGGAGGTACTTCTGCAGCTCATTGAAGGTGCCCACCGTCTGATCAAATGTCCTAGAAAAAAGACATCGGCACATTAGCAACCGAACCACTGGAATGTTGGCTGATTCCAAATCTGAACTCAGATCACTGATAGAGATCGAACACGGTGAGACAACGAATGAATTTTTGTGGGAAAACGTCTGGAAAAAGAAAATGTTGACACCGGCTGAAATATATCTGAGTACAGCTTTGTTCTTCATCACAGACTGGCATCTTTGTTCAGAGTCATTATCGGGTGAACAAAAGCATGTCTTTTACAACCTGTGAGGCATTATTTTAAATCTCAATACTCACTCTCTGTCGATGACGAGGCACTCCACCCCGTTCTCATCAGCAATGATATTGGCAGACCTGACGTCGTCACTGAAAGAGATGTGAATCACATGCACACAAAAACTAAGACAACGGTACACTTTACAACTGTTTTCATTGTGAATTTGGCATTATGAAGCTATTTCTACCTCTGCCCACATTATGCTTTTGTGTGTTTTTTCTGTGAATACAAAACTTGAAACATTTTTAAATCATTCTGATAAACAATTCACTAAAATTTAGTGAATAAAAAGTTATTCATGGTTACAGATTTATTGGTGGAAAGTTGACAAAGAGCCTTTAAAGTATAAAGATTTTAAATATCATGTCAGACTTTTAAGGTCAGTAGATTGATCTGAGGGTGCTATAAAGCCACTTAAAACTATGTTTCTTACTGCCATTGTTTGCATTGACAACATATCGGGAATGATGTCTGGGATCTGAAATATCACGTTACTTTGGACCTCTGACCTCATCTACAAGGTCAAACTTTCATAAAATACTTTTTAAAATGGTTTTCAAAACATGTTTTTAATTTCTACTATCTTTGTTTATTGCTGCAACATTTAGGAAATGATACTGGCATAAAGTGATTCTAAACATCACATAGTTTGCATCCAAATAATCATGTAACATTTTTGTGTTATGGCTTTAAAGACAAAAGAATGAGCTGCCTAATTAGTTCTTACATATAAAAGAAAACAAAAACAAAACCCTTCCCTTAAAAACACCGAGAGAGTGAGCTGGTCCTTGTTTGTTTATGATGCGTCGAAGAGCGCTCCACATGATTTCCAAAGCTGTGGTTGGTTCATTTTTCAGATTTTGTCTATATTCACTAATTAATTGTTTTGCACTATGTTATCCTAGCATTGGTCTCAGTATTGAAGCAGGTGCTGCGTTGTGTTACCTCCCAATCCTTACCTTTAATATTCATCTATATAGCACCAGTCCACAACAATCCCCTGACGCTGTTTGAATATTTCAGTCTTTTGTTGACATGACCTGACTGTTGCTGTATTTTACCTTATAAGTGCTTTTTCTCCAAAGTAGTCTCCCTTCTGCAGCGTGTTGATGATCTGTGGCAGCTTGTGGGCCTCGGTGGTCTGGGTCACTTTCACCTGCACAAGACAGTTTGCTGGATGTTCATCTCTTCACCTCCTACAGACGCTTTTAATTTTCTCTCATATTTTTTTAAAGCACTATAAAAACATAAAATGCTACAGAACTGAAACAACAGACATAACCTACCTTCCAAATGTTTGAGTTTAGTTTAAAGTCTTCTCTAATAGTACATAATCCGAAATGTCGTAGATAACAGTTACTGATTAACATTTTGTATAATCAGGCATGATTTTTAAAGCGACGTCTATGTGGGCATAGACAGACCTGTTTTTAAAATCCTCTCTCCTCTCCTCTAGGTTTGTTAAACAGGCAGAGACTTTTAACAAACCTGTTTTCTTCAAAAAAATAAAATAGTCTGAAACTCAACATTTTTTCTGTAGAAGACATTGACACAGTCTGCAGTACTCTCTTCATAAATCCACACAGTCAGGCCTCCATGGCCTTTAATGAAGCTTCCAGATGAGAACCTGTCTGTCTGTCAGACGATGATGTATCGCTGTTCTTTTTCTCTTGCTACTTCGGTTCAATCTAGTTTGTCCAGTTTGCAGGACAGATTAGATCTCTTTGCTAGCCTGAGAAGGCCTTGGTGTCCCTCCACTTCTGGCAGAGCTGGATGGGGAGCTGGTAGCTACGTAGCTTTAACACAACAATTTCTTCGAAAATGTTTTGGATTTCCCCTTATCTCACCTAGACGACTGTGTGACCCATGGCCTGGTTTTTCTCCTATTTTTTTTTACACAGAAGTGATGTTTGGTGAAAGCAGGCCCTCAAACTGAACGAATTATAATGAAGATTACATTAACTAGTAATTTAATGTTACAGCGCGTACACAAATGTGCTTTTAAGGAGTAGTGTACTTAATTATACCAAATGGAACATGATGGGCCCAGTGTGATGTGGTGGTGTTGAAGTACTTTATGCTTTCCTGACTTGCTGTTTGAATAGAAGCATTATTTGCATAACAGACGTCTCTGATTTTCCTCTTCAAACTGTTGCCTGCTCGAGCTGCAGGCTTCCACCATTCCACGCCTGCAGCCTGAGAGTTGTCAAACCTTTCAGTAATTTGTGAAGCACTGAAAACCAGCGGCCCACCCTGGCCGAGGTCAAGCGTCCCACTGGTGGCATCGTGGTGCCGACAAAATGCCACAATTACATCACAGCCGTTATGGTCAAAGTGTGCTTTAGCTAAGTGTCCCATTTGACCCCACTGACCTTTACTTCCCTGTTTTTCCTGATGGCAGGCACTCTCAGATGTTATTTCTACCCTTGTTTGGGGGGGTTACAAAGAGGAGGGGTGGGGGGCATTTCCTGTATTAGCCCCCTTCTTCCCAAACAACATGTGTGTCTCTTTGGTTTGGTTTGGTTAGCTTAGCGCTGAAGAGCTGCAGTCTCGGATCAGCTCATAATGGCATTTTGAGAGTCCCCGTGGACAGCTCTGGTGTCGGGTTCCCGACTTATCAGACAGACTGGCGGGTGAGTCATAGCCCTACAACTCCCCAGACTCACGTACAGTTTGGTCAACATACTGGTCGACATATTGGACTGTTACTGAGGGAAGACGCTTATTCTGTGTGTGTTTTATCTTGTCTTTTGGACATTTTCTCTGTTAATGATTAAACGTTAAACGCGATATGAGGCAGGTATATTACCAAGATGCTCCTCTTTCTTTTGTTGGAGATGTGCTTACTATAAAACACTGCTGTATGCAGTGTCGTTTTCATTTGTGGAAACCAGATTGAAGCAACGTCCTGCAAAGCTTTGAGAGTCGAGCGGTGCTCGAGCAGCTGTTTGGCACTCAGGCTGAGTAACAAGAGCTTTTGCTGCAAATACGGGAGCAGCATCCGGATCCGTGCAATGGAGACATCATGTAGTATTATCTCACCAAAGCACTTGAGGATTTATTCTATTGTTGGAAGACAGGATTATGGCTGGTGTCCCTAATGAGTGCCATTGTTGCAGAAAATGTCTCAGAAATCTCTGCAGTGCAGCTCATGCGTTTTATATTTTTATAACTGACAATAGCAAAAACTATGAATGACAAGTTAGACTGACTGGCAACATAGAAAGCATTTACTATTTTTGATTAATAATTCTTAAAGTAAAAGTAGTAATGCACTGATGCTATTCATAAAAATGATCTAGTTTGGTTTTGGTGATTAGTTTATTCCAAAACTGCAACAACAGCAGCATCCTGCTCAGTCATGAAGCAAATATCCACAGAAATGACTGCTGAGGGCGAGGATGTACGGCTTGTTTCTTTTTGAGAACGACAGGTTATTATTAGCGTCAACATATCCCAGTTTACAGCTTATGAATGACAGGTTAGCCAAGCCCCAAAGCCCCCATTTGTTTATTGACTCTTTGACTCTATTTGTAATCATAATTTGCAAAAGGAGGATCAGGCTGTAATAAATAAGACTTAAACTAGTAACTGAGACCACGAACTCAACAAGGAAATGTTTACTAAGGTCGTGAATCAAGTGAGAAGTTGGATCGTTTTCTCAAATACTTCTAATAATGATAATAATGGATTGCATTTATATAGCGCTTTTCGAGAAACCTCAAAGCGCTTTACAACGCCACTATTCATTCACTCTCACATTCACACACTGGTGGAGGCAGCTACAGTTGTAGCCACAGCTGCCCTGGGGCAGACTGACAGAAGCGAGGCTGCCATATCGCGCCATCGGCCCCTCTGGCCAACACCAGCAGGCGGTAGCTGAAGTGTCTTGCCCAAGGACACAACGACCGAGACTGTCCGAGCCGGGGCTCGAACCGGCAACCTTCCGATTACCAGACGAACTACCAACTCTCGAGCCACGATCGCTGTCAATAAGACACCCACAAAGAATCTCCCCCTGCTGGCCAGTAGAAAGAATGCAGGTTTAAAGCACTTCTGAACTGGCTTCACTTCACAAAGGCTAAATCTTTTCTTAATATATAGTGTATCGGTGTCAGAAGCAAGTTTAGGTTTAGCATAACCCTAAATTATCTTTGAATCATGTGGCTTTGTGTTCGTGCAGCTTGTTCAACAAACGACAGACACGTTACCTTTCCTTGTGCGATGATGTAAAAGGTGCTGCCCTCCTCTCCCTCTCGGATGACGTACTCGCCTTTGTCATAGTATTCCTAAAGGGAAGGAAGGGTGTGAGATCGGGGGAGGACAACCGTCAGAACTGAGACGTTGCATTGATTTAATCACTGGAGCAGCCGGTCTGATTCCTGGTAGCCGGGCCCTGCGGGCTGAGAGCAGCTGTCAGTGACGCTCAGTCATTCAGAGCCTCTCAGCCTGCTGTTCAGCAGAGATTTTCAGGGCTCATGGGGAAAATGAAAAATTAAGTCAATAGAAAAATATTAATTATGATGTTTTTAATGTCTGTTAATGGGGGCTTGAGTTAGGATGAATTTGTCAGCCAATTTGTGTTTGACACGTGTTTTAAATGAACACTGAATGAACCTCAAATGAACGCTTGAAATGAGGTACGAATATTTTCCTGCAGAGAGGGCTGAAATTAACTTTTCAAAATGCCACAGATTTGATTACACAGAGACCACAGAAATGTTTTCCAATTAAACTGGTTTAAAGTGATCATTTAGATATAATATGACGTGTATATAATTATTATATTATATGATGTGAATAGATCTATATGTGGATGGAGCTTTAAGATAATAAACTGACTATACAATGCAGACAGTAAAAAACATAAAGGAAGGTCCAGCTGACACATAAAGTCAATATTCCAATTAATTCCAATTAATTTCAAATACAAATCAGTCACTGACTAATCATTTGTTACATAACTGAATCTACAAAACAGGCCCTCTAAACTCGGTGGCCGACAGGTGGACACACACCTGCGCTCTCTGTGATCTAATACCGTGTTTCTACCACTTCGCCAGTTAATTAACAAGATTTGGAATTGGTGATGTAATATTGGCCCATGATGGATCGTGAGATGATCGATGGGTAGTGTCAGATGACTAGTGTAGACTCACAAGTCCCACACGGACATTTGTTTTGCCACTTGGCATCCACAGGGGGAAATCATCTGCACTGGTGGACACACAGAGCCTGCTTAGAGTTCTATTGTGATACATTGTTGCTCTGTAGTGCAGATCGTGTCCCGCATCAGTGTGTTATCATAATACTACAAACATTACTCACAGGTGAAAAGACAATTAGTCAGCCAATCAGAAACCTCATATAATAAAAGCTGTTATGTAGTTCAGTCATCATGACACGCTCCAGCGACTTAAAATCACGCTGGACTTGTTTCAGAGTTTAACTTTAGGAGCGTCATAAAACCGAGCGACACTCTGAAATTCTGGAGTCAAACGCTGAGGTGCAGCACGTTCTGCCAGCTCTCTTCCAGAAACAGATTCCTCCGCTTCATCCTGTCAGTCGCTGTTTCTCTGAAACCAACATCTCAAGCATCCCAACCGCAGCATTAAAACCAGACCGCTGAATCAGCGAGCTGGCAGATCGCCTTCCATTTTAAAGCTTTTAGGTGAAGAAAGGGAAGCGCGACGAATGAAGGTGACCAGGATGAAATGTTGCCTGGGACAGAGGCCAAGTTCCTGCAGCTGAGACAACCGTCCGCGGCTATAATCCATTTGACTATAGAGGACCAGAAGTGAACAAACAAATCAGAGCAACCACGCGTAAACATTCCCGGGTGTTTACTGTCAAAACTCTTGACACAAGTGGCATTTTCCTTGAGCGTCCGAGACTGTTTACGCCCCGTTTACGCTTCAGGAGAGCCTAGTTTAACACCAGTCAGTGACAGCGGAGACAACATGCCAGGGCTTTGTTTATAAAGACTGTCTGGATGAAGCTGTAGAGGTGCAGATGAGCGACGGCGTTTGACTTGTGTCTCAGGTTTGTTATACCAGACAACTAAGCTTGTCAAATTTAAACGCACGCCTCTTTATGAAAAGTCCTCTAACCTCCAACAATTAAATGCCCTTCTGTCCTACTTTACACTAACTTCTGGTTTGGTCAGTGGCAGACAGCCACTTGTGCTCAGCTGTGTTTGAGTTAAGTTCGAGTGCAGTCGTTCTGTTTGTTTCCAGTCAGTCAATGAGGAACAGCAGACACTAAAAATGCATGTTTCTCCATGCTTGAAGTTGCAGATGCACTGTGGCGGGGATCACTCTAGTCTTTAGCAGCCCCCACGTGGACAGGCTTCCCAGTGCAGCCCCCTGAACGCATCGTGCTGATTTCAAAGAACTGTTGAAACAGTGATGATATGCACACTCGTTCATGATTTATAAAGTGTTCACGACAGTGACGGAAGGAGATTTTTTTGGTCTTTCCCACAGACTGACACTGTATTTGTGGGACATGAAAGAAGGGGCACCCATGCCTTTTGAAATAAATTATTAAATAACACCATATATACTTAAGTTAAATAATACATGAGGATTTTGCTGCCTCTCCACTATTCCAGACTGCAGTCAGTGCTATAGATGGCGGCCTACCCCCTGCACTCCAAGCATAACCAAAATCATTTTATGTTTCCATGGTGAACTTAATTAAATCATACATGATCTGCAAAATTCAACAACTTGACACTTGTTAAATTTATTCTTGTCGAGATGAAGTGATGCAATCTTCCAAGAGTGGTTAACTGTCTGGACATGTGATATCACAAGATCACCCAAGATCTCAAACCACAGGAAAATGACTGGGGTTATAAGAGGCAGAAAAGCATACGCACATCACGTGTTTGTGGTTTAACCTGTCAAGGACAAAAACTGATTCTGCATCAAGCCTTGTAATCATGGCTTTCCTACTTTTTCTACTGTCTGGCGTGACAGCTCAGCAGTGGCGTTTCACCAGTGCTAACAGCAAGAATCCACCAACTGGCCATGGGACCATGGGTTCTCTCTGGGTACGCCACACTCCAAAGACATGCAGTTGGGTTAGGTTAATTGGTGAAAAAGTCTAAATTGCCCAGAGATGTGAATTGAGTGCAGATGTTGTCTGTCTCTGTGTGTTAGCCCTGTGATACACTGGCGACCCTGATAACAATAAGCGAAAGAGAAAGGATGGATGGAGTGACGGATATACCAAAGCTGTTATAAATCCATTAAAGTTTCATGTTAACACTCCAAAGAATAACTCTTTAAATGAACTTAAAACAATCATGGATTTCCACAATAATAAATGGCTTTCTATTAGCATTAAGTACTGTTGTTGGACTAATGTCATTTACATGGGTTGAATCAACTTACTTAGATTAATTTGGACTCAACTGCAGTAAATAAATTGATTCATCATTAATTAATTAAGCTGATCCAACTCAGCTACAGTAAGTTGAAAGTAACAGAATTGTGTAATGCTAAAATTAAAGCACTTTAATCACTTGGAAATCCTTTTCATGATTTTTTTCGAGTGCGTTTTCATCTGCTCTGCATCCTTGGTGAGCTGAGTGTCGGGCCACCTGCTGTGGGATCTGGTTAGTCTGTCCCTTCAGCTCACACTGGAGCTTAAATTTTAAGCATCTGAATCTGAGCTTGTTAGCCGAGCTGGGCTTCAGCATTCAGGCTCCGACTCCAGGCTGCAACTTTCAGGGTTGGCTTGTCAATCCACGCGATGACATGACAAGATGTTGCACGCCAGGCGCACAAGTGAATGAAAGGATACATTCTTTTCGTTGCCGTTTTATGTTTTTACTTTCAACAGACCCACTTTTTTTGGTCACTGAATCTTTCCAGTTCAAATTCCAACCAGCTGATCATACTGAAAATCATCAGAGAGACCTAAAAACAACTACTCCCTTCACACACTCACATGCAAAACACACCAAATTCCATTCCCCCACTGTTTGACAAGACGCTTCAATACTATCTGGCGGATTCTCACTGAACATCTGCACCGCTCTTAGGTTACAGCTGCCCCCCTGAGAGGCAACAGAATCAGCTCCATTAGAAATGACTGAATAAGGAGATTCTCGTAGCAGGACGAGCGACGACCGCAAAGATCGTCCTTGAAGTTTCCATTGTGAAAAGAAGCTGAGAAAGCGCTGCGGAAATGCAATGCTTACGGAGAAAAAACGGACTATGCACGGGTCTCCTGCATGCTTCGGCTTACACAGTTACACACACTTCATGGTCTCACACCAAAAGCCTGTCACTCGCACATCTTTAAGAAATCACTCGTCCCCCATTTGAATAAACAGTTTCTGGGGCCTTAGTCAAATAATTATGGTAACAATATACAGCACCCAGCGATGACAGCAATAATATCGGCTCTGTTCATCAACAAGGTAATTTGTGAGGTCTTGCAACTGGCGGCAGAACGAATATGCTGACATGCAGTAATGGTATATGGCCAAATGGTAATGATATTTTGACAGCAGCTATCTGCAAAGCTGGGGCTCCCACGAGCTGCCAGAAGGTTGTGCAATACTGAGGCAATACAATGAAAAGTCAGGAGAAATAAAGATAATTTGACAGAATAACTTACCACCTCCAGGCAGTCCACTATTTTGCTTAGCTTGTCGTCTGGTAGATTAGCCAAAAGTGAAACACTGACGCAAAAGAAAAAGAAAAAACAGGCATTACATCGTTAAAACAAATCACTACATGTTATTATGCAGAACCTGGTTTCCTGTGTCACAGGACACCACAGTTTCAGACAGTGCAACAAATCGATCGTTTGTTTAATGTCTCGTGGTGTTGACTTAGATCCTGTGACCCAGTTTTGATGATAAAATACACTTGCGTAGCATTTTATCATGACCTGAAGCAAACCTTCCTCACTGACCCACAAACCGTCTTTGGTGTTGTCTTGACAACACTGGACCCCAAAGGCAAAGAGAGAAAACGTCTGCACAAGGAGGCAAGACGGGTGGCGGTGGCACAAATCACAGGATGTTTCTTATAGTTTTGGCCCTCGGCGAGAGGTGTTTTACCTAATGTGGTCACGTCAGGTACACACCCCACCCTCCCGCTGTTAAAGTCTTTATTTTGGGAGGGGCAACCAATCAGAAGAAAGCCAAGATAAGAAAGCTAAGCTTCCTAAAGAAAGATGAGAAGGAAGCAGAAACTGTTTGTTGTTGTTGTTGATCTAAAGGGCTGCATCGAGCACCAGTATTACATAAAAGGATTATTTTGAACTGTGAATCATGCACAGCTATTCTAGTAGACTCCAAGAATAAAAACACTGAGCTGGGAATGAGCAAAATAGGTCCCAGTTTGGACATAGTTTGGCACTAAAAATATTTGGTTAGGTGTGGAAAACGGTCCTGTTTGGGGTTGAAATAGACAGCTTTGTTCCTGCATGCTGGAAAAAAGTTGTGAAAAAGATGTAAAATGTGACACCACGGGGTGAAGCACCTATTCATGAGGAGTAAAGTGAAGCTGCTCTTGCTATTGCTCTGACCGCACCAACACCACCGGACATCTTGTATTCATATGTCTGTTAAATGTCTCATTTGATCATTTTATTGGTGTCAGGAGTTTTTGTTGGACAGTCTTAGTGGACTTGAAGCTAACCTTCGGAGGAAGTTGCGATACTGTTCGTGTCGTGTCTCGGCCGTCCTCCTCATAATGTTCTGGAAAACTTCCCGATCCAAAACCCACGTCCTCACTTTGTTCACAGCTGTAGAAGCAACACAACATGCATCAGTACCACTACATGACAGCTGACTGACAGCTGGTTTAAAAGCAGCGTGTGCTGATAACAGCCATGCTGGAAAACTCACAGCACCTTGTCATTAGACACATGAAAATGCTTTGTTTTTCCAAATGGACAAAGGAGGTGAGAAAAACACTGTAATCTGTCCTTTATCTTGATGCTGAGTCACTTCAAATCAACAGAAACTCTGAGGCGGGCCTCTGTTGGTAAAAGGAGGAAGTAGCTGTGAAGGTTTGACATGAACCAGTAGCAAAGAAAGAGCTGCTCTTTATCTGCTTCATCTGTTATCACGGAAAACCCGCTGAGAGGCTTGTCAAACTGTCAGGGGTTTTCCAGTGCACCCTGAATATTGAGGTCATTTTGGCCCCCCTCCCCCAAGGACCAGCAGTCAATTTACTTGGTTAAATATACAAACTGAGACAAAGAGCACTCACATACTACATGGTATGCACTTTCCAAATGCCAAGAAGACAAAAACCAATCAGCACGAAAAGCTGCGGCTGTCATGTAAAGCCTCTGTCAACACAACCGCGCTGACGCGTGTTTGCTTCCCATCCAGGTTCATTCTGGAAGTTTCACAAATGCAACGTCAAAGCGATATGCGTCGACATATCGATTATTTCTTTTTTGTTTTTTCCACTCATATAATGCTTTATTGTCTGCCTGTGCTCTCAGCAGAAGTCCAGGAATAAGGACAGGAACCCCTCAATGAGAAAAGGGACAGTTATTAGAATTTAAACCTCACCTGTAAGATTCTGAGCTGAGCACAGAGTCATGTCACAGGCGCCACGGCAAAAATCAGGTTAAATTTGATGTGTGAGGCTAAATGTCTGGATCACAGCAGTTGTTTTAACAATTCAAACACACACGTCTTTAATCTTTTAATTCATGTGCTTGACGCTTTCTTTAAATGTGACGTCACTGAGATCACACAGCCATACAACGTCCACTCCACACACACAGACACGCTTCCCACAGGGTCTCCCTGTTCGTCAGCAATGACACGTCTGCGGCGTCTGGACAGTAACTATAGATGTTAGAGCAGTGTGGTGTTGCAGCGGTTAGCACTGCC
The DNA here is from genome assembly GCF_900408965.1 of Simochromis diagramma. Lineage (NCBI taxonomy): Eukaryota > Metazoa > Chordata > Actinopteri > Cichliformes > Cichlidae > Simochromis > Simochromis diagramma. Next base: position 1,939,843 of record NW_024387285.1, on the reverse strand, counting down.
GCCGCCCAGCAAGAAGGTTGTTGGTTCATTTCTACTCTTTAAATAATTTAACGAGGAGTGTGGAGGATCAAACGTCCCTTTCCCTTTCCTGCCAAATGTAAAGGGCCGTATTTTCCCTGATCTTTTTCACTTTTTATCCAAACCTCAGTATTGTTCTTCATCTTTTTAAGATCTGCTCAACAAGTTTTGGGGATATCAGTGGATTATTTCGGTCACCTAGGAATTAAAAATCCCATAGCCATTTTTTTTTTCATTTATGCTCAGTGAGCAGCTTTCACCGGAAACAACAAGGTGCCATCTTGAAACACATTAATCAGATTTCATAATATATTCATGGCTGTCATGCCCAAGGCCTTCTTCAAAGACGAATAACTGCCAGAGACCATTGTTGTATTAAACTTAAACACAGAATAGAATTGACAGTCTTCAATGGGCTTTCGGATTTCCTACTTCTTTCCTGTCCCACTATCAGAGCTCTGCTAGTTCTGCTCCGTACGTGTAACCTGATGATAAACTTTTAAACTGGAACACTGCGACGCTGCATGTAAAGGTACAGTCTGGGAAAAGGAGGAAATGGGACACTGGGCATTAGGCTTGCGTTACATTTGGTGTTTGATTTTGTCTGCTGCGTGGGTCGCGGGTGATTCAAACCCTGGGGCACTCAGTGTGTTTCAACCTTAAAAAAAGCGTCCTAAACACACTGAGCTCTGATGTAGTTTCACTCTCTACTGTACAAATTCAAAACAAGCAAAAAGAATTCTGGATGCACAGCCACATTAGATCCAGCTGTGCAGAAAATACTTACTACTTCTTATATTTTTTCTCCTGTTTGTTGACAAAGAATTTTATGAGAAGTCGTACATTAAAGGAAGAAAATAGAGCATAAAACATAAAACAGCAGCTTAAGTGCTCCTTGACATTAATCCTTGTCTTGCCTGTGGATTTCTGAAAGGATGAATAAAACAGAAATTCCCTGGTTTGATGTTTTTGTGGTGCTGGTGCAAACTCTTCAGGTGTTCAGCTGGCTTGAGATCTGGTGACTCTCAGTGTCACAAGATGTGCGAATCACTTTTCTGGTCACTGAACCATTCAGTAACCCCGAGTGCATCATCAGCTGCACGAAACCATCAGGGCAGAAGGCTTTCACTGGAAGGTAAAGGTGATCATCCAGAACCAGTTTGCATTGATTTTAGTGGGAAAAAGCTGTATGACTCTAAAACAGATTTGCCTTTACCTCGCACTGATGCGGTCCGCGTGCAGTTGTACAGAATGGCTAACTCCCCAAACGCAGTCCACACCGTTATCGATGTGATCAGTTTGTTATGCTGAAACACATCCAGCTTCCCATCTGCAAATATGAAACAAGGACAATCAATAGGTTAAATTTTTAAACCCCAAATTTAGGACACAGACGATGAACTTATCAGGAGCAAACTGAGTGACTTTTACATCTCACTTCACTCATTAAGGTCACGGTAATATCGTCTGGGTGAAGCTTCATTAGGTTTGTGTGCTTTTCAGGATTTCACCTGGCAGACGTGCCTCTTTAATATGCTGCTTCTCAGATTTATCAGGAAGAGAGAACATTTCCATTAAATTTCTAAATCTGCATATGAGACCAGAAACCCCACAAATGTCCCTTCTTTCTCATCTCCACTATAATAGAAATTGTAGCACAAATCATGACTAAAGAAGAGTTCTTTAGTCATTATAATTAGCAGCTGCTGATGTCTGCGTGAGTATTTAAAACCTCTGATGATGAATAATTATTCATCAGAGCTGTTTTGGTAACTCTTCACAGCACAAAACAAACGCTGTGTCGATTTAGCTCAGGTGCTGAAACGTCAGAGCTCAGCAGATCAACAAACCAGGACTCTGTAATCACTGAATTTTGATGCGGTTTCCTGCCCAGGGTGAGACATCGCTTTAACACCAGACGGCAGAAGAAATACTTACTTTGTCTCTGACGAGCAAATGTCAGTTACCGGCAGAGGACAGACCATTGCTCTGAGGCCGCGTGGTCTTTTAAAAATACACTTAGTTGCCTGGTTACAACCAAATATAAACTGAATTTATTAATACATGAATACATCTAAATGAATAAGAAAGAAAAGATGAGGGGAGGGGTGGGTAACTGTGAATGTATTAAAAATAAAGACGTAGTGGGTTATAGTGCATTTCACTCAATGTCCTTCCAAAATGAACTTTTTCTCTCTCCTGCCATGAATACATCACACCAGCTACATTAATTCAGTTCACTTCAGTTTTATTTATAGAGCAACAAATCACAGCAGCAGTTTCCTCAAGGTGGGCTATATTGAAAGTTAGAGACCCTACAATAATACAGAGAAAACCCCAACGATTACATGACCTCCTCTGAGCAAGCACTTGGCAAACGTGGGAAGGAAGAACTCCCTTTTAACAGGAAGAATCCTCCAAGTGAACCTGGCTCAGGAAGGGGCGGGGCCATCTGCCACGACTGGTTGGGGGTGATCAATCTGTTACATGTCGGTTTGTTAAACTTTTAAACTTGTATACATTTGTATATACCTTCAATCTGTGCCTAACAGTCCAACCAATCAGACCCCTGCTGTTGTTTTACTTTGATGTTATTGGCTCATTCTCAGACTGGCTGTAGCCAATGAAAGGAAAGATCTCACATAGACCACAAATGGTCTTCTCAGAATGACACGACACGCACAGCAGTCACTGCTCAGCTCCAATGAAGCCGCAGTCTGAAAGCAAAGCACCAGGTTCGTTTACAATTTTGTAGCCAGACTGGACTGTTTGAAACATTTCTACGAGCAAAACAACAAATGCCCCTTCCTGGCTGTCGTATAATCACATAGTAAAAGAATGGGATTTCACTGATTATCAAATTCGTGGCTGACGCTGATGATTTAGAGAAAAATTTACCAGAAGCCGGTGCAGTTATTTATTTATTTATTTTCATTCCTCGCCTCTTTTAAAGGGAAACAGAGAAATTTTCATTAAATAAATGAAGTCTTTTCTTTGAGCAATTAAATTGATGAAAATTAGACACATTTACTGACTGAAATATTTGCCGTTATGCCATCGACAGCCAACGAGATTTTGGTCTGTAGCGCTGAACTGATAAATCAGTGCATCCCTCCGTACTCTTCACTCAAGAAAGTACGAGAAATACAAACCCTAACCCTAACCCCCCTAACCCTAACCCTATTGTTTCAACACACTCATCGGGTGGTGTTTTATAAAACCCAAGCCTTGTTACACTTTGGACATCTCACCAACCTCGACTACACCGAGGCCAAATTCATGACCTCTGAGTTTTGTAATCGCTGCCTGTTCCCAATGAGAAAACACATTTCTCTCCTTTATTAACACGAGTGAGAAAAAATGTAAGCAGAAGACTCCCAAGTGGGATCTGCTGTCTGCACTTGTGTTAAATGTTCCGCAAATCCATTTATTTCTGTGTTATTCTTTGGAGAAGTGAAAAAGCTTTTTACTGGTTTCCCTTCAGTTCCTAAGAGAAACCACATGTAATCAACACTAAGTGAATGCATTTCAGGTTAGAAAAACACTGACAAAGAGCAGCAAAATAACTGGGAAAAAAATTCCCAGAATCAGCCCCAACAAAAGCAAAACAAATGTCTGAAGAAATGGTGGCGCGTTACCCAAGGAGGATGCACAATGTCCCTCATGCAGGTGCCTTTCATGTCCCTGTCTGGAAGGGCATCCAGCACATGTATATGTGGCCACTGTGGCGCCTGCATGTGAATAAGAGCAGCTTAAAGTAGCTTCTAATTGGATGATCAAACTTTCTGCCCTTCATCGTTTGTGCATGTGTGAAATCTGTACATTAAAAGTCAAATTGTAACTTTCAAAAGTAGCCCTCCATATATCCATTTTCATGACATTTGAGGCTTTAACAAAAACAAAGCACAGATGGTGCAGCTGTGCCGCACAACACAGTTAATTGACATCGCTTTAAAAACCCTTTGCCTCGACTCCTGTTTCTCTCTCTCCTCCTCCGCTTGCATCACTGGTGGGAGGGGCTAAGCTGTGAGGCGAGGAATAAAGGATTTAATCAAGTGAGAAACAAGAAATGTCCTTTAATCCAAACGCCTTATCAAAGCCAGGCCTTCTAGCAAGGGCACGTTCAAACCTGAAAATGATGCTCAACGTTTTGCTGTGAACATTTCTCCTCAAAAGGATGCGATAACGGGCAACAGGACAGCCTCCAAAGTTATTTGCTACCTCACCACAGCGTCTTGTATATTCACCCTGTTGTGTTTGAAAAGCATGCATACAGTGAGTGGGCTTCTCTTGGTGCAAAACTTGAGTGACCTAACAGGTTGATAACAAACCACCAACAAAATAAAAAACTACTCAAAAAACTTGAACGCAGCCCAGCTGGTGATGCAAACTGTTGCTTCCTCATAGCACATGGCTTCACATGTTGCTCTGGCTTCTCATTGGGCATTATGTGTCATATGACATCTTACACAAACGTCGGTGCCACAAGAATAAGCATGCAACAGTAAACTGAAGCAAGCGGTGGATGGAAGTTTATTTTTCCTTTCAAACTTAACTCCGGACTAAGAAGATGACAGGAAGCGAAAGTACCTGCCAGGACAAACAGATGGTTCCCAGGCTCTCCCTGCTTGATGACGTACTCTCCCTGCTGGTAAGTGTGCTCATACATGCACTCCACCATGTCTTTGATCTGCTGCAGCTCCAGCCTCTTCAGGTATTGGTTCTTGTTGAGGGCATCTGTCAGCAGCTTCTTTACACTGTCACAGACAGCAACAGGAGAGAAGTTAGAGAACCGAGCTTTACCGAGTGTTGCTGTTTGAAGATTAGAAAGCACAGTCTGTGTTCCCTGTAAGATATGAAAGAGTGAACATGACTGCAGGAGCAGTTACAGGCCCGCTGCTTTGTTTATCACTCGGAAATGTTTGCGTTTGTTTTATTGTTCTTCCTTTAGGAGATGAGAGATTCAGGAGTGAAAGTAGTGGAACCAAACTAAAGTCATCTTTCAGCTGCTTTTACTCCTGCACTTTATTTTGAATTAAGTAAATACTGCACGGGAGAAAAGCAAAGACGGAAAGAAGAAACTTTTACTTATCAGTGGAGAGATGACTTTGAGTCTTTCTTCACTTCCTTTCTTGGTTTTCACGTTTTCCTTTCTCCCCTTTCCATCTGTGTCTGTTTCATCCCTCAAATTATACTTTAAACACTGAAAACCATAAAAGTCACCTCTTATATATTTAACCAATGTGATCTTTTGTTTTCATGGACAGTTATTTGGAGTCTGATATACATTTAAATGCTGTAAAAAGATTCTACGGTGAGAGTAGTTTTCCTCAGAGGGACCGCTCACCCCAGCATCAAAGGTAGATGTTGGTGTTTTCAGTGCGGTTCAGTGCTTTCTTATGCTGTAGAACCAACCACTCAGTTCTTTGGAAAATAATTCTGATTAACATCAAAAAGAAATGATTAGAATATTAGCAGAAATTCTGTTATTTTCTTTTTTCCTGTTGAATGCACTTTTACATTTTCAGAACTCTTAACATAGTGACAAGCGCCTAAAACTGTTTCCCAACCTTATATGAAATTTGTACGCAAGTTAAATTCACTCACAGGTTGGAATTATTTCTTTAAAATCTGCGTTGCCATCATTCTTTATTAGGAGCTTAATCTCATCAAATTTTTCTAATTTTATAGTTTGATCTTTGTTTTTAAAATATGCCGTCCACATTTCTGACGGGTCACATGGTGCAGACCCACTCTTCATCAGACAGTTATGCAAAAAGTCCCCATATAAACAAACACAAACCAGGGGAAGAAACAACATAAATGAAAAATAGAAAAGGTATAAGAATAAATAATAAATATTTATTTATTTTCGTTTTTTAGGCACATGATATTAATGAAAAACTCATATACATATTAGAGTGGCTGTTTTTCTATGAATTGGTGTCTGTGTCTGTTTTGACTGGACATCCTCTCCGTGCGTGTTATTATCTGAAGAGCAGATGTGCTTAAAACATTACAGCTTTCTTGATGCAATAAACTGAAATTAGACTCCTGCAGAGTGTGAGCTTTTGATTTGACTTATTTTCTCCTCAACATCTGCCCCATTTCTTTCTTTCTTTCTTTTTTGCATATGCTGCAAACATCACCCGAGAGAACGTGCTCATGTCTAGATTGGAAATCCCTGGATTGACTTGAGTTGAAAACCACCTTTGTGTGGCTCTTAGCCTGATTGATGATGTGAGGGTAAGTGCAGTCAGATAAGGAAAAGACTCGTGTAGTCATGCAAAAACCTTGTTGTGATCACTTTAACATGGGAATTATTTTCTTTCCGTCCTCATGCTTGTGCCAGCGGATTCCTGTTGTTGATCTACAGCCGACAACAGGAATCAGCTGGCACAAGCATGAACTTCCTGTCTGCGGTGATGGGTGCTTACGTCTGCACAGCGACATGTGTAGAAAGAAAATAGTTATTGATGAAACCGACCCAAAGATTGCAAACTAGCTCTGCCAGACCACTCGAGTCACCACTTGCTCATCACTCTCCAGTTCATATGTGTATCATGTTTGTAGAGAAGGTAAGATGCCAAACTCTGACTGCATCGTTCTGCGATAATAAATCATCTCAAGTGACATCTGACTAAACAAAGTTTGTGGATTTTTATTGTTATAATGTAACCAGGTCTTAATTTCTGCAAAGAGATGTCTCTGCAGCCTCTCCACACCCAAGTAACTTGGACAGATAACCAGCCATGGATGGGGTCACTTTAAGTGAGCTGCTTTACTTGCTCTGCTGAAGTTTCCTTCTCCCACCACTGATTACACTTTCACGGTGAGTTACTGATCCGTCAGGCAGGACTCCCACATCTACATTACTCACCACATTTTAAATATTTTGTCTCCTGTGAAATGATGAGTATTCGCAGCCCCGGGGCTCCCTCCTGAAAACAGATCGAGTAAAATTGGGGAAAACATAAAATCATCACGAGCTGTCAAAGTTCACCGATGTGCATTTGAACAGCTGCAGCGAGGGGATGTATACGGCGAAGACATCATCTCCTTTGGGGAGCTGTGAAAAGGTTAGGAGGCACGGTTGAATGCTAACTATAGATCACGAGAGCGAGTCGGACCTCGGAGAGGCGCACGGTGCGAGAGCTGGGTGGTCTGTTTATCCACCTTATCGTGTGTGATGAATTATCACTCTGGGCTTCATAAAAAGAAAGCAGCTGACATGCAGCCCTTTATTTTTCAGCCAACATCCCTTCCTCCCACCTAGCTGTGTCATTACCCTCCAACATGTTACCGTCATTCACACAAGTGTTGCGTATCAAAGCCTGCCTACATGAGGGTACCAGACGGCCTCATTTACATTGGTTTTGGTTATATAATCCATGCTGGGCTTATTAGCGACACATGTTTTAAACATGAGGATCGCATTGAGAGGGAGGGAGACTGCATGCTATTGTTTATTCACTGCAGAGCTCTGCGTTCGGCTTGTACGATCTGAGGAACACTCACGATGACAAAAATCAATTTTACTTTCATGCTGGAAATCTAACAACACTCCATGTGTTCATTAAAAGACCTTTTAAGTTGTTTTGCTTGTGCCTGAGCTACTTATGTGTGCAGTAAATGATGGCACATGAGGGGGGGTGAGTTGGGTCCCACGTTTTAGTTGTTGGTCTCAGTTGGGTTTGATCACAAAGGATCTCTGTACACTCTTCCAGACCGCCTAAACAAATGTAAAACACGACTCAATCGCTCGGAAATTGCTGCATTTGCTCTTATTTAAACCGCTTAAGAACAAAAGCGGCCGAATGCCAAATCAGAGGAGCCGAGGAAACACGGGTGGCGTCTGTTACGTGGTCAGTAAAATTAAAGAGAAACAATCACATTGATGATGCATGAAGTATCTGGATCATTTGAAAACTTTCATTGACTGCTGTTGATCCAAATGAGATCAGCGCCACTGAAGATGACCATCATTAAGTTTAACCTGAAGCACAGACTTGGTGTCTAAGAATAAACGGCACTACAAAGATGATAAAGCTATTTTTAAGGGAAAGGTATTATTTGAAGATGAGGGTTGATAAAGCTGCTTCATCTGAAACATCTGCCTCTGTTTCTAATTTCCACAGAAATCTCAACAGACAGCATACTGATGGAAACAAAGTTTCATAGTTGTGGGAAATTGTCTCACATGGGCTTTTTGGAGCCTTTGATATTAGATTTTTGTGCTACATGTCTCAGGCTATTCACTCTCTTATCAAGTGTAAAATTGAATAAAATGGGCAGGAAGTCTTAAAGAGTTTGATAGAAATGCCCTCTGAGGTCCACATCAGTCATCTGCAGTGAGCTTAGCTAACAGTCTGAAAATAGAACATAGGTTATGGAAAGCTCAAATAGAGCACACTTATCACGTTTATCGTGCCTGTTTACAGTCCACTGCAGTCTGTACGCTCAGCCAATGAGCAGCTCTCATACATAAAAGTGTTATCGACCTTCAAGTGCATTTCTAAACCTAATGATTATAAAGGCACCGCTTCCTTCCTGAGGAAGGTGGTGTCCAAATGGTTATCTGGCTTCTTTATATTGCGTGTGTGTATCTGTGTATCCATATATAAACTAGCTCATTCATTTTTCATATGAACATATAAATAATGGACAACCAAAGCAATGTTAAAGGCAACTTTAAAAAATGCTTTTATCAAAGTTCAAAATGACCTTTAAACAGATTTATAAGAGAAAAGCTAAAAACTGTTGGGTGGCAGCCAGTCAGGATTAAAGCTGGCTGCACTGAAGAGCTGCGCAGCTGTGCAGCAGGTTTGATTTAGAAGGTTTTTAGATTGGTGGCTTCATTTATAAAACATAATCATGATGAATTTTTGTGTGACTAAAGCAGAAAGTCATGTTTGTATAACTCCCAACTTTGAAGTGGGTGAAAATCTTTTCCACAGTGTCCGTCTGCTCTCCCTCCCACAGCAGTGATGATCGAGCTTCAGTTCACCTCGGTGTGGGTAACTTTTTTTTTCATGACTGCTGGTCACTGGTTTGGATTTGCCAACCCGCCATTCAGTCCCTCAACGTGTGCTGCATGGTCATGCCTAATGACTGTCTGCTGATATTCAGGTTTCAGGTTTTTCTAACACAAAAAGGTTTGGGGGTTTTGGACACACTGAGATTGCTGTCCCACTGCTCTCTGACAACCACTCGCAGCAGAGATGATCAGGCTCAGTTCAGCTTATTGTTGCCAAGTTAGCGTCTGAACCTAGACACTCGGAAACCTTTCACCCCCCCTTCAGCATCTTTTTTTTAATTTTTAAAAAAGTTGCTAGTGAAAAATAAATTGGGCTCTTTCACTGTTGGGATGAGCCACACCTCCCTCTGTGCTGTTCAGTGAGCAGCAGCATTCACAGTTTGTTCACTGTGATAGAGGCAGCGTCCTCTCTGACTGATCACAGCACTATCGATAAACTTATGCAGTCGTATTTTGTTGCCAGACAACAAGATACGAGTCTCTGTTGAAGCTTTGACTAATCAGTGTGGATTACCAAAGAATCTCAAAAGCTCAAAACTGGTATTCAGGAGAGCAGTACATCACGGCCCACGGTTCCTCCTGACTAAGCCTTCTTGTTTTCTGGCATTTTATGAGTGGATTCTACAAGACAGGCACCATCAGTTTAGGTTGATTTGAGATTTATAGATGGCAGATGTGATCCGCAGCTTCTTTTATGATTTGAATGCAAGTTCGAACATAAATCGAAGAAAGTTTTCGAAATTGGGCTCCTGCTGTGTGTAGCAAAATCACACAGAGGCTTTAAATCCAACATGCTGGCAGTTTAACCAAAGACTGCAGATAAAAAATGGAGATGCCTACTGTTACATCGTTAGTTTGTGAAGACCCTCAGCAACTGAGTGAGGAATACTGACACTGCAGGTTCACACAGGACTTCTTATCAACGCGTGACCTGCTTTAACAGCCTTTGTTCTACTAGTAAAACTTAAGTAAAGTAAAACTTCAAACTGGCAATTGAGACAATAAACGTAATGTTTTCTGTCTCCTATACATGGGGCCTTTTTTGGCAGTGAAGTTGCCCCCTACTGGTCGTTGGAGGTTATATCTCCAGCAACAGTTGTAGTATGAAGATCAGCGATTGCACGACCGGCGCGTTTCAGCTTGCGGCCTTCATCGGGGTCATCGGGGTGATAAAGCTATAATGATTTTTTTTTTTTACTCTAAATGTTGTAGTTTTAACCTCTTCAGACTTTTTGTTCTTCTGCTCTGCCCCTACTGGCCATTACAAGGAATGCAAGTTTAGGTCACTTCAACAGTAGCTTTTCATTTCAGACCTGGAAGCTACAATAATATTAAAGGCCCTGCTTGTGCTGATTTCTCTGCCTGCTTCCAGCCACTAGAGGGCAGACAGGTCAACTATGACTGATTGGCCAAATTAATCTTCTTGTTTTGGGTGTCAACATTCAGTTGAGACATTTTTACAAATCATCATCTTACTCTTTGAGAGAAAGAGAAAAGGAAGATTTGCCTCACTGGCTTACTTTTTTTTTTTATTATGTCAAGCTAACATGCCCTTTAAATGTCCTCCTGCTTTTAGAGACTTGATCCCTTGAAACATTCTTAGTTCAGCTGACTGTACTAACTTGATATACCTCTTGTTGGGCTGGGACTTACTGTAATACAAAGTGAGAGCAAAGGTCAATAAAATAAGAAGACAAATTCAATTTGAAATGACAGGAAGGACGGAGCCCTGAGTTTACGTCATTTTCATTTATGCCTGTTTGCACCTGCTGGTGTGAGATAGTCACTCAGTGTTATTTCAGGTTGTGAACATGCTTCCTTGTTATTTATCTTGGACGGTAAGCATGGACTACATAGCAAGATATAAATGCACTTTTATATGTTCAACATCTCCAAAACCAACGTTAATGTGCTGCAGTAACAGCCTCAGCTCTTCTGGTTTCAGGATTTCTATCAGGTTTTATGCCCGTGACCACTAATGAGGCTAAATACTGGTGCTGGGTGCTAAATGCCTGTGGCTCATCCCAAAGGTGCTGGATTGGGTTGTGGTGAGGGTTCCTCCACACCAAACTGCTGAAAGCGTTTCCTTACGGGCCTGTCTCTGTTTCATCGTGTTGAAACAGAAGGAAAGGCATAAACAGTCTGGAGGAAGAATGATTTCTAAAAGTGTACTGTGCAGTGCGATACACAGCGGGACATTTTTTAATTCGACGCTCTGACTTTGACTCTATGGTGTGGGTCACTTCTTTTTGAGCCCGTGAAAAACAGAAAACCTCATGAAGACAGTTTTTTTTTTTTTTTCCTCAGCAGCAGTTGTGAAATCTTGGACTGAATCATGTTGTTTTTATAACAGACTTTTGTTGGACGTCATTAGCGCTAAAATCTTTGCTTCTTTGCCCACCTTTCACTTGCCACCCACACCTCTTTACGTTGCTTGCATTTTTAAAATCTCACCCACTACACCAGGATGGACTGAGCCTGAATGTGTCATGAACCTTTAGCTGGCTTCTCTCGCCGGCATATTTTTTCCTCTCCCTTTTTTATGTTTTTAACCTTCCTGAAAACACGTCTCACCTTGCATCCTTTGGTACCCGAGCCTTCTCAAAGGAGAACTTTGGCAGACCGCTGGAGTCGTAGGTTCTTGATGTGGGTTCGGCAGAGACCCCGGCTTTGGCGCCTTTCCTTCTGTTCAGGGTTTCCTTGATGCGAATGCTGAGGTTGGGGCTGCCCCTACTGCTGGCTTTGACTGAAGGAGGCCTCGAAGCAAGACCCGCCGATGCTCCGCTCTTCATCACGTCCTGCAGTTTGTTGAGCTGGATGCACTTACTCTGCAGCTCCTCGCTCATCTCGGCCAGCACTCGTGTGTGTTTGGCCAGCTGCTCCTGGAGACCTTTGATCTGCTGCTCTTTGACACAAAGCTCCTCATCCTTCCTCTTGCCCTCTCGCTCCAGCTCCTCCACCCGGGCCCTCAGGAAATCCAGGGTCGAGTTTTTGAACCCACCGCCGTGATCTTTGTGCGCACAGCCATCAGTGTGTTTGTAGCGCTTTGATTTCATTGAACCGTTCCCCATATTGGCACCTAGAGACAAAAGAGAGTCAAAGTTTGCTGTTATGATTTAAAAGCATCCTCCAACTGCACGATGAAATTTGGCACTAAAAGGGTCCGTCTGAGGACGCTAGAGGTGAGATTTCAAACAAAAGAGCTGACGCTGTGAGAGCAGAGAACACGAGAAAGACGGGAAGGGAGGAGAGAGAGATGGCAAATCAGTATTTAATGGTCAATGAGTGTGTCCTGTCCATTTATTATTCAGAAGGCAGGAAGTATTACATTACATGAAGAGTCACTCTGGTTGTGCTCAGACAGAAGCACGGTGAGAGGAAATGCTGTCCGGGGAGCTCATGACTGCAGAAATCAACAGAACGACTCCAAAGAGTGAAGAGCTGACATGGGGCAGAAATGTTGGAGAACAATCCTGTTTTTGTTGTCGCCCCCTCACACATACAGTAGACTTCATTCATGACATTCCTGCTGGGACGGTGTCACATCAGTCTGCAGCACTCCTGCACTTTATTCTGAAAATCAAACATACTGCTGTCTTTTGTAATCCTGTTTCGAAAACCTGCGAGTGGAACCACCCCCGTTTATTCCTTTACTTTGGTGCTTCAACTCTTTCACACACTGACTACCAAGCAGCAGTGTGACAGAGCAGACTCAGAGCAGAGGCAGCACCGTGCTGTCTTTCACCGATTTGACACATTAAAGGTTGATTCTCGCCAGTTTAACTAATTAAACCTTCCAAGGGGAGCGCGCACCTGCAACTTGCAATGCCTAGTCATTCTCCTGCTGGGAGTGAAGCCTGATGTGCGCAGTCTCAGACAAACTGTCCGCACTCACCTGCTTAGTTTTCAGAGCCTTCAGAAGAGCCCGGAGGTTTTTCGGAGTTAAATGAAGGAACAACGTGTCCGTGGATCCGCGCATCAGCAGAGAGGCGCTCCACCTGCTCGCATCCTCTCCTCCCTCCGTCTCTCTCTCTCTCTCTCTCTCTCTGGCTTTCATCACAGTCTGTGCGGCGCGTTCTCGCACGCGCGTGCGGCGACCGGGTATGATTGCCAGGTCAGGTGTGAATGACGTCAACCGTTTCTACACTGAATATATTGATTACTTGATGTGCGTCGTTGACCCCGATCAATTAAAAAAAAATTATATAATTATATATAATATTTTTCATTTATCAGAAAGCTTTAATTAAAGCGATTAAATAAATTGATTCATTAAATTGTAAATTCCTTAAAATTACAGAAGGCCAATCAAAAAGAGTTTGGTGAAGAAGTGAAAACACTACATGCACTATGTGTAGCCCTGAGAGTCATCCAACCGTCATTTCAACACATTACATATGTGTACTTCGTTGTCACCATGAGCCATGAAATGTTCCAAATTTATTTTGAAAAGATAACAGTAGATTGAACAAATGCCAAAAGATTAACCCTGATGGAAGCATCTGGAATTCAACAAGTGAAGGGTCCAAAAGGATGCTCAGTGCTCCTGAGAAGTGACTCATTTCATACAGACGCTGAACGTCTCTGAGAGAGGCGCCATTGTCATTTCCTCCAGTTTGCTCCCGGTTTTAAGATTAAGATTACAAACAAACAGAAAATGAAAGCATTGACTCAGTGAAGGAAATGGAACAGTTACATTACTGTCATGTCGACATTAAAACGCTGTACTTGTTCTAAAACATACATCCACATGTTTAGATGCCCGGTTTCAGGTAGAAGAAGCAGACGTAGACCCCAAAGCGCTTTACAATCACTCGAATCAATACACTCAATACTTTTCCTGCTTCGCTATGATGGTTATGCTGCCTGATATTCGCCTCTTTAACTTGTGTTACCAGATTAGATATTGGTTAGATAAATCATCTTATTGTGTTATGATTAAGTTCTGCTTTAGTCACGGGGGCCACCAAGGAGGGGGCATGGGGGGCACTGACCAAGCCCCAAAATTTGCTGCCCCCCTAGCAATACTGTCCTATGTTGGTAATAATTTTAATATACCTGTATGTGCTGTGCCACGCCAATATTTTTAGTGGCCCCCATATGCCACCCCTATGTAAAATTCTGGAGGCGCCCCTGGCTTTAGCACTTCACATATTTGTAAGCAATGTCTGCACCGGCTCACTTTAAAGATGCGTTAAGTATTTTTGTCCACTTGTGGGCAGTGGTGCAAGAGGCAAAAACAGCACCTGATACAGTGATATACACCAGCTATATTATGATTTACTCATGTTTCTGACCACCTGTGGTGGAGGTCTGATATATGGTCCACAGCAGCTACAAGGAAGGAAAATATGTCTCTCGGCTGCCCCACTTTCCCACAAGCTTTAGGGGAAAATATTGAAGAGAACAGATTATGGAATTGTTACTGTTTTCAATGCTGTTATTACATTTTTCAATAGCACAGCCTTAAAGAAATACAACAAAAATCATTTGAATGGGTTAATCAGGTGATGAGTGTAAGTACAGGCTCATGTTCTTGTCTTGGTCTCTGTGCGGCCGTGTTGTCTGTCTAGCTTAAAGTCTAGACTTGAAGCTGCAGTCCTTCACACCAGCAAATGATTAATTGGTTTTCCTAGTGTGTTTGTGCATGAAGCAGCCTCGCCTGCAGCAGATTCCATTGACAGGCACAGAACAATAATGGCAGGTGGCCAAAGCTGATTCATCTGCAGCACTCGGGTCACAGCAAAATAATAATCCAGGTCACTGACTCCCAACCTGAGCCTGAGAGGAATCTCAGAGGCCGGCTGATGATCTGAGGACGTATGAATGAGCAAACAGCTTCACAATAAAGGCGTTTAGCTGATATACACCTCCTCCCTGTGCTGCAGTAGGGCTTTAACAACATGCTTGAGGGCACTCTGGCAGGACTCATCATCACTTTGTGTTATTATTGAATATTTTGGCAGTATTGGGACTCTGCTTTTAAACCCTGTGGCCTCACAGCAGGAATGTGTGGTGTTTGGGTCATCCTCACCAGCTGTAGTTATGAGTTTCCTGTTGTTGTTTACAGTGTTTCATAATCACAGGAGGTTAAAAGTACTAATACTATCTTTGTAATTACACAATGAAGAATGTAAAAAACACGTTACCAGGGTCAGCTCAAATGGGTTCACATGTGCACTGCTGATCTTAACTTTATATTTTTTAACAACCCCTTTTCCTAAAGAATCATTGATTTTCCTGGGATGCGATTACAAATAAGCACGTGTTCTTATTGCCTCGTTAAATAAAGATTGTAGGGGACATTGCACCATCTAGTGGAGCAAATTTGCATCAAATGGAAGTACAGCTTGGCCTTGATTCAACTTCAGTTGATATCTCTTTCACAAAGTGCAAACTGGTTTTGGTCATAACATCATAATGTTTTTTATATTCTATTGAATATTAAAGTCACAGACTTGCAGAAAACACCATTTACTCAAACTGCAAGAATATAATTACCTGTTAGGGTCATTACCTTACAATATAAATCCATATATGTTAAGGTACCGTATAAATAACATTGAATTAAACTGTCAATAAGTAACTGTTAGGTTAATATTCCTATATGAAAAGATTCATACATTAATAAGACATAGTTCTCACTTCAGACTCCAGCAAAAATTATTATAGTTAATTATTAAAAGAGGTGATGTTCTCACTTTCGGTCTGGTAGCTACAAAAAGTGTTATTTGCTTATAAATGCGTAATAACGCAATTTGATTCAATTTTATTTATACAGTGCCAAATCACAACAACAGTTCCCTCAAGGCACTTTATATTGTAAGGTAGACCCTACAATAACACATACAGAGAAAAACCCAACAATCATATGACCCCCTGTGAGCAGCACTTTGGCGACAGTGGGAAGGAAAAACTCCCTTTTAACAGGAAGAAACCTCCAGCGGGGTCGGGCTCAAGGAGGGGCGGGGCCATCTGCTGGGACTGTTTGGGCTGAGAGAAGGAAGAAAGGATAAAGACATGCTGTGGAAGTTAGACAGAGATTAATAATCAGGTGTGTGTTAATGTTAACCACATGAAACCAACAACCAAACAAAAACATAAAGCTTAGTACATTTGAACGACAGCAAAGTGAGTATTTAAGTTTAACTTTATTGACATTATTACTGTTAATAACTGTTTATACAGCTTTATTATCTAATAACTCGTGTTCATTAATTACATGGGGCTAAATTTAAAATGTTCCTCTGTAGTATTACTCGTGTCACGTGAAACATAATAACATAAGTATAGTCTAAACGTAAAAGGCAATAATCCCATATTTTTATACTCCATAGCAAAGTGTTGGATTATTTGGAGAAAAAAAAATCTTCTTGTTACTCATTACATCCGGTCAAGACTGGAAATTTTCTCTTTAGTTTTCTTTTTCTTTTGTCATGTGTAGCACAGCACAGTGTAATATCATCATAGTGATAATAAGCGCTGTGGTTTAATAGTTTTTGATGCAGCATTGTGTGTTTTAGCTCTACTTTAATCACATCTAACGTGATGCTTTTAGGCACTAATAAAAAAACAACTTCTGTATGTTGCACTGTCTGAATCTGTCTGCATCACTGAGTGATGGGATACTGTTGGCTACACTGTGATCTAAAACGCCATTTGAACTACGTTTTAGGGCACTTTGTTCATTTTAAACATCATAGTGAATGGATTGTAATATTGGCTCGTTTTCTGTTAATAGTAAAACGAGATGGGGGGGGGGGGAGAATCTGGGTAGAAAAAAAATGCTGAGTATGTCATCCAGGGATTTTTTTTTTTTTTTTTTTTTTAAGCGCACAAAGTACCTTTCATTGTCAGTTGTACTTCCTTAATTTGGACACTAGATGGAGGCAAATATGCATTCCTATTTTCTGTCTCCTTGCACAAATTCCAAAGTGAAGAGCAGAAATCACAAGCACATTAGCTTTTTTGTTTCTTAACTCAGTCCTTTGAATATTACTAGGTTATAATAATTTGTGCAATATTTGATTGATTTATAATTTTGTAAAGACGTTTCAAAGGAGAGCGATAATATGCGTCTTAAATATATGTGCGTGTAAATGTGCGTTACATTACGCGTAGATTAGATGTGCAGGGGGAAAAAACACGAGGTGCTGGTTTGAGTTTAATGTGAACGTTTACTGTCAGCTTCCCGGGAACAGTTGGTTTGACATTCTGCAAAAATAACGAAGAAGAAGCCAACAAGCATAAGTAGAAGGGATGTAGTCATCAGTTATACACCTGTTCATTCCCTAAGGTGACGAATCTGCTTCGAAACAAATTCATGTCGTGTCAGGCGAGAGATTCGACAGTTTTCCACCAAACTGGAGTCATCCTGGTACCAAAAATATGGCACCAACATTTATTTTAGTTCAGTTTATTATTTACCACATTGCACCACATAACTGCTGGGCCTGAAGGTGAAACTCATGCTCTTACTGACCGCTGGAAGAGCATGAAATTCACCCGTTAGTAGAAGCTGAATCCCAAAGCGTCTGTCCACCATGACCCCCCAGAACTGATCTGAACTTCTGATAGTAACCCTATGTAGTAACCAGTTCTTAAAGTGCATTTGGAGATGCCACCAAAATTGATCATTTAAAAATAATAATAATAATATGAAGGTGGCACAAGAGCAGCACCATAACTCAAGCAACAGAACGATAAATATTTAAGCAGTGCTGACTGCTGACTCTTATGTGACTACCAGCGATACTAAAGTTAAAAAAATCACAACTCTGAACATTAGCCTTCGTTTTATAGCACTCATTATTACCCCTAACATTACCCCCATTACTCTGTGAAAAGTAATTGGTAAATATCTTTTTAAAAAAATGCTTTTTAAAATAATCTGTATTATGAAATGATACTAATGCATACAAAAAGAAACGTGATTTTATTTGAAGAAACGCAATGCTCTTAATACTGAGTTTTCAGAGTGAGAATAGTGACAAGACCAACATTTTACTCTTATTTTTCTTACGTTAGGGTACCCGGTGAGGCCTCGGCCACCTGAGAAAGAAACTCCAAAGTTAGTAAGTGAACCTGTAAGCTGTGCTGTCTCATTGCTGTTCAAACTCTTCCAAAATCACAATGTGCTGGACGTGTACAAGTGAGGCCAAAGTGGAAGTGACTTAAACCTGCATCATTTCTGGTGGCCAGCAGGTGGCAAAAAGATCAGATGGTATAGACGTACATAAGAAAATGATCCTCTTAGTTTTCTTTTTTAAAAAACATTTATGGCCTCAAGTGATAGTTTCAGTTATGATTAAACACAATATTTATTTTGGAAATGATCGTCCAATTTAAAGTTAAATAGACAATAAAGCAGTGTTTGCTTTGGTTACCTTGTCTCTAACCATCAGATTGTGCACAAGATGGTTCAGAACATCAGAATGTGAGCTTGGCTATGTCCATCTTTTCAATACAGTCTGTGGTCATGAATGCATTTTCCAGAAACAAAACAAACCCACAGAAGTCACTGATAAATTTAAGCCTTTTATTAACTTTTCTCTTTTTAAACACAACTAATTCATTCATAAACATTCCTCTATTCCATTGTAACAGTCCAAATACAAACGATGAGCACGGGGAGAGAAAAAGGAACATACAGTATGTACACAACAAACTACAACAGCACTGTGCGTTGAGGGAGAAGCAGTCAAGGCAAAGCGGACATCAGTCAAAAATATTCAACTTCATACGCTGAGCTAGTACCTTGTAAAATAAGTGTCTAATACAAACTTATATAAAAATATTAAAGTCAGGACTACTTATGCACGTTATGTACCTAGTACAAAATTAAATAACAATAAAATAAGCGTAAATATTGGCATGAGGAGATAACGCAAATGTATAAATAAAACATAGTGGAAATGTACTTTATTATGAAAAATAAAAACAAAATGGACATAATTTAACCAGAAAGCCTCAGTTCACATTATTCAGCTATTTTCTGACTGGACCACCAGGGGGCAGCACCGACACATTTTTTCTACGAGAGCAAGGTGGCGCAGGAACAAAAGGAAAGTATGAATGAGAGTCTAGAGGAGCATTTCAGCATAGATAACTGGGAACAATAAGAAACAGACATGAAACCCCCCACCCCCACCCCATTTTAGCTCACTGCTAAAGGCCTCTGTACGCTTCAAAGGCAAATTTCAAAGCATCCAAAACTCCTGAAGCTTACTGATGCTGCAGTTCCTTTGAAGCATACTGGAACCATAATCATGTCAAGACAAATGACAAATGAAATGTTACTTCCTGCTTCAGAAAATCTAAATTTTACACAACACAAACAAGAAAAACGACTTTTACATCTTTTCTCAAACGCAGCCAGTGCCTTCTTGTTTTCCTTACGTCACAACAAAAGCTTCAGAAACATGAAGTGAAAGATACTTGGATCTGATACAGTAAAATAATGTCTAGCTTAATGGTAAACAGTGTTATAGGTTAAGGTTTGGGTTCTCTGTACGGAGAACGCTGGCTTGTGGAACCCAGAGTAGCGTTTCTGTTGCGTTAGCCAACCAGCAGCTAACTTTGTAGCTTTAGTGGGGAGAAAAATAAAAGAGGCGGGGAAACAACAGCCCCAACTTTGTTAACACTCACAGGTACCCTTTTTTTCTTTTTTTTTTTTTTTTTAAACTGTGAGGGTTTGTATTGTTTCTTTATAAAACAAAGACTATAAAGTCATACAAAGAGATGAAAAACAGCTGTCCTGAAATGTACAGCACAAAGAGCAAGAGGGTAAGGAAAAGCAGAGCTGGGGCGGGACACCAAATGTCCTCGCCAGCTGAAGCAGAGATTGTCGTTTCCCTTCCAACACGGGGATACTTTGCTTGGACAACAGCGATGCTGACGGGGCACGCGGGCTCACTTGTTGGGTTCGACGTTATTCTGGTTTCTTCAGAGGTTTAGACCCTGCTTAGCAGAGTGGATCTGTGGGGCAAAGAAAGACAGCACCGTTACAATCTGCAGACTTTCATCACAGCGATGTTTAATGATTGCAGTGCTCAGCCTCTTGCAAAAATGGCTGAGGAATGTGAAGCATGACTGTGCAATTCATCCTTAAGAACCTGAAACATTAAGGATCCTTAATTTCTGCTCTTTGTCAAATTTTTTTTACAGTGTACCAACTGCATCTTGGACGACTTCCATGAATGTTTCCCTTTTCCCTGCAGGATGGATGCTTTTAATACGACAGATTTCAGCAAATCTGCTGGAATTTTACAGTCCTAAGGTCCAGCACAGCGACCGCCACAGCAACAGTCTGCCTTTAGTGGATTTCCAGGTGTAACGTGTGTGGATGTAGGGGGCGACGGGCAGCGCTGGGCACGGCAGCACGTTCTGCTGACGCAGCTCGGCCGGAATAAAGTGACAGATCGTGTCGCAGTGGAGGCAAAGCTCAGGGGACAAACAGGGTTGGCAGGCGCTCAGGAAACGTGACCACACACACTCAAACACACGCGCCCACACACACACACGTGCACACACACACACACAGCTAAGTGGATTCACCCCAGCTGGGCTTAACCCAACACTCGCAAGGCTGCCGATCCAAAAACCTGCTCTCACCTTTGACCCCTGCCAGAAGATCTGATTCATACGTCTGTCTGCATGTGGGTGGCTGCGCATGTGTGGGGTCAGCTTGGCGATCTGAAGCATGGCTGTCACGCTCTGAGTCATGTGGTCACTGTTCATACATACTTGGTGTAGTTTTGCATCCACATTTTAAAAAGAAAACTTGCAATCAGGTCTGTGTGAGAGCAGGGTGGAGAAGCTGCACTGGCATTGTCCTTCATATGGCAGAAGTTTCAAAGCTGCCTTTCTTTGGACACTTGGGAGCAGAAATAAGGCCAACGTTGCTGCGAGTGGGGATGTCTGCTAGCGAGTTTAAATTTTACTTCCTTTCATATTGTGCCACCTACCCACCTCTACCTCACAATGTAACTTAAATAAGTTATAATAAAGGCTAAAAACACCCCAAATGTTTTTAAAAAATGGCTTTTGGAGCTGGACCAATCACTGCTGTACTTCATTAAAGGCTCAAAGAGGAATTCATGAGTTCATCTGCTAACAGAATGAGGATTATCCTGTTCTTAGTGTGAACCTCTAGTGAGAGCTGCAACATTAATGCGAGTCCAAAGAAAGGGCAGAGTGTTTTCTCAGCCATCTGTTGTTTTTACAGCAATTTCTTGTAGTTTAATAACCGAAAACTTAAAATCCGCAAATTTTTCACGGCCACATAAACGAATCTGATCTTAACAGTTCTCAGCGGAGAAGCGACGCATCCCTGACTCAGTTCGTGTCAATTTAACTTCAGCGTGTGGTGCTGAAGCGAGAGGAAATATCCCTCCGTCAGCTCTCTGGGGCTTAGAGCCACCTGAACAAAGACATTTTTCTCTCATCCATCTTCTCACACACACACAGTACTGTGTGACAGGAGGGTATGGCGTTATTGCGCACATAAGATGTAATTGTGTGAAAATGACTGATGTCTTTACACGCGCGTGTGCAAGCGACGGCGTGGCCTGGAAGACCGATGACAGCCTCTGTGTGTGTTTAATGCATTTATTGAGTAGCGTGAGGGGTCAGCCTCACAGCGTGACCTACATCCCTCTGGGTGTGCCTGGTCAGCGGGGAGAGCGGGCAGAGGATGCGGGGTGACAGCCGTGATTGAAAGACTCGAAGCCCCTGAGGGTGAGTGTGTGTGTGCATGCAGAGTGAGCGGGGAGGGGTTCATACACACCTCAGAGACTTCCATCTGTCCTTCTCCATGTTGTTCTCAGGACCTTCGCTCTCGTATGATGCCAGATACAGAGCTGCAATGAGAAACGGAGCGAGATCATTCAAAGCTGTGACACTTATATGCCACCTTAACCCATTTTCCCCTCACTCTACTATTTTCTGTAGTAAATGCTGTTGATACTCAAAGCTGATTGGTCAGTTCAGACAGTGCGTTTCAGAGTCGGGAGGATTTTACTCCCCGTCGGTCTCTGATAACGCTGCGATAGGAGCCCGAGCCGGTGACGAGACTTTGAAGTGGATTACAGGAGACTGAGACTATCGGTGCCGCTGGAGCACGAGAGGTGATAACGAGGTGTGTGTGGATCTGAGGATTAGTCTCCGCACTGCTATATTATTATGATTAAGGACAAAGAGGCGGAGGGCACATCATTTTGCTTTCTTCTGTTTCATTCCACACCAACGCTTTATCATTACTGACACAAAGTAACAATTCTCCCTATTAGGGATTTAAAGTAACAAGGTTTGCTTCCTTTGTTTTAAATCTATGACTATCTTAGTATAATTAGAGGTGTTTTCTGAGCTCGTGTAAATGTATTGACATGTATGGCTTTGTCCATTTATTTCCATGTTCACAGACTTGAAATCAAATGGTACGTGCCCCCCAAAAACGTTACTACACAGCTACACAGGGGAGGAAAAGCACAATTTTTCACTTGTATAGATAAAGTGTCAAACCAAGCCTTGATTAATGTCTGTAGCTTCATATTTAACATGGACACATTGGTTTCCTTTTTTATTTAAGATAACCTTTAACGTTCAATGAACTCACCGTCTTCGGTGAATACCGGAGCGGTCAGCAGGTACTGAAGGATCTTGCGATCCTTCTCAAACGGACACTCCACTTTCTTCCAGGTCATGAACTCACTCACTTGTTTGGCGAGCTCCCAGAATTTCTGAAACACAGTAACGACACAGGTTGGTTATTCAGAAGGAATCGACATGTTTCAAACGAAAAGACTGCCTTTGAATGAGGTTAGGGGTAGCGCCACACTGCGGTACTCGTCAGCTGTTAAGAAGTGTTAATGTGTTCAAATACACTTATTTATTTCATAACAGGGCAGGATACAGACGTGGTTCAGCAGCAGCAGCCTATTTCCAAGGATAGAATCAGTCCTTAAAATAGTCTGATTTGGGGTAGCTGTGACCAGCCACGAGTGGAACTAGTGTTTGGTCACTGGTCATCATGGAAACACAGCTGATATTTGCACACTCAAGCCTTACTTCTGCATTTCCCAGCAGTCTTTAGAGAAGTGGTAGTAAACAGCCCAAAATGTGTTTCCATGTGTAGTAAATATCGCGACGCTGTCTGACACTGAAAGTCATGTGAGGGGAATCTCCCGTTGGGAAATATCAAATTCAGTTTACCTCAAAGTTGATGTGGCCGTTCTGCAGCCTGTTGGCACATCCCTCGTTGAGGAAGTAGATGTCTTTTATGAGCAGGCTGAAGAAAGGGATGACAATCTGCAGGGCAACGGAAACAGAAAGGGATTTAATATCAGCGAGCAGATATAAGGGGGATTTCCTTATGACTCGTAGGTGTGTGCTCTTTTCTAAACAGCGATTCAAAAAGGATTACGGTTCACAAAGAGGATCTCTGCTTCACAGGAGAAACACACAGTAAAACTCGCGAGTTTTCCAACTACAGAAGTCTGTAGCAGGGTGTAAAAATACAACCTGTAGCTAAAAAAAACAGACAAAAAAAAAAAACAGCTAATGGGGAAGTGAGTCTGAGGTAAAGAGGTCAGTTTTCCAGAGAAGAAGAATTCCCCTTAAAAGCCACTTAAATAATTCATTGCCATAACTTACAATGATTTAGGTCACTGCATGTCTGTCTGCACACACACACACACACACACACACACACACACACACACGCTGATGTGGAGGAAATAAGGAAGAAGCACCAGCAGGTTGTAAGCTGGTGGGTTATTTAGAGGATTCAACTTTCTGGCTCACATTTATCATCTGATACAGCTCATAAGCAAAACATGTTTTATACTGAAGGCTGCTGTAAAGTGGCACACTGACCTATAAAACTCCTCAGTCTGTCACCTCTCTCCTCACTGTCCCCACCCAACATTAAACATTCATGGAGCTTTCAAAGGAGCAACTGAAGGAGAAGCAACACACTGAGCTCTTCTTCAAACCTCCATTTGTGTTGCACTTTCTATTATTCATACAAAGTCACTGTGTCAGACGTTGTACTTGTACAAGCCGCCCACACCCTTTGTTTTTAGTTCTTCCCACAAAATCATTTTTCAAGCCAAGCCAGCGAATCTCGCTCATGTGCTTTTTGTTCCTCGTGTTCTTCTAAAGCTGCTCTTGGCCAGCTCGGATTGCACGCCTGTTTGTGTGAAATTATGTCTCCACACCATCCTTTGACAAAAGTTGGGTGCAGCTGACTTGCATTTAACGAGGCCTCAGTGAAGTCACAAAGTCAGAACATCAAGTACAGCGAGGGGTCTGCAGGGGCAGGATGTTTACAAGAGCCTGCCTGTGTGCGTGATCTCAGGGCTGTTGTCATACACACACGCGCACGCACACACGGGTGCGCGTACACACGCACACACACGGAGAGTTTAAAGAAAAAAAGCCTGCAGGAGCTGAAAGGAAGTCGTTTTCACAGCTGGACATGAGAAGGTGTTAAAGGCCTGGAAGCCGAAGGGAGGCTGGATTTTGTAGCAAAATGAAATCTACCTTAAGTTGATGAAATGTGCAACATTCAGATGACTGAATCAACCGAATACAGTTGCTTTAAAATGGGGATTGCAATTGGTCCAAACAATTAATCCACAGCTATGTCGATACGAGCAATTATGAAACCGCTGACAAATTAAGAAAACACTTGTAAGCTTGTAACAATCCAGTGTGCTGCTGGGAAACCTTGGGTTTATAACATCCATGTGGATCTTATTTTGAAGCCTTGATAATACTCTGTTGATGACATGCAGACTGAGAGCTGGATACCTGACGGCCAAGTAGTCGTTCCTGGTATATCCACCTGAGTGCATCGCTCGGACCCGAGCAGGCGCCTTCCTGAGCATTGTCGCAGACCTTACCACCACATCAAGTTAAACATTAAACTTTAAACCTTAACATTAAACCTAAGGTGTCACCCTGGCCTCCCAACTCTCCACATCCGACCTACTCGATGCTCGGTCGAGCAGTTCTCTTTGTATCGTTTACAAGCATGCAGCTAGGTAAACATTACATCCGAGCCGAGGGTCACACCGTTAATGGTAGAGGCAATATTTATTCTGCACAACTGTGTAGAAGATAATAGTTCTTACATACAAAAAATAGCGCTGCAGGCGAGGGAAACACTGTGTCAAATTTTATTTTGTGGTGAAATGACCCTTTATTGTTTTAATTAACTGTCTCCATCTGATTAAAACAAGTCTTAGAAGAAGAGCATGCAATGCAACTTTGTCCAAACTGGAGCTGTTGCCACATTCTTCCTTATAAAATATCTCACAATAGTTGCTACACAACCAAACACGATCCACCGAGTCTGGTTTAGATCAGCTGTTCGGCATTTTGTTAACATGTTATTTCAAGAAAATGAGCCAACATAGCAACAAGTGTTGGATCCTTAAATCTTTTCTGTCCTCACTGCAAAGAACAAAACCTACAGCAAGAATAGGCCGAAACACACGCCGTCAGACTGAAGCTCTGCGAGTGCCTGACGGACACTATAAACACCCCCCGACCCCCCAAAAGGAGAGGTCACAAGCAGGAACATACCAGACTTCTTGGGAACTTTCCATTTCATGACCCTGACCTCTTGTACTGGACTGTTTGCATATCTTTGCTCCAAAAAAGGGGGGACATCCCTCACGAACCACAGGGAGCTGCACACACATCGACAGTACACTTTGTCTCCATTAAATAAAAACACCTTTTTTTAAACATGATGACGGGACGAGAGGCTGACCACTAATGTCTGGCAGCCCACGAGCTCCGGGGCGGATCGCATTCGGTCAGGGTGGGTCGAAGCAGCAGAGAACGCTATGTGATCTGGCAGGAGGCCATGTTTTCGTTTCATTCCAAAGCATCTTTGATGAGGAAGAAACTCAGACCCTCCTCATGTTTTGACCCTCATAACTTGACCTCCGCGTCCCCTCTGCACTACACCGTTATGTAACCTCCGTCCCTCTGCAGTCCTCCCCGGAGGCTGCTGATGCTGTAAATATCACGGGAACACACTGTGCAGACGATTTCAAGATACGCCGCTTTGGTTCTCTGCACTGCCTCAAACACTTCCTTCCACGTCACAGTGCATGAGAATAAAGTCTGAGATAAGGTCTCCACTTTTTGCATAACTGCAGTCAAGCGTAATACGTCCCCGCTGTGACACACGTCACCACTGAAAGGTCACGACAGCTGTCAAATGGTTTATAGTAAAGACACCGAGCCACCGTTCGCTATATGTGTCTCTGACTGTTTACATGAATTGTAAACCAAAGTCTGGTGTTCACATGTCCAGCTGTTCAAACTCTTGGGTCTGCATAAACACTGGCTGCTTGATGTGTCAGTATCAAGCAGCAAACTCCAAAAACTGCAGTTCTTTGACTGGCCACTTGAGGCTGAATCCAATCCTCATAGACTCCCAGTCTTAAAATGCCCAACTTAACAAAATAAATAACAAACAAAAAAATGTTTACATCCTGATCAATGGCAAAGACCTCGAAGTTAGTGGTTCACTTCTGGTGAGCGATATTCTTTATTATTTTTATTAGGGTGTCACTTAATTAGCAGATGTCTTTGTCCACAATCCAACGTCTGACATCACCATGGTTACGTCCATCTTTTAATAAAGGTCTGTTATTCAGTACGAAAATATCTGTCATCTTTTTGGCAAAGAGAAATAAATAATCGGAATCGCAGCTTTTCCCAGAATTGTGATTCCGATGCAACAAATGTTGCGCTTCAAATGTCATCGTCCATATTTAATTTGCTCTCTTTCTGCCCGACACAAGGCGTTCAGATGGGAGCTGAACTACAGGTGAACCAGTTGGAAAGTTAAGATTACATTTAAATATTCAGAATAGACAATCTCCCGTAAACACGCCACCATCAAATGCGGGAACATCAAGGCCTCACCTTCTCTCTGCTGCTGTTGGCGGTGATTGATCTCTGCGTGGCTCCTCTCAGTGCTGTTCTGTAGTTATAGAAATTGCTGGAAGGATCCATCTGGTGCTGTGGAGAGACAAATACAGAGTCCGTGTGAGCACAGGCCTCTGAAATGTGAGTGGATCCGATGGCCCAAAAAGCCGGCGACATGTGTTTTGGCTTAACACCAGTGGAAGTGCTAACTCTGTGCCTGGATAATACTAGTTGACCAGAAAGTGAAAGTCGCTGAAGGAAACTCTGAAACTCGAACAAATCTTCAGTGAAAATTATACAAAATGTGGTTTTATTATTAGTTTTAGTTTTCACCATGATGACCAAGTATCCTCAAGTTTCAAATATTGTGATATAGGATGTAGTCACATATGGGGGGGGGATTATAAAACAATCAACAAACAGACGATGCCATTGGGTCTGCGACTTTCAACAAACTAAGCAGCAAATTAACTCAAACACAAAGTTTGGGATTCACCTAAAAGAAATCCTCAGAGGGACAAAAGACAAAGATAAAAGGAAAGCATCAAGAAGGGCGCGACTGACAAAAGGAACAAGAGCCAGCAGAAGAGGAACGACGTGGATGATCTCCAGTGAGACGTGAAGAAAACCTAAAGAACTCGAGTCTTTGAAACCCTTTCAGGTCTCGCAGAGCGTCCCAGACTCACTCGTCAGATCTCCTATTTCAAAAGGGCCGACTGATGGCCCGTTGGGCTCACTGAACGTGTTCTTGCGGTATGCTGGGTTTTCTCACACACCTCGGGGAGGAAGGCAGGGCTGCGTGATTTGCACACCCAGTTACACCTTAACATCTGGTCCTCCCGGCTGCTGGGCTCCATTTATTTCCACCTGATCCCGACAGAATCATCAAATTTCCCCTTATTTTTCTTCCAGAATGTACCAAGAACAATCATAGGTGTTCGTTTCTTTGTTCTTTTCTGCACTTTGCATGTTCTGACTTAAAACTGAACCTTCAGACTCAGATGTTCCAGGAAAATTCTGTTGCTTTACCATATAATCATACTAAACTTGGAAAAGGCTATCATGTGCTTTGGTTTAAGAGAAAGGCTTCAACTAGCTCAGTTCTGAGAGTCTCTGTTTTTTCTGGATTTATGAGCGATCTTAGTCATGGACAGCAAACCCTCTATTCTCCCACTCAGATCCACGCTTGCAAAAGCTTTCAGCATGACCCTGTTTTTCTCTCTTACCCAATAAATCACTGACAGCAGTAGCTCCCCCGCAAACTAGATTTGTCATAAGTGTTTACCACAACACTGCCACTACGCGTGGGAAAAACTTAAGAGTTGAATTATTAAAAGTGAGATTATAAAACACTCACTTCCTGAGCGCTGGTCAAAGTAAATCTCTTTTGTACAAACTCACCTCTAGAATATCAAACTTGGCTGTTTTGACTTTGCTCCAGGTCTTCTTCAGCCGTGACACCGGACTCATGTTCATCCCAGCTGCGACACAAACACACACAAAAACAAAGGCCATGAGAGAGAGATCACACGCCCGTGCAAACACGATCGCATTAACACATGGCATTTTCCCCATTCAGCCAGACAGACGCACATCCCCCTCCACCCTTCCTCCCCTTCTCTTTCTTTACGTTGCTTCTTCTGGTGCAGCAGGAACAATAGAGTTAACACACGCCTTGTTTCCCCTCCCAGCACTCTGCTTCCCATATGGTAATCCTCTGTGTGTGCCCGGTGCAGGTTCAGGCAGCGAAGGGTCACCAACAGAGCAGAACAACACCACAAAAACAGCCCTGGGGTACTCTAAAGAACTCCGGTTCACAGACAGAAATATAAAACTCGAAACCGCGAAGCCTCGTGTTCTCCCTGAACTCACTTTGATTCCCAGCAGACAGTTTGGCTTTTACACAGCACCGAGGGACGGAAGCGAATGCAGGCCGAACCACGGAGGCATGTGACGCTGTGTGTCAGAACGTGTGCTGCCTGGGAAACGGCTCCATCCACTCACAAAGAGACCAGTGTGAAGAAGGACAGGTGCTAGCTGTAGTGGTCCCTCTGGGACACATACGAGATGATTATTATACCGTTAATGTCTTCTTCTTTTCAGCGCAGTCACAATGTCGCCAATGACAAGAAGACACACTGACAGTTGGGGGTTTTTGTTGTTTTTTTAATGAATTAAATGGTCACTTAACTCCAAGGCCGATTCTAGCCATGCAGTAGTTTAGATAATGATGACCTTCTTTTTCTTTTCTGATCCAGTTTAGACAGGAAGGAAAACCAAATCTGGATATTTCAAGACCTGAAAAAATAAATGTATTTGCTCACGGAGACACAGCTGATGGTAAATGATCTCTTTTGGGGGGTAATAACCCTTTAAAAGCATCACAAACACAGTGTCCCTGGAGACGAGGCTGGTGTAGAAGGATTTGCCTGTGGCTCTCTTCCTCGCCGTCTCTGGGGAGGACAGAGGACAGCTGGCACTCCAATATCCTCTCCTCCCTTTCTCCCTCTCTCCCTCCCTCCTCCCCTGTGTGCTCACACTCTCTGGTCAGTGCTGACCATCTGCCCGGTTTATGCCCTCTTCCAGTCCCGAGTCCGCTCCCTGTTTGTAGTGGACGCAAAGACTCTCCACCCGCCCTCAGGCCCACACCGATGACCAGACACGCTCTCCTCTAAATCCTCCGAGACTCAGAGAGTCTTCTAACCTCTTAGGCCTCTGTGTTTTTCCCATTTCTGATCTGGAATCAACCTGGTTACATTTATCGAAACTAATCTTGTTTTTAGAGACACGTTAACCCCTGCAGCTGTTTAGTACAACCCGGGTTTGCTCCACAATGGGCAGAATGTGGAGAGAAATTACATAGAAGAGGCGGAAATATCAATTTCTCTACTGAAAGTAACCTCAAAAGACCAGGATACAATATGCTTATAGTTCAGCCATTGTACAGAGTGAAGAATGGAAACCCCATCAGTGATACGCCTCGAGTTCAGCAACTATTGGCTTGATAATTCACACTCTTTGTCCTGCAATTTTATACCTTTTGGGCTATTTTTCAAAAGCGCAGACACTGGAAGTAGGGACAATAGGTTCATAAATGTATTTTACAATGTGCAGACTTTGCAGTGACTATATAAGAGTGATTCTGTAAGTACAAGCAGACGGAGCAGAAAGCCATGGGAAAAACTGTCTGAGTGACCAAAGAACAAATTCCATCAAGACAATTATCTGCATGAACTCCGCTCCATCTGCTGCCAAGTTTCACTCATAATATTAAACTGAAGAAAATTACGTAAGGTGGAAATGAACTGAGACAATGTCAGGAGAGGTTACTGCCACGGGGCGACTGCACCGCAGCATGAACAAAACAAACAAACTGCAATTTATAGCACTAATCAAATTTATGATGATGCCCACAAGACAACAAGCTCTGTGCAGAGGCCTACACAGGAGGAAGCGAGCGCAGAGTGCACGTCTGAATGAGGAAAGTGCAAAGCATCACCTTGTGGGAACAATCGCTTCAGGTTTTGTGCAGCAATGAAACAAAACTTTATCTCAGAGAGAAAAAAATGAGAACTCCAACTCACATATGATGGCCATGAGGGAGTTAAAGTTGCCGATGTTGAAGCATTCCCGCGCCACGTCGATGAAGAACTCGATGACTCGGGCTCGGTGCTTCTTTTTCCCCGGCTGTTAACAAAATGGAGAACATTAAAAACTGCATTAAGCCTCAGCTTTATTTCCAACAAACACATTTACCAAACAGCGAAGTGCTGTTCCCCGAAAAGGTTGTAATCATTGTCGGGGACGATGGCTGGTGAAGTGCTATGTACAAAGTAATAAGGTTTGCTTGTACAATTCAAGATCACAGATTGGAGTTTTTGTTTCTTTCTTTATTTTATTTGACAAGCATGCAAAGTGTGTATTTAGCCTGTCCCACACACCGCAGCCTTGTTTAACCTTGTTTTAGGGAACTTCCTCTTTCAGCTGGACTTTTGGGACATGAAAGCTACGTCCATCTTTTATTTACAGCCTATGGTTCGGCCATATTTTAATGTATTACGCAAGAATCTAGTGTAAACTGAGCTGTGAACATTTCTTTGGGTACTTCATTCACTAAACAATTATCTGAAAAATTAACCTTGCGATTTTATCCCTAATGAAGATAACAGTGGTTGTGTACCATCAACAATCCGCCTTCATTAGCAGTGAAGTTTACTGCTTGGCTTGCTGTTTGTTACCTACCATGCAGATCTCTGTAGCCACCAGATAACTGAGTCTGTTGAACCAGTCGACATAGGCCCCCAGGTTGCTGGCCTTTTTGTGATCACTGAAGCAATTCTGCAGAAAAAAAACACCAAAGAAAACCCACCTTCAGTTAGAACTGAAGTTAAAAGCAAAGCCAGTCGACGTCAATCGATTCAACAAATTAAAAAAATAAAAATAAATGAGTGGACCTGTGCAGCCAATAATACTCAGCTTCCCCCTGCTTTTCATCTATAAGCACAATAGCGGTCAATGTTATTCACATTACGCATGCTGGCTCTTTGTGTGGATTCCTCTTGATATAATTCCACACATTCCTCGAGCCTTACGCCACTCGCGCCCATGCCGAGTTCCCGCCACTGAACATGTCGCTTTTTATGCAGACAGACTGAGTTATCCCCGTGTTTTCAAGTGGCTCGTTGGGGGTACGAGGCAAGCTAGCCTAAAAGAACAAAGGCAGCCTTAACCCCCAACACCCTGGCTTCCAAAAAACTGGCCCGTTGCCTAGCAGCCAAACGCCAGAAAAGAGACCACACCGCCCCAAAACACACACACACCTTACCAATGCAAACCCTTGGCAGTAGTGGTTGCTAGGAGATGGGGTGCATGCATGCCCATCTAATCCAGACACTGGGATGATTTGAGGAAATTGTGGTGTGATTGAGTGTGTGAGGGGAGCGGATATGTGGTCTGCTGCTAACGTCTGCAAATAACCTGCCCTCACTTTGACCCATGCAGCAGGCAGTTACTGCGCTGTGTAAACTTAACATCCTTCTGGAAGAGAAACTAGGCCATCGGAGACAAATCGAGTCTACACACCAGATTTCAGCCAAAAAAAAAAAAAAAAATTGCATAACTACTGTATGTGTTTTCTTATCTGCTGATGTATTCTGAAGCATGCAGTCATTACCTTATCATTATCCAGAGGGTCCTTGTGGACGAAAGCCTGGACGAATTCTTCAGGTCCGATGTAACTCAGTCTTTCCTGAAAAGGGAGAAAGAAAAATCTCTGAGAATCCACGAACAGTTCGCATCACACCAGGACCGTAAAAGGTTTAGTCACCAGATGGTTTCCCTACTTGTTCAAAGTTAGTTTGGGATTATCTCGCATCATTAAAGCCTACATTTTATCTCCCTTTTTAGAACCTTTGTAAAAAAAAACAATTAAACCCTGTTTTTCACATTGATTTAGCTGATATGTAATGACTGTGGTTAAGCAGCACAGGAGGACCTCGGTCACCACACTGATTTATCAGTCCATCACAGAGATCTGGTCCTGCTCTGACATGCGTCGCCCTCTCTGATATCGATCTGGCCTGCTTCTCTTTGACTTCTGTGTGTGTCTCAGTGGTGCGGTTTCAGACTGCTCCTTGGAAGGTCACATTTAGAGCTTACTTCAAAATAAATGACATTTAAACAGATTTTTAAGAACTGCTTCTCTTACCAGCTCTATGTGTGTGAGCTGCTGGGCGACGGTAAAGGGGTCATTGCAGATAGACAGCAGGTCTCTCTGTATGGCTGCCTGAGGCTTCGCTTTTAGAACCGTGAGCCTCTCAGCCGCAGTGGCGTTGATTTTGCCCAGCGCCTCCTCGTACTGGCTGAGCACCGTCAACCTCCTGATGAGGCCCTGGCTCATCTGGCTGACTGCCTTCCTGTAAATCTGCGAGGAGAAAGAAGGAAATCTGTTTGCTGGAACTCAGTTTTAGGTTAGTATGCCATCTGCCAGGAACTTTAGCTTTACTAGCATCTTCAGAAACAGTACTGGGTATCATATGAAGCTTGTTTTCACATTAAAGAACACCCAATTCTTAACCTTGTACTTTAACTTTGCTTGTTTTGCGTTTCAGGGTGGTGCAGGTGATGAAAGATGCACGTTCACAGTCCAGAGCCACAGAACAGCCATCAAAGTGTAAATTGCAGAAAAATGAGCCTTTTTTCATTTACTAAAATATCAGTCACAATGTTACACAAAATTCTTCCTGGCAGGTTTATTAATAATTCTCATCAGCTCACGGGGAACAGGGCAGGGGACTCTTGGCTTACTGGCTGAGAGGTCATCTTATTTTGAAACTTTCCTGTGACTCAAACAGGCCACGATTAGATAACAGTTTCCTCTCTGCTCCACTTTAGCATAGAAGTTGTATAAGACGGCGGGTCGAGGGAAAGAGAACATGTGTATCTGATTTTGTGTATGATGAGAAGGCTGAATGATCCCAAGCACCCCTTCACGGCCACGTCTCTCGTCTCTGAACTTTCTGCCAATTCAGCCTCCAGAATCTGGGATCTACAACGAGACCAAGTTCAACAGGGGTGGGAAAGAACACCCAAGCTTTATAATGGATGTGGAGGGCTGGATGTCTAAACAGCAATCAAGTATGACGAGTCTGTGCTGCACTCAGACATTGGGGATAAAAATGAGCGGGCTTTCATCGCTCTGCTGGAAACAGTCAAGGCGGGACCTTTTTCTGAAATTCCCTTCCCAGGGCGCAACTAATGCATCTGTTTGTGGGTGATGTGGCTGTGATAGGTGCAATGACACATGAAGAGACACATTCATGTGTCAGCCAATCAGCTGTGGCTCTGTGGACACTGCAGTTTTTGGCAGGGGGTGATTGCCAGAATGAAAAATGAAACTGCAGAGAGAAAAATCAGGTTTTATGTACGAGTGCTGTGCTGTAGATTCTCAACAAACAAACAGTGAAAAATGCCAAAATCCGATTTTTGATACTTGCCAATTATTTTTAGATCGCTGCTTACAGTTTGAAGACATTAATTAGTTCCAAACTTTAAAAAAAAAGATTTGTCTGAACAGGAAAAGAAAGAATTTGTTGCAAAACAAACATTAAGATTCATTAGTTGCACACTTACACTCAGTCCTCTCTCACACACTGCAATAAACCCGGCTGATAAACACTGTATTAACTCTGCTAATGCTTGACCGCGCTCCTGCACAGTTGGACAACAGCGAGACATGCCACCAGTGAAAATCCACTTGAAAGTGAACCATCTGCCGTAGCTTCTGTCCCCACCACAAACAGAGGACAGGCCAGGGTCGGGTAAATATAGTCTCGGATCTTGGAGACAACGGCATGCGTCACATTTCTAAGCAGAGGAAGTCACATTTGCTCACCCCAACTTTTGGCGTTACGACCGAGTGAGCCTAGCAGTGGCATGCGATTCCCTTCACCGTCAACACTGGCAGCGGTCCTGAGGTGGCAGACGACTGCTCAGTGCAAGTCGACACTTCTGAGCACATGGCTGGGTTATGCCATCATATCACTAGAGGTCCTGTTATTCTTGGCTGACTGGTGTCATTTCCTGTGGAGCACCACCTGACCCAAAGCAAAGGCCCGACTGTTTTTAGACGTTCATTCAACCAGAACTAATGAGCAGAGTAAAAGGTGTACTGGGCCGGATTGTTTTAAACTACAAACATGCGCATGGTGCCAAGTCACGATGCGGCAGAAGTAGCTCTCAGCCAACTAAACGAGACCTCCCTGGTGTTCAGCATTGATCTGTGAAGTCAGCATAATCCGTGTGCGAGTGAATCGAGTTTAACACAAGTGAGATGTTTCATGGTTTCATGTCTTTAATGTTAGAACTTGAATTTAGTCTTTTATAAAAACCAGTTTTTAAAAGTGTGCTTGCATTATTTCAAGGTGCCTGGTGTCGTATTTGTTAATGTTGAACATAGATGAAAACTGATTCTCCCCATTCAGGAGAAACTGATACTCCAACATTGTTGCCTTTGAGTTCCTTTGTTATCTTTGATACAATGCACAGTTTAGAGGTACAATATGGTACCATGCAATAATCAGAATCAGATTTTCACTATGCAATGGTTGTGGCCAGTGAAAATATCGGTCCCATTGTCTGTTTAAGCTTCTTATGCAAAGATTCTTGCAGTACCAACTTTACAATGGTGCAAAGCACACCTGCCTCCATCTGAATATTCAGTTTCTCCAGGTATGTCAGGCACCTCGTGTGTCTAAATCATGTGAGAGCTACTAAAAATCTATCAAAATTACCATAAAAACGTAGCATGCAAAATAAAAACCGCACATTTTCAGGTCAAGAACTGTGCACCAGTAAGCAAGTTCAGATCGAGATCACAGCGTCAGTTTTTTTCCTCAGCTGCAGCTTCCCTGTATATCCAACCACGTCCATAATGACAGTCTTACTACAGAGATCAAGGTCTGGGAATGTTCAGAGTGTGGTCTGGACATAAGTCTGACCAGATGTTCAGGACATCTATTCTGGACTCTCTTCCCAGAGCACTGTGGTTGACTCGCCAAAGAACCAGCACCCAACTCTAAACTTCAGACGTGCTTATGCTAAAGCATTTATTTTTTGAATTTCAAACCTGATTTGCAGCCTTCATGTTTAGTTTTGTTTCACACTTTCTCCAAATCAGATCTATTCAAAGCCCCATCCCGAGAAGCACTTCCCACAATTTAAACAGCCGTATTTCCTGGAAATGTCCTGCGGTGTTCACACTACCAAAAATAAGGTGTCATCCTTTCTCACCACGGGGGGAATATCTATGGACACATGAATAAACAACTGTTCAACTCGACTCCTTTCCCCAAACATTTATTTGGTGCAACGTGTGCACCCGGGGCATCAAAGCTTCCCTGAGAACGATTCATTCAGAGGACTGTTGTTGGTCAGGCTTTGCACACCATGAGTGCACATGCTTACATGACATTTGAGTTTATCTTCATGATATTCGACTATTGCTTTGTCAGTACAAAACATGCTGTATTGTAAACCCGATCAATCTTTCTCAACGAAATTATTAAGTCAACAAGTTCATTCCTAGTCGATAACATCTCATAAACTACATTTCCCGCAAGGACACAAAGGCAGGTACTGGATATGCAGGGGAACTCCTGGAAAGATTATTTAAAAACAGACTTAAAATAGACTCGTTTGGAAAAGAAATTGAAAGTAAAGTGTGCATTATTGTGTAATTCACCCATAGCGTGCCAATGGTTTCTCTTTATCTAGTTTAAATCTATTTGCCAGTAGAGATAATGTTTAATTTTGGTTTCAACTGACTAGCAGCAAATAGTACCTCTCATTTTTTTTTTGTTTTTTGTTAAATGTACCAATCATGGTATTATCTCAGGTAAAAGTTCCTGGGAATCTTCACCTAATGCCTGTTTCCCCCGAAGCCAGAATCAATTTCAACTATCAAAAATATCCACAGAGGTTTGGTGTTAACGCCAGCTGCAGCCAATCTAGTGTGAAATCAAAAGATGTTTGCATGACCGTCAAAACAGTGCGTGTTTATGAGAATGTCTATGAGTGTGTGTACTGCTGTCGACCCTGGGTAAGTTTCCATGGGGGTGGGTGGAGGATCTGGAAAGCTGTAAATGTGTCCAAGTGTCATGTGAGGTTGAATTGATTTCTAGATAAAGTCAGGATCAATACTTGTCCTCGCACCATCAATGAGTCCTGTGGAGCCTGATTAAAAAAGTGGGGGTGCGTGTTTTTCTTGTCTTGAGTGCTAAAGAGGGGGCGGGGGAGGGTGGGGGTGTTTATCTTCTTCATCACTATCTGGTCCTGACAAGCTGCTGCTGCAACAACTAAAACATCCAAAAATACACACACTTAGTTTGTGTGTGCCACTTTCCCGAGCAAAAGGAATGACTCAAACAATCAGCACTGGGAGAACCCGGTCTGATGAGGACTAATATCATTAATTGTTCAGACCAAAGAATATTTAACTGGGAACATGAGACGGTGACATGGAAGGATAGGAGCACGAGTTACGAAGCCCAGTAAACTTGACGAATCATCATGGGACCTTTTTTTAATAATCATCATGAGGGAAACATCTTTCAGTGAATCCCTGCATGAAACAAACTGTCCCACAGGAAAAATGATCTACATTAGCATAGCTCTGCAGTTTCGAAGCTCTGTAAATATGAGCGCTTGCCAAGTGCAAGCATTCATATTTGAGAGATATATTAACCTGTCATGGTTCACGTGGGGGGCTTTCACCTCTAAATTTCCATTTTGCCTCCTGCTAGTACTTTAGCTTATGCTAGCACTTCCTTTCATAACATACATAGCATGAGTCACTGCTTGTCAAAACAACGTTTCTATATCTAAATGTGTAAAGTCGGAGGGTCAGCACGTACCCCAAAGATAACAGAGGGTACGGGACAAAAAACTGTTCAAGCCTACTAAAAACAGGGTGCAGCGAGGCTAAAGGCGCACTGAGCCGGTGACATTCAGCTCTGCTGCAGAGGAACAATCCAAATGCTGCCTAAGAAGGAGCACTGCAGGGATGACAAAAAACCCACCTAGGCCATAAACAATGGGGCTTTTCTCTCAACCGATCCGGGCTCAAAAGTGCTTTGTTGCCAGAGATACCCCCACTCCACCTCCCTCCGCTGCTATCTGCAAAAAATCTGCCTGCGCCTGTAGCTTTACTGCACGTGCAGTCTACTAAACAGCACTGCACTATTGGTGATAACACCTAAAACTAAACATATTATCTAATCAGCAGGTCATTTGCTACTTGACTGATCTAGAAAACCCCTTTTGCTGCGTGTCGTGGTGAGTGGAAATGAAGAAAGACTGACCTCGTCTCCGCTGGCAAGCCGGTGGGTCAGCTCTTTCAGGCTCCGCATCATCCTCTCATCCCTAAAGTCATATGGGAAGGTTTCTGTCCACTCTGTCAGCAGCTGGAGGATTTTGGGAGCAATCTTCCTGACTCTCATCTGAAAATGCAGGTGAAATATGTACTTAGGAAGGGTGAAAGAATATCCTAGTTTAATACGATTTTTGAGTCCTGTTAGAACTCAATATTTCACTGACTTTTAATGCCATTGTTCGAAACTGAACATCGCAGTGATAGTGGGTTTTTTTTAAATAGAAGTCCCCCCCAGCATACCTTATCAGCTTGGGGATCGCCAAGCCGCTGCTGCTCCGTGCACAGGTGACACACTTTGGACATCAGTTCATAAGGATGGATGAAGAGGCGAGAACTGAGCAGGAAGGTGAAGATGTATGTCCTCTGTTGAGATAAAAGACACATTTATTAAATAACAAAAATTATGATTTGATTCTTAAAGCTTGAATTAAAAATATATATTTAGCATTTGAAAGCATCACAATGCAACACTCACATCTGGATAATAGTCCACAGTTGGGACCAAGTGGTGAATGAGGGCCTCCAGAGACCCGGACACCAGGTTGTTATCATTATAATAAAGGCCGGGGTAGCCTTCCTCCTTGGTCTGGTACAGGTTCTTGTTATAGCTGCCAGTGTTCAGCTGCCCTGTGAATGGTGGTGTCTGAGGCATCGTGTCCTGTGCAAACAAAGAGGACAAACACAGGAAGAGTGAGACTGTGCTTTTTAGATATTTAACCACGATTGCTGATGCAGGTCCAGACGGATCCAAAATAGCTCCCAGACGCAAACGCGGACAGCAAAAGGTTTGTTTGGGAAATGGTTTGGACACAGTCGACACCCTTTTCCTCCTCTGGACTTTTTGAGGTTTGTGGTTTGTGGTTTGAGTTTATTTGGATGTACAAATGGACGACTGAGAGAAAAGAAGAAAAAAAAAAAAGAGCTGAAAAACAAAATTAGGGTTGGACAGGACACGAGGATGATGGAGTCTTATGAGTCATTTGGATCACAAGATAACAGGAACACACAGCTGGCAGACAGTTTGTTCAGTTTTGACCCCGCTAAGCTTTACAGGAAGCTGAACTCTTAACCCTCACAGGATTAGGCCTTTGTTCTATATGACCACAACATTACTATGCAGATAATGTGCATCACCTCCAGTCCAGTAAGCAGCAACATCTAATGCCGGCGCTAACGACTGAAAACAAACGAGGGTTTAAGCTTTCATTATATAATTACAAAATATTAGTAATTCAAAAGGTCTTCTGACTCAACTCCTAAGCGGGTGGTATTAAAGGAAGCTCTGCGTCTATGCTGGAAGAGAAATAAAACGGAAAACACACTTAAAAACATGTAAGAGCTTGTGAGAGTCCTCACACAGGAGAATCCAGAGACTTTTTTTTAAAATCCTGAAAGCACATTGTATGATCACATTGTCTGTTAACTTCCGACCCTGCCATGTGAATGTGCGTGACTAAAAGCAAGAAGGAGACTGTGTGTGTTGAAGAGGGCAGAATAGATCATTATGCAGGGCAGGACACGACACAGAGAGGGGCACACGTGTTCTCTGGAGCAAAGGCAGTGAGAGGTTAGGTGTCAAATCTGCCTTTTCATAGCTGAAGGAGAAACAAAACTGTCCCAAACTGGATTCATATCAACCTATTCCCATAAACACTGGACTGAATTATACTTTGCATTACTTTCTTAATGTGTTTTGACATTTTGCATTCCAAAACTTTGGTGCTTTTTCTTGCATGAAAAAGGAGTGCATTAAGCACTGCTGCCAGTAGTAATTTGCTGTTCACTTACGGAATAACAGCTCAGTTATACACCTCATGACTTCCTCCACGGAAAACTCTCCAGGTGCGTGCAGGTCAGCAGCAGCACAGACATGTCAGAGGGAGAGGTGAGAAATTCTGCAGCTTACCTGCGACTGCTACAGCAGTTTGTTGATCTAGCAGTCAAATACCCTTTTAACCCTCTCAAGGCAGGCTTGCAGATTTGCAGCAGTTAAAAGCTAATAACCTGATTACCCCACATACATATTTTATGAGTTTTTTTTACTCAGAAGTACCACTGCAGGTATTCTTTTGTGCATTAGCAACAAAAACTTAATTTGAGCCTGAGAGGGTTAAAGAACTGAGGATGATTTTAAAAACTCCTCAGTCTCGCATTTAAAATTCAAGTCAGCTTCCACAAAGAGAACAAAACCCTCACGTACATGTTCCTCTGCAGTTTACCAGCCTCCTGACCTCTGAACCTGGCTCCGTCCCATGCCAGGCAGACTTACGGCTGAGGAAACACAATGAGTCTTTTCATACTTGTGTGTGTGGCGAGGTGGGGGTTGGAGGGGGGGTTAGTGCAAGGTCCAACAATCCCGCCTCCATATACCTTCGCACCCCTGCCGCCTTGACAATATGCTGCCCCGTGGCTGCCTGCCGAGCCAGGAAGCCTTCAAGGCTGACGCAGTGCAGCGCTGGCAGGGAAGGAGATGCCAGGAGGTATAAATTGCACCTGCCCCACACACTGGCACAAACAGTTCGAGTGAGTTTAAGGTTTTGTTGGCCTGTGGTGGCAACCTGATTTACAGACTGTCTTACAAAAAGGGAAAACATCAGCTGATCCAACCAAGTGGTGAATTAAAGAAAGGGGGGGAAAAAAATCACAAGACACAGTCCTGTTTGCTCTGACACAGATACCAAAACATTCGATTTATTCATGAGCACACACGAAGCTCCCACCCAGCCGAGTCTGCCTCTTTCACACACGCCCTCCATAATGCACGTGTGCACACACCCACCACAGCCATTATTCAGCCAGACAACCATGGCCATTTCCATGAGAATGGTGCGTGTGTGGAGTCGGGGCACAGCGGCCCGAGCATCTGCTGCACCATGTGGCTTCCCCACAAGAGAGGGACATCACGAGTGTGATGGAGGGAGAAAAAGGGGCTATCCTCACTCAGTTCTGGGATCTTCAAATAGTCCACTGAGGTTTTCTACTGAGCCAAAGCGCTCTTTCTCTAGCAGCAATACAGCACGGGCACAGTTGCAGTTTCTCAGAGATGTCGCAGATGCCGAGTGTCCGCAAAGCAGCCATGAATGCTCCACTGGGGTTAAGCTGAAGGGCACATCAGCAGCAGCAGGTGATCTAGTGCTGAGAACACGAGTCTTTCACTTTTCCCAGCTGGGATCTGAACAGCCAACACCCTGATCTCAAGTGTGCTCTCCTAACCACTGAGGTTAGAGACGTCTGCTGCACAGAGAAAAGATAAATCATCATGTGCAAGGGAGCATCATGGACCATATGAAAGTGTATTTATTTTCTAAATGACTAATGTGAAGAATTAATCATCAGCCACACAGATCCACTTTTCTTTACAGATTCAAACGTGCAGGGAAAATTGAGGCGATATCTCTGCCAGTATCTGATGACCAGAGTTTTGGGATTTGATTTGAATTCATTTACAGAGGCCCTGTTTTCAGAAGACAGTGCAACAACTGGGTTTAATAGTGAGCTATAACACTGCAACAAGTTGTTCTGAGCTTCAGGACTTTTACATCACTCGTCCTCTCTGATGTCTCCGAGCACAATTTGGATTAATCTCATGCTGCCAGGGACAGGTGGGGTTCTTTGAAGATAAAGGTGGTCTCTTATACAAAGAAAGAAAAAAAAAAAAACATGGATCGAGGACACGGTGAGATCAGATGCTGTACCGAGTCCTTTTCCTTAATCTCTCGGTCTCATATCAGAGCAGGATTTGTGCCTAGCAGCAAATACAGGTCAGAGTGTTTGAAATCTTATTTTGGAACATTCTTCCGATTTTTCCAGTCTGGAGATCTTGCTTGTTCTTTTTCAACACTTCTTAAAAGACGTTTTAGCAGCATTACAACTACCTTTTTACTCAGATTAGAGCCACTTTCAATCAACTGCAATATAATAACCCCGCCCACACACACACCAGCTGTCGCCTTCACCAGAATCCTAAAAAAAGCATATGATGCTTGCAAGCTCTGACAGCTGAGGCAGAGAGATTTACATGTCTTCCAGGTGTCACGTGCAGACGTAGTAGTAGTAGCAGGAGTGGTGGTAGCAGGCTGAGGGGGACCACATGTCGAGTCCTCAGGCTCTGACAAAAACAAACTCTTAGCACGTTGCTGTTGGTTTATCCTGGCCACCGGCCGGGGCGGCAGCTGAAGATAAACAAGCAAAATGCCACAATTCGCCTCCGTGAGAGGGGCTGGGGGTTGTTTAGGTTGGATGGGTGGTTTTAATTAGAGCCTGACTGGTTGTTTGTGTGCAAAGCCATCTGCCTCGATGTGTAAAAGAAGTCTGGTTTGGGCTTAAAGTGGATTTAAAAACTGAAGGAAATTCACACTCTTGGTTTTTTCTAATCATTTAACAGTTAAAAGATGGTTGAAGAGAGAGAAAGAGCACACCCACAGACTTTGAGCTTTGCCAATCTTTGTCTTTTTAAACACATCAGAGTAAAGATGATCACTTGACAGAGTGTCTAAGACGACAGGCTGGTTAAAGCGCAGACTCAGCACTGCCTTGTGATAACCTGCTGCTCCTGCAACATTTCTCCAAACTGAAAGAAGTGACCAAAAATGAAACTTAAGGACTTTTATAATATATTGTTAATGTGCAGGAGGCCATGACTCACTGAAAGCTTAATAAAATGTTATTTTTCTCTCTTCCTTTTGCCACGTGGGGACATTTGGAAGCACAGAGGGTCAGCATTTAAAAAACCTCCCCAGGCAAATGTCATATAAGAAGCAAAACTCCAGCATTCGTTTGAGATTACCTTCAGGCTGCAGACCCAACGATGACGCGGGCTTGCAGGTAATTTTGTCGCCAAAACGCACGGGTGGGGCTGCTCCCCAGAGGGAGAATGATGCAGTCTGCTCTCTCAAAACACAGGCTATCAAAGAAGCGACGGGGGCTCTTCCCACCCTACCCATGCTTTTAATGACTGCTTGTGATGAGAGTCCATCAGCAGTGCAGAGATCGTACAGAAAAAAAAAAGCCTCCGCACTTCACTCCCATAGTTCTTAAGCTGAACTCAAGGAAACAGACGTGTTCCCCGTTTAGGCACCCCAGTGTGCTCTACCTGAGAAATTTCTCAGGAGTCAGACAGTCCATACGACTATTTAGAAGTACACAGGTCATGCAATAAAGCAGTGAGATCTGTCGTTACCCTTAAATGTGCAACAGCAATGAGGCAGAAAAGTGGGACCCACATAAACGAAATACTGAAGAGAAAAAAGGATTTTTCCCCCCTTTATAAGAAAAACAGGCACAAAGTACAACAGTATGGCAGTAAAGGGAACGCAATGCAGCCACCAAGACACTTTAAGGCAGTAAATCAACAGCCCCCACCTCCCCCCACTGTGTAAACACTGAAAGGCATGAGGAATCTCACTCATCCATGGCTCGAGGAAATGAGGGTGAGAGATAGCTGCAGAGTGGCTGGGCACGGGAGAGTGGAGTGGAATAGTGGAAGTTATCTAAATAAGGCCGGCTCATTGCTTGTGTTGTTTGAAGCCAGAGTGTGGTCAACAGTACTTCAAATTAAAGTAAGTTCAGGAATTTGAAGCAAAAATGTAAGTGTTCCAGACCACTGGAATGAAAAGGTAGGACCAAAACAAACCAGATACGGCTGTGATGTGGAAACATTATCTCAGAAATAAGGAGACGAGGTTAGAGAGACTCCAAGAACTCTGGGTTATTTCATTGTCTTGGTCTTAAC
The DNA here is from genome assembly GCF_900408965.1 of Simochromis diagramma. Lineage (NCBI taxonomy): Eukaryota > Metazoa > Chordata > Actinopteri > Cichliformes > Cichlidae > Simochromis > Simochromis diagramma. The sequence continues at coordinate 1,896,175 of NW_024387285.1, read as the reverse complement.
TTGTCAATGTGACTTGCCATGCCATTTTTGCTCTTGGAGGTTAGCAAAAACATAGCCATAACTGCTGTGATTAACATGTAATAGCAGCCATTAAAAAAGCTCCTTGACCCTGATATTCCTGCTGGCTGAGCTAAAATTGTATGAACTATTATAACTGCAAACACGTCCTATCAGAGGGTGAGCCACACTCCTCCATCTACCCAGCAGCAGTACATCAACATATAACGTGCAGCCACTAACAGCTATGTCACCTCTCTTGAGTGTTTTCACACCAGTGTTGAGTGCTGGGATATAAACTGAGAGGGAGATGTTTGCAGCTGTTGCTCCGAGTGGTAAAAATCACAGGTTCCATATAGGACTCTGTCACCTGGCCTTATCGGTCCTCAGCAGTGCCGTGAATCCTTCCACCGCTGCAGACACCAACGCTTCCTACACGGAGGGAACCCCCTGACAGCAGAAACGGCGCCCCTACAGCTGCTACTTCTGAATTTTACTCCAAATCTTTAGGATCTGATGGTAAAGTCTTAAAACGTCAGCAGCAGCTCCATGGCCGGGCTGTCTGTTCTTGATGAAAGAGTGAACAGTGATTCCTGTGTACTGGTCTGGTTTGCAAGTACCGAGATCATCTTTTGAAATTCAGAAGATGCCAGATTGGTTGGTCCGATCATCAGGATCCGGACCTGCTTCACATTTAAACATTGTTCAAACAGTAGTTTCATGTTTTCTGTCACAGTTCAACCATATTGAACCTGTTCAACCATTACACCCATGACAACCAGGCAGCTGTAACTGTAGCAAAGAAGACTGTGATAAGATGAAATATTCCATCATATATTTTGTTGGATTTTAGCTCCTTACTTATTGATCTTTGAACTTATAAAACTAGAGGCGACCCAGGTTTAGGAAGCAGTCTGTAAACACAGCTAAGGTGAAGCTATGAAGACAGCTTATAATTCACAAAGATCTGCTGAGGTACATGTGATTACATTTACCTTTTAATGGCCACTTGTGTGAAATGCAGCCCTCCTGCCGCCTCAGCACCCTTATTTCACGAGAGGAAACTTCCCATTTCGCCCCAGTGCATCTGTTTTTCTGCATTTGCTTCACATCAAGCAAATCCCACCACAACCCCAGGGATTCCAGAGTACAGTAGCAAACATGTAATCCGCAGTAACAATAACTCATTCAAGGGCTTCCAGGAGGCACTCTCACATTTTTAGACGACCAGCGTCCTGCCAAATAACCAATAAACGGATTTACCTTGTCAGCACATTAAGGAAACTCCAACTCATGCTCCTAATACAAAGCAGTGGCACGAAAAACCAAGCGCAGCAGGCCAGGGTGACCCAGGAGAGATGCGGGATTAACTTCACTGATCCCTCACCGTCTCGCAAAGGAGAGGCAGGGAGAGAGGAATCCTCTTAGCCAGAAGGTAGTGGGGGTTAAAAATAGCCCGCCATTGACACCGATTTCAGAAATCCAATTTTTGGGGCAGGTCTTTGGGTCAATTAAGCAAAATTAAAAATCCAGAAATAGCTCCTTAGTAAAGCCTGTCAATTTGGGTATTACTGCCCACGGTTGTTTTTTTGTAATAGTAGGATAAAGTCAATATAGGCACACTAATATTGGGAAAAAGGTGCTAAAGGAACACAACAAAACCAAAGTGCAATGTTGATATTCACAGATCATTTAGGAATAGAGTCGCAAAGCATCAACTCATTCAGATTCACGTTTGGCTGGAAATAAAGTGCGCTCTTTCACCACCTGCGCGCATTTTGGACACGTCGGGTCTGCAGAATAACATTCAACAACCAAAAAACTGTCCGGCTGTAAACACGCACAACTCACCTCAACAAGCCGTAATCCAGGGACAAACTCTTTGGTATCTCTCCTCTGAAAATAAGCGAAAACAACCTCCGATTTCTCCTTTCACATGCGCGCAGAGCAGGCGGTCAATCCCAGCAGTTCCTCCTGGCTCCGGACACTCAGTGCACCATTATTCAGGTGCAAACGCGAAAGGGAACAAAAAATGTGTATTCCCGCTTTCACAGCGCCAACGGGATCAAGTCAGCTCCAAGAACAAGTCGTCTAAATGAAGCAGTGCTGACTCTGTCTCTCCTCTGCAGCATTCACTCGTGTCTGAGCTCCGGAGCCGCGAGCAGCCTGAAGACCTCACAGCGAGGGAGAGGCGGCAGCCAATCAGAGAAGAGAAGCGCCCCCTCCCTGCCTGCCTCCCTGCCTGGTCTCATCTCTTGTTTTCAATTTCATTTCTCTTTCCCTTTCTCATTTTAGCTTTGCTGTATTTACAGAAATTTCCGATGAAGCCATTCCCTTTCAAAGGAAACTCCGGATAATATGGACTGTGGTTCTAGAAACGGGAGCATATTTAAATAGAGACGAGTAAAGATTTCAACCAAGAAGTTTACGCATCAATAAAAAACTAAACAATTAAAAACAACATTAGATTAATTTTATGCAGGGCTATGATTATGGTGTAATTCTGAAAGTGACTTTAAGGGTTTGTTTTAGGTTGTTTTTATTGAATCCATGAGCTCACTGATTTTATGAAATGAGTAATGCAAGCAATTTTTTTTATTAAATTTGCTTCTGCTTTGAGCTGCAGCTGTAACTTTAGCACACTAATGATGACAGCTCTAGCATACTCATGTTTAGAACTTGTAATGGTTACCATGTTAGAATGGCAGCATCTAAAGAAGACAATAAACACGGTAAAGACACCAAAGAAGTCCCAGTCTGTCCATCCAGTTACACATCTGGTGCCTAAACATACACATTCAAACATCTGCTAACTTCAGTTGTTTTTCCTAGATAGATGGTGTTTAGTGTTTATCGTGGGTTTTCAAGGGTTTTGATTTTAGTAAAGAAAAAAAAAATACTACAAGCAAATTTACAGCATTCAATTTCAGGTATGAACCCAGCAGCAGCAGGACAATCACAATGCTAACATTTTATTAGCAAAAGCTGCTTCCCTTTCAAAATAATGAAAGAATGTAGTGTTATAAAGCAGAACATATATACCATTGATATTGTATTTACAAAAACTTATTTTTAAAAATTATTTTTTGTTTTTATAGAGTTTTTATATAGAGAAAAGTGTGAAAACCACTAAAGGGAACTGACTTACTTTGACTTACTTGGCTCTGGTGAACATGAATTTATAGCTTTAATCAGCAAAGCCCATTCTTAGTTAGACCTTTAAAAAACACAAGTAAAATACAGTAAAAAAAAAAAAAAAAAGACAGAAAGAAAAGATTAATACAATAAATAAGTGGCCAAACAGAAAACTTAAAAAACAAGAAACATTTTATTTAGAACCGGTGTAAATAATTTTATCTATTCAGCTCCAATGTTACGTTCAACATATGTCGTCCATGTGTAACCCAACAATCACCAAATTTTGTTCAAGTACTAAATAGAGAACGGAGACTTTGAAAAAGCGCCACACAGCAGCGTTCACAGTGTTTACTCTCATAGTTTAGCTGTTAGCATGGTAACATTTCGTCATAGAGGAGGACCAAAGTCATTAACATTTATAGCAGAGAGTGAGAAAAATTCAGCAGGTTAAATAATCAGAAAGATTCAGTGTGTGGGGGGCCACACACTGATTATTGCTAAAAAAAAATGTTCATAGCACTCCATCGAATGCTGACGTCAGACTGCTTGAAATTTTCTGGATGATAATTTGGCCACTGGGTCAAACTGGGAACTCTGGTACACTTGACATAATCTTTTCTAATCCACCATTAAAGAATAAAAGCCCATATTTTGGATCCGATCCTTATTTTGCGTTGTTTTTGTGCTGTTATCACACCTGTAGTCTCAACACAGTGAACCCAGCATGATAATTGAGTCCATCTACTGTCAAACCCACCAACTCAAACTGCAATCCCTAGTTTCAAACTCTATGTGACAACAATTACAGTAATAAAGAAATGACTAAACTTGGGCTACCTGTACTGTCCTGATTAAATTATAGGACTTTATTAGTAGAAATAAAGAATTGTAGAAGCAGGAAGAAACTGAACTTCCCAGCTGCTTTTTTTTGTCTTCAGTGATACAAAAAGTCCCGTTTAGCTCCTCAAACCAGCACTGGCGCTCTCTTATTTGTCCACACAACTCGAGATGACAACTGTTTCTAAGTGGGCGACACATAAAAGGAAGCTGCCTTTTGTAGCAAAATTAAACATTTTGGTTTGCATTATTATGTGGAAAGCTGCTATATTAGATTTCTTTGAAAAAACAGGGGAAAAATGGATCCGTATTAAATGAAATAAACATGCAAACCACAATCATTAAGTGACAACTGTATTAAATCCTTTGATGCTGTGTTCTCTGGCAAACTCTAATCTTGGCAATGCCGCCGTGTTCTCTCTTATGAGATAGAGGGGCCATTGTAAGTATATTCTAATATTGCATTTTTAGTTATTACTCTTTGGTCCAACTAGACATCAATTAAATACAAATTTTTTTGCATCAATGAAAGCCCGACTGGAGGCAGAATTGGGAGCACGGTACAAGTGAACCTTTAAATGACTCATTTTCTTCCTTTATATCTGCAGAAAATATGTTATCGTCTAACAAAACTGATTTTTGACTGATATTTATTTGTTCAGAAGCTTCCTTAATGTTCCTATAAGCTTTAAACAACAGCAGGCTGATTACATTTCTCCCTGCAGTCAGGCCGATGAACATACAGAACCATGAGTCATGCAAAGATGATGCACTGATTGATAGTTTAGTCTGAGAAATCTGTACTGGATGACTTTCTCCACATGTCAGAACAGAGTAATAAGCCCTGGTACAATAACAGCAAATCATCCCAAATCTCATCAACATCCACTTGTATTACGTAATCCAGGATTAGCGCAGATTTATGTATATGCACTAATCTGGCTTTTCTCTCGCTTAAATGACTGCATAGAGATCAGGCTTGAAGTCACTGTGGGGAAGACCACGAGGCACAAATGAGATGCAGGAAGTAATGCTCAGTTGGTTTTTATTTAACTGAAACTTCCATGTATTTGGGGCGCATTTGTTCCTCATGCTGTAAACTGCAATAAAAATGAAATAAATCACCAAGAAAACAACCTTTGAATAAGTTGTTTGTGTGCCTTTGTGAAGGCCTCCTCTGTGACAAAGAAGAAAGTAAATGAGATTAGAGGCTGTCCTGTTAAGGAGCACGAGAGAAAACTAGGCTTTATTTTCATATTTTTTTACATCATGTGACCACAACCAACCAGGTGCTTTATTAGTGTGACAGTTTGTGCAGCTTCACATGCACGAAGGTCTGCTTTGGCCCAAGAGATGGAAAGTTAGTAATGAGAAGGTGAACGTGAGGATCTAGGTGGTCTGCAACACGTTACGAATCCTGCGATGTAGTCGGAAATGTTTACATGGTTATATGTTAGAGTTGGTATTTAGGACGTAATAGTCAAATATACAGTGTTTCCTTTAAATGCAACTTTTAAAAATTTCCAAAACTGAAGAATATACAGACACATACTTATATGAAGTACAATAGACACTACTACTTGTCCATAGTGTGTGAAACTATCCGTTCATCTGTAAGAATATATCGTCATAGCCTGTGGCTCAGTTATCACAGAGCGTATGCTTTTATACTGATGACAAAGAATAAAGGTCACAAGGAAGTTGTGTTGGATAAAAACGAGCAATAAGACCTATAAATGTTCTCAATTAAGTTCACTTATCGGGGATTATGCAGCAGGATTATAATGTAATGGTGGGTCATGCTAGTCCACAGATAGGTGTGGCTTATTCTTTATTAACACAAACATCAGGTTTTAACAGACAGGTGGGATGGGTCTGTTTGTTTTGGCAGTTTTTGTTTCACTTTATCCATTTACAATAAGGAAGATATCATCAGTAAGTATTCCAGTGGTTGGGTTTTCCCAGCCAAACCAGTATTGATTACAATCTGGTTCATACATGTCAAAAGGAAGTGGGGCTTTTTCATTTTAACTTGTTCACACCCCTTCAGGGTAGACAATGCTGAATGCCTGAGTGAAAAATTTCCAGTTTGTCTATTCAGGTAAGAATCAGCATGGAGCGAGCCACAGCCTGGAGGTTTAATAAAAATGTCTCCCATGAGTGTGAGAAAATTGCCGAGTGTTGCAGGAAGACAATATACACCATCGCAGCAAAGGACTGTTCAGGTGTAGCTCGTTTGATACAGCAACGAAGAAACTCGAAGCCTGGAGTCTCGGAGCTGCGCTAAAGGTCTTAGCGGGGGTAACATCCAGGCTGACATGCTGGGTATGAAATGTTCCCGCGGAGACGTAAATAAACAGACTTCACTGTATGTTTGTGCTAGTTTCCCAAAATAGCTTCAACACTGAGCATCGAACACAGGCGTCAGGAATGTACAGTAAACTGTTTGCCTCTTTCTGTCACCCCCCCACTGAAGCAGCCAGGTCACAGCCCCGCATCCTGCTAATGGACAGCAGGGACAAACTGAGTAAACACTGAAGGAATCAAACCTGCGACTCTCTCATCGCATCTGCCCTTTGACTTTAGTCTGTTATGGTCGTCTATTACCGCTAAGCTGTCAATGCTGTTTATTTTTAATGACTTTTTCGTGTAACAGAAGCAAGTTTGATATGAATGGAGATCTGATGTGCTGTCACACAGCATGGACAACATCTCATACTTGCAACTTATTGCACAGTTATTGCAAAAGCTGTGATTTAATTATTCATCTGTTTATCATTTTCATCTGGATTAGAAACAGGAGTCACTTTTTAATGTGGTATGTTGGAAAAGTTCTATTAATACTACAATTCACACACACATATAATCCTGTACACCGACTTAAATATTTTGATTTGATTTTGCTGTTGTTGTTTCAAGGTTGGTTCACATTGCTTCAAAAGTAAGAGAGGTTATTTGTATGAACAGTTAAGCTTTGATCTAGATCCAAGGACGCCACCACTGAACCCAAACACGCTGAAGATGATGCCGACTGATTCTTACTTTGGCTCAACAGTTGCGATAAATAACTGAAACAAGTCACTTGTGAAAAACACATTTCAGTCGAAACTGGTTGAAAAATATACACTTTTAATTTCTGTGAAAGTGCATCAAAACAACTCTGTAACATTTGGCGAAATTCACTGACATCACAGAAATCCCCTCAGCAATGTGACTGCAAAAACAAGAAGAAATTCCTCTTTTACACTTCAACTGTAGTTTCCTCTTTTTTGGATTTCTGGGCCCTTAAATGTCAAAGTAACAGTAGCAGTCATATTATTCTCACAGACTTTCCGCTTCTTTTTTTTTGGAAGGGAGGGGGGGGTATCTGTGCACTTGGCTCAACTAAAATCTCCCACTCAGGATTCGGGCTGGCCTGACTGTGGGAGCTTGCCTCATTGCTAATGTTATTTGTGTCCACCTGAGAAGAAATATCAGTCCGCACTTTGGGTCAGCCACTGTAAAACTCCTATCTCCTGTCTTTGTTAGTATGGTTTGGACCAGCCTGTCCCCCTGCTAAAGTCCGGCTGCCCTCACAGCTACACCCCTGCTGTTTGCTCAGATTGGTGAGGAGCTCCAGGACTCTAATCTCGTGCTCCATGCGAGCTTTCTCCCTCCTCTCCTCCCTCTCAGCCGTCTCCCTCTGCCGCCGTTCCTCCCTTTGCAGCCACTGGGCCAGGAGCTCCTGGTGCCATCGGGCGTGCTCCTGCCTTTGACTCTCCAGCTGCACCAGCAAGCTCCGGGTCTCAGAGACCAGCTGCTGGAAGCACTCTGACAGGTGCTTAAGGACAGGTTCGAGACAGGACGGTGCAGGGTGATGGTCGGCAGAGGCAGGGAGGATGTTGGGGTTTATATCTGGAGGTGCTGGGAGAGGAGAAGCAGTGGACTGGGTAAGAGTGGGAGCAGGAGGAGCAGGCAGAGGTAGGACCAAATGTGGAGAAGGAGTGCTTGAGCTATTTTCCACTGTTGTACCTGCAAATCAGGATATAAAACAATACATGCATGGTGTTATTAATGACAGGATTGATTAATAGACCACAAATATTTTCGCAATTGTTTGGTTATTAGCATGAAGTCTGTCTCAACTTTAAACATTCAGCCTGTTATAACTCAAGTGCACTCAGAGGGAACAAGTGTCCTTCTCCTCCAAGCTTTACGTTTTGAGCCTGTAGAAAGAGGCTTTCCAGACCTGTTCAGGTCAGAGTACAACAATAATACCACATGGGAAAAATATAATAGAGTATAAAGAGTTATGTAGTCGAGGAATTTCACCAAGGAGGTTAAAACCTCATTTGAAGACTTGAATTAGCATCATTTGAAGCACAAACTGCTGCGCATGTCTGGTGGGAGGGGCTTAGAACAGAGCAAACACAGCTACAGGCTTTTTTCGGACACTTTCGAAGAGCAAAAAAGAAAAAAGTATCATGCTTTATTGCTAGTGATACCTGAAAGACTCCATATTGCTAAGAACCAAAAAAATATGTTCTCGCTTTTTATGGAACCCACTAACTCAAGAATGTCACCCCAACATTCAACATCCAAGTCCCGACGTATCTGGAACAAAGCATCTCTCATTTCAAATCCTGGTGATTCTTTAGCCCTTTCTGGGTCTATCACACCACAGCTGTGCCATATGTCATCAACGATAATACTGGGATAAATGATTACTTGACATTTAAAAGTGTCACGCTGCAACATCATTGATATAACCTTCCCAAGCCCAGGCATATCTGACACTGAGAGCAACATGTCTGCTTTCATTGATGATTTAGAAACTAAATATTTAGCTACTTAACTGACCTCAAATAAAGCATGACACTGCAAAATATGCAGGGAAATAACACACTCGAGGCAAAACATCTGAGGCAAAAGCAAAACACCAACACAACCAGGCTATAAAGGACGATATAGTAGGTGGTGATGTGTGACCAAAAGTAATTACTCTACTGAGCATCGCCATCAGTAGCAGTACTGCAAAAGAAGGATGAAAAATGCCCTTCATTTACTGACGCTTCGAAGTGCTGTGGCCTGCAAGCTACAAGAATCAATAAAGCATTTTTTTCCTACATTGTTAAAACCATTATCACAAATCTTCTTGAAATATCCAGATATAATTTTGAGGATCTATCTCCGACCCGTACTGTTTAAACAAAATGTAAAAATCTTCTTGACTTTAGCTCCTAAAATAAGATAAATGTGTCTTGTTTACATTATTATTTCAGTAACAGTACATACCGTTAATATCCGGGTGGATGGCTGTCTCCAGATAAACTTCGTGGTGCCTGTCCCTCGGATGCTGTGAGAATCCCGTGTCGCTGTACTCCAACTCATCCACCGACTCTTCTCTGTGCTCTACCTTTACCTCAGAGTCCAGCTGACAGCCTGCTCTCTCCTCTAAAGAGCTTAAATTTTGCCTCATTGAATTCCCCATAGAGCCACAATGGTGTCCACTTATGTTTGTACTGGAATTTAAATCCGAGGTAAAACTCCCTGTCCCATCAGTAGAGTCAAAGTGGCCCTCTGACACCCGTTGGTGTGAAACAAAATGAGACCCTCCTTCCCCTCCCCCTGTCCTTCGGCCCAGCACCGCATCCATCTCGGCAAAGTATTTAAAAGTGCACGGCTGCGAGCTGTCCATGCTTCTCTGCAGTTTGGCTCTCACGTAGTTAGCCTTGAGAGTTTTGACTCGAAGCCGGCACTGGTGGGGACTCCGAGAGAAACCCATTTCACTCATGCGAGCTGAGAGGTGTTTGAAGACATGCCGGTTTCTGAGGTTTTCAGCCAAAGTCTTCTGGACTCGCTCATCGCTCCAGGCGCAGAGGAGCACCTGAGTTTCCTCCGCCGTCCAGTTAACCGAACGCTCTGCCTCTCGTTTCCCTGCACACGTACAATACAGATTTATTTTTTCATTGTTGAAAAGTGAAAACACTTGTGAGCTAGCTTATTAGGTGCATGTAGGGGAAATAACATTGTATATTTTAATACTGACTGAATACGATAAATGAAATATGAGTGATGGCACTTTATTATATATTAGTATAATAGAGGGCCTGTACAGTGCTGCTGTTACAAGTATCCCAGCTTTGGGATGATAGAGTTTGGTGTGTATGTGTGGTTTGGTCCTGACTCACACAGCTAGATTAAATGATACTGATCTGATCTCTCCAGTTCTACATTGTTCTATGTTTACTACACTGTTAGCAGAAAGGCTAACAGCACTTTGCATCTTTAATTTGTATGTTTGCAGCAGTTTTTCACTTAACTGCAAACTATGTTAACTGACACAACAGGACTGGAGAGCTCCAGCAAAGACACTGTCCCTGCACTTGTGGTAACATAACTGTGCCATAAACACGGCTCATGCTATTTTGATACACCTGTCTCTGCAGCTAAGAACGAAGTGTGAGAGCCTTGCAGCTAAAACGCTCAGAATATGCCATCAAACGTATCAAGTGGACTTCATAATAAAGGATTATGTTTGTAATCAAAAACCGGAAACCTGAGCAACCTGCTACCTGAAAACTGTCTGTTAGCAAACGTGCTTATGACACAGCAAGCGAAAGTCATTCTGCATATTCACTGACAGACAGCTCAACGGCTTAAAAACGGACTTAAACTGAATCAAAGGGGACTCTCTGCTGTGTCACAGACTTCTCTAACGTGTGCAGCTAACAGCTAACTGAGCACATTTCAGCGGCTCTGCTTTCTGTTCAGCAGCGCAGTAAAGATGCCGGCGGGTTCACACGGGCTTACTCTTTGTTGTTGACACGGAGCTGGTCGAGATGATCATCGGGGGATTCATTTTGACGCGGTGCCCCAAATGTAAACATGAAAACACACACAGCGACACTTCTCTTCCGGTTAACGGAGTTCAAAGTCTGACGTCATGACGTCGAGGAAATTTATCTTGGAGAAAAAAACCCGAAAATAGTAAATTTGGGTTTTTACATCACAAATGACTTCACCTGTTTGTATTTCTGTGTTAATTGTTTGTTTTAAATAAACAATGTACACAGAAAAATATCAACAACAAACTTAAAGGAGTTCCTTTCAATAATAGAAATCTTCAAAGAGATTTCAGCCAGAGAAACATGTACTGGAAATGTTTTAAAATGATAAAACGGATGATAGTAAGTGATTTATGTGCTCTATAAACTATAAATCATTCTCCATCTTTTATCTCTTTCACTGTATAATTTCAAAGATGTTCTGGATGGATGTAGCCAAGTTTCAAAAAAGGAAATACCAGAGGAATGTTGGGATAAATACATATTTCATTACACATTTCCTGTAATATTTTGGTCAGGAACCAGTTTCACGATCTTACACTTTATTAACAAGTTTGAGTATAACACTATCTTTAAAAAAGGTATTATGAAAACCCAAGTTTGCAGTTTAAGACATAAGAAATGAAAAAAAAAAAAAAGATTATTAATTTTAAATTCTTCTGAACCGATGTAGAAAATATTTTTGATATGATATTTGGAATTGTGATTTTAAAAAAAAGACAAAAAGGAACATTTCATGACTGATTAAATGAACATTTACATGGGATTGCCAAGAAAAAGGCAACTTTAATAAAATCAATAAAAACACAATATATATATATATGTTTGCATGTTTGTATGTATTAATGTTTACTTATATAAATGCAACTACTCTACTTTGGAATTTTGCTTGCACTATGTTTTATATCTCCTTTGTTTGAGGTTGATATTGTAACATCACATATTCATTCAAAATAATATTGCAGTGTGTCCATATATTGTGGGATGTACAGTTTTTATACCTAGAAGCACTGAGGAGTTTTCTGTTTTACTCATCAATCCTCAAATCTGTGATGTGCTACTTTTAGGAAACCTTTACTATACATACATTATCCATTATGATTATTATAATTATAGACATACTTTTTTTTTAAATGCATGGTATTCTAGATTCATTAGGAAAGATGATGCAATATGTAAATTATACTGATACTGCTGAATATTATCAATGCTTAGGTTAAAAATCACTACAAGTGTGTAAAATGACAATAAAATAGCAACAACACTGCTGATAACAGAAATGCAGAGATTGTTCTTAATACTCATTTTTCCTTTTGTTTCTGGGAACCATTATTATATCTCAATATAACTGACCTCTCTCATTAGCTTTGAACATTTAGCCAATGCCGATGTTCAGCATTATAATGGTTCATCTCTACTGGATGTAAGAACATCTTCTGTCTAGCCTACAGATTCTTTAACACGGCGTCGCTATAAAAGATCCTACACTGCATAAATCAAGGCTAAACCCAAAACATATGAAGGAAGTAAGCTGTTAAACTAAAATTTGCAAAAACAAACAAGAGGTGGTGTACATAAAGGGGGGGGGGGGGGGGGGGGGTTGTGGCAAACACTAACGTTCACGACGACAACAGCGCTGCATGAAAAGCTATATCCACCTCATTCATTTAAATGAGACAGCAGTTAGCACAGTGGGGTGTCAAGTCTAAGGCCCCAGGCTAAACAATGCAGTTTCAATTAGCAAAAAAAAGTTTAACCTCCCTCGACCGCCTTCTTTGGTTTTTGAGGTGAATAATGCAAATATGTATTTCAGCTCTCCAGGCTTTTATTTGGCATACACGGCACGGTGATGTGAGTAAAACCTGATTCACCTTTGCCCCATCGCAATCCCGTCTCATGTGGCAGGATATCAAAGACGTACAAGCACACATTCATCTGTAATGTAAACATTTATTCTGCAGTTTACTGCATCGCCCAGTGTTTCCTGTAAAATATGCCTCCACCATTGCAGACACATACATTTTTTATGTGTTGCTAATTTTGGTCTGAACATCTTTTTAGGTCACGTTCTTCTATTAAGATCTCTATTATAGAAATACTTGAAATGTAGCTCTATTTAGGTTTTTCACTCCACAGTGACCATTGCAGACAAAACTAACTAAGATTACATTTGTAGACCAAATCTAATCAGTCAGCTTTTTCCACATGGTGTCTAAAAAAAATGTATAATTCCATTAATGCAGTTTCTTCTTGCTTTTTTCAATTACTTTCAGCACAGAGTACTGATGTAACTGATGTGGGTATAAAGCTTCCTAAATCCACTTTTAGGTGATTATTGGATTAACTCTACAGTAAATTCATGTAGGAATCACCATCATGTTTTCAAATTGAACACAGAAGCTAAGATCCAATCTGCTTTGAGTTGGTTTTAGTTTAAAAGAGCCATATTAATTAGTATGGAAGCCCGTTTCCGCCACTAAATAAAAACAAAAAAAGCTAGTATCCATAACTCGAAATTTCGAGTTATATTTCTCGAAATTTCGAGTTACTTTTCTCAAAATTTCAAGTTAGCTCTGCCAATCAAAAATATACGTGAATGAGGTCGCTTTCTTGTTACCCGGAAGCATATGGCGCAGAGGACCGCGCACTCAAAAACGGATCCCAACAAATTGGCGCTTTCGCGAGTACGTTTGCTGATAGTAACACCATGTGATTCAGCTAATAACACGGGGATTTCATCATTTGTGAAGCCAGGCTGAAAACACTCAGCAATCTGTGCATTCACGACTGGATGTAATACCAGTAACTTAGCTGTAGCATTTGTAGCTGAGGGCTTCAGCTTCCGGGTAACAAGGAAATGACGTCATTCACATAGATTACTGATTGGCAGCGCTAACTCGAAATTTCGAGTTACTTTTCTCAAAATTTTGAGTTAATAAATCGAAATTTCGAGTTAATATGTCGAAATTTCGAGAAAATAACTCGGAATTTTGAGTTATGGATCCTTTTTTTTTTTTTTTTTTAGTGGCGGAAACGGGCTTCCATAAATTAGCATTAATATTTTTGTAGAAAAACGTTTTTTCCCCACAATTCTTATGTATAACATTAAAACTTTACTCTGTATTATCAGAGATGTGTGGAAATGCAGCAATATCATCCAGAATGAGTCAAAAGGGTTGTTAATGTTTTAAAAAGCGTCAGCTCCTCTCAAGCAGTTTTCTCATATGAACTGTGGACAATGTCAGGAGAATCAGGCTGGGATGTGTGGTGTGTAGCACACAGCAGGCGGTATTCCAGAAATACTGCATTCCCTTTGAAGTCAGTTTAACCCTTTAAACCATTAATGACATAATTATCAGATTTTTCTTTAAATAAATCAGTGTTTCTTCACCTGTCTGACAAATGACAAAAAGAATTTGCATTTATGAGTTCTAACTTGAATCATAAGTCTTTTTGCAATGCATTGCTTAAAATGTATTGTACAATTACACAGGTTTGTTTTACATGAGTCTCATAAGGACTCATGTATCAAATATGATACACTAGGCACTAAGAGGTTACAATTACAAGAACCTGACAACCACAGAAGATGAAATAAGCACTTATTCTTCACACCTGCAGTGATGCATGTACATATGCGATCAGATCACCCAAGAGGCAGTTTCCAAGTGTGAACCTTCCCCCAGAGACCCCAAACACATCTCTACTTTGTATAACAAGAGAGAATCTGTCAGAGGAAACCGCTCCAAAAGAGGCAGAAAGGTGTTAATGGGACGTCATGTGCATTCCCTGGATGTCTATTGAAAGCATTAAGATTGCTGGTGTTTATCCGTCTTTCTCACTGGTTAACCTCCTCATCACAGGAAGACAGATTTGTTAATGCATATTCTGTCTGCCCTCCTGGACGACTATTTGCATTTTGAGCTTTCAGCCTGGAATGACTTTGTTGTTTGTTATTTACAGTTCTAACCCACGTTCCTCTAAAGCTCAATCTACACTGTATCCAACATAAATGGACAGTGCTGTTGCCAGCAATTACATTTGTTTATTCCTTGTTGTACAATTTCACAGCCAAAACACTAGTCAGCGGTACGGTTTGAAAAGTGATGACAGAAGTAGAAGTAGCCAAAAAAAAAAAAGAACTATTGCTGAGGAAGGAAATGCAGTTGTCAATAATGGATTTAACACAACCACTGTTCCTGTACTCTGATGCATGCGAGCTTTGTTTAAAAGCACTTTAAAAACTTTAGAGTATATCCAAGGCCCAGATGACAATTTGCAATTTTATGTTTTGTGTTTAATAAATTCATATCTGAAGTTTTAGTGCTGGTTTGGAAAGCAAGTTAAAATTTGCCAGTCTTGTGTTCTTTCTCTTAAAATACAGACATGAGTAGTTAGAGGCACTTGGCACTGCCATAGTCCCCGTGCCTCGCCGGCTGACCCATGTTTTGTTTGGTTTTTTCTTTGCGCTTTCTTACCTCTGCCGGGGCGGTGCTCATTATGTACCTGTGCTCACCGTCGCACCTGCAGCTGATCCCAGCTGATTTGGAGCACTATTTATGACGGCTGTGGCATCCTTCGCTGGATCGTTGAGCCATCAGCATCAGTCCCCCTGAACCTGTACCTGTGAGTTTGAGACTATCCCTAACCTGGACTTCTTTCTCTGTGCGTATAGAGATCTGCCCTGGACCCGAGCGAGCGTGTGTGTGTTTGGAACCCACTGAGAGCGTGTATTGGATTAATCCCTGTCTTTTGCCAAGGATACCTGGTCTGCGCGTGAGTCCGTTTCAAACATTGTGACAGGCACAGAGGATTGTCGTTTCCTTAAACTTGAAATGAATAATCATACTTTGTCAGATATCTACCATACCATTTCAGTGCCCACACTATAAAACAGCCCAGATCAAAAGATAAAGTCAAAAATGATTTTTAATTTTGCATGGTGGCCAAATGCTAGTACCGCAAACCAAACCAAATTTTTACTGCTCCATCAGTAAAATATTTCTCATTACAAGGAAGAGATAATAAAAGACAGTTTATCTTTTTGAAATGTCCAAATGCAGAAATAAACCGGGGAATACAAGACAAAATCAGAAAGTCCCTTTTTCATAAAGGAAAAAGGGCTTATGAAAGATTAACCTTTACCAGGCTTCTGTGAAAGGTCATTCCACCAACAAACATCCACCCACTTTTACAGGAACATTTCAAAAACCCAAAGAATTTGAATCACATGAATCAAGTTTCAGTTTCAACCCTACATATTTATTTTCCCCCGGCGTTGCTGGGTGGGACTGGCTTAATAAAACCTGAATCGCGCTGTCATTCAGTCCCATTTTTAGGCTTAAATTTTGCTTACAGCTGATATTTCTTTGATACTTTCTTCCCCTTTTGACAGAGAGTAGTTACTCTGTAGTAGGAGCTAAAAAAAACCCAAACTCTGTTATAGGAACTTCAATATATAAACTGGTTCTCATGTTGCTGACCACCAAAAAACAGGGGGATTCCTCCAAGAGTTATTAGAGTTAAGGAAAAAGTTCCCGTGGTCTTAAAACACTGATTGGGTTTTCTGTGCGGCCGTTCCAGGTTTCCTTTCCCGTAAATAACAAAGAAGAATACAAAGAAATACAGTTATAATCATCTATTCACAAATAACATGAGTCTAACTGGCTTCATCTATAATGCCAATGAACACAATACACAGACTTCAAGTGTCAGGTTTACATCTCGACTTTATTCCCTGGAGTTGCTGAGATGTTGGACGATCGCAAGTGGAACAAAATGTCTGAAATCTCTCCGAGCACATAACAACCCGCCTCGCCCCACCAATTTGTCGGGAACATTTTGTCCAGCAAGCCTGAAAGTGTTTGATTTTCTAGTTCAAATTTTGGAAATAGATCTGATACTCCATGCTGAGATAAAAGTTGTTCTTCACAGCTCAAAAAGTAGAGTAGCACCGACTGACACACACACACACAAATGATAAACCCACCACAGCTTTAGGTAATTACAGAGGAAGAGGGGAGCCGAGGCAGTCGACTGGACATTCATCTCATTACTCATGCATGCCTCCGGGCTGGTTCCCGCTGGCCTGCTGAGGAGCATCTCACACTCTTCTCTTACATGGCGCGCACACACAAACAAAAACAAACAAAATCTGGCAAAATAAAAAATACTGGAAACTACAAACCTGCACAGAGACAGTAAGGGTCAAAAGTTTGATGCGTCTGTTGTAATTATATCACTAAGAACAGCAGCAGGCTTATTATTTTAATGCATGAATGCTCATGCAGAGACCATGGTAACACAGTGCAGCATGACTGGGAATTCTGAGATATTTGCATATTTTCACAGCTGATGCCTCTGCAACTGACAAAATATGAGTAGGAAAAGGAAAACAGAAGGATAAAATTTGGGTGAAATCTAGAAGCTGTAATTAAAAGTCTACGTTCTCTTGGACTTGAGTGTCTGCACACTCCAAATACGCAAGGCTATGAATTTATGATAGCAATAAATAAATAAGTGCAAAGTCTACACTGCCTGCTTTCTCCTCCTGGATTGTTTTCTGTGCAATCCTCGACGGGGAAGGGGAGAGCGAGGCTGTAGCTCGACTCCCGGTGTGATTTGTAGTGCAGAAAACCAGGTCAGCGAGCACAGAGCGAGGTAAGATGAGGTACGTGCTGGAGACGGTTACGTCAGCGAAGGCCGTAGCAGAACTGAGATCTCCCGCTGTGGATGCTCAGCATCCCTGCCTGCACGCTGCTCTTTGGCGTGGTTCCATTTTTCTCCCTTTCATGTCTCCTGACAAACAGCAGCAGCCACGTTGTTTAGACCAGTGGTTCGTAAACTTTCACACCAGACTCAAAGAGTTGCAGCGGTGCAGCGAATCATGGACTCTGTGTGCTTTTTAAACTTGTGGAACCAAAGACAAAGGATTTTAGCTTTTTTGATTTCCATTATAAGAATCCTAGTGTTGACACTCGAGGGACGCTCTGACCGCCACTGATGAAAAAAAACAACCTGCTACTCATAACTAGAATATACAGCTACGTCGATGATGTTTTTCTGTGTTTTGGGGCAGTGATGCAATAAGCCATTCACAGCAACAAATGAACCAAACAGCACGTTTGATTTTAAAGTGAGCAACTGCAGAGCTCGGCCTATTCAGAGGCTGAGGTGTAGAGAGCATCAAATTAAACTGTTCACATCTGTTTTGATGCGATTCTAGTGCAAAATTCACTCAAATTCACTCTTAAGGTCATTTGTGAAATACTAACTCCACGACTAGTGGCCTATAAATAACATTTAATTCTCTCTCTTTTTCTGACAACGTTGTATTTTACTCAGTTGTATATTTTTGTTCAATTTTCATTCTATTGATTATATTTTTTTCTCTTATTCTATTCTATTGTGTACAGTATCTTATTTTTATTCTTATCATCTTATCCTATTCCAGTGTTTTACTAATTTTTTGCTATGTAACTTTGCTGTGTCCACAACAAAACAAATTTCCCACATGTGGGACTAATAAAGGTTATCTTATCTTATCTTATCTTAATTGAGCTGAATTTAATCATAAAAATATAATAAATAATGAAAACGACTGATTCATGTTTCTGGACTTGACGTTCATTTAAATATAAACTGTTTCATCAGACTGGTCTCACACCAGTTTATTCATGCCTGTATTCGTGTCTCTGTTTCAGGTTAAAATAAAACTGTTTACTATTTTTCAAAGCTTGCAAATAAATGAAATCCTTCTTCCTAATGAAATACATCAATTTAAAGTCTTAAAGAAAAACAGGTCAGTTCATGCATATGCTACGCATGGCTAATTGTGTGACTGAAATCCCAATTAACTGTACTTCTTTCATTGGTGTACACTTTTAAATTTAAAGTTATGATAAGCTGGGATTTAATCTTATTTATAAAAAAAATATGTAAGATAAGCTTTGCAACTGTTACTGAACATGACACCTATTCGACCTGCTGGACAAGGTGGATGTTGGCATCTAATCAGAGGGCTGGAAGCAGGCTAGCACCAAAGCTAAAAACACACTCTTCCTGCATTCAGTGAGGCCACTGGCACAATTTAGGTTCCAAAAAGTTGATTTAAGCTTGTCATTGCCTGTTGATATTACACCAGCTCATGCAGAAAATGTTCCCTTATAGCTGTGATTTTGCAGCTGCACAGCACATGCCTCTGAACCAGGGTGGGATTCTGAACCACAGAAATTCAAAACACACATGGAAGAAGGTCATTTATCAGCCATAAAAGTGGGCTCAGAGCTGTTGTGAACCCTTCCGTTTTCAAAGCTTCGCTCTGGTTTCTGAAATGAATAACAGAACTCCCAGTCCACTGCCTGGACACCCTCTAATTTGCTTGAATTTTTATAGCAGCCACCAATTTCCAGAAGCCACTTTGACCAGCAGCAAACTTATGGCAGAGCATCTGTGCTTCAAAACATTTCCTATCAGCACCAGATGCTTATATGAGAAAAAAATATCACATCCACTGATATATTCAACAACAAAGATCAGTTTAAGAGGAAGTGGCGGAGGACATGTGGGAAAGTGTGTGGAAACGGTTTGACTTTGACCGCAGATTTCTTCACAACTATAAGATGTCGGTCACAGTAATCCATGCACCTTAAATTTTAATCAGCATGCAAAGCTAAAACTGTCGTCAGTCACGCGCTGCACTTCCCCTACACCTTATTTGAGTAACAGTCATCTGCAAATTTGTGCAGCTCTACAGGCATTTCCACCTTGCATTCCTTCTTCCTTTGTTTTAAAGGGCAGATAATTCAAACAGGAACCTCGAAGCTAAAAGTGGAACAAAGAGTTAAAAGACAAAAATATTGCACTTTGTCTGTGTGTATATTTTGAGCTTGATGACAGACGGTCACATTCCTCCAAGCTGTTTTTTTCCTTACCTAATTAGGTAAGAAATTCTTATGCGAGGGAAAGGCTGTGAGGGTTTACATAAATGGTAAATGTCAGTCAGCGCTCTGACAAACTGTCCATAAGCCTGAGAGCGAGGGCTCGCTGGTTACATCACGGGGTTGGTTCGCATGACAGTGTGTCGTGCAGAGGAGGTCAGCTAAAGACTGAACAAGTGCACAGTTGAATAAACGATTCCCCGGTCGTGCTTGCATGCCGTCGACCTGCCACAGCGGTCTGCAGCTGAGAAAGCAAATCTGCTGCTGTTAATGGTATTTAAAGTGTCCTGAATCGGGAACATTGTGGCTCGCATTTCAGAAACCGGAGTCATTATCCGTCACACAATGTCTGTGGGAACTTTGTTGATATTCTTTCTGGCCTGGTTGGAATTTACTTGGTCAGTTGGAGGATAAAGAAAAACTGAAGTCAAACTGGCTTAAGCAGTTTAGAAAGTCGTTAAATCCAAATATTGTACCTGAAAAATTTCCCATAAATGTGTTTTTGCTTGTAGTGAACCCAGCCGCCACAGACAGGACAATTAGCGCCGTTTTGCACTTCCCAACTTCTTAAGGGAGGTATTTTACTTTTTCCTCAACAAGACCACTTATTTTTAAAACTCATTCTTGCTGAGAAACCGTTACAGGTTTTCCTAATGAGACGCTACAATAACGCCACATCCACCCTTTTAATCCCACAGACTGCCAGGAATTTGTCCCACCTAAGTCTCCGAGGCGACCTCCTTTTGGTGGCCGAGGAATGCCTGGCATTTCTCTGTTCACTCCGTTTTCTAAGTGCAGATAAGTGTCCACGTTTCTTCTGGTAAACCGATCTCGACCACACAAGAGGAGCCCCATTCCCCTCCCCACCTCGGCATGTTCAGCAGCCACCTCGCACCCAACCCCTTTCCCTTCTACCACTGTCAATCACTTCTTCATGCTGCGAGTACAGCTGATAGAAACCACGTGGAGAAACTGCTGGATCCAGTTGAATAAAGAATGTGTTTATGTAACATATAGAGGAACAAAGTCTTGGCCATCTCCGTCCTTATGAGAGGAGCGTTATTGTGTGATGGAACATATAAGTTGGAGACGGTCGTACAGATCAATGAGTGCAAAACTTAACTGTAACATTAGTAACAATAAGGATTAATAAAATCAAATCAGCTCTTCTTAGTTTTCTCAATGTGAAAATAAACCTTTCAACATTAAATAAGCTGCACCATCCAAGGCTGACACTTATGAGCCTAAAACTGCTGTTCCTCCATGAGGCTGATTCCAAAAATCAGCCAATCCCCATAGACTCCCATGTTAACGTGTTGTGCTTTAAAACTGGCACGAACCTCAGCTTAAATAAAAATCCATTTTGAGTTTATAGATTATATTATATGTGCTGGAGTTTGTGTGTTCTCCTCGTGTCTGCCTGGGTTCTCTCCAGGTACTCCAGCTTCCTCCCGCAGTCCAAAGACATGCAGTTAGTGGGATTAGGTTAACCTGTGATTCTAAATTGGCTTTAAGTGTAAATGGTTGTCTGTCTCTCTGTGTTAACCCAGTGACAGACTGAGGACCTGTCCAGGGTGTCCCCCACCTCTCATCCTATGGTAGCTTGGAGAGGCTAAACTCTGAACTGGATAAGCTTTGTCAGAATAATCATACGTGCTGTTCAGCACAAGGATCTGTAGCCGACTGTTAATTGGCACTAATGTGTATCTGTGCATGCAGTTTATGAGTAAAGCTTATAAACCATGTATGCTAGTGCTAGCTGATAGCGTGGCACTTCATTTTCTTTTCATTGTCCTTTATTCATCCAGGTAAAAAGTAATGAATCCTGCTGTGGCTTAATGAGGATCTTAACTGTGAACTAAGACCCACTAATGCCTACAGCGGTTTTCACATATGCATTGTTGTCAGACGTCACCTGACTGAGGTGCAAGTAATGTTACGAATGTCCAAGGCAGCGGCGTTGGACATTAACCGAGTAATCACTGATAATGAGAGGTGACACAACGATCTCTAACCCCGGTTTCTGTAAAAGAGAAACAAGACACTGGTTAAGAAATTGGAAAATTTCTCCCACTGCATCATCTGAGGACTGGGCACTTGACCTGGGGAGCTAAGGATAAACCACTGGGCAGATCACACCATCTGTGCAGCCCCAGCTCTAACTGAAATCATCTGGGTAATAAGTAGCAGGTTAAGGTTAGGTAATCAAATCTGTGATGTTAAGCATTAAGATCCTGTGGCTGGAACAAGGAAAATATGGAGGTAGGGTTAGACAATAATGTCCCTAAGGGTTGGCTTTAAATGGTTAAGGTTAGCAGTACTTACTAGCTACCTAGCAGAAAATCTGTGATATAGGATTACACCATGGGGCAAATATTCAAGTGATTTCATAGCTAGCAAGTTGGTGTCATGTGCCGTTCCCCGAGTTTTAGGCAGCTCCTCTCTTCAAGCACACTGGTTGGTCTGGTTGTAATCAGTTAAATCTGTTGTTCAAATGAAGCTTTATCTCTCAGGACCGTTAGGTAAGAAGAATTGATTACTTTTCCCACAGTTCTCCAACACTTCTATCTTAAATCAGATTGTAAAACACCAAAAGAGATGGCAAATCTGTCTTCAAACTGTGTCAACAGCTGATGACCTCAACAAACAGAAGTTTTCATTATTTTCATCCAGTGCAATAAACGAGGTTTTTAAAATTTAAGACATGATTCACTCTAGAACGTGTCTAAAATCTAATTCACGTTGTCTGGAATTAATCCCCATCATATTTAATGATTTAACCTTGAATTTGCTTTTAGGGAATTCATGTCTGTCAGAAAAACTTGTAAATTATAAACTCTTCTTTTTATATGCTAATGTTTGGTGTTCCTATATTTAATAGGACCTGTGAGAACAAACCGTTTTCTGTCTCGTCTCTGTTCAGAGACATTCTGTGAACCGAATCCATTTCCAAGCTCGCCTCTCTGTGTTCCTCCAGCTGTCCTTACACCCGTCTGGACTCGGCGAGTACACAGACTGCCCCACTAAACTCTCATAAACAATGTCTGTCCCACTCAGACACACTCATTTGTGCAGCACAGCCTGTGATTGTTTTCATGGAGGAGGCCATAGACTCCCATCTCAGACTTTTGGTGGTGCCACTTTCCAGATCTCAGCCATGTGGACAAGACTAGACACACTGTTAACTAAGAAGTAAGCACTGTTAGTTCACCAAAGTGTAAATTCCTGCTCATCAAGAAAGAAAGATAAGACTCTGAGTGACAACTAGATCAAAATGAACTCTCATTCTTTTAGTTTAGTTGAATCAACATTAGTTTCTTTGTGTAACAGCTGATCCAAGTCCACAAAGACTTTGTGCTTACATTTCAAACTTAAGTACGTCCCATAAATCCCATCTATACCAGGAACTGTTTTGTCTTGGGGAAAGTATGCTGCTCAGACTACACAAATATTTTTGCTATGATGCAGAAAAATAATCTGCAGTTTCGACTAAACTGTGTTTGTGTTCTGGCTACAGTAGCTCTTAACAGAGAATAGCAGTGTACGGCTTTGAAGTCTTCTTTGGTACCAATAATAATTAAAAAAAAACAAACAACTAAAAATCAGCCAGCTGCTGATTGCTCTCGGAGTGATAAATTATTGCCAGACCCCCTTTTTTTCACCTGCCGTTAGCTGTGTTAGAGGAAGCAGGTGCAGTGGCATTAAGAGGAGCCGTGAAGACCCGGCAGCTTCGCCAAACAATAATATCATTAACTGCATAAAAACACAGAGGAGGTCGACTGCAGAGCCGGGGGGGCGTTGCTGGTCTGGCGAATGCTTGTAATTAGCCAGAGCAGCTGGGAGACCAGTGTGTGTGTGTGTGTGTGTGTGTGTGTGTGTGTGTGTGTGTGTGTGTGTGTGTGTACTTTTTTCATTCACTTGAACTAATATGAATTCAATTTAATTTACTGAAGCCTTTATTGGATTGATACAATATAGCAATACTATTTGAACAGAAGATGATGAATTATTCATTTTTTCAAGACAAAATTTGTTTTTCTTTTTTAATTTCATTTTTCTTTTTCCTGCATATTAAGATTCAAATGAGAAAAATAAACCTATTTTAATCACTTCTATGATTACATGTTTCCGCGGGAGAATAAGCCAAAGCGCGTTCACAAACGTTTGACTCGATTTCTCTCTTTTTTGGTATATTTTGAATCTATTTTGTAAAACTTTGATTCAGGGAAACTTAGTTGAGGCTAAATAAATCCGTGTTAAATGAGTTCAGTCATCACATAGTCTGCACTTTGACTTCTTTATGACACACCAGAGAAACAAATGATCAATCAGACTAAAGAACATCAACATTTCACCGCATGCATTCCTGACCTGAGACAACATACAGTTCTCTTTGTCTTTGTCTGGCTCCATCTGCGCATTTCTCTGTTTACTCCATATGTTTGCGTCGTGGGGGAAGTGACTTGAGGAAACCAGGGAAACAATGAGCCACCGCCAAAAACAAACCACGGTGCTCGACTCAACCCCCACTCCTCCTTTCCTTTCCACCCTGCTGCCCTCGTCCCCCTCCAAGAACAGCGGGCCTAGAAGATGCCCCACCCTGGATCAATAAGACAGAGTCACATTATGTTGATGACTTCTGAGGAAATGTTCAAGTCTGACTAATGTGAAAGCCTATTTGTATGTTACACCCCAAAGCAACCCAGTGAATATGAATGACAACGTTAATTTATGGTAACTGTAACTGTTTCATATCGTTATGTAAAAGCACTGGGTCAGGGATCAGGGTTGTTATAGATAATTAAAAACTAGATTTGATTTTTTTAGTTAAATTAATAGAAAAAGTATTTGTTAGTTTGATAATGTTATTGAAATTTCCCCCGGTGAGGCACTGACAGATGTTTGACTACTGAGGCTTTTGTTGTGATCTGCTTTTAAAAAGCTCCGTGGTTCTATTGTATCGCCTGTACTGGTTTTCCTAAATCTTGCCTCTGACAAATGACTTAAATACAATAATAGATAAAAAAGCCTAAAATTAACATTTAGACAATTTTCAAACTATGAAAATTAAACTGAAACAGGAAGATCCACTCTGGAAAAGAACTGAAAGGAAACCCAATTAAAAACAAAAAGTCAAAATAAAATAATAAATAAAAACTAATTAGAAAATACAAAACTTTAACTGTCAGGGATGCTTTCATGACTCGGGGGTTAAGGCATCAACTGTGAACTGCAGTGCTGACAGTTCTGTTTTCTAGTTATTTTTTTTACTGTCATCATGTCCAGTGTTAGTCTTCATATCCAGGTCTTAAATAAACACCTATTAGTCATGTCCTGCTTTAGCTGGAGTGACACTTTCCCTCTTTTCTTATTATTTCATGCTTCGCCCTGAGTACATCACATGTGTTTGATGTGTTTCATTCCCATCCTTGGTCACCCTCCTGTGAATGAATATTCCCATCATGAAGGTGGACGGTCTTCAATCCGTCCACCTTCATAGACTTCAGCTTGTTCAAAAAGCTGCGTCTTACCTTGTATACTCCTAGTCGAGCCTTAAGATCATCTGGTCAACTACTCTTGGTCCAACCTAGGTCCCGCCTGAAGACCAGGGGCTGCACCAAACCTCTGGAGCAGTCTTCCTGTTACTACTTGTGCCTCGGACTCTATTCAATCTTTCAAAACACGGTTGAAAACGTAACTATTTAACCTGGCATTCCCCACTAGCTGGTGTTCTTATCTCATCTATTTTAACCTTTTAATTCTTTATATTTTGAATTGACCCTATCTCTGAACCGAGGCCCGATATCGATTTTATTTAGCCCACACTCCTGGTTTAATTAGTGCTTCCCATCTCTTAGTATTAGTACTGGTGCTTGTTTTTGTACTTTGTTAATGTTTTATATCAATGACTTATTGCATTACTGTGAAGCACTTTGGTCTACCTTTGGTTTTAAATGTGCTATAGAAATAAAATTGTATTGTATTGTATAATTCCTGTTGTCTGTGTCAAATTTCCTTTTTCATCCTCTGAATTTCAGTGCATCTTGTCTCAGTACCAAACAATTTCCCATCTAGTGCTTATTTGGCTATTTTTTTGTTAAGTAGTTTAACCCTCAACTGTTTCTTCTGTAAGCTCGCTTACGTTAAAGTGTGAGTGTGCACGATGGTTAAAAAGTAACTTAAAGGGACGCACTGTAAGTACCGGTCCACTTAGCGCCAGCAGCACTCAGACTGGGACTAGTGTACCAATTCACTGAACATTATTAATCAAGTCTTGTATGGATGGAGTAACGACAGAGGCCTGCACATGTGGAGTTTTCAGATTTCAGTAGGACTGACAGTGAGAAGCATTTCATTCATCAGCATGTCTGAGGTTTAGAAATTTGTTGGTCTATTCCGTTTTGGCTAAGTGTGAGCAGGACTGCCTGACAGCATTGTTGAAATGGTGAAAAAACAAAAAATAAGATATAAAAGGATGTGTATGGAAGGATCAAAGGGTTAAGAAAGACAGGAGATGATCCAATTGGAAGAAGGCGAGCAGAGAGTCATTACTGGGAAAATGCGTTTTTGGTAAATGACAGATAATGGGAGTGCTTCTGTTCCATTACTTGCACTTTCAGCCAGCGTTCCCTGAAGGAGGAGGGTGCGGGTGTCAGAAGATTTCTCTTTTCGGGTTTCTTCTTAAATTTCTCTAAAGTCTTCCAATTTATTGGACACACATTTTGGGAAAATCGTATTTTTTCTTTTAGTCGATCAAATCACACCAAGGCTCCATCTGACCTCTGAGTAAAAGAAGTTTTCTATCACCAACGAAGAAGAATATTAATATTTAAAAGCACATTTTTTATTTCGAATGTCACAAAAACGTCAGTGTGTAACACAAATATTTGAAGAAAGATCTCTGAGTGATGAATAAAGAACTTTTAGAGCTTTGGTGAAAGCTTCGCCTGAAACATTTCACTCACACTCACATGGCTCAACAGAAGGAGCACTTTCAGTCCAACACAATATTTGGTTTTTGTGTGAAAAAAGTTGTGCGATGCCTTCTGTGTCGTGCATTGTATAATGACAAAAGTTTTCTCATCCGTCCTCGAGATAAAGCAATAGTTTGCTGTGTGTCTCGCTGGCACACAATGATCACTGTGCTGTACTAACTACTACACAGAGTAGCTCTGATATAGTGAATGATAACGCAGTTTTGTATCAAAGAATATGAAATGATACAGAAAGGCATTTTTCATGTTACCACTGCAGGTTTGTTTTTTTGTTTTGCATCTGTGATTTTTATTTGTGTCATTTTCACACTGTAAGTCAATAACACCATCGAATAACACACATAATAAGCTTCAAATATGCAGATATGATATTCAAACTGTGCATTAAATAACATGCTATATTATTGTTATATGCAATCCCATGATAGCACATTGGAAACACAGATGTGTTTGGTAATACAGATAAACTGTTACAGACAGGCTGAGCCGTGAGTACAGATTTGCATGTTTTTGCTTTTTGTGTGCGATGATGAGTCTGTGCGATGTGTGCTCGTGGAAGTAGGCACACCCGCTTTTGGGCAAAATAATAATTAAATATGTTTTATAAAGTGCTCCTCCACAAATGCATTTTAATGACCAAGCATACTGTAGCAAATAAAAGACTAAAAATGTTTTTAGCTGCCTGTCCAGTGAGTTTATCGTTTCCCACAGCATCTTAGATTGTTCTTCTACCCTCAGTTATCTCACCGTAATGGCACATAAATCACTCCACACCTGTTGCAGCTTCACCTGGCTGAATCTAAAAGATAGAACAAAACTACCCTCAGTCCTACAGTCTGCCCAACTGTAGGACAAGAGGTTCTTTGGAGAGGCAACTGAAATATACAGAGGACTGTGACCTCATCTGCCTAAAGGTAGGAGAACAGAGCTGGTTAGCAGTGACTACATTTTCACAAATAAGCCTGAAGGGATTGCCAAGCAGTCAAATGATAATTTGATGAGTTAAAAAAATTTGAAGTGATTCAAAGTTTGAAATAACAGCTGTTATATTTCTTGGCACAGCAGCCAATATTATATAACCAGGTGGAGATGTTACAAATTCCTCGCGTGAGTAATTACTGCTGGCCAGATGTGATGCAACTTACGTGAAAGTGAAAAAATGTGCTCTTTATGCAGAGTAGTGTTTGACCCAGACTGATAAATCTCTCGATATGAAGTGGAAAACATTTCAAAGCTACTGTATCTGAAGTCTCCTCGGTGGTGCCTCCCTTGTGTTTGACTCACTAATCTGGTGACGCACAGAGGGAATCAGAGGGTAAACACTCAGAAGCAGGGATTCTCAGCATGGTCACGTCTCCAGTGTGTATATGTATGCATGTGTATGTACGTGTATGTGTGCCGCCTAGCAGGAGAGTACTAGCATCACGACTAATGAGTCTCAGGCCCTGCGGGAAGCAATTCCAACACACCCCACAGCAAACAGACCAACTCGTGTGCATAAATTCTATCTCTCACACACATACACTTACACACACATACAGTATACCCACTGGCACTCATTTGCTGATCTGGAGGAAAGCCTGTGGCCAAGGCTTTTCTGTAAAATGCCACAGCGAAACTTGAGCTTGGCATTGGGAGCTACAGCTGCTAAGGAACTGTACGAAAAACAAGTGCCCACTAATCTGCCCACACTCTCTCCACCTCTTTTCATCCCACTATACGAGGCCAGGGAGATGGAACCACCCACACAAAGAAAACTCAAGGCTGGACAAGATGGCCAAGATTGCATAATTTCTGAGCCTTTATGTAACAGGGTGGCCAGTCACTTAGAACAGGCCTATTCAGAGCTTTTTCCCCTCTCTGACTCTCTCACCATTTCCTTAGATGGACGGATGGATGGATGGATAGTTTATGTGCCACTGGCGATGCCCCAAACCAGTACCTCTGTGACAAAGAGTGGCACAGATGGCAGCTCAGGGCTGGCCAGCATTCGTGGTACCAAATGGCATGCCACAACAGATCCAGATGGATTCAGGCACTCGGTTTTATTTTTTGCCTTTGAATAGATGATGGATAAACACTGAGAAAGACAGAGGAGTAAAGAAATAGAGAGAAAAAACTGTGAGACAGGAGAACAACAGCCTCCCTACAATGTGAGGAAAGAAAAACAGCAAAAGTGGGCGAGTGATAAAGCAACAAAATGAAGAAATCAATCAAGCCAACCTTCCATCTGCCCACTTTTTTAGTATTTGACTCTCAAATAAATACACCAGCTGCATTTAGATGCCCACACTCTCAACGTTAGAGTAAAGCAACAAACACTGGGCCTCACGCTGAACTATCTGACCCCAGAAAGCCTGAGCAAAGAAAATATAATATTTGAGAAAAAAAGCTGAAACTTGGCTTTAAAAATTAAAGTAACAAAACTGCAGCTGCACGTGATTTTTCTAATTATCTTCTAACTCTCTCCTCTGAGTTTTTAAGTCTAGAAGATAAATTTGACCGTCCAGAATGGAAAATGAAGTCAATGCTGAAGTACCTTAAACTGGTTGTTGGCCAGCAGGGGGCGACTTCTCTGATTGTCTGCTTTATAGAGCTCAGTGGGAAAATGGCTCTTGATTCTGTCTGGATTTATCACATAAATAAACAATTTCCTGATGAGTTCGTGTTCTCTAAAACAATATAAAGTCGAGTTTTAAACATCACATGGGGCTTTGGCTTTTTTTCCTTTTACTTTGTTTAGGCAGCAAAAACCACCCAGTTAGACTCAGGAAGAGATCGTGGTTTGAAGTGAAATATTCCTCCTCACAGAACAGCAGATGTAAAAACAGAAAAGAAAAGAAAGCATTTGAATGCAACGCCACACGGACCTTTACGTCCCAGTACCAGCCCACCTGGCATCACTGTGGTCAAAGGAAATAGCAAAGGTGCCTTTACTCTGATGACACTGGCATTAAATTTGAGAGATTACCTGTGGAAATAAATACAGAAATATAGAGGTCAGAATGCAAACTGTTTGGGCCAGTTAACTTGAGCTTCCAGCACTAGAGGTTCATTTCCAGTTGACCCAGATAAGACCTCTTTCAGCTGCTTGCAGGGTGAACCTGAGAAGCCAGCACCGTTTGCAGAGCGTGAGATTGAGGAAGAGAAGGAAAATTACTCCATTGAGAAAAGGAAAGCAAGCCTCTCTCACGCTTATTATGAAATATAGTTGTCCAAAGGCTGTGAGCGATCCGGTGTTATTTCACAGATCGCCCTTTGAGGGACAGAGGCTTCACTCAGAATGAAGTGCTAAGAAAATATTTTCCTGAGCAGGAAATTACTCCGGAGAAATCTGCATCTTTGTCAGGAGGAGTCTCATGTGAGTCCGGTTTCCTTACAATTAAAGCCCACAGGAAAAACTCAGATGTACCACAGTGCTGAACTTAACATGGAACACCCTTTGAACCAATCTATCAAGGGGAAGATTAAACTCAAGGATATTTTGATTTTCTAAACCAAAACAGCAGGAGAAAATATTGGCTACATTTTTTTCTAAATACCTCTGAGCATAAAGAGCACCAACATCTGGGTGTTGACATTTGGTGTTTGCACAACCTTAGAAAAATAGTTTAAAAGCTGCTTTTCTCCATTCATTTAATGAAGGAAACCCACTGGTCCCTAATGAGGATTCTTAAATTACTACGCTCAGAAAAAGTGTCTGTCCGGCCGACTCTGCAAAGTAACCTCTAATCATAAAAAAAATTATTCCGATTCCAATGGAACAAGGGTGGAACGTCAGGCTTGCTCTGGAAGGAAGAGGTGGAGGATCAACTTACTCAACCCAGTGCTTCAAGGCATGAATGTCAAAGGACACCTTGCGTATATCTCCGTGGTGCCTCATTCACGTGTATCGACCAGTGTACCCATTTTTCTGGTGAGGTTGAGCTGCTCTATCACACTCGCGTCTCTGGTGTTCTGAATCCTGAAGAGGCTTGATGTTCAGAAACTAGACCATATGGAATAAGTTATGAATTATTAAGCTGCAGTAGTATTCCTCACAGATGAGGCATAACTAGGACACATTCTAGCACTGAGACTGGGAGCTGCAGGTTTTAAGGTACAACATGCGGTCTGTTTCAGAACGCTCGACTCGACTGCACGGCAGTATGCGTTCTCCTCTCCTTCTACATCCTGCTCCATCACTTGGTGTTATGTTTCATCTTGTCAGTCTCTTTTCAGATCAAACAGAAGCCAGACCTAAGAACCAGAGAGGCACACGGTTCTTTGTTCACAATAGATTTTTCACTCAAATAAGTCAAACTCAAAATCTTTAACAGCCGTCACTGGGTTGTATGGACCCTGATTATAGAGATAGAAGTACTTTGAGCCTGAATTTGGTCTAATGGCCAGCAGGGGACAACTCCTCTACTACATAAACAAAATTAATAATCAAAGTTACCTGAATTCTTACTTAACTATCTCAGGTAATGTTTTATTTCTGTGTCTATGTTCTCAATCACTACTTTCAGTTCCTATTCCTATATAAAACACGATGTTCATTTTGTAAACTGCCGGGGGCTTCTTCCTGTTAAAAGGGAGTTTTTCCTTCCCACTGCAGCCAAAGTGTTTGCTCAAAGAAGGTCATATGATCGTTGGGTCAAGAGTGAAGATGGAAACAAAGTGTAGCAAGTTTGATATTTGACAAACTTGGTATATTAATTTTCAGTCAGGTTAGTTTTTAAAATTTAAGAATTATGAAAAATTGGTTCCTTTTTGATTCATTAAAATCTGGGGAAAAACAACAGGAGAATACGACCATGTTCAGATGATGTCACCACCTTTCAGTGAGATTACATTAATGCGTTTAAACTGCAGTTGTCGTCTAGCAGAGCTGACAATCTGTATGTGTGCTACAAATATGATATTTTACGTCATCTAGAGTTGTATTTATTATCTAATCTGTTTCTTTCAAACCTGTTTTTGATATTTTTCTGCTACATTGTATCTGTCTTTAGGCATTTTTCATCTTTAGTACCTCTCACTGCACTTCATACTTCTGTATAAATGAGTAATGTAAATAAAGTTATATTATTACAAATTTCATTGATATTCATTCTAAGGACAGAATTGCTTTAAGGCTTGAAATGAGCCAATATGAAATACATTTAAAATATATTTAAACAGTATTCTACATTTACATCAGCAGGGAAAACACCTGATATGTTTTTCAGATAAGTAGGTGGAATGTCAAAAAGTAGGAGGTGTGAGTTTACCGATTGCAGTCAACATCAGCATCAAGAGTCTGACAGCCACTCTGACAACTGATGGTTTAGAGAAAAACAGATGTGACACATGATGACTGAACATCCATAGGAAGACCAAACCCTTTACTATGTGCAAATCGCTACAAATACTATAAACTGAAGAGTGATTGTGGTTTGTTCATGACAATTTCACACCTTATTTTTTCATCCATTGTTCTTAGCATGGAAGTCTCATCTGTTCATCCATCCCAATGTTTTTGCTCATCTAACGTGGTTTGTGATGTTTGGATTCATCATATTGGCTCACATCCAACCACCGTGCAGCAAATCCTGCCATTAAAGTTCCACTTTAAAATACGCTCACCACACATGCACTGTGGTTTCCAAACCAACAAAAGACTGTGGGAGGTAGCAGCAAGCTGTGACAAGCAGCTATAACAATCCACATGAATGCAAAAGCACAAAAGATGAGTTAAAAGCAATTTACATAACTCTCAAAGATGTCAAAGAAGCCAATGTTTTAAAAGTACTGTTGGAGATCAGGAAGCTAAGAAGAAGGATGAATCTGTCATGTACAGTAAATGTGCCATAAATTCAGTAAATCAATGATCACTGGCAGATGAAGGGAATAACACTAATAATGTCTTAATCATGACACCTGTTAGGGAGGAAATGAACATGTTGGCCTCAAAGTTGACATGTTAGAAGCAGAAAAAATGGGCAGGGATAACAATTTGAGTGAGTTTGATTGAAGGTCAAATTTGATGTCTAGATGAATAGGTCAGTGGTCAGTATCCAAGGTGGTCCAAGGAAGAAACAGTGGTGAACCAGCAACAGGGACATAGGAGGCCAAGGCTCATTGATGCATGTGGGGATCAAAGGCTGGCCTGTGTGGTCCGAGCCAATAGGTGAGCTACAGTAGCTGGTTTTAATGGTGTCAGAATACACAGAGCATCACAGCATGCTGCGTATGGGGCTCCAGAGCAGTCAGGGTTCCCATGCTAAACCCCATCCACAACCGAAAGCTCCAACAATAGGAACGAATTAGAACTGGATCATGCTTTTGTTTACATCACGTGGATGGCTGGGTGTGTGTGTGCATCACATACCTGGGATAAACCTGGCACCAGGATGCATTATGTTAAAGAAGGCAAGCTGGCGGAGGTAGCGTGATGCTTTGGGCAATATCCTACTGGGAAACCTTGGGTCCTGCCATCCATGTGGATGTTGCTTAGACATGTACCACCTACCTCAGCTGGTACTGGTACTCTCTTTGTGCCACAAAGCAGAAATGGTTCAAGAATGCTTGAGGAGCACAACAAGTTTCAAGCGTTGACTTGTCCTCCAAATTCTCCAAATCTCAATCCGATCGAGCATCTGTGGGATTTACTGGACAAACAAGTCCGATCCATGGAGGCCCCACCTCGCAGCTTACAGGACTTAAAGGATCTGTTGCCAACATGTTGGTGCAGATACCACAGCACACCTGCAGGGATCTAATGGAGCCCGTGCCTCGGTGGGTCAGGGCTGCTTTGGCAGCAAAAGGGGGACCAACACAACATTTGGAAGGCAGTCATAATGTTATTCCTGATTGGTGTATATACTCACTCTAAACTGTGTGGACAGAAAATGCAAAATAAAGAAAGTAAACAATATCGGTGCAAAAAAATAAAAGTCCTTTGTCCTTTTTTTACTTTTACATTTTTGGAGCCTGTGGGGAAAGTTCACACATGGGAGAGGTTCGTGTTTAGAAAGGGATATATTTCAGTGTAAACCACAACCTTTTCATAAATCAAAATAAGCAGTTATTTTTTGCCTAAACTTGGTCAAAATTCAACTTTTCCAAAAATAATATGCTTTATTTTGACTTTTAGCTTCCCATGAAACATGAAAACCTCAGTCTCCTGGGAGAAAGTCCTGTGTTTACAGATTTGTGCAACAAAATTGCACCACCTCATCTTATTTCTTTAAACCTCCTGAAAAAGCCTTCTGTCAGAGAACCATGAAGGTAAACTCTTCTCATTTCTATGATATTCTGGCACGACAGTAAACAACTTTCTGAAGCCCAAACAAGAAAATTAAAACTCAAAAGGCTAAAAATGTTTACCTTGAATAGACGATAGTAGGTTTTTGGGCATATTTTCTAAATAACAAACCAGACGAGCTCTTATCGAAGGACAATGCACTGACACATCATAGATCACTGTGATGTAAGACCGAAAGTTTCGGTTGCTGCAGGGATAGGAGGAGATGCTCCGTGCTGTAGGTTAATCTCCGACAAGTTATATAATCATCAGCTGAAGTACTTTAAAGAAAGGCTAGAGAGGATGATCCTCGTGGATTACAAAGACTACAATCTGTCTCTTTACATAAAGAATTTAGTGTGTGTGTGTGTGTGTGTGTGTGTGTGTGTGTGTGTGTGTGTGTGTGTGTGTGTGTGTGTGTGTGTTAGGGTTAGTTTTCAGGTAAACAAATGAGCCTAACAAAGAGTGGGAGTGCAGTAACAGCAAAGCACCCCACCCTCTTTAACTGAGATTCACCTTATTTGTCTGAGTGAACTTTTAGTCTGATTACCACATCCAAGAATGCTGCATGAATACGTAGCTCTTGTGGGGGAAAGTGTGTCTGAAGCTGTCTAAAACAGAACAAACGCCTCATGAACGGGAGCAAAGAGAAGCTTCTTTAGAGTCTGATGGGCTGACATGCACATCAATTAAGTTGTTGTTCTTTCCGGCTGTTTTAATCTGCTGGGTGCTGCAGACGCTGCTCAGACATGATGATGCATCGTTAGCACAGAGAACCTCTGGGCTTCACATTCATTACCAAGTCTCCATATGACACGTCTTGGTTTGGCAAATAATTATGCGTGATTATTTCTATTATGTATGAGTTCTGATTTCTGACTTTTATTATGCTGGGGTTATACATTTTAAGTTCTTTTTGGACAGGAGTAGTATTACAAGGGGCGATCATGTGACTTAGAAAATGCACGGCCTGGAGTCTGAGCTTCATACGCCACATTCTCACAGGAAAAGCAAGGTCCGTGCTTTATTCACATTAACTGACATCTGTGGCTGCAGACCGCCACACACTGAGCCTGTAAAATCACAGTAAGCTAAATATTCCTCACTGGATGCTACTGAATGCTGAAATGCTGTTATCAAACCCAGGAGTGATATCACATGACCTCAGTGTTTAAGAAAATATTGCAGGTAATTTTCACCTTTAGAGACAAGGTTGATTCACAGTCATAGTTACGACAGGTCCGTATGTAAAACCAATACAATGCAAATGGAGGATACACTACAGGATATTGCATTCATGCTGAAGGCATTTACTTCCTATACCTCCTATATATGGGGCATGCTACTTAAGATGCTTTAACCTGCTCAGTTGTTGTGTATCTGCAAGCCAATTTGTATCTAACACCACAACAGCTCCTCCTTTCCATGTTGTTTTTATCTGCTCTCTGCTGGGTCAAGACTTGTTATTGTGGTATCAGGTGGACTCTAATCATTTTCTTAAATGCTTCCTCAGCTTTCATTGGGCGAGAGGCATGGTACACCAGGGTACACACCGGACAGGTCGCGAGTGAAACACTGAGGTTTTTGGACTGTGGGAGGAAGCCAGAATACCTAGAGAGCACCCATACGGGCACAGAGGGAACATGCAAACTTCACAGAGAAGAGAAGTCAGAAGCCAACTGGTGGATTTAAACCCAGGACCCTGTTTTTGTCAGTCAGTAATGCCAAACATTGCCCCACTGTGCTGCTCTTGATCTGAAAGGACAGCAAATAAAAGACTATGCAACTGCATTGCAGGTTAATGGAAACTCAGCAGTGGATGCAGACAGAATCAAATTTGAGACTCGAGGTCATGAACTTGCAAAACTTGCTGATCTTTTTAAAAATGTAACTTCAAAAAAAAAAAAAAAAAGACCCAGTCTTAGCAACTAAAAGCAGTACTAACAAAAACAAAAATACTTGCATGTGCCACATAATTTCCCATTGAGAGTTGTGACTTGGATGACTGACTTTGATTTCCCCTCATGGACTTGACTTGAGACTTTCTGTGACAACACTTTAGACTTTGACTTAGCCATGAAGCCTTAAACAGCTCAGGTTATAACTGTGGGAGTAAATCAACAATGAACTCAATCTGATAAAAAGTATAACTGGTGCATGTTCACTGTCATCCCTCCACCATTGTGGCACATGCATGCTACTCTTAACCGTTGGGTAGGAGTCTTCAAAGATGCATTGAGGGGCCTTTAAGAATCTGTATTCTGGAGACTGCTGTATTTTTCATGTTTTCTTTCTCGCCTCTTCTTCGTAGCATCGTTTCTTTGCCCACCAGGGAATCATATCCTGACAAGCCCCCCTGTAGAAAGCCAGGGGATCTTTCTTCCTCTCTGTGGGGAGAATAATTAGCCTCATCTGCCTTCTGCCTTCTTCGTACCCTCCCTCATGCCTGTGGCAGTGTGTGTAAATTAACCCGCTTCTACCTCAATGTGACTCAGTTCCTCTGCTAGAAAGCTCATCCAAGCCTCAACTGCATAACAAAGAGTTCAGCTTTTGTTTAGCAAGAGAGCTACATGCTGCTGCGCCCCAGTTTTCTAGCCTCCTCAATGTCATCCTCTAAGGAAACCAACAACTCTTAAAAATAATCAGTGTTAAAGTTAGAGGAGACAGTTCAAGGAAGAATCAGCAGAAAAAAAGCAGAATAAAAAAAATGTGTTTACTTGTCTTGTGTGCTTTGTTTAAATATTTAAAATGTAATGTAAAAAGCACTAAGAGTTTTCTAAAACAACAACTGCACTGCAAATGAACCTTCAGGCTATGAGGCATTGCAACAACTTATAAAAGGTGCCCTTTGGGATTGATGCCCGTTTAACACCAACATGCTTGGAAGAATTTTGTAGATGAGGTGCGATCAGAAGGTTATAGGAATGAGAATTTATGAATCAAACACATTAATCGATTTGACTTTTGGCGTGATCTGCTGGTCATCAGCTTTCCTGTTGAGGTCGGTCTGTGTGCCCAAATGGTGATCTTTCAACTTGACTTTGGAGACAAGTTCAGAGTTGCAGAGAGGCAAATCTGGAGAGGATGGCAGCTGGTGAAAGTCTGCACCAGCAGTCTCACCCTAGGAGATGAATTCACGGTGCACCACCTGATGAAAGCTGAATTTAATTTTAAAAATTATTCTTCACTCTAATTTAATTTGATCCGTAAGCAAATTGTAACTCTGCACAATCTTAATTGGTTTTTCTTTGTGGTGAAGGTTTCCTCGGTTTCTTTCCGTCTTATGTGACATTAAACAACTCTCTCTTTTTGGGGGGTATAAAATGAAACTTGTGAAGATGTTACCACGAGATGTCATCGAGAAAAAGCAAAGACATCTCTGCTGCAATTGTTGGGAAGGAGGTTGCTCCCCCTCCCATCTCTGCTATTCTGCTATAGGGATCAGAATTTTTGTTCCCTTGAATACCAAATTGAAAGTGAAGCAGACTGAGAAGAGCAACCACGTTCAGTCAATATTACCTGGGGAAAGAAAACAGACTGAGATGTGTGCACAGAACCGGTTATCACAGGGTGCTGAGTACTGGGGGAAATATGATTTTTACAGTTCAGTAAAGGAAATTTAAAACATAAATACATCATAAATGTTTACTGTAGGCTTAGATTAACAAAAAATAACAGCACTGATCTCTGTGCTCCACAACACCAATTCCAGTTATGTGTGCTATAGGAATACTGGGATAGTTTTCAAATTATGAAATATGTCCTCTGACTAGACAGCTGCTAGGAGTCTTATCACATCATCACAGAAGCACTTTAACATTATAAAAAACCATCCCCAGATCAATTGATAAGTGAAAGAAACATTAGTTGCTGCAAAACTGCTGAAAATTAGTGGTTATTGGTGTCAGGCAGGGCAGGCTGGTCGGATTATTTCAGAAATCGTTGATGTACAATCACCTCTCAGGTTTCCAGAGAATAATGCAAAAAAAGAGAGAAATTCTGGGTGTAAATGCCTTGTTGAGAAGCAAAAGACCAAACCAGGTGCCACTCCTGTCAGCTAAGAAGAGGAAACTGAGTCTACAATTCACACAGGCTCACCAGAAATGAACAATAGAAGACTGGAAAATTTAGCTTTTTCTAATGAGTCTCTGTGACATTCAGATGGTAGAGTCAGAATTTAGCATAAACAACATGAAAGTATGGATCCATCCTACCTTGTAGCAACAGATCAGACTGCTGCTGCTGGTGTAATGGTGTGGGGAACATCATTTAAACACCACAGCCTACTGACACATCTTCTGACGGCTGCTTCCTGCATGGTAAATTGTTCAATGTATTGGGATTTGTTGGAATAGAAAATTCTCATCATGGATGTGCAGCAGTTCTGTGATGCTATCAGGTCAATATGGACCGAAATTTCTACAGGATGATTCTAGCACCTTGTTGGATCTATGACATGCAGAAGTACGACAATTCAGAAAATAAAAAAGACTTGGTACTAGCAAAGCGTACCTAATAAAGTATCCGGTGAGGTTTTACTAATGTGTACGGCCAAAAGCAATTACTGGCTCCTACTGGTTTGCATGTTTCTGATTTTTAAAGGAATTCCATTAAACCAGGTTTAGGTTTGATTGATGTTCTAAATTAGTTTCTTTTATACAAAACATTTGGATTTTACCATCCATCCAGAAAAACCTTTGTAGGATCAGTGTATCCACCCTCATCCTTGAACTGAATCTTATGCATACGAAGCGGCACATACAGTGCGGGCTGATGCTCTGGCAGGGCAGCAGCTGTGGTCAGCTCTTCAAAAGCAGCATCGTGAAATGATTGTGCTTAAAGTGACAGCGGGAGGTTCAAATGTGGTCTTTGCAGATCAAACGACCTCCGTAGCTTCAGGGCATTGAAGGCTACGCACACTGAATTGTGGATTTTTAAGCTTGCACTGTGAGGCATGAATATGTAGCTGTGTGTTTGTAACAGAAAGCACTCAGCATCTAACGCAGGGAGATTAAACAGGATCTGGTCTGTTGAAGGGACAGTGAAAGACTAAAGTTAGGAAGGCTGGCTGGTGGCTGGAGGGTCACTGATTTGAGTGCTGCCACGACAATATAACAGGGGAGAGAAAATTATGCAACAGCAGAGCGACTGCAAAACCTCCATTGGCCTACCGCAGCTTTAGTAATTGTTCAGAACAGTTCCTAGCTGTGAATGCAGTGGGAAACATTTGATGAGAGAATTAATGGGAAAATGCATACATGCATTTTCAGGCAAACGCCTGTGACGGACTACAATTTAAACACCGATGCAATCTGACGCCTGTTCACGAAACAGTTTCTAATTGCTGTGCAACAACGAGTGATGTTTCAATTCAAACAAGCCTTGTAATTCAAATTAAATGAATAAAACCGTCAGCTAAACTAATATAAAACATGTCTATGATACATGCAGCACCAAACACAATCAGCCCAGCGACAAACTGTAGACAGTCCTGTGAGTCACATCGGTGAGCATGCTGTGCCTTCTGGGAGAGCAGATGATTGGAGAAGCAACAACAACAGGAGACAACAAACTGGTCATTAAATTAAGAATTACACAGGAGTGTTTAGACAGCTAAGTGTCCCTCTCTATCTTAACAGGTTTGTTGTGGAGCCTCTCTCGGTGAGAGAAGCTGCAGCAGCCTCAGAGTGCTGGCACGTCAATACTTGTGATATACATGTTTCATTTTAAATACAGTTATTATCTCTATAAAACATTATAAAACAATAGAAACACTGATATTTTCCATGTTGTGAAGGAAACACAGCAAACACCTTGATTCTGCCAAAGGTTGCCGCTGTTTTGGTCTCAAATCTTTCACTGTGTCGAGTCAATCTAACCACAAATGTACATGCTCTGTCAGCGATGGTGTGTCGACTGCATGCTTCAGAGAACACGGTCATTTGTTCACAGTGTGTTTGACAGAAATTTGATTTGCACAAATGTCATAAATGGCAGCTGCTACTCACCCTCCTCCCTGACCTTCGTTGTGATAGACACGATGACTGTAAGCTCGCCGCGCCCATCAAAACGAATCTTCTGCCATCTTCATCATCTTTAATGAACACTTATCTACAGATGTGAGGAAGCTAGGAGGAAGTAGCTCAGGCTGGACGTCATCCATGGCAGCCATCAAAGGCCCATTGCATAACCTCCTGAGTCAGAAGTGTTTATATAATTATCTCCTCATGCCAGAGCTGCGACTTCATATCTAGGTGACATGTGATATGTTCAGAGCATCGCGTCATTATAGCCGATTATCAGGCAGATTTCAATCTGAACATAGAGTTCAAAGCATAAGAGCTCAGTGCATAATATGACCCAAATACATGAGACCTGAGACTTTACCTTCTAACAACAGCTTTCCGCCATTTATTGTAAAAAAACAAACAACCCAAACAAGCATGCTCAGTTTTCCAAATTTCACATAAATTTATGTAATAGTAATAACAATAATACTATCATGTGGGGGGAGAAGAAAAGTTTAAACAGTTCTTGCTGTAACACCCAAAAAATGAAAAAAAAAAACCTCACTTTTTGCCCATTTCTTGAGCCAAGTGGAAACTCAGTGAAGCTGAGGTGAAAGTCTGATAAAGCAACACTTTCTGCTATGAATTATGTTCATATGGATCCAAATATTATTTCTACACAAAGAGAAAATGAATATAAAGACAGCTATTTCAGATTTTCTGTTGACTATGTCACCAACAATATTTCCTCATTGTGTTACCAAGTTGCAGACTTCATCATGCAACCGTGCACTTATAGTGACACTTGCACTGCTGAACTTTACATTTAGGTTTATACACCAGCAGCCTTGTTTATACTGAATGAAACTGAATTCTTCACCTAACCTTACAAACCCCTAACCACAGTTTTTCTGTTTACTCCAACCCTCCAGCCCAACAATCCCAGGACCCTTCAGAGCAGTTCATAACAGGAAGTGGTTTGAGCTGCATATTATAAAAGAAAAATTGCAGGTTCAAAAAGTGAAGCAAACACACAAGTCCCTTAAACCTCTATTCTTTCCACTGGTCACTAAGAGGGCGATGCTTTTGGCTATAAAAATAAACCTATAGAAGTCTTTGGGAAAGCAGCCCTCAGCATATATTAAATAAAGCATAAGTCAGTTTCACACAACCAGTTTTAAAACATCAAAATAGCGATGGTGAAAAAAAATCATCTTAAATCTTAATTAAATTCAAATTTGATATATGTACCAGATATTCATAATGATATTATGGTGAATGGTCTTCTCTGATGCTCATTTGTCAGTGGAAGCAACTTTAGGTTTAGTGCCTTGCCCAAAGACACTTCCACATTTGGACTGAGTAAATTCAGTAGCTGAACTTGTGGCATATGACATAGGAAAGAATAGAAATTAGGAGAAGACAACATGCAGTATAAACAGTGAAAGAATGGATCTTACCTGTTCCCAACTATTAAAGATTTTCAACTGGCACAAACATTTTAGTATCAGAGGGCTTTGCTTTATTCATGAATGCATTCTGGGTCCGGTGGGATCAAAGCGTGCTCTGACAATAGTCGTGTCAGCACAGAGCTTAGAGGCTGTCAGTCAGGACTGAAGGCTGGAAGGTCAACATTTGAAATCCCTGACCAGATGAATTCAGTAAGAAACAGTGAATCACAAACAGCCTCCTGTCTTTCATTAGTTATTGCTGTGCTTTTGCCTCTGAGCCGGGCCTTTCCCCGTTAATTTCCTCGTTAATCGTTCCCGTGGCCAACAGTAAATTCAGCTAAAGTAGACGATCCATTATGCAGGTATTTCTCTCTTAGTGTTCATTTCTGTTAAAACTGATTTTTTTAAACAATTCAACACCTCATCTCAAGATTAAAGAAGCTAGTGCAGTAGTCACAAAAAATGCAGTTCCTCTAATGGCCACACAAGGCCAGTGTCAGCATCAACAGAATGACATGAATATTATCCTTAAAAATATTTCACCTGTTTGGATTTGACTTAGAAAGATAAAATTCTACTATTTTATTCTTATGTTGCTTAACTAACAGCG
Source organism: Simochromis diagramma (assembly GCF_900408965.1). NCBI lineage: Eukaryota > Metazoa > Chordata > Actinopteri > Cichliformes > Cichlidae > Simochromis > Simochromis diagramma. The sequence goes on along the minus strand of NW_024387285.1, from coordinate 1,854,103 downwards.
CAGCCATACCGGTGATAACTTAGCACTCTGACCTCTTATGGTCACCTCTGGGTCCCAGAAAAAGCACACAGCAGACTGCTAACGTTGATTGATTGATTTAGGGTTAAGAAACTAACAACTGACTCTCCGGTGGTTGTATACATCTTTTTAATATGTGAATTTTTGTGATTTCCAACTTTTGATATTTTGTTTTGTCTTTATTTTTTAGCCCCAGAGCTTGCAGTTTAGCACAAGCTCAACCTGTATCACACCTTGGCAGTTTACTGACCAAAATAAGTGAAAACTTAACTTTTATTAGGCAATTAGCACCTTGCTTCTTTGCTTGCATTATATGATTGAGCCATGTTAACAATAACATGTCATGTTTCTCATTTAACCTTCTCCAGGCAGACGTTGCAGATTTGCAACAGTTAAGAACTAACAACCTGATTACCCCACATGCATATTTTATGAGTTTGTTTTAAACAGAAGTACCACTGCAGGACTTGGTTGTGCATTAGCAACAAAAAACTTAATTTGAGCCTGAGAGGGTTAATATGTGCAAAGGCATGACATTATTAGTTATGACCTGACAAAAAAAAGACAAAGGAAACATGAATGATGAAGTGCTTGTCTCGTTTTTCTCTAATTATTTTGTAACGTTTCACCTTTCTGGATGAGCCCCAGGTGTTTACACATCTTTTCTGGCACCTAATTGGTCAATTATCATTACTGTGGGGTGGGTTGCAGACAGACACATAGATCCTTCCATTATTCATTCTGCTGTCTGTGGATGCAGACGGTGCACTTTTCTCACTTCAGCCCATCTAAGGGAGTTATTAGTGGGTTGGGAAATGACACAAAATCCCTTTTTGCTCTTTGTCAGTTTCCTCTCATCTCTTTGTCTTTTTTATATTTGTATAGAGGATCATCGGCAGTAAATGGGAGATGAGGGGTTAGGGTTAGGACAAAAACATCCTTATTTTAAACAAACATTACTTGAAATCAGCCAGCCATCTGCACTATGTAGAAAGTAATGACACACACCCCTAGAAATTCTTTCAAACTTTTCCAAAACATAGACTTTCCTGCACTTAGTTATCTTTTGTGTGTGAGTTTACTGAAAACATTTTGAATGAGACAAACCTCAGAGCAGACAGATAAGCAAGGACAGACACAAATTCTGTCCTCCCTGAAAGGAAAACTGAACGTTTTTAACCGATAAAGTATTTTTGTCATTGCCCTCAATGAAAGAATATCAAAGGAATTCAGCTTTTATCAGTGGCTTAGGTCCTTGAAATACATGAGCAGCTCCTCATTTTTCTCTGTGAAGTCACTGAGCGTCAGCACTGCTGTTTGTTCAACGTGTGAATCTATTATAGGTTTGTTAGCTTAGAATACATTTTGCCATATTTCCACTGCAAAGCAAAGTCAAGCAAAAGAAGCTACCCTAATCTCCCAGACCCTTCAGGAACCTGACGGCTCCAGTTCGTTTTTAGCAGTCTGGTTCAGTTTGTTTGCTACAAAGCTGTAAGTCAAAACGATCATCCATGATGTCCTAAAACCTGTGAGAGAGGGAGTGCAGGCGAACACTGAACCCACTGCCTGAATACTGTCTTTAAATTACAGAAAAGGGAGTTGGTCTATACACTAAAAGTACCCTTCTAGTTGAAAATATTTTTTTAGTAAAAGTGACATGTACATTATTATTGTTAATATTAGTATCATTATTATTTGTTACGGATATCCTGCTCGTTTTTCCGCTGTTAGCCGCTGTTAGCTGCTGTTAGCCGCTGTTAGCTGCGGTTAGCTGCTGTTAGCAAGTGTTAATGAAGCTGTCTTTGATGTAGATTTAATTGCTGGACTCTGACACTTACTGAATAAAGTATCATATAATATAGAGGACAGATAAGACAATTATAATCTGTTTATGAGAGGGAAAGTGTGAGGGGCCGGGGGTCTAATCTGGTGACAATAAGTATTTGCAAGAATATCAGGAACAATCATCTATGCTTATGCAAGTTTTCGTGTGTAACAGCCCCAAATTCAGTTCAGGAGATGAGGCTTGAAATGAGAAACAAGAGGAAGAGATTTTATTGGGTTTTCTTTGCCCCCCTCAAACATCAAAGTAACTTGTGGTGAATCTACCCTACTTCACTTTAAAAATCCCTATGTAGTCTTCAAAGAGCTCGTTCTTTCCATTGAACATGCATGATATCACTGGATTCCACAGTTGCTGATGGCATGTAAGGGTAGAGCGGGTGACAGCATACAGCACACTCGCATAATCCTGAGGCCAAAGTACAGCTATCAGTGGTATGTAAGCATCCACACGCATGTAAGCTTCAGCTGCTGCCAAATGCTCTGCACGGTGATATAACAGATCAAGGACATTCCAGCAACAAGTCTGAAATACTGATGATGTTTCTTCATTTCAGAACTGTTGAATTCTCTTAATATAACAGAAACTGTATGGATTTATCAGAGGAGAATTTTTTGTTGTTCATTTTGTACTTTAGCCAGATGCCATGCTACGGAAACAAATTAGCCCAAAATATCACATCTGCCACATCTCCATAAAAACATGTTTTTGCCTACAGTGCCTGCCTTTCAGTGTATTTCAGAGTTAGATTTCTTTTCCAACCAAGAAGCTCATAAGTGGTTATCACACAGCTTATTTTAACATCTTGATCTGTATCAGCATCTTGGTTGCTCATGCACATTTTAAAATATCTTTGATGAATATTTTGGTTGATCAACTCTGTTAGATCATAAAACTCCGATGGGTCTCATTAAGATTCATAAGTTCATCTTTAATGGGTTTTCATTCTCAGACTTTGCTTCCACTCTTTTAACTCTCAGCCAGAACATGAAGCTTATATCAGCCGTCGTAGTGAGAAGAAATATGCTCGCTCCTTCCTTGTGCTTAACCACAGGGCTGTCTGACAGAGAGATGCTTTCATGTTATAGAAGATACACGAAAGCCACACATAAACCCATTCACTTAGTTCACGCTATTTACACAAACAGAGTTCAACTGGAGGTTGTCTGAATATTGATGAGGTTGAATGGCAAAAGCACACAGATCACAAACACTGTGTCTCAGTGCTGACAAGAAAGTGTTGAGTATGTAAGCATCTACAATTATAAAGTCCTGTGTGCATGACTCATTTTTTTTAGCCAGTTAGCTTTCATCATCCATTTTTACTCATGCACCACAGCTTTGAGCCTTTGACCCTTACCCTGCATGTAAGTATGCACATATCCAACACAGTAGAATCCTATATTAAAAGGTTTTTAACCTGCAGCTGTGAAATGGTCAAGTACGCCTATATAACAATGAAGCAGTTAATTTTCCAGTCAGTTCACAGCCAGTGAGAGGTCATCCCAACTCCTGCCTGCTGAAAGTGTAAGGAAAATCTGTCATGACAACCATTGTCTACAAGCTTCTTTACACACAACATTAAGCAAGTTGTTCAGTGTAGGAGGGAAGGAAAAAGCAAAAATGCACATGGTGACAAATGCTGCAAAAAAATTAGTGCCAGTCATGGAGCAGGTTAATGAGAATTCACATGCAAAAAGCAGAAACACTTAACCTGTGCATCTTATTGCAGCCTATTTTTAGTTTTAAACGTGACAACCTTTTTATTTTTGCTTTCTAGGATAATAGTTTCGTATGGAAGGGTTTGGCTTTGAGCACTTTTATATGCTATGATCCAGTTTAATGTTAGTGGTCGTCCCAAATTTCTTTCTATTTGAAGGCTGTCAGATGAACAAAGTGGATGCCAATCTTGAAGAGAACAGTGATATTTAAAAATGAAACATCAAATTAATCCATAACCTTTTAATAAACCGTAACAGCTCTTTGTTTACAGGTTTGGTAATGTAATGGGCTCACTCTCCTTACTCAAATTTTAAATGTAATTCACTGGAGAAAGAGAAACAAAGCAAAATTTCACTAAACAAATTATTTTTTTCACAATATAATGGATGCACTAAAAAACAAACAAACCACAAACTAAAATTCTAAAATCATGTTTATTTGTGTGAACAGACTGGCCTGGGATTGGATCAAACTACCGGCCCCAGTTATTCTTTCAGCTACCCCTGTCATCAGCACCCTCACACAGACCAAACTCACACTGCAAACATCTTGCAAACCTCTGTGGCTTTTATTGTGAAATGAAATATATTTGTTGCAGGGACTTGTGCTGACACTTGGTTAAAAAAAAAAATGATGGAAAAATTTATTTCTTTTTTGGTTCATTTTCTGGCACAGCTGTTTCTCACCAGTAACACCAGTAAAACTAATAATAACATAAAAATTCAGAGGGTCGTATCTTTAAATTATGTGCCCAATTTATTGGAAAAAAACACCGTATTTCACCTTCCATATTTAACCTTTTTCACATTTTTCTTTATGTCTGGTTTACAGATTGTGTGTGACACCATTACAAATATAGATATGACTCTGCCACACAGCGATCTCATTATAACTCGCAGGTTTGGAGATTTGGTTTGCAAATTAGACACCGCGCCACATGCATACAATCCAAGCATCCCCCACCCCGTTGCAAAAAGCCCCTGTCAATCAAAGCAATGTGAAAAAGGAACAGTGACATAATGGATGAGCACAAACAATAAAAGTGCTAATTACTGAGTCATTAATTATCTGGCAGCTTTACAATACGGCCCTTTGGATCAGAGAACTGAAAACAGTCGCTCTTATTACGCCTCTGCAAACAACTGAGCACTTGACCTTTCGAAATCAATGAAAGCAGCCTCGTTGGCATTTTGCAAAGCTGCCAAAAAAGGAAAAAATAAGTGGCTGTCTACACCTGTGGGAGCTGTGAGCAAGATGATTATTTATTGATAAACCAAAAACCATTAAAGCACGCGCACACACACACGATGGAGGTCCACGTGACACCTGTACATACAACATATGGGCTGGCATATTAGGGCTTTTGATTGTTACAGTTACAGAGATGAAGCTTTCATTTGAAAATGTATAATATCTGTTTCATACAAAGATTTTCTGTGGTTATATTTAAGTACTCAAAACTACTTGTGAAGACAGCATTATATTGTTGGTTAAGTACGTCATAGTTGCTTCATAGTAACCACTGATTTGAAGCAGAACGAGGATAAGATGGCTTTAATAAATCAACTAAAATCACAATCTTTAAATTTTTGTTGCCTGAACCACATGACTAAAGGTGTAAACCATCCAACTGAGCCCTCCATCCACCCCATCACCTCAGTGTGACTTTTGTGTGTTACATAAGTTTTAATTTCTTATGGTTGCACAAAAACAGTCCACTAAAAAAACAAAAAACAAAAAGAAAGTTCACAAAAAAAAAAAAACACATTTACCTGCACCTTTGAATTTCTTCCACATACGAACTTGTTTGTGGCTTTTGTTATAAACAACAGGGAGCTGGTCGCAGCCCTAATTAATTAGCCTGGACTTTGCCGTCCTCGCAGTAACTGTCATTGACTTCTAAACTCTAGCCGCTCCAGCTGTGCCAGCCAGAGAATGCAAATCTACAAATCCTTATCCTGTTGTACAATTTAACAAATGGCTTAACAAATGTCACTTAGCAGAATAAAAAGCCTTTGCTTGCCACAGGCCATGATTTATCATGAATAAAACATGGATCGACCCCTTCGACGCCTTAATATTAAGTGAGAATATCCCCTCCTTTGAGGGGCTTACATTATAATTTTTTTCTCGTTACAGTAAAATGGCAAACAAAGGCAGTTGCTTATTAGCCCGTTTGAGCTGAAATCTGCCTTGTTTAATAGCCGATATATGCATAATTCTGCCCGGAGCGTCTTCATTGCATAAATTTCTAATATCTAGATTTCTTTGTGAGGCTTTGTGTTCGGGTGTGATAAGAAAAGCTGTTTTTCTCATGATCGCCCCCAAGCTTCAGACGTGATTTGACAGAAAAATAAAGACATTGTGGCTGCAAGATGGCAGAAACTACAGCAAAGCTCATGCGTGTTACATTTAGGTATGCAGGGATACATCTATATGCCCTAAAACATCCTCTCATGTAAAATGACAATACAGCTATAGATGCTGACATCTAAAATTTATACCTGTATAAATTATTTTTATACAGTTTTTATTTTTTTGCACACTGTGATGTCATTTGGTAGCCTTGGTAGCCGGGGGTCGGTCCACCAGGGCCTCCGCTCCTGGCCGCCGCCCAGCACACAATGTACCCGGCCCCTATGGCGCCTCCTGCGGGTGGTGGACCTGCAGAAGGATAGGCCCATGTCCCTATTTCAGGCTGTGCCCTGGCCGGCCACCAGACGCTCGCCCTCGGGAACCCTCCCCGGGCCTGGCTCCAGGCCGGGACCCCGGTAACCCCATCCCGGGGAGGGTGAACTGTTCACTTGATATTTTACTCATAGGGGTCTTCTGAATCGTTCTTTGTCTGGTCCCTCACCCAGGACCAATTTGCCATGGGAGACCCTACCCTATGCAAAACCCCCAGACAACATAGGGGACACACAAACCCCTCCACCACATTAAGGTAGCGATTTGCGGAGGGAGGAGTCCCCACCGGGAGGAGGCCCCGGGGCAGACCCAGGACACGCTGCAGAACGTCTTGGTGCTCCCTCGGACAAGCTGGAGGAGGTGGCCAAGGAGAGGGAGGTCTGGCTTAGGCTGCTGCCCCCGCAACCCGGCCCGGATAAGCAGAAGAAGATGGATGGATGTAATGTCATTTCATTTTTCTATAAATATAACACACCAATAGATTTAGTCAGAATAGCTAAATGAATAGTTTCATCAGCTATTCCTCATGTTTTACTGAGTAAATCTAGTTACATTAAGATTTGTTGCTATGAAAAGAGATATTTGGAAAAAGGTATTATTATTATTATTATTATTATTATTATTATTATTATTATTATGATGTGAGCACTTTTTCCATTTTGTATTTCTCAGATGTAAAGAAAAAAAGGGTTTAATCATTTTCTCACTCAAGTGACAAAACCAGGAGATGATGCTTGGAGCCTCCTCCCCATAATGTCAGCTAATATGAGAGCTTATGGATCACTGCCTAAACTCATTAGCCTCACTGTTTCTACCATCACTGTGCTCATAAAGGTGTCTGATGCAGGCATCAGTTTCAGTCATTATCAGAGCGTACCAGTCTGGTGTTATAGAAAACTGTGCAGCTTTGTAAGCCCAGGATTCAACTTTGTTCTACATGTTTTGTCTATTTTTTTTATTTTTTTTTTTAGGAGCAGCTGGAAATAGTGCAAACAAACTTCTGCTTTTGGTTTGTCACAGGCTCTCAGCAGCCATGTTGATCCTATTATTCGCTGTTAATCTATTAATGTTAATTATTGTTAATGTTAATTAATGTTATTAATGTTAATCTATTCGCCGATGTTTGTCCCTTTTTGGAAAAACATGAAATGCAAATGTCCTTGTTTTCATTCCATCTTCTTTGTAGGCCTCTAGGAAACTGTTTTCATTTTGTGAGGATAAGGACGCACATTTGCACAAACAAAAAAAATCCATAAAGACAAAATATATTAAAACCAGACAAAGTTTTGTTTGATAGTGGATCTGTTCCAGTTTGACTTTGTTGTTAATGATAGAAATTTGGCTGAATTTAACATGGAAAACCTTTAATTAATGCAGTTTTAACTACATTGCTTTGCAAAATACTTGCATGCAGAAATGAGTACAAAAATGTGTTTTTTAAAAACTGTCCAGCATAAATAACAGCAGATGAAAGTATGTCTGACTGTGTGACTCCGAAATCCTGTTGGATTTCAGGAGCTGAAAACAAGTTATATAAGCTTTTATTGAGCCAACATTTGTAAATGAACTTCTTGTGTTCAGTCATATTCATGCAGCCTACCTACACCGCCTCTAAAGTCAAGCTTTAATAAGATAACCCTCCTTATTGGGGTTAATCAGCTTAAACTGTTCTCTGCAGCTCTGTGCAACCTCCCTCCCCTGACAGGTTGGAAAGTCACTAAGCCAATTCCTCTTGGATTACTGGATTTGGAGAGAAGGGAGTGGAGGAAAGAGGGAGAAAATCTGCATACTTACCAAAGTAGTAATGTGGACCCTCTGTCACATGGGAAGCTAACAGGGGGGAAAGGCGATTTACTGTTTGTCAAGTGTGCGAGGTGTGTTTTTCAGTCTTTAAGGCACTCAGAGAGCAACTATTCCCTAATGTGAAAGAAATCTAGTCAGAGTTGTTTGTAAGTATTCCACCGAAAGCAGCAGTTTACCACCTTTTGGACTTGTGACCCCTTGAGATGAAAGCATACAGGATACGACCCAAGGGCTGAGAGCAATTGAAAGTGTTAGAAAGTTTGATTTCAAGGATTTTAATAGGATTATATGAACTGTATTTGTTGTAAGGACAAAAACAAGCTTCAAATAATATTGCTGTTCTTTTTTAAACTGTGTCAAGGATAAAAATTAAAAAAAACCTTGACACAGCTGTGATCCGTATGGCAGAACGCTGCTGCAGGACTGCTCTCCCTTCCCTACAGGACATTTACGTCAGGAGATGCTGGACTAGAGCAACTCAGATTTTGAAGGACCCGTCGCATCCCAGCAGAGAACTGTTCTGAAATCAGGCAGAAGGTTCCGCACCATCTGAACAAAAACTGAGAGGCTCATTCATATCATCCTGATCCTTTTGGTCTTGCTATAGCACAAGACACTTTAACACCATTCCCACGCAATGTACACAAGCTGTAAATTTCCAGATTGCTTTATTTTATTTCTATTTATATAATGTACATAACTCACCCACTTGCTGCACATAATGTCCTCTTTGTATATATTCATTCACTGTATATAAAGTTCGTCTTTCTGTCTTGCACAGTCGAGGAGCGTATCAGGTCACTGCATGTTATACCTGTATAACCATGCACGTGACAAATAAAGAATCTTGAAGTTTGAATTTAGAAACTAATGTATCTAGCAGCGGTCAAAGAGTGAATGTGAATGATGTCAGTTTTAACAGAGTCACAAACCCTCTCAGTCCACTTCTTCATTCATAAGCTACCAGACCTTTAATGATATCTCAGTCAGCCATCTCCTTGTTTGGTCAGAGATAATACTCCAAAGGTCGTGGGTCAGATTTGGTCTTTGTTTTAATGCTGGAAGGTTAAGTGGAAGGAAAAGGCTTTAAGGACTCAGAGTCAAAACATTCAACTTCAGCTTTTCATCAAAGCAATCGAGTTCACGAGTCACCGCACAAATATCCGCTTCAGGAGATCACGTCAGAGTCTAGTTCCTGAAATGCAAAACATTCAGCTATGTTTATTTGTATTTGTAAAGAAGCGTTTCCACACGCCATGTTTTTTTTGTTGTTTTAGGATGTATGGCAGCATAAATGCTGGTAAAATAAAAGGAGACATATGCACCGATTTCTTATTATAAGTGCTTCACATCAGCTTTGAAAACACAGAGTTCCTCGTCTTTGGCCTGGATTGTTTTACTAAGAAAGTCAGTAACTCTAAACAGGCCACATCAGGTCATTGATATTAGATTTCAAACATAATATAAATAGCTTTAGAACTCTGAATCTCACATCTGTGAGTTCAAACAGTGCTGTTTCTTTCATCTAAAACTGCCAAAATCTGACATAACAAGCTATATGTCAATCCTAGTCATTTTCTTCCATCTACACAACATCTACAGTCATCAGGACGCAGCAGCTAGGGTGCTAACAAAAACTAGCGCATCACACTTTTTCTTGCCAGGACAATTTTAAATTCTGTTTCTTAACCATTCTTTCAGCGGCTTCCAGTAAAATACAGAACTAATTTTAAAATTCAGAGGCGTGCAGGAACAGACTCCCGCTTGTACAGAAGAACTCATAAGACCTTGTTCCAGCAATCAGTGCTTCTTATCATCAAATCAGGCCCCGTTGTCATATTTGAAATCCAGAGCCGACCACATTTTGGAGGCTGTGTCGCTTAAACATCAGACAAACAACCATTCCCGCTCACATACACAGCGAACACCAATTAACAATCACAAACTAACCTAGCATACAGGTTTTTGGATAGTGTGAGGAAAACTCAAAACCAAGCAGCTGTTATTAATTAACTCGTTAATTTTTTTTGAATTGCAGCTCAAGTAAATGCCCTGTTAAAAAGAGAAGTTTTTAAGACTTCAGAAGATGCACAATGTCTCCAGAGTCAGGGAGGTAACGTGTCTACATCATCATCATCACAATACAGCAGATACAACCTTCATCGTCGTCCCTTATGCGACAAATAAATGTTCCATGAAGCGCTGTTGCTATTTTCATCCTTCTCTTTAAGGGGAGAGCAGTCACCACTTGAAGCAGCACTTGTAGTGTTAATCTGGGTGATAACATCCAGAACATACACTTCCTTCCCTTAGTTCAGAGTATGTAGAGGTTATCTCTGCTATTCATGTATGTGTTTGAGTGGGTGTTCATTCACATGCAATGAATGCAATATTCCCTAGACCCTCATCCTCACCTTAGCCATTACAACTAAGTTAGAAGCCCCAAATGTTAGCCAATGTTAGCCTTCTCTTTAACCGTTTGAGGGTCCTTTGGAGGAACGTGAAAAAGTTAGAACAGAACAAAATACTCACTTTCCTAAAAAAACAAACAAACTACTCACTCAGATTTCTAAATCTTAGACTGGATCTCACAAAGATATCTGTAAGAGTGCACGCACATGTAAAAGAAGTACAAGCCTGGCTTCAGGCCAACGTCCAGGCCGTGACTAATAATCACAAGACCAGCAGGCCATGAGACTTGTTTGCAAGGAGCTAACCGTTCAGCACAAACACATCCAAACACGTTCCCCCTCTGAACCAATTAATTTCATCCCTATGGCTCAGTGTTTATCTATGTGTGGATATCTGCGAGAAGAGACGTGATGCCTGCAATGACAAGGTTACGTAACATCTGCAGGCATGTGTGTGTGACACTGCCCAGCCTAATTCCAGCAGAAGGTTAGCAGACGACTTGGTTGTGCAACACGTCTGCGATCTTGGCTTGATTCATGGCACCCTGTCAGAAAACCGAAGCAAGACGTAAAGTCAAAGCTTTCATAAAGCCCGAGCAAGAATTCAATGAAGGAAAATGCTTTTTAAGATAACATTCGGATGTGTGCACACAGGCGTTACAGCGAAGACAAGAGCAGGAAGTGGGAGAAAAAGAACAACGTTGTTACAGCATGATTTCAACAGAGAGATGAGTTATCTGCACAGGCAAAGTAACTGTGTTTGTTCAGCATCTCTTAGCATATTTTATACAAAGTTATTTGTGTTGTTTAAGCTGTATGAAGAGATTGAAGAGATTTGGGGCTGCATACAGCTTTGTCTTGCACCTGGAGAGTAGTGCGATTACTTCTTTCTTTATTTTTTGGGGATTTAGCTGCCTACTCATCACGGTGTTTTTAAATAAATGCATGACAGGGCAGTGGGGGTAGTTCTAGAACTACTGGAGGGTTCTAATAATAAAATAAAAAAATAGTTCATGCATCCCTTATTTTAAAAGGGGGAAGCACTTCTTTAAAATCTTTATGAACATCTGCCATCAGCATAATTAATTCACCAAAGGGCACTTCGGTGCCATGTGGAGGCCGATCGCTAATACAGCCTGGGTCAGCAGTTTAATTCTCACTGGGACCACCCGTGTTAAATGTCACTGCTTGTGGTACTGTCTGGTGTTTTTGGAATAATCCACTCTCCAACTGGTACTTATCACATATGGGCTGTAACCGGATTACATGTTCCATTTGACTGCAATTTAAGTGACGTGTCAAAAAAATTTATTCTCACAAGTATTTTTAGACAAATCTGTTTCTGCGTGTTGCTGAACCAGGGAGAGGTTTTAGTTTGGCCTGTTTGGATCACAGTTAACCACTCTGTAAATATGGTGTCGAATCCGCGTTCACGTGTTTTTAAAAACACAATCTACAAACAAATATTTCCACGCAGCTCTAAATACTAAATTCCTGGAAATGTAAGAGCAGCAGCAACTTTGAAACAATTAAGTTGTTTGTTCTAATCCACCTTAACAACAGGGAAATTAGCCTTTTCTGTCTAAAAAGGATTATGAATAACACAAAACTTTTTTTTGTTGCTTTTCTTGTGTTGAAATAAAGTAAAATAACATTTTGAAACTGAGCGTTTCGAGCGTTCTGAAGCCTGCTGAGCTTCTGGACTCGCAGGGATTACTTGTACATCCACTGACCTCATTGTTTGAAACTTTGGAGAGTTCCAGCAGTTACTCAGAAAATACAAGCTGTGTTTGTGAACCACCAAATCTCCTTCTCTTTCCTACCGTTTATGTTGTTACTCTTCCTGAAAGCATCTCTGTATTGTATGCTGTTTCAGGAACCCTTAAATGAGTTCTTTGAGATGACAGCAACAAACAACCGTTTGTCTCAATATGACTTGGAGCCCCAGGTACTGAGCTTTAATAAACTCAAAGAGGATTCCTTGTTGTTGTTATTCCTGCTGCTCTTACAGACACAAATGGTTAAATAGAAAAGATACAGCACTCTGCTTTTGGCTCAGATACACTTTCCCAGCAGTGGGTTGCTGATGTTGGAGGAAGATCAGAACTCTGAAGGAACACGCTTTGGCTTTTGATTTATTTGAGGAAAATATTTATGTAACTGGTGCCCTTATATAACCCGTCTGTATTTTAGCATACACACATCACTCATGTGGCATGTTCTTATCATAGTTTTCTCAGTAAGGTTTAGAGCCACAGTCAGAGGCTCCAGTGTGCCCCACTGGATGGCTTTGCAAAATGCCAAAAGAGAAGAGAAGACAGTAACAATTTTTAAAATGCACTCATTTTCCATCAGGAAGTCAGATACTGCCACTGTGATTTTGCAATGTATATGTAATGTTGTCAGACTGATAAAATGTGGAAAACCTGAGACTTTTCACTAAAGTTACACTTGTCATCTGGCTGTTCATCATTTATTTTGTTGCAGTTGATGTGAATGTACTGAAAATGTACCCGTACTCATCACTAACACAACGATATTTTTAAAAATACATTATGCTTGCGATCGCATTGGGCTGGTCCAGTGGTCCATGAGCTAAAACTGTTTGGCCTCCATGGTTTGCAGTAATGGATCATGTGGGTTTGCGACAAGCAAAAGTCCATAAAGATTATGCCACTGTCAAATAATCCCTGTAGGTAATCCAAGATGAGTTCAGTGTCTGCTGGGAAGCATTTGTTGTTGACTGTTGACAAAAGAAAAAAAAAAAATCCTCACACAAGGATCAGTTAAATGGCTGAATTTCACATTAGTGAAACGATGAGTGTTTACATTATGTGGAAACCGATTGTGGTGCAGCTCCACCAGAACGGAGCACCCCCAGAAGCAACATTACTTGCAATATGAAGCATTAGCATTGCTAATGTGGCGATAAATAACATAAGAAAAGCATTAAATGAAATTAAATTCCAATGTCATCATTTACATTGCGTGCATGATCTTCCTGGATGACTTACTAATGTGTTTAACGTGATTAATCTCGACATGTCAGCTTTTGTTTTGCTTCTTTAATCAAGGCCTCAAAGTCAAGCTCTGCTGGTCTCAGTGCTTCCCACATGAGCTGACGGCTCAGCTCAAACCTTTCTATGCATCAAATAGGTAACTCTAACATATTGTGCACTATTTAAGCTGCTTCAGTCTGTATACAGCAGCCCTGCACCTTGCAGGTCAGCTCCGCCTTACATGCTCTGTGTGATTTTATCAATGCCTGACTTGAGTTTTCCTGCTGCTCTTCCTGCCTTGTGATTTCCTCATGCATGTGGAATGTCTGGGATATCCCAGAAGGGAGTCAGACTGCCAAATATAAATTACTGCAGATGGAAATAATCTTTTTAATATAACAATCCTGACTAAAATGTATCATCACTTCCACGCCTTGGTATATTATAATTATTGTGTAGGGATGACGAATCAGCAGGTTTCAGTCCTTGTCTGTCAGTGTCTCATCTCTCAATGAGCATCAGGTGAACACTTTACCACACTCCTATGCGAGGCAGGCGTCTCCTTTTTTGTCAGCTACAATAGCCAAACAAAGGAATAATTTAAAAGAAAATATTTTAAAAAACAGATTCATCCATCCATTTCCTGTAGCTTATCCAGTTCCAGCTCACAGGGGAAGCAGCCTAAGCTGAGATACCCTCTCCACTGCCACCAGTTCCAGTTCTTCCAGGGGATACCCCGAGCCAGTCAAGAGACATAATCTCTTCAGCGTGTCCTGGATCCACCCCGGGGGTCTGATGCTGGTCGGACATGCCCGAACCATCTAAACCAGCTGATTTCAATTCAGAGGATCAGCTCTACTCTGATCCCCTCCTGAGTAACTGAGCACCTCACTCTGTCACCTGGATGTAGTTTGCTCATTTCAGCCACTTGTACCTGCAGTCTTATTCTTTTTGACACTACACAGAGCCCATAGCCAGAGGTAAAGGCATATAATCAACCAGCAAATCAACCTTGTTTCCAATCTTTCTCTACAAGCTCAGATCTTGTCTTGTCTCGAAAAAAACAAGATATTAGGGTTGTGTGACTGTGTGATCAGCCCTTCATATTACACGAAAGACCCAAAGCACCCGTGAGAAGTCTCTCAGAGAAATTATTCACTCACTACTACTCCGCTCACCACTAAAATCCCCCTTCATTAAAATTCACAGTACTTCTTTTTGAGTGAGCATCCTGCTTCCGTTGTCATGGGATACCCATTCCTATTAATGGTCAAAGGCTCCCAATCCATTACAAGCCATTTGATGCCGTTTTATTCATCTCGTTATTCACTTTTAATTAAAAATAAAGAGCTACACGACTGACTGCAGTAAATTATCTGTCATTAAATTACAGCAGTCATCACGTTGATGGCAGTAACATCAAAGACTTATTTGTGCTAGGCTCCATATTAGTGGGTGATTTGCTTTGATTTTACAAGCACCTTGAGACTAAACATCAAGATGCTGAAAGCCAGAGAAAATTTTGACAGAAAGGCAGAGAAATGAACTCAGCTGAGATTTATTTACCAAGCACATTCCATTCAAATATGTGGCACTGCTTCACCGAGATATAAACTCAAGTCTCTTCCTACTTTACCACACAAAATGACCATCTTTGCACTAGTTGGCATCCTCAGTTCACCTATAGAGGCCCGTGATCAGACTCAGTCACAGCTGTGAGTTGGATTTATTCAGTATACAATAATGAGTACAATGTGCATGAAGGGTAAAATAAAATCAATTAGGATTTAGGCACAATTCTGGCTTTATTATTAGATTAATCCCACAAAGCTGTGGTGGTATCATAGCGTCTGTCTTCTCTGGCTGACTGTCCCACTGAGAGTGCCATTGTTCAGCATGCAAAAGATTTGCATAATCCCCAGCCAGCCCCTGCTCCACCTGTGCCATCCCACAAGTGAGGTCACTCTGAAATCCAAAGGAGATTTCAGTGGGACAGAAACGGAAACCTTTCCTATACCAGTACTTAAAGGAAACAGGGGAAATGAAACCTGAGTGGATTATCCTGCTACAAAGAAGCCTGGAATTGCAGATCTCAACAATTTTAGCTTGTGAACCTCAAAATAATTTTGAGGTTCACAAGCTCTAATAATCTCCAGCTCTTCCAGGGGAAACTCCAAGAGACATTATCTGTGGTTCGAACTGAGACTGAGAAATTCCTTGATGCCAGGATTAAATTATTTTGTCACGGTCCTGGCTCTGTAACCGGGTGCTTTGTGTTATGAATTATTTATAGTCTTGGATTTCATTGTTATTTATAGTTTCTAGTCTCTTGGTTTCTGCCTCTGTTCCTTGTGTGACGTCTAATAAAGTTGTGTTTTCATGTCGGTGCTTGTCATTGTTTCCGTGTCAAGTCTGTGTCTCTGTGCCTGCCTCATGTTTCCTGTTTTACTTTGACGGTCTCGTGTGCTGTGTTAGTGTCTCATTGTGTGTGATTTCTCCCAGCTGTGCTCTCTTCCTGTGTCTCATTCCCTCATTATCCCTCTGTTTGTTGCTGAATCGTCTGTGTTTCTCGGATTGCATTTCTCATGTCCAGGTCTTTGGTTTCTTTATGCTTGTTTCTAGTTTCCCCCCAGTTTAGGTTTTGTCAGTTTAGTTTTTATCACCTTCTGCTTTTGTTTGCATCCTGTCCCTGCTGCAACTAAAGGCACGTTTCAAAACCTGTGACAGATTTTGACGTTCTTTCCTCTCTTCGCTACATATCAGGTTGAATGCTGCATGCACATCTGTGCATCCACTTATCTTATAATTATCTAATTATAGCATATGAAAGGTTATCTAAAGTATTAAATTAGTTTGTCCCAACAGTATGTATTTTGATAATGAGTTACCAGCTGTTGCCATGGCATCAACAGACCTTAGAGGGGAGGTATATTTATGGTGTGAGTACTGTGAGGCCTTGGACTCGGGGGGGAAACAAAAACAATCGTGGCAGCACCGAGCTTGTAACTTTTAATTTTACAGCAGCAAACTTCATTCACTCATGCACCCTGGAGCAAAAAGAAATAAAGAGTTCATCCTAAAAGAATATAAAATGTACAACAATCGCAACACAGACTCTAGAATCAACACAGTAGCATCTAACAGACTTGGAGGACTTTACTGACCAAGGCTAAGATAGATCACAAATGTGACACAATGCAGCAAAGCTCAGTGTCATCACTGATCTACAGAGCACCAAAAAAAAGAAGTTAGTCTCGTACTTTTGTCCTCCCCAAAAGCTCCTTTAACCACAGCAGTTATGTTACAGGGACATTAACATATTTGTTCAACCTGGGAAAGAAAAAAGAAAAAACTTGAACCAGGATCTGAATGAAGACTGAAGAGTTCTTTGTTCCTCGGAGCAGCTGAAAGACTTGGCCACATTCCCCCAAACCAAGTGCCACCAAACATCAATAATCCAGTCTGGCATTGGACCAGCTTTGACTCTTCACAGTATCAAAGGATTTAAATAGTTTTTCATGATCAGGCCCTCCAATACCTGTGAATCAACAGTAGACCGCCCACCCACCTGCTGCAGCCCATTACTTAAAGGCTGAGAAAGGCCTCCAGACAGAGCAGGGGGATGCTGCTTGACGGTCACACTGCACATGGGCGCTTTGTACACAGGGCAGAAAGGGAAGCTTTTATTGTTTTCTGATAGATGGGTAATGGATGAATCCATAAATCTGTCGGCTTCATTTGGTGCCACTGAGCTAAGTAATTAAATAACTCATGTGCCAGTTGGCACAGGACACCACAGACTCCCCTCCCTGATAGATATAGCCAGGCAAACAACTGCGCGCCGTAATCATTTCTTTTGTTGCAGCTTAATTGGTTTTCTGAGGTATTTGCAATTGCAATTTGCATTACACGACAAGAGTGAGATCAAGGAAGTCTTTGTATTTCCAAAAAACACGGTATCATCAACAAAGAGACAAGATTCTTGCCATCTGCCAGACACGGGACTGCCTGAATGACTTGATTTTTTAAAATGTAATAATTTGGGGGGGAAAAACATATTCCATCATATTTAGAGGGTAAGGCAGCTCTGAAACAATGTTTTAAACAAGGCACACACAGGCACACGTATGTGCGCGCACACACACACACACACACACACACACACACACACACACACACACACACACACAACACCACCACACACACCACACACACACACACACACACAACACACACACACACACACACACACACACACACACACACACCTGCTGCTGCTTTTTGGGAATTTTTTAAATCAGGAATTTTCAGTTTAAAGAAAACACACACATCCTCCTTTGCAGGCATCATCATTTAGCTGCTTGAAGATGATATAAAGGTGACTTACCAGTCTGTTGTCCAGCACTGCTCTCTCCTTAGATAATGTCCCAAAAAAGCTTGGCTGGAAAGAAGAAAGAGAATTATGTTTGTTTTTTCACTTTCATGGGAACTTTTTGAATAAACTTTGTGTTTATGCTACTCCTGGTCTTGTAGCTCAGTTTATTAATGAAATATTATTATTATTATTAAGTCTTTAATCCACAGTGGGAACACTTTGTAGTGACTGGTCTTCTTCAACACTATAAGTCATATTAGCCTTCTAAATAACGGTCTTTGCAGTCTCAAACACATCTGCCCGACACAACTGAGGGAACAAGGTAAAACAAATAAATCCTTGGCACAAAGCAGCGTGAGCTCAAACCTGCTGAGCTGCAGGTATCGTAGCCGGAGCAAACTGAGGACACGGGGGAAAATAATGATGCTAATAAAAAATCCAAATTTATTATAGTGGGACAGGTGCCTTTGCTGAGAGTAATGGTAGTCATCTGCGTTTAATGTGGATCTGAATGTGGGCGGCACGTACGGGCTAATTAAACCCGCAGCTTTAAATACAGAAAGAGCCAACAGAGCAGAATAAAGTGCTTTCCTTTGCAAGTCAGATGATGGCCCGATGCTGAACAAGGAGAGCCACAACTCAGGGTGTTCCTTCAAGCAGTTATAATCTCCACACACACACACACACACACACACAAACACACACACACACACACACACACACACACAAACACACACACACACAAACATGTGGATTACAAGGAACAGGCGAGCTCTCCTAGCCAAGGATATAATTAACCGTGTTTGTCCTGGCATTCACACGCAACGAGATGAGACAATAGACAAATATTTCCTTTCTGTTTACATTGAGGAATTATGGAGAGCAAACACGAGTGATTTTACAGTCTGCTGATTGAGCTCTCCTGTAATTTGCATCCAAAAATGTGAATTTTACAAATAAAGAAAACCCCGTGCTAGAAAAAAAAAAAACACATTATGCCACCATTTCATTTGTAATAGGTATTCCTGTACGCCTTAAACACACTGAACTAGAATGCCACGGAGCCCTGGGTAGAAACGAACACTCAAAGTTTGAAACGTTCCTTTTTTGTTTTTCAATCAAAGTGAAAAATAACTAAAAATGGCCCTGCAGTGCCCATTTACTATCAGGGTGGGCATTCACTCAACCTTAATCTCCTCAAGTTGAACACTGGCAGGATTTCTGGGTAAAAGCCTACAGCTGCATGCTGTTGCATAACACAGCCCTATTAGCCAACCTGTTTCCCTGTGACACAGAAACAGGAAATCAATGGGAAAGGTCACTTTGATGTTTGATTGCATGTGCTCTTGCAAGAAACCTTAAGCACTAAATGCTAGTTTCAACCATATCATGTAGAGTTAGAAAACAGGAAAGGATCTAGTTGCAGGAAATGACTTGTTTGATGCTATAATAATGTACAGAGAAAATCCTCTTAAGCCATATTAGCGAAAAAGGGATTTAACTGATCAAATCCTGGAGGTTGGGAGCCGTTTGCGTTATCAGGCCAGAGGATCAAGAGACATGTTTCACTAATTCTGAAGATAGCTCCTTTTACCATATGAGGTAGCGTACAGAAGAGTTTGTTAGCATGAGCATTTCCCAAACTCAGACAGCAGTTCAGTGAGGGTGGCGTCCCGCTTTGGCTGAGGACTAGAGCAGGGCGATATGACCAAAAATATTTATCATGATATACATTTGAAAATTGCGATAACGATATAACTGATGATATAATTGACACTAGACAAAATACTTTACAACTCCACAACTTTATTAGTGCAAACCCCCCCCCCCCCCAAAAAAAAAAACATCAATGTATTTGTATTAAAATTATTTAAAAAATTTTACAGTGCAAATGCAAAAAGGCTTTTTTTTTTTTTTTTTTTATAACGGTACGATATGGCCCAGCCCTACTGAGGACATTTGTCTCAACGTGACGACTGTAATCTCAGACCTTTCTGATCTTTTGTTGTGCCAACGTAACACTGTAGCTGTTCCTCCATATCACTTATCCTTATTAGTTATGAAGACAGGCTAAGGGTGGGTTCTATGAATCATTTATGGGTTGGTGCAGAGACTAATTGAAATGAAAGAACAGATTGTGGAAACAGTCATTAGCCCAGTGTGCTTTTTAGGAATTATGTAGGGGAAAGCAGTGAACGTGTGACGGCGGGGTCCGCCGGTGTGATGATGAGGTGGACACAGAATCAGACACGGTGGGAGACCAAGTTTCAAAACAAGACGAGCCTTTATTTGGCTGATACATGAATAAATCAAACAACAACAATAACCAAGACTAGACTATGAACTAAACTTAATTATTTTAACTATGACTGTGACCTTGACTATGATTAACATGGGGGTTACATAGGCGGACGACCTGACAACGAGCAGTAAGAGACAAAATGCACACATGAGGTGATCAGCTGACACAAACAAATCATAATGACACCACAGGGGGAGTGTAAGACTTTCAAAATAAACAGGAAACATGACGGGACACAGACGTGACCTGAACTTGACGACATGAACAACGCAGACATAAAACATGACAGATACGACACAAAAAGGGGAACTTTAACACAGGGGAAGATGACACAAAGGAGTCTAAATGAACAAAGAACTATAACTAGGCAACCTAGGAGCTAAAGACAACAAAATGAACCAAAACATGAAATACGAATATCAAAATAAAATGAAACACTGGGTCAAACGATCCAGGACCGTGACAGAATGCTCTTCAAAAGAATCAATTTAAAAAAAAATAGTCACAGATTTCTTTTAAACAGCCTGAATGTTGAGAAATCCGATTAAAGTCAAGTCTATTAAAGCTCGTTTCTGTGGAAACAACAATGTATGGCTTTACAAAATCATATTAAAACTGCATAAACATTAAGACGAAGTTCAGCTGTGGATAAAAATGCAAAGCAAAAGGGGGTAAAAAATAAACTGTTTCAACATCATCCAGCATTGTTTAACTGTTTAAATGCAGACTCATATTACTAGTAGATTACTTTGTCACAGGGTGAGGGTGGATATCTCCTCATCTTGTGAGTTGTAGTTGTGATTTGATCACATGTCACTGTTTCACTCTCACTCAGATGGTCGTAATAAAAGTTTTAGCAGGACGCCCTGAATTCCTGCTAACTTAGCTCATCTTTACTTGGACGCTTCAGAGCTAAAAGCTTTGACCACATCTGGTGTTGCCGATGGGTGTGGTCAGATGTGTGTTTCGGAGCATCTGTAATGATGTGCAGAAGAGCGCTGGAGTGAGATGTTAATCTACAGGATTACAACAAAGGCAAGTTTTCAGAACAAGTATCAATAAAAGGCCAGTTTAACCTGTTAGTTAGCGGAGGAAGCAATGCTAATATGCAAGCAATCGTTTCCTTATTAACCTGTACAAACAAATCTAAAACGCCTACAAATTGGATACAACATCAGACTATTGAATTCTGAATTGACTGCACAGTAAAATGAGAGATTGTGGTCACGTGTGGAGGGGGTCTTCTAGAAGGACATCAACTGTAAGTTTAATTTAAGCAAATCTGAGTATCATTCAGGATTGTTTTAATGCTTCTGCTGAGGAATGATGGAAGATAGCAAGCAAAATGAAGAAAGAAACAACAAAGACCAACAAAAATCAAACCCTGTTCTGCCACCTCACTCATTAGATAATTGCTTATGAGACTCAAACCTCAAAGTGGTGCTTCTACCTTTGACCTGTGACTTCTTCTACAAAGCAGGTGAAGATGAGACCAAAGGAAAAAGGAAAGCTGAGCTTTTATCTTGATTACAGGGTTGCCTGAACTAGAAGTGACCTGCTAAATGTGGACTTGCATGTTTATTATCAACCAGAGACCTGGAGCTTTTGACCCAGCTGACCTCTACTGCCCATCCTAAATGATTAGTCCCACAAAGTACACTTGCATTCTCCTGCTGCTCTCCTGTCAAATGTTGTTAAACTAACTCATGAAAGATAGATAGAAATTTTTAAAATAATACATCTGTCAGACCTCCACAGAAACTGCAGTTCTTCTAATACCAACTTTCCTATTTAACTCAGACGCTAAAATTCCCAACTTCATTTATGAAATATAGATGTTTACAACCTGCTACAACGTGTTAGTTTATCATTCTCCAATCTAAGAATAGTCACTTCTGACTAAAGACAAAGACACTTGCTAATGTTGCGGTATACCAATGGGTCAATGTCTTTTACCATCTTGGCAAACTATTTTTATGATTTTCCTTTTTTTACTGATTTCTTTTTTTCTTTTTTTCTTTTGCGTTGTTTTCTATGCCAATGTTGTTTTTTGGTTTTATGTTACACAAATCAAATCCAATACTTTTTACATTTGATTTATTATCACATTCGACTGGTTGTTGTAGAAAATAGATCAGACTACAGTGACAACAGGTCTGGTGATATTAGTCAAATGTTAACAGCTGTTCCAAAAAGTAAATGTCCATAAAAGGAAGCTGCTGCGTTCTGACAGGTGTTGTATAAGCTTGGAAGCCAAGCAGATGTAGTTCAGTGTTTGGACAGGAGGACATTTCACTGCAAAGAAACTTCACCTTATGTAACACCAACAATCACAAAAAGGATCAGGCAGCTTCTGCCAGCACAGATTAGCTCAAGTGAACACGCTAAAAAAAACAAATCTGCAAAAGAAAGCTCGGTATCTTGCACTACAATAAAGCAGCTGCTGAACTCATCTCAGTCACATTTTCAGTTCTCGGTTGCTTGATACATTAACTAATTTCTGCCGTGTGAGTGATTTGTTACAAAAGTTGGTCAAAGTTTATGTAACTTCTGGACAGCTGCCCCTGCCCTAGTTTAAAAAGACTTCTTAGGGCTTGTGACTCAGTCTGTCACTCACCATGAATCAGGTCATGAGCGAATCAGGCCACAGACGCTGAGCGATTGCATAAATATAGCCTGTTGTGTTATTTTGATACAGGTCTGTGATCGACTGCTTCAACTGCCATGTAGGCTTTAATAAAAAATATTAAATCCTATATACACACACACACACACACACACACACACACACACGTGCACTAGAGCAAATTAAAATCTAAATAAAAGGCACACATTTTCATTAACATTCATCACAAAATCTCTACAGATGAATAAAACATAATCCACTTAAAGTCACACAACAGATGACGTTCAGGTGAAAACACTGCACTTCAATCAGATTTGTTTTTGCTGAACTACATGAAAAAAATAAAAATCATTAACATTGAACTAAAAAGAAAAACCAATGTTGGAAAGTCCAGAAAAGGATTCAACAACATCAGTACTCAAGTAAAACTCACCACTGAATCTTTTGTTGTTTAAATCACATCTTAATACATTAAACTGTCCCTGGTACCAATCGAATTGATTCATGTTATGTTGTTCAGCCTTTAACAACTTAAATCAGACCGAGGATCA
Source organism: Simochromis diagramma (assembly GCF_900408965.1). Classification (NCBI taxonomy): domain Eukaryota; kingdom Metazoa; phylum Chordata; class Actinopteri; order Cichliformes; family Cichlidae; genus Simochromis; species Simochromis diagramma. Next base: position 1,830,765 of record NW_024387285.1, on the reverse strand, counting down.
GTTCTTTCAGCTGAAACCTAATTGCAACAAAAAATATTTAGTCTATGATATAAAATGAAACCAAAGATGAATAGACAGTGTTTAAAGTTGAGAGTAATCTTGTAAGCTTTATTGCAGTGATGGCATGCACGCTGTGGGCATGAGAGGAAGCTAAAGTAAAATAAGACCTCTATAGGAAGTAGATTTTTTCAGCTACGAAGGAAAGCGGGTCAGTCCTTTGGAGTTACTCCCCAATTCAGACTTCCAGGAAACAAAAACACTGAAAAAGTAAACCTAACATAAAAGTAGCCAAATAATGGTCTAATAATTTAAATAACCTGCAATGTGAAAGACAATGCATCTCGGAGTAGAACACATTCTACTCAGTATAGACAGTACTTTGCTAATTAGCAAAATGAGGTTAGCCAGCTTGCTGCTACATATATCTAAGATAATTTTTCAATCATCAGCCAAAAAGGAAAGTCGACTTACATGAAGGGACCTTTGTTTGGTTTGGGGGAGATTAAAACCATATCCAATTTATGTTTTTTCCTACCCAACTCTATGCTAGCTTCCCTTCCAATCTGCAGTAGCTGGAAGCTAAAGATGGGATAAGGCCAGAGTATCACCTTTTTAAAGCCCCGAGCAGCTCTAGAATGAGTTTCTTTATGCGGATGACACCAAAGTACTCTTGGGTGTGTTTTCCAAAGATGAACGTATAGTGAAGGAACAGCAAGGCTCATGATATAAAGCAACATAGCGAAAGCAGCATTACAGGGTCCAAATGGAACTGGGTCCCTCGCGTTTATTGATACCGTTAGAAATGGCAGGATGAATTCTTTAGCTTAAAGAGCTATAGGCCTATTTCGAGCACTCAGTCACGTGGTTAAAAAAAAAAAGGCACTTCACAGCGCAGAGACTATAAAATGCATGCAAAGAGATTACAGTTTAAAAAAAAAAAAAAAAGATTAGCAAAGTCATTAAATGACAGATTTAAATGACCAGGGAATTGTGTTGGCCCCCCTATTGCTGCAAAGCAGCCCTGACCCATCGAGGCACTAGACCCCTGTAGGTGTGCTGTGGTATCTGCACCAACATGTTAGCAACAGATACTTAAAGTTCTGTAAGCTGCAAAGCGGGGCCTCCACGGATCAGACTTGTTTGTCCAGCACATCCCACAGATGCTTAATTAGATTGAAATCTGGGGGATTTGGAGACCAAGTCAACAACTCAAAGTCATTGTGCTTCTCAAACTCTTCCTTAATTAATCTGCATTATCCTTCTGAAAGATGCCACAGCCATCACAGAGTACCATGAAAAAGTGTACATGATCATGTCAAAGTAACATACAAGGTTTCCCAGCACAACATTGCATCACATTGCTTCTGCCAGCTTGCCTTCTTCCCTTAGTGCAAAAATACACCACTATACTTGCTTAAAATATTTCTGCATATTTTCCACAACACTACTCAAACGTGATGATTTTTGAAAAAAGTATAAAGTTTGCACTCTTGTGCTTCAAACACTGCAAATGTAGCTGATACTCTTTACACGTGTTTCTGACTGATAAACACTGCAGGCTGTACTGGGACTTGTCTTGTGATGTGAACCCAGTAAACTGGTGTGAAATGGTCATTTCCCATGAAATACTTTCTCTCTCCCTGCTGCCTTAAATTCTGTGGGTTCATAAAAGTTTGTCCTTTTTCCATTTGTTTGTGTTTACTACTAAGCATAAGATAAGATAACCTTTATTAGTCCCACACGTGGGAAATTTGTTGTGAAGCATGTGAAGTCATTGGTCTGCAGAGTGTAACAGTAGCAGTTCTGTACCCACTGCCCCAAGTCTTTAACCCGATCTGTACTGAAAACTGGTTCTAAACGTTGTGTAAGAGCTGAAATGTCACACCTCCCCATTTCCCCTCCAAAGCGCACCAAAGTGTCACAGCAGGTCTGAGCTTGTTAATATCTGCAAGTCATGTTTAAGTTCATAAACTCCTAAATGAAACTATTTCCTGTGGGCTACTAACAACACCTTTAATTACTTTTATGGGGGGGGTTTCGTTTTCACTTTCATTTGTTGTGCATTTTACTTTACCAGTGTTGGATCCACTTGGATCCAAGTAATGTGAATTTGATTATCAAACTGTGAGTATAACACTGAGCAGATGAATGTGCCAGAGCAGACTCATCCACGGATACTTCACAATGCACCACCTACACGTGTTCCCTTCAGGTGGATTTCAAAGAACTACGACTTGAATAACTACTTGACTGTGGTGGCTTCTGATGCCTGCGTCCAAGTCCATAAAATTACTGCTTAAACCTTAAACCTAAGGCCTGCAGTAAAACATTCCTTACATATATATTCATATGCCAATTCACTTCAATTTCACGCATACAGTATAACATCAAAACTTTGCCTTCTTTGATCTGCACTTCCTTTTTTATTTGACAGGTGGTATGAAAGCCTAGCTTAAAACGATTTCTTGCAAGATCTAGAAATATATTCGTGTTCATGTACAAGAAACTTTCCACAATTTCACAACATGTTCCTTCACATTTCTGTGAAACACTGCACTGCACTTTTGTGCCACGGACCGGTTTAATGTCAGACATATTTTCACAGACCGGCCTTTATTAGTCCTTTATTTATCCAGGTAAAAATCTCATTTCCAAGAGAGACCTGGCATCATGGCAACAAAAGCCACATACCACATAAGTATATAACATTTAAAACAAATACAACATCCCATACCAACATGTGTAAAATATACAATAACAGATCAAATTAAGAGTACATTAAAAACAATCACATTGAGTAAAAGAGTTGTTCTCTCGTTCCTTTAAGACAGACTTAAACTCTCCCAAGGTAACCAAATCTGATCATTTCAGTTCCTTCTGCAGATTATTCCAGGGAGCAGGGGCAGCGTATGCAAAAGCCTTTTTCCCCAATTCTGTTCTGATTTTTGGGACAATCAATTGTATGATATTGTGAGAACAAAGGCTGTATTGGTTGTGGTTTTTACACATATAAACACATAAATAAGATGGAACCAGCCCAAGCAGAGATTTATAGATAAAGATCAACCAATGGGAGAGTCTGCAAAAGGTGTCGCGGATAAATACAACCAAAGAAAATGATACGACCAAGACAAAAAGGGTGGTATTTTGTAAATATAATAATTAATGTGAATTCACTGTGTAACTTAATTATCAGCGTCCTCCTGAAATGCGCCAACAACACTGAGAGTAACATCCTCCTCTCTGTCCCTTAATGCTCTCTGGTCGCTATGGTAACGCGTAAATATTTCTTTCAAAATAAGACACATGACCACAACACGGGAAAACACCCAGGGAAACAGAGTTAACTATAAAAACCCTGAAAACCATAAGTTTCACACCCGAGCCTCAACTCTCGCAGCCCGGTACCAAATGACTCACTGACCGGTACCGGTTAGGGACCTCTGCTTTAGGTGGACTTTAAGCGTTTTATCTAGTTTACACTCTCTGTCAATTTAGAAATACCAACAAGCCTACCATGCATGTGCTTGAATATTTCACAGTACTCTGGTGGAAACTCATGCTGGAACATGATAAATGTGCAAACTCTGCACACATGTATATGTAGTGGTGCATTATACCCTTTTTTATTTGCTAAGCTTGAGCTTTTTGGCATACAGACATGACCGTGCAGTAGTCTTCTATTTTTACTTATTTTGGAGAAAAAAAAAAAAAAAAAAAAAAGAGGTAATTTTTACTAAAAATCTGAGAAAACTTAAAAACCCAAACCAATGTGCATTATGAACGGCAACTTTCTTAACAGGGATTTAATTATTCCATGTGGATGTTCTGCTCATGCAAGTATGACTTCTGTCTGCAGGAAGAAAAGTGTTATTAAAGTATGATTAACCACTTTTTCTGCAAATGGCGTGACAATCTTAAGCAGTGGATGTAGGTTGTCACTGGGCTGTCATCTGCGCGTGTACTCACAATCATTCTTGGACGTAAAAAAGCCACCATAAAAGAATATGTCACAGCCACTCCAGAGACTTTTCAGTTTCCGGCCGAATAAAAAGAAATCAGAGTGCTGACTTCATACTTCTCAAATCATCGATGCACAATGTCTTTCTTCTGCTTTGATCCTGGATGAGGTAACTGCAAGTGAAACCCACAACGCCCTGAATGCCCAGTCACCTCACGGGGGCACACGGTGAAACACAAACCACCAGATTACAGACTCATTCAGGTTTGTTTCATACTCACTAGACTGACAAAGGGAATTAGGAGAGAGTGCGAGATGAAAGATGTGTTTGGCGGCATTCTCAGACAGCTTGTGATTAACTGGGAAGCACACGAAGAAGAATGAAGGAGAGAATTAGGCCATTAATGTGCTCAAGTGGCTAGATTGTTATTTACATGCTGTACGAATCACATGACTAATTTGTCTGGTTAAACAGTACACGCTGATTTGTACAGATGTAACAGAAATGAAAAAGACTCTCATTTGTGCTAATTAAAGGTTTCTGAATTTAACGTGGATAGAAGAGATAAAGAGAGGATGATATGGAGAATAATAAGATGGAAAAAGGAGGGGTGGGCAGCAGTCAAACAGAGAAGAAAGATCAAAGCAGAGGCCATCGGTGTTCACTCCCGCAAAGACAGACTATGCATGTGTGTAAGTGTGTGTTACACATCTTCAAAGATATCTGGCAGTTAACAGAGTCTCCATTAACCCCAGAAGTCATCAAAGAACTTTTAAATATCAAGAGCAAACTTTGGGTTTCATCTGGAGCACTTCCCCACAGAGCTGCAGTCCAAATAAATTACACTTTGTGATGTTAACATTTTTTGGGGGGAAATTCTCATAATGCTTTTGATAGAACAGATATGATTGTAGTAAAATACAACACTGCTCCATGTAAATCTGTACGTGCTCGGATGGTTTTTATCATGTGATGTTTACAGCAAAGTTATCAGCACGTGTTGTTTTGTGTTGGCTGAGCCAACTCGGTGGCATGTTTTGTACAGTCAGCTCTGTGTGTGTGTGTGCACTCCCTATTCCCACAGCATGAGGAACATGGAGAAACAAACCACAAACAATAAGAGATTTAAGCGTTTCGTGTGTTTACCTACCCGCTGTTTGGAGGAAGGCCTCATTCCAAGATGGGGCTGGCTTCGACACTGCAGGGAGGGGATGAGACAAAAATATGATGATGAATCTCAAGAAAGGATCAAACAAAATATTGTTTTATATCACTAAACCACGGCATGTTCTTCTATTTAGTTTGCTATATGCAGACTTTAACAAAGCAAAAATGGTTTAACAATAAAATTAAAAAGTAAATTGTGTTTCAGCGTACAGTATTTGCCTTTTAAGCCTCTTCAATATTTTACACAGAAGCAAAGGATAACACAAAACAGATCCACATTCATGACACCAGGCATGTCCAAAGTTTGGCCCAGGGACCAATCATGGCCCTGGGTCATATTTTTTATGGCCCTTTGCACTTATATTAATAAATAAAGTATTATTTATACCGCAAACAGAATTAATACATGTAATTTCTCTGTTCACTTCATGTTTCAGCACCATGAGAACCCATTGAGTTTTATGCACCCACACAATACACAGCCATGAATGCTGATGAATGATCTCCTTTCAGTTTCAAAAATACATGAAGGTGATTCTCAAAGTCTGACTTGCGCTGGCCCAAACACAAACCAGTGTCCTCTTCAGTCATGCTTCTGTGATTGCTGCAGATGCACTAAGCTACTATTAACCAAACAGCAAGCTGGGCAGCAGTAATAACTTGGAATGACGCAATGTGGAAATTACAGTTTTTCATTGCTATGACTTTAATGTACATCAGCCCAACTAAGCTAAGAAGGCCCGTCCATAATGCCAACATTGAAGTTGTAGGAGTAAATTTCCAAAACCACATGAAAAGAACTGGTTTGCTATGAGACTGAGGCCCTGCCCACACGTGCATACAAACAAGTTTTTATCTCGTCTTGGCATCCAGAGTTAAACACAACACAGGTTCCATGAATATTGTGCATCATTTGACACACCGAACACCAATATTAGAAACAGTGAGATAATAAGGGATGTAAAAAAAGCAAAAACATCCTGCATATATACAAGAATTTAAGCTTTTATCCAATAATGGCTGACTTTGTATTTAAAGCAAGTAATCTGGATGGTTTACACTTTGAAAGGTATAAAAGAAGTTTGCATAATCAGCCAACTTCACATTTGGCATCAATGTTTCAATTTCAGATTTTTGTTGCATATCACAATTCTTACTTATCAGTGATGTGCATTCATTTAATAAAAACAAACTTCTCCCACTGATATTCGATACACTTTGAAACACTGTTTCTGCATGTATGGTATTCATACTGTTGCCCTTCAGGCGCTGGCATCAGCTTTCACTCATTCTAGTGACCACTAGCAGAGTGCCAGTAATATTACAGTTAGACTCGTGATCCCGACAAGTAAGCTTAAAAAGCGAACAAAGCTTTAAAAAAAAGACTCGAGAAGGCAACTGGGTTCATTCCCTCACGGCTGTCGGCTAAATGCTGCAAGTGCAAAATGTAAATGAGTGCATTTAAACTGCAGGCATTAAGACAAATGTAGCCATTAGTGGTATTTAAAAGTCAACATAGAGTTTCTCACAGAGGGGACGACAGAACAAGGAATCCTAATGAGTGTTTAAAAGGCTCGACATGAAGCTCCCAAAGGAGTTATTTACAAAGGAAAAAACTCAGGAGCACGATAATGAATTCCCACATGCAGAGAAACACACACACACGCCCCTCAAACACACACAAGTGCACACACACACGCACTGTGAACACTGACAGACATTATTTGATCTAGAGATTGAGATTTTTTTATGTGAAACACACACAGTCAGACTTCCATAAACACCACTACCCACATGCACACAGAAAGCATTTTCTCTGCTGCAGCAAAGATATTGTTTGATATAGAGTCTCACTTTTCCTTAAATACACAAAACCAACCTCTCACAATCAAACCTCAGATGATTTGATGTAAGAACTTATTGTTTCATACCCAGAGCCACAAAAAGCCCACGCTCACACAGGCACACACGCACCTTCTAACCAACAAAGACATCGTTTGATCCAGAAAGACTGAAACCAGGAAGCAGCAGTAAACCTTCCAGAGAAGGAGCTGGCTTTTGTTTTACAAGCTACACCGTCTGGAGATTGTGGGGACATTTGAGAGAGAAGGTGTGAGAGCGTGGTTAGAGAGGCGATTGGTGAGTGAGAAGGGTAAAGGTGGCTAAACGATACCCCTGCAGATATCCCCCTGAGACCCAGCCTACTCATTTATGTCCTCTGTTGTGGACACACAAAAAAGTTAAACTGAGACATACATAAACTATGTTTTCTTCCTAAATCTAACCAAGTAGTTAAACTGAAAATACAACAAACGAGTCTAAAAATAAAAATCCCATGTGAAAAATCAACTGTATTCTGATTCTGCTTCTTGAGGCAGACTTAGTCTAATGAACAGAAAAAAACTGAGCTCTACATTTAGTCATTATACAAAAATGAGACAGTCAGACAAAGAAAATCCGATTATTCCGAGGCTGAAACAAATGAAACGGGGTCTATTCTTGGTTTCCAATACCTGACACTTTTTCCTTTTTGTTTTACTCCTGCAGATGATTGCCGCGACCTTTAGAGAAATATTACGCTGCATAGAAGAGAGAGACGCGGCACCTATGATTGAATGTCTTTTTGATGAAAGCAGAGGGATGAGGTGAAGAGGCGGGACGGAGAGGAAAATGAAAACAGAAGGACAAGACGGGGAAAATCGCCTTGCGTTCTCTCCGTCTGATCACAAGCACAGTGCGACGTTCTGGTTCTGACATTTTGGCTTGAGATGTCGCATCCATCTTCTGAGGTTTTTGCTGGATTGCCAACTGTCAACTATCAGCTGGAGTGAGATCAGGTGGCGAGTGTGGGGGGGTTGCAGTTTTGTGGGCTTTATGGGTAGTCCGTCTATCACGTGTGTCTTGTAGACTTGGAGAAGACTCACGACCAGCTTCCAGCTGCGGGGTGTATTATGGGAGCATGGGGCTCCAGGCCTGCTGCTAGACCATCACCTTGTATAACCACAGTGAGAGCTGTGTCCACGTGCTTGGCATGAAGGCATAGTCAGGGTGAGGAGGGCATCTGTCAGCTGAAACCAACAACACTACTGCTTGAGAAAGAAAGATAAAAAAACAAAAACAAAACAAACAAAAAAACCGCTTCACTGTCAAATTAGCTAAGTCTGATGTCAAGGTAACAGCGGTCTGCGCTCTAGAGCTGCAATGCTTTGGTCACATTACACCATATTTTGCATATTAATCTATACGCCCCTCGGCTTCCTTGTTTTGTGACCTCAGTAAACACTGATGGCTTTATGGGCTCAAATCGATAGTTTCAAGTCAAACCAAATACAGTAACCATCTTGTAAATTATGCTGTTTTTTCTTATGTTCCCCAGCCCACATAAAACACCTGGGCTCTTTACTATGATTGCGTTCCAGCCTATCAACTGGCTGCGTTAACCCACAGCTTCCCCTGCACGTTTACATGAAAGAGGTGGCAGCAGCCACCCAATCACAGTTATTGCTAAATGCAGTGGTAAGAATGTGGCTGATTTTTTGAAGGAAGATGAAACTATGGGAAAAATATGAGGAGGTTAAACACATAATGCAGACTGAAAGCAACCCAGCAGCAGCAGATGACGCAGCCGTATGAGTGCATGTGAGAGGAAAAGCACTGTAAATTTAATGTGCAGTTTAAGTGCTCTGATCAGTAAGACTGAAAAAGAACCACTGTACTAATGAAGTACAGCCTATCTGAGAGAGGGGAGGAAGGAAAGCCGACTGTGTAAGTGAACAGATTGATGGATATCACAACTCCATCATTAAGACACTAATGGGTTATAAACAAGTATTTAATTAAATTAATGTTTAAAGACCATTTTAGTTTTTATGTTCCCAGCTGCAGACTCAGTGGTGTTGAACAGTATAGAATAAATTCAAAATCAGAATTCAACAGTATGCTTAATTTAAGTTTGATATAAAGTCCAGCTGTGCACAGATGTCTGAGCAATCTTCCAGGAATAGTGACACTATTTTCTGGAGAGCTGATTGGTCACTAGAAGGTGATTTCATACCTGTTGATCTCTAATCTGAAATTCTGCTTCATAGTACAGGCCTCTTTGCTACATTCTGCTTCTTTCATGAGTTTCTTGCACCAATTTTCAAGGCATTTTCTTGCCGCTTGTGTAACAGTATCTTACATTCACACCTCGGAGTTATCCAGAGCCAAAAAAGCTTAACTGCTGAGTAGAAAGACAGTTTATCGAAGCTTGTACTATTGGGCTTGTGCTCGTTAGAGCAAATAAACCTCAAACACTCACACACTCTTGCATGTTCATGGTTTTAGTGTCATATCTGTTTGCAGATTTTGACTAGTCACAAAAAAAATATTTTTCCCCCACAACACTCCTCTCAGCCTTGAATCTCACTTTGCACAGCATTTAAATTTTCTCACTGCGTGCACGGAGGCTTGAGGTTATATTAACATGCACATATTGACGAGAGACCCCCCCTCTGCTATTGTGCCCATCTAGAGATGTATAAGTGCATATGTATGCAGTAGCTGTTTTGGTAAATGGTTCTGTGTGCGAGACTGCCGATGAGGCCTTGTATGAGACGCTGTTGTGTGCATATGAATGGCAGGGGGTATCCTCTTCCTGAATGCAGAGTGCATCCAGAGTATCTCATTGCTATTCATGTGAATGATTCTCCTGGAATCAAACAGCAGCCAAAAGCATATTTGCACAGAGTTAAGATGCATGCTACACTGGCAGAGGAATCTACCAAAGAGTTTCCTCCAAAATGAATTTTGCTTCACCTCATCAAGTTGCCTCATGTTTACAATGCAGCTGTTAAAGAAAGAAAAGTGTAGCGCTCGTTGCAGTTTTTAGGGAATAATTTCTGCATATGGGATTTCATTTGTCATCCACCAACTTTTCTCTTTGAAAGTTCAGCTACTGAACTGATTAAGAACATCAAAGCTAACTCAAACCTTCACAGAGCCCATCAAGTTTCTGCTACTGCAGTTTGATTCATGGGACGTGCTGCAAATGTACAACTGAACTCAGCTTTTACAGCAATTTCGGTGGTGTTGGAACCCATCTTGGCTCATGCAGGGTGGGAGACAGGGTAATCTCTGGACAGCTTGCCAGTCCACATCAAGGTTCAGCCCAGTATCGTTTCAATTAATTCTCAGCAGAGTAGGAAACATGAAACTGAAATGAATCTGATTACATGAATATCAATCTGAAAATGTGCCTTTGAGAAGCTTCGCAGACATGTAGCGTGTGTTTAGCTGTGTATAAAAGGAAATGTTGCATCAAACCACTGACAGAATATTCATGCAGGTATTCTGTCGTAAAATCGCTGATTGCCACTAATCTTTGTTGTCAGAGAAACAGGGATGAGGGAGTCTTGTTAACATTACACCCCAGCTGTGGTTTCCCTACCCCAGGCTTTCTCATTTCTAGGACATAAACAATAAATACAACCTTTTCTACAGTTAACCTATTAGCTGTTAATGCCCAGGTCCAATCAAATGAACCGTAACCCTAACCCTAAAGAAAGGCCTACTGAATCTACTGAAGTTAAATGAATATTTTTACATAGCGGGAAGTGTGAAGGTATCATACTTAATTTGTATTTACTAAAATCAAGCTTGAAAGGGCAGCATGGCAGAGGTCTGGAAAGACGAGAATATCACACAATGAGGATCTCAAGATTAAACCCCTTCCAGGTGAACTGGAATCACAGGCTGCAGGACCACTGAGCAAGGCACTTTGCCCCCATCAGCCCAGCGACCAGCAGCAGTGACAGACTGCTTACAGAATGAGTGGCAGCTGGTGACGCCCAAAACTGCCGTGTGAAACTCCTCATCTCTCCATTCCCTGACTCAGTATTTCCTCCCCTCTGCCCTTCCCTTCCTCGTCTCCTTATTGTCTCTCCTCTCGTGTCCACGCTGATATAAGCAGCCTGTTTTTGTGCAGGTTCCCCCACCCGATCTGACAAAGGCCTAGATTTCTGACCGACTGATCAAAAAGAGATTTGTTCTCAATGATAGTAAGAGCCCTGAGCCAGATAACATAATCCCAACCAATGAACACTCTCTCTTTTATATTGTGTAGCTGTTACAGCTGTGTAGCTTCACGTCCTTAGTTTATTCTACAATATTACCAAAGTGAATAAATGGCCAGTTGTCCATGTGATAGTGTGAATCTGCATCATTTCATCTTCTCCCAACCATCAGCAGCCTCATTAATTCCCTTCTCTACCGTAAAATATGTATTCTGTACCATCCGAGTTTAAACACAGACCATGTTTTCAGTTGTAATTTGCCTTCTGCTGATGCTGCACCCCACTCATTATTTAATGAGTACAATAATCCACTCTGTTCTCATATGAATGTGTTCCTTTTCTTTCCCGGATCAATAAACAGGTAATGCAGTCGTGGATTTAATGCTTGTTTTGTCTGCGAGTCACTGACGATACCACAGTCCTGCCTTCACTCTTTCTGGACCACACGCTGGCATTAATTAAGCAGCAAGCAGCGCTTGGTTATATGTTACACATCGCCCCCTTGTGGTCACACCATCAGTTGGGAAACGCATAGTTGCCTTGCAAAAACATCCACATCTCTTGCAGTATGCAGATTTATCTGCTATTACTGTCCAGTATATAATTATAGTGGGAGTGAGCTGCACAGCTGTGTGTGTTAATGTGTTCAAAAGATTGCGTTCCCTGTCAGTGAAGTCTAAAGCTTCCTCTGCTGAGATTCAGTTGCATGGATTTGTTTAATGTTTAATTCCATGACAGTAATTATTTCTGACAAGTCTTTAAAAGCATGATGTTGGATATGAATCATGTGGTTACTGGAAACTGGAAAGTGATGCTAGAATAACAGCATACGGTGGACATAATGGAAAGTGGGGGGAACAACCCACTCTGTGAACGTTTTAGGAACTCTCACATTGCTATAAAAGATACAGCTCATTTACTTATGTTTTAAAACAAACCAGGAATGTCTCCGATTTTTATATTAATCTGAATGTTCAAGTGACAACTGGCTGGTTAATAGTGCCCACTACAGATTGAAATCACTGTGATTTTAAACTCGAGTGTGTCTTATGTGGGATCTTTTGGGGTCGACAACAATTTTGGTAGTTGCTGTTTATTACCCTAGAACAGTGGTTCTCAAACTGTGGTACGCGCACCACTGGTGGTACGTGGGCTCCCTCTAATGGTATGCAGGAAGTCTCCAAAAAAAATTAAGATTAAATAATATAGCATGTTCTGATTGAGGGATTTCTGAAAAATTAAAACATCCAGCTCTGCTCTCACTTCCAGCATAAATGAAGACAGGAAACTAAACAGCAGTGACGTTTGTAGGGTTACTGAAGTTGGACTATCTGGTATATAATAATGTGCTACATGGTTGCTAGCTACACAGCTATGGTTAGCATAATATAAGCACAGTGTAGCTGGAGGATAAATGCTAATATAAACCAAGAGAGGCCGACAGTGATCACTGACTGTTTTTAGGGGCTTGTTCAGATTAAATAGAAGATATAAAGCATTAAAACATGTAAAAAACACAACAGCCTTAATAAACGCAGAGTAGTTTGGACCCAGAAACAGGGCTCATACGTCATCACTTAAAGTCTGGATATCCCACCTGCTGTGAATGTTTTAATGCAGTACAGCTGTTATTATCACTCATCACATCCTGTTTATGACAGTGAAAATAAATAACATTCATATAAGAAATAAAATTGTCTCGTGTAAACTGTATGTGGTGTTAAATAGGCCTATACTACTGTACTTTAATGTCAGTTATAAGGGTGGTACTCTAAGAGACATATTTTATGAGGTGGTGCTCATTGTGAAACGTTTGAGAACCACCGCCCTAGGAGCTCATCTTGAAAACACCACCCCATCATCTGCTCAGCTATGATGCTCCTCTGCTACACGTGCTGTAGACAGTACTGTATGTAACGTACGTGCTGCTCTGATGGTCAGACTATGAAACCAGCACTTTGATACTCTGCCTTATTACAACCAAATAAAAGACAGAATGAAACAGACTAAAGAGATTAGACGAAAACAACCTCACATGAAATCAAGAGAGCCTGAGCTCATCAGGAAATGCTGTTCCACATCATTAGCTTTAAGCCTCGACTTTGGAACAGCCACAAGCTTCCTACCTGTTGGTCCAAGCATGCAAACGTCTTCCTACTGGGGTTCAACATTTCTGCTCATTAACTTAGAGCCAGACTCACATGTGCTTTAAAAGTGACGCGTAAATCATGTGTCCTGCTTTGCCCACCTGCAGACATTAGAAATCTTCACTTTATCTACATGGACACAGATAAATAGATATAAGAAAGGTGTGAAAATCATGTTCAGGTCAATGAAAAGATAATGGAGCAAAATGAACAGAGCAGAAAAAAGAAGAAAAATTAATGTTCATGAACAGAAATTAATGGGTTCGATTTTGTGAGACAGCTTCAGATGGGTACGGTTAGTTGATGCTACACTGATGCTGACTGTGTCGTCGAGCAGTATGCACTGTTACTCCCTCCTTTGAGGAATAATAATATTAATACTTTGTTGGGAGGTGATTCAGCTTTTGTCTTTGATAGGCTCCCAAGCCTCATAATTCAAGAGATCCAAGGTAATCCTAAATATAAAAACTTTAAAAAGCCTCCATCACTATGACAACCATTAACATCGGTCTAAAGATACTGGGCAGCCTTTACTCAGCTTTCATTTACTAAAAGCAAATGGAACAGAGTTGATGTTCTGCCATCAGTATTTTCTTTTTAACCGTTCCACATTTTAACCCTTTAGCTAAAAAAAAGCTTTTACTGTTGGTGGATTTATCTTTACTTCTAGTTTTTAGCCTGAATGATGCTTATAAACTAAAAGCCTAAAATCAGTCTGCCACCAGTTCCCAGCTCTGGTTGACTAAAACCTTCTTACTGTGTTACAATATCACATTTGTGGAAAAGCCACGCTCATTTGGGTTCAGTCTGAACTTTGCCTCCTTCTGAATGTCACTGTTTATGAAATGCAGATGCCGGGAGAGGACAGAAAACTTTTAAGTGGCTGTCAGGTTTTATAGTTTGGATCAGATCATGTTTTCTCAGCTCGCTTTGCTTCGATAAGAGGCCTAAAACATTCCCGTCCGCAAAGTCATTTGAAACGCATTTGCAAGGAGTATATAATGTGTTTGGACTGACTGTGCACGTGACACCATCGCTTAAAGGAAATCACGGTTTTAACACAACCATAACAAAAAGTGAAAATGGAGACATAAAGGATAAGTCATCAGCACAGACTCACTTAGTGAGACGTGAGGCAGATATCATGTTTCACTGCAGTGTCATTACTAAAGTGCATCACAGTGAAAGTTCCTTATGCACAAAGACAGACATGCATCATGTGGGGGAAGCGCAGAACTGATGCTGCGTCCCAAAACAAAGTCACAATGACGAGTGTTTTCAACAAAGCAGGAGAAACTCCACAATCAACAGCAATAAATCACAAACATCACTTAAAATACTAAAAGCTGCTCACACAACCGTGAAGACTCCGAGCAGTCGTTGCTGATGATTTTAACCAATAGCACATGAACTCGTTTCCAACCTGTTCTATCAACAGTCTTCACCTGGATTGTGAAAAGGAGTACCAGCCACTGGCCCCACACCTGTGACCCGGTCATAGGACATAATATGAAAGATGAATAGATGAATATGAAAAGTGAAGCCAACGTCTACGGGAAAACATCCAGGCCTCGATCCTGACCTCTGTACACACTCTCTGGGTAAGTTTATGGGCTCATTCAGACATTTTCTTCCTCTTATCCAGCTCAGGGTTGCAGCTGTGCTGGAGCCTATTTCACCTGTCACTGGTTGTAAGATGGAGTATAGGTCACCAATGGCAGGGCTAACGAGGAGATACAGACACCATTCACGTGTGCTCACGTTCACACACAGTTTAGTATCATCAGTTACGCTAACAAGCATCACAGCGGGAGGAAGACAGAGCACTGATGGAGAGCACACAGTCACGGGGAGAACATGAAAACTCCAGCGGAAAGGTGCAAAGGTGGCCAGGGATTCAAACTCCGGACCTTTAAGCCGTGAATAAAATGTCAGAAAGGACGACAACACAATGCACGTTTCTCGGTAAACGGCGTTGGTCAAGTTACTTGAAAAAAGTAACAAGTTACTAATTACTGATTACTTCTCCAACAAAGATTGGAAACTTTAATGATTACTTGTTTTCAAAAGTAATTAGTTACTTTATTACTTAGTTACTTTTTAAAAACATGATACACAACCTGAACTTAGTTTTTCTGCATCTCCATCATATCAAACTAAATCAAATGAAAAACTTTCTTTTTAAAAATAGTTTCATTCATTTTAATCTTTTAACTTTATCCACATTGCATCAAGCAAAAATTAAATTATATGAAACTGTCTTTGACTAAAAGAATTTTAACATTAAAACCTATTTTCTGCACATTCCAGCAAATAAAATAAAATTATTTTTTGTGTTTACACTCAATAGATGCTATAAACAAATAAAATCAAAGATTCAGCAGCACTACGTCCTGTCGCTCTTAAATCTATTGTCACCTGTTTAGCAGGAGTGGGGCAGGTGGAGGTTTGCCCGGTGCTGCAGCGGTCATGTCAGTGGGGGGGATCCGGGGATTTCTCTGTGAATGTCACATTCCCGTGGCAGCGTGCAGATTTGAAGTTTAATTTCTCGCTGTAGAAAGACACGCAGAGTGAACAGCGGACGCTAATGTCTTTGTCCCTTTTTACGGAATCAAACTCAAAGTAATGTGAGTACTTCCACGCTTTAAACGCAGCATGGTCGTACTCTCTCCCGCACTCACACGTCTGTTGCTGCCACGGACGTCGCAAGCTCGTAAGTCATTGTCATGAGACACTCTCACAAGCAAAATCACGGTTTAGTAACGCAGTGTGCTTATGGGAAAGTAACAGTAATCAAATTACTTTTTGCAATAGTAATCTGATTACTTTACTCATTATTTGTCACGTTGTCCTCGTGCCCGTGCAGATTCTCTCCAAGACTCCAACAATCCAAGTTTCTCCTGCCATCCAAAAACTGTGGTGGGTTTTAGGCCCACGCACTTGCAGCAGAGATGCTTCATCTCAACACTTCACTTCCTGGTTAAATAACAGTTAAAGTGTATATGCACATGTTTGTTTCCTTATATGAGAGTCTGGTCAATAAGGTCAACTCACTGCAGAAGACAGTAATTCAGCTGAAGATAGCTTTACAGCGCCACGTCAGTCAAACCCAGCTGCTAATCAGCGAGGTCTTTTCCTGCGTGCCAGAGGAACGACTGCGTTTGATGAAGACTGTTATCAGAGAGCCTTCAGCTGCGTTTCCTCCCAATGTGCCAAACATAAGAGCGACCAGCTTTCCTATTATCCACAGCTATTTTTGATCAAGCACTGCCTGCCATGATGAAGCCCATCTGGAAGATACACTCCCACTAAAAGCTGATTGTTACCAGCTCCAAGAAAACTGTACCGAAATCAATTAAGACAGGAAAAGAAAAATCATCCTACAAATTCTCCTCAAAATCTCGGCCCTCAAATGCTAATTTGACATATTGGCAGCCATTTAGAATATTAGTGTTCAGTTAAGGGGCTATTATACCCTTTAAGAAGTGTATTATAAGATGTAATTGCTGCAACTGACAGGCCTCTTATGCTGCCACACAATGAAGTTGGCACTATTATTACTACTATTTTAGCCTGAATCTCTCCTCAGACAGTTACAGGTAAGGTGCTGCATATGGAAACCTGTTCCTCGTGAATCAACAGTGTCATGAGAGTTTCCTCCAGCTGTTAATGGACAGCTGACATCAGCAGGTTTTTCCTAAATAATAATTAATACTAATCATCTAATTAACCATTGCAATCCTAAAGAGCGTACTCGCCTCATCTGCATCTCTTTCATCCTGTATTGATCCACATGCAGACTGAGAACTACACAATGATGTAAAGAGGCAGCTCTGCATTTAGTGGACATTGAGCATCTTCTATCTTAGCCTCAGTGACTGCACGCTGCTCTCCAGAGGTCCATGACCTCAGCTAAGTGGTCAATCGTGTGTCTGAGGCCTGTGTATCACAGCAGATTCAGGAGGATAGCAAAGTAACCTTTGGTTTGTTTTTTTCAAATGTGGTCTCACCAGTAAGAGCTTGACAAAACTTCATCTCCCGACCAGAAACGGTCCAGAAAACAGTGCCACCTTTCTTGTAAGATCTCTTAGACTTTGGTGCAATGATGGTAATAGGACTGTTTTTAAAGACAACCTTTCACAAACTAAAAAACAGATGTCCTTCAAAATGATTAGCTATATGGCACTCTGTAACATTTTACAACATTTTAATGCCTTATATTACTACTTGGCAGCATTTTTAAATCACACACACCACCTGAGCACTGATGTTAGAGTAAAGCCTTGATTATAATGTATTGTGGACGCAGACAGCTGCACACCAAGGCTGAGTCGTCACTCCTTTACCCTGTGCAGGTACAGGAACGACCCTGCTACTCACCGTCTGATGATGAATTTACATCACTGGTATGTTGAACTTGCTTGGCCAAAGTTAGTGAACCACCTAGCGACACACAGCATGTGAATACCTGGAGAAGCATTTCTCATCTTCTGTTTGGATTTTTACCCGTCTACTGCCATCTCCCCACCGCAACAAGCTAACCTTAACCGGACCAGTCTATCAGCTGAACACGGCTTGTATAAGTTCTGTCTCAGATGGATGAGCTCCCTTTGTGAATGAAAAGAAATCTGACATTCATCCAGTCATCCACCACGACCGCTTGTCTCAAAATCAGCCAGTTATGCCATGCTGTATTTTGCTAATTCAGTAGCTAAACCTTTGTGAATTTTATAACCATAGTTGATAATTATGTGAATCTAATCTGCATGCACTCTTCCCATTTTTTGCTAACTTACTACACTTGTGAGTGAGACCCCCCCACCCTTTCTTTAAAAACACTGACTACATAGTAGATGTACTTTGAACCCTTCATGTGTTCACTGATGCAATCTTGCCCCTCACACTGTGTGTTTTTCCACAAACTTTCCTCTTCTTAAAACCACTTCTTCGTATTTCTCTGGATTTATACGTCTTGACATCTTTTCAAACCCACAGCGAGGCCCTGAGAGTACAGTGATGTTAATCTTTTTCTTTACCCTTTGAAAGATGAATTCTGCTTTAAAAACAAGCTGCCTAGCAAGAATAAAGCTTTATGCTGAAAGGCTGCAGAGAATAAAGAAAGCCAGAGAGAGAGAAAAGAGAGAGGAAGCCTGGCAGCAGAAACATCTCTTACGTGAGTGAATGACGACGTGGTAACTGTGAGACAAAGAATAAAGTACGAAATCGCACAAATGCACTGAAGAAGTACAAGGTAAAATAATAATGAAGGCAAAGTTTGCAGAAATAAAGCAATTTAAAGGGAAAAAAGACCAAATACTTTATTTTTAGGGTTAAAAAATGCTTATTTTTCCTAAACTTTCTGTGAAAATGTGAAACTTAACATCAGCCAATAAAGATAGCATCTATTCCGAGTATAGAAACATATTCGCTGAGTCACATATTCACTATGTTCAGTTAGCCTTTAGCAGCTAATTAACCACATTAAAGAGCATCTGTCAGACTTTAAACAGCTGCAGCCTGATTTCGTTACTAATCTGTGAATAACTAAACATAACTCCACAAGCACAAAGTGTTACATAATAAAATATGTGATGTCATTTCTTAAAACAAGTACAGAAAAAAAAAAAAGAGGAGAACTTTACGTCTTCATCATTTACTTTCAGCCTATCAATTGATATTGCTCTGGAAGCCTCGTTATGAATAAAGTATTTATACTCACAATGTGCTCACGTTCTTCTATGAAAAATATCTTGCTCGACTATTTTCCAAGAATCAAATTTGTAGCTTGTGTGAGATTTTTAACCCTCTTTGACTGACATCACCTGCTTTGAGAATATTTTTTCTTTGCTTTAATTACACAAACTAAAAATTTCACTGTATTTTTATGTCAGTGGGGTAAAAAAAAAAAAAAAAGTATTAAAAGCCTTGATTTGATCGTCTAATGCGGCTGCGACCTCTTTCTGCTCCCATCTCTGAGTGGAAGCTCTGTTGTGCTCCAGGGTCACAACGTGGGTTTTTCAGCTTTATTTCTAGGAAATGGACAGGAAGTGTGGAAGTTATCCACTGAGGTGAGCAGGTGTGTGAGCAAAGAGTGTGTCGGCGTGTCACACTTCAGGTCATTTCTACAGAAATTTCTTCTTCAGACACCTCAGGACGTCACAGGGCAGGTCTGCACTAACAGTCTCACCCCGGGGTGTTAAATTCACTTTGTACAACCCTGTGAATTTTGGGAGAAAAAAAAAAAAACAAAAAAACAGATAACTGACACATTGCCTTTGGGTTTAGAAGCAGTGGAGTCTTCAACTCAAAAACTGTTCAGTAGAAATGAACCTTAACACAACATACAGGTCAGCTTCAAACAGCCGATGTCTGAGATCTGTGAGCGGATTGCCGAGCTCACAGTGTAGCGTCCTGTTTATGCTCGCCAGTGTAACTTGGCAGGAGAGACGTAGCTGTGTTGGTAACACAAGCGCACAAGCAGGTCACTCTTTTACAATTTCGCTTATCAGTGCAGGAACACAGACATAACCACACACTGACAGGGAGATGCTGTAGCCGCATGAAGAGCGAGGCCGTCTGAGGAAAACCTTCCTTTTTTGATTCTTCTACTCCTATACGAGCCCTGATGTGGAGGTTTGTTCTGGGTATCAGCAGCTATTGTCCAGAAGCATACTGCAGCACTTCAGCCACACCTAAAGCACCAGCATAACAGCCAATGTGGTGACCATAAACTGAGCTCAAACAGTCACAGTGGGTTTTGGTTTGGCAGGTAAGGCTTTTGCTTTTTATAGATGACATATGGACTGGTTCTTATAAAGTGCTTTACAACATGCCTCATTCACCTGTTCACACTTTTTGCTGTGCTTAAGTGCTTTTTATCAAACATTCACACATTTGACCCATCAGAGAGAAACTTGGTGTTCAGGATCTTGTCCAAGGATGCTTAAGCATGAAGGCACAGAGACCCCAGGCTCATTCCTAAAACTGTATGAATGCACTTCATATTCATACCTCACATTCTCTACGCTGTCCT
Organism: Simochromis diagramma; assembly: GCF_900408965.1. Taxonomy (NCBI): domain Eukaryota; kingdom Metazoa; phylum Chordata; class Actinopteri; order Cichliformes; family Cichlidae; genus Simochromis; species Simochromis diagramma. The sequence goes on along the minus strand of NW_024387285.1, from coordinate 1,810,403 downwards.
TCTCCACCGCTTCATGCTGTCCAGCTAGAGCTCTTCATATTGTAAAGCAGTAAGTGCATGCTGCCTGATAGGAACAGTCTACAGTGCATGTATTCAACAAATTCATGGTATAAAGGTGAAATTAGAAATAAGGCTTTATATAACCGTCCATGGATCTAATCTTTGTCCCCTGTAAAGCCGTACAGAGGTCATCATTTCATTTTCCCAGAAGTCACGATGACGATCCCCTGACACATTTCTGGGATTACTTTAATATTTTTTTCTTACACAGTCCATGTTAGACAGATTGAGATGATGCCCGATGGATTAGCAATCCCATGGCAGTTGTGGATTACAGCTGACGTGTGTGCGTGCGGGACGAGAATCAGAAATTGTTATTAATTTAGAGCTTGTATGATGCAATAAGCGTCAGGTCCCAAAGACACAAATCGCATCTACTGAGATGAATTGTATTTCCTTTGAAAACATTTTCATCAGTGGAATCAGACACAAGTATTACATTATTAAATAACATCATGCAATCTGAACTGGTGTTACCATTCATGCACACAACAATCTGCAATATAGAAAACAAAATGACATAATCGTTACAGAGCTGGAAATTCTGTTTCAGTGGGCTAACGCATCCTTTGTCAAGTATCCAGAGACTGGTATGTTAAACAGAAGCGTCATGCTTTGGGGTATCTTTTATTTAGGGTTCAAAAAATGTACTGCTGTGTCTGCACTGATCATTTGTTTGTGATTAATCTGTATGGGACCCATGTGCCATACTCTACGCCAATGTCCCTGATGTGGTTTTCCCCACATGGAAACCATCAGCCCAGCTTCAGTAGCCGTTTTCTTTCAGATCTGTGATTTTAAAATGTTCGTTTAATTTTTATGAGCAGTGTAATAATATTTAAAAAGGCTAAAGCTAACAGTGAAACTAATAAAGACTCAAGCAAAACGAAAGATTTTGCAACGATAAAAACTAAGATGAAATTATAATGATCACTAAAGTGACAGCAGGTCATGAGTTAGAGAGTTTGCATAGTTCAGAGGAAGATGACAACATGGCAGTAGTTTCTGACTTCAGTGTGATCAAGTCAACTTGAACGGTAATGAAAGGTGTGTGTGAGCAGCTCACAGGTGCTCCTGTGTGTCTCCTGTTTACAGCCTGACTGTAAATAATAATCTCTCACACTGAGCTGAAATGGCATCACTGCAAATAAACTTTGTAAATAACATAAATACATTTGTGCATTGTTTTAATTGTATTGAAGACCATCTCATTTACTATCTTACAATGAATTCAGGAAATGTGTCACATTATATTTTGCATTGTTAACATAAAAATAATGAGTCCAAGTCTCCTCCCAACAGTTGAGAAGAGACTTGTTAATAAATGAACAATGGAACACTCGGATTGGTATTCAGATCCGACAGATGTTAAAATCCAAGCTATCAAATTGCAACTGGAACACGGTGGATCGGTGCATCCTTGCTCTGCACATGGCAACTAGTGACTAATAACCAACAACTTTTCCTTCTACAAAATAATGACAACGGCAGTGAAAAGGAGCAAAACTCAGCCAAGCAAGTACAGCACAGGTGTGTGTGTGTGTGTGTGTGTGTGTGTGTGTGTGTGTGTGTGTGTGTGTCAGCGTGCACGCAGCGTGTGGCACACTGACCCAAATGCAATCGAGTCTAAGCCATTTCGTACAAGACACCCCTTCATGGCACCACATTCGCCACTGTGTCAATAATCATACTCTTGTAAAATTATTTTCATAAGTAAAATCGCAGAAAAAATTATTTGTATGACACTCATGAGCTGATATTCTGGGACTACTACAGAATCCATCCATGAGCGTAAAGGCGCAAATAATGCGTATTAATCCACACCCCGAGGCTGTGTGCTGGGCAATTCGCACTGTCACTGAAAGAAAGAGGTGTGTGTGGAATGCAGAGCGGCGTCAGTAAAACCCGCAGGGACCACTGTTAATGAAGTATTTTACGGCGTAGCAACTGTCAATCATTCTGATGAACAAAGCCTCAGCCTCTTGTTGCCATAGAGAATCCACGGAGTGCCACTGAGTCTGTACCCTACATTTTTATCCACGAATGCAAACTCATTGTCACTCTTCCAATTACAATTAAGCATTACATTTAATCGTTCAAGAAAACACAATGATCATAGAGGTTTAAGTCATTAAAGCCTCCTTACCTCGAACAAAGGAGGGGTGCCCTTGTCGGGAAGTGTGCATCCCAGTAATTCAGCCAAGAACTTTGCCATAGAGATGAAAAGTGTGCCACTCAAATATTCCCGAAATGAACTAGAGCCCGAATCAACAGGCGAGTCCTCTTTCTGCCCGCTTTGTGAACTTATTTGTGGCGTTCAAGGACCCTGCGAGCATCCCTCGCTTCTTCACCTACAGCAGTCCGAGACGTACCGCTGGATGAGAGGGGCTAAATTCCGCTTGACAGCTTACAGCGCAGGGCAGCCGCTGGATGTGGAGCTTAGAGCCTTTTAGCTTTCGTCTCCAAAATCCTCTTTCAGTGTCGGTGAGTGGACTCACCATCAGCAAGCAGCTGTGTGGAAAGCTGCAGGTGGGGCAGGACTGAGGGGGTGTGGGCGGGCCAACGAGCCGTCAGGTGGTTTTCATGGACCGGGGTTTTCCCCAGTTCAGGAAAACTGGAGCTGAGAGATGAAATGAAGGTTAAATCAGCAGTTTGTCTCACTTCGGTTTGGTTTAACGTGTTTCAAATCAATAACTGTTGAAGACTGATCCAGGATAGTTATAGTCGATATTTCAAAGGCTGCCACTGCCCAAGTTTGTGCTTGGACTCTACATCACAGCTAAAACATTTTTTAAAAAAAATCAGTTTCAAAGGGAGAATCCAAATCTCCCGAAGTACTCCAGAAACATCTGGTCAACTTGCCAAGTAATTATTTTCTGCACTGTGTCCAAAGGCGTTTCCCGGTTTTTTTGTTGTTGTTTTTTTAAGTGGTACAGCAAGTCAGAATGTGTTCAGAAACAAATGCAGTGTAGAAAATTGACTTAAAAAACACTGAGGCATGCGTGGCACGCCCAAAGTCAGGTCACAGCTGTTGGCATTTGGAGTCATTCTGGCTGGTCCTTAGTTTTTGCAGCCAGGTTGGAGATGTGAGTGCACGACCGAGTCCAAAAAGTATTTGCCAAAAATGATTGTGAGAATTTAAACTACTCTAAATGACTTGTTGATCTGTCAAAAATAGGTCAAACATATCTCTCATGAATGGTATCGAGTCACTCTGAGTCAGAAAGAACATTCCCATCACAAAGTAGAAGCTCCAATCAGTTTCAGTGATAAAATTGTAAGAAGTATAACATTGAAGTTCTATAAACATAGTTTAAGTGACCAAAAAGAACAGGATTGATTATAATGTGGATACAATTAAAAGTTCATTCAAAACAGGCCATTTCTTTATTTTGTGTATAATCATGTTCACTACAGTCTATTTACTAATATAAGGTATTAGACATAAAATACCACATGTCTGGGTGTACCCTGGCTCACAACACAACCCTGAACTGGATAAGCAGAAGATGGATGGATGGAAAGTATAACCGTAGAGTGGAAATGGTTTAAAATGTCAATGTTTTTGTCTTTCATCAATCACTGGAGTATTTCTATAAAACATCACAGCCTTACCTCACTGCATTTTTCCATTAGGGGTTAACAAATCATTTGTAATGCTAGCAGTCTATCAAACATGCAAAATGATCAAATTAAACCATCACCAGTGGTTTTAGGTCAGCGTGTTGCAGACTGTTTAGTGAATATTAACAGGCTCGTGGGAACTAGATTGTAAAAACCACAGGACCAACTGAAGATGCTGTGAGCAGGAGAAGAGAGTTTAGCATTCCCAGATTATTTCCCCTCAGTTTCATGCATATGTTTGTCTCCTACTGCTAAAATGAGTTTTGTAATATTCATCAAAAACTCAGAATTATTATTATTTTCAATTTTTTATTTATTTTTTCACAGTTTCAGGTGCATCTAAAGAGATGATTCAAGTCCAGGGTCATTAAAGTTTCAGCATTAATATGACAATAAATACTTGGGCTTATATTTACGGTCGTTTTACACTTGATCCTCACAGGAGTGAATGAGGAGAGAAAACAGGAGGACACAGAGCCGGGATCATGTGCCACAAAGAGGACATCTTATTCTGTAAACCACGGCAAGAAAGGCAAAGGTCACGTAGCAAATATTCTTTACCAAGTGAGAGAACGTCACTTGAAATTCATCTTTTTCTTAGAAGAAATGTCAGTCTCTCGCTTAAATCACCTTGAGAAAGCGGAGCTTCTCTGAAATGCAGCAGGCGTCTGTTCTTAGCACGCTCACGCACTGCAGGTATGCTCTTATTCTGTCAAACATTTTTCCTTTGCTCCTCCACCCCCATTTCACATCTCTCAAGGTTTGTCCTCTGTAGTCTGAGGTTTATATGTGTTTGGTTCGCAGTTGAGAGGTCAAAGTTGAGAGTTTATCATGTTAAGCCGACAAGGATAGACAGGTAAAGTTCCACAGAGCAGGGATTATTTCCAGGCAAGTAGCTTAACAGTTCAGAATGTTCATTTTTTGTCTTATAGTGACCCTTAGTGCAAGCCCTCAGTGTAATGGATGTCTCGTTATGATGGGATGCATGAACAAAGTCTCTGTGGAGCCTGTGGAAGTACAATGTCCTCTGTCTAATTATGGAGCTGAGTGTTGTGGCTCTACAGTGTTTCACAAGGGCAACCAGACAAATGCCCTGAGTTATCATCAGAGTTTATTTGAGGGGACTTTTGAAATGCTGTCTGAGATCAAAACCTAAGAACTCAATGGTGATGCCTTCTGTAATGTGTCCTCACTGCTCACTCAAGCGATCAAGTGACATTTCTGGTCTCATAATAAATCCAATAACACTGCTGTAGCTCTTCAGTCCTGAAGCTCACCCTCATCCTCCTGGGTCCAAGGATCCAAGGGTCAACGTCCTTGGATCCAGGGTGTTCACGTTGTTCCTTCGGATCTAGATTTGGATTCTAAATGAATGATTATTTGGTATTATTAGTGGTTTTTGGTTTTTAGATCCGGGACACGCTGGAGAGATTACATCTATCGGCTGGCCTGGGAAAAGCTTGATGTTTCCCCGGATAAACCGAAGGAGGTGGCGAGAAGGAGGTCTGAGCCTCCCTGCTGCTGCCCCCACGACCCAACGTCAGCTAAGCAGAAGAAAATGCCTTTTATTTGTTACTTTAGATTTTAACTTTTATTGTGGTTTTCACAAATTTACGAACAGCGTGTATCGTTCATAATGCACGGCACAACGGGCCACACTTTTCAGTCGCACTTTATCAGTTTTTCAGTTGATTTGTCATATTTTAGTAATATGTGAGCATCTTTTGCAGTAACATGTTTTCATATCATGTTTAACATCGGTTTGGTTTTTTCTTCTTCGTTGTCTTTCTTGAGTGTAACAAGTGAATAATGCGATGTGCCGCACGTTCAAGCGGCACGATTTATTATTGAAGAACATAACGGTTTAAAATGCCTTTGTTATTAGTTTTTTTCATTAAACAGTTCTCAAATGTAACTTAATATCCCAGTGTTTCTTAGTTTTAGTCGGTTAGTCGGCAAGGAAATTAGTGGACAGGAACGTCTGTAGTTTTTAGCTTGTTTATTGTTTACATTTTCGTTCTGATGTATACTCCAGTTTGTGTTTGTAGTGATTTTGTTCCCAGAGTGGTTTCAGTTAAACCTTATTGTGTCTGTTTCTCTGTTTGCCTATTGATTTGACTGTTTAATAGCTGTCGTCTGTGTCTTGGATTTAGTTTAATTTCCCCTTGAATCATCTCCTTGATTCTATGCACCTGTGTTTTTTCCAGCTGTGTCCACTTTCAACTAGCTCTGTGTACATTCATAGCGATGTCTTCCCCCTTTTTTTTGTCAGAGTGTGTGTAATCCTCCCTCTGTGCTCCTGCTCATGTGTTTTTGTGGATTTGTTTGCTTTCTGGGCTTTTTGTTTCATGGATTTTGTAAACACTTTGTTAGATACAGTCTACCTCCAGAGTATCTATTTGGATCATAAATCACAAAACACGACACCCTCCTTTTAAAGTCTTAATTTGTTCTTATTAATTTCCTCCTAATTTAAAAACAAGAAAAGAAGAAAAGTGTTTTGTTTAGATATTTGAACTCCTTCTATACACAAAGTCTGATTTGCACAGACTGTTTTCTATTTAAAAGCAGGTGTGGTCTAGTTCAGTCGTCTGCCTGCACAGCTGCAGAGTGCTCCATGTGTACCCTACCGCTTGCTTCCTTGTCCATTTGTATTTCCTGTAACGAGGTCCTGCTCACCTTGTAGCAGCGTCACTAAGGAAAATTACGCTCCAATTAGTGCCGTCATTTTTTCCAATTACACTGACTGTGATTAAGATTTTTGTCTTTCTTCACACTCTCTGCATTGTGTTACTGTTTCTGTCTCCATAAAACTGAAGTAATTGGTGGCCCTGTAATAGCCTTCATCTATCAGATCTGTCTAGAGGCAATCTCAGCCACCCATTAAGGGACCGTTAGCACTGAGCCAAATGACTCGGACATTTCCACATTACAATCCACTCTAAACATACATACTGCACACATGCTGGGGACAGGGTTCACTCTGTTCTCATTTAAACTCGTCATTTAAGCACCACTTAAGTGGTAACTTGTCAGAACGTCTCGGTGTAGGAGAAGAGAGCAGATGATAATTTTAGTGAAAAAGCACATACAACGGGACTCTGCTCACCTGGAGGTTTTAGTTTGTTTTAAATCATTCATTTCCAAAATCGAGAAACGAATCCAAACAGCTTAAAAAGAACTTTCACGTTTTCCAGCAAATTTCTTTGGAATTATAAAAGAGTGACATTACTCACTGATTAATGAAAAGACAAGACAAGATTATTCTGGAAGACCATGCCAAAGATCTGGAGACAAATGGGGGATAACAAAAATAATACAATGCGCTGTGAACTTCTAAAAGCAAACTGGATGAATTATAATGACATTGAGGTATCAGCAGCTATTGTTTGGAGCAGGACTGATGTGCAGATATGGCCAAATGTTTTGCTACACATTCTAGAGATAGTAATTTAAAAATTGGACTCATTACAATGTAATTACAGCAGTTCAAACTGGCATTGTTGTTATCAACAAAGTCAAAATCAGCCAATAAAATGGCAGGTTTGCATTCGTGTGATTCAAATGACTTTGATGTGACTACCTGCTGTTCCACCTGCTGCCTTGGCTGAACACTACAGTACACAAACACACACACATACAAACCTCCCACACACCAAAAACCAATTAGTCCATTTTTGAGATGAGTAAGCCGGATTTATCATCTAACCTCCAACACAAAAGCACCGAAGCGACAGCATGAAACAAATGGTGCAATCAGCCTGCGTGAACCGTGTCGCTCATTGACACCCCACTGCTGTACATGATGTTAATAATGCTGTTTAATGATATGCTCCGCGTTGGCTGGCAAACGTAGCTCCATATGTTGTTACGGCTGTGGGGCGCAGAGAAACTACATGAGCTGCACAGCTTCAGAGCATGGCCCCTGCTGGGATAAACAAATACATGTTCATATGTGTGTGTGTGTTTCTGTGCATGTGTTGGCAGGCAATACTCTCTGGAGTACTGCCTTTGACGCGTCTCCTGCTTTGTTTGTGTTTTCTTCTGTGGTGAAGGGAAAATGCAGCGGACGTGCTTCAAGCATGTCAGAAGTTCTCTTCTGAGAAAATCCTTCTCAACCATCAGTGATCTGCTTGCTCAAAGTTTCAAAGGGTGATGCATCTTTTTCATTTCTTGCATGCAGTTTTGGTGCACTCATACTCAGATCCAGATGTGGAGTCCAAACTAAAGTGTTCATGAAGAGTATTGCCAATAAAAGCCAGCAGATTGCTGCATCTGCCCAAACACTCACCATTTACTCTCTGAGCTGGAATGAAACTGTTAAAACTGCAGGTTAAATCAGAAACGTAGAATGTTTGCGTTTAAATTAAAAGCTGTCTTACTTCAGAAATCAACTTTTTCTGAAATTGAACTGCTCCATTCCTGTTTTTGTTTTTTTCTTGAACTTCACAGTTTTGTGCAGTAGTTTAAGTGCTCGCAGGCAAGTCTGCATTTTCCATGCAAACAGCAACCAAAGCAACTTGGTAGCGACCAAAGTAATTACAGGGAGGTTTTCTTTGGAGCACCTTGTAGGTCTTTGCGACCAACTTAATTCACACCAGTGACTGCCAGAAACCTTCTTACCCACCAATCAGTAATGTCACATTTGTCCCTTGATCCGCGATTGTCGCTCCTTGGTCTGTGTGACTGCACAGCTTTTGTAAATTTTAAATGATTTTAAATGATAAGATCGCCTTTTCTGACACCCCCATAGTGCAGCTTGTTAAATTTATCATCCATGATGGTAACGCAGCTCATGAGGTAAGATTTGTCATTAGGACTGAGGAGTTTTATGTGTCCCCTGTGAGTAGCCAGCTGAGTTAAACATCTAGCTATATATGTGTGAAATGAGTTTAATGCTAATTATAGTCAGTGAAATGTGTTGATGCTGCAGGACTTGTGGTTTTACAGCCTTGCAGTGCCGGCACTGAGCAAATAAGAACAAAGACACAAGCTGAGTCTACACATAAACACAAACGGGGGCCTGAAGCTCTATCCTCTCCTGTAATGTACATTCAGTTGCCCTCCCAACCCCCAAACCAATTTCCTTTTTTTATTTAGTTATCTACTTGTTCCATTATTCATGTTAATGTGCCTTGCATTTGGCTGTGTATTAATGTCAGTGCACATTGCTTATTTGACACAGAGCTTCAAAATAAATTAACTTTAATGTGAGCGTGTATCTAATGTGAATGGATGGTGTTAATTCTCACAGGCTCTAATGCTCTTTTCTTTTTTTTTTTAAAAAAAAAAAGGTAAGTGTATTTAAATAAAAGAAAGTGCGTAAATTCGGGTTTCTGTGTCTCTTAAGGCAAACTGAGTCTGCCCACTGAAACTGACGTGATGAATTATGTTTATAAAATAAATAAATAAATATCTTTAAGTTTGGATGAGTCTTGTTTGAAGAAAAATTACCCTCTCTGTGTTTTCTGAACCGTTTAGGATTTTTATATATTATTCTTTTACGAGCTAGAATTAAAATGCCAAGAGCTGGTGTGACAAAGGAGATGGATGCACTTGGAAATAAGACACACAGTAATGATGTTATAGCTGCAGCTTCACCACATCTTTTGCAGCTTTATACAAGCCGACATCTCATTGGTTAGGGAAGCCCTGTTTTATATTCTCATCCTGAACATTTTTCCCTTTGCCTTATGGACATAAGGGAGAGACTCTATTAGTTTAGTAGTTAGTTTAGTACTAGTAAAATGTAGCTGTGACCATAAACTCATCTGGGAAGTGTTTGCGGATGTCATAAAATCAATGACCAATAATTTCATTTTCTAACTAATTTGCAGTTAGAAACTTATTTTGTGCAACTAGAGGCGTCGCCACCTGCTGGCCATTAGAAAGAATGTGGGTTAAAGGCTTCAGTTTCAAGAACTGGATGGTACTAAGCTTAGAGATCAGGTGACCCCGAACCCTCCCTTAGTTACGCGGCAATAGGCCCATGATGCACTGAGTGTTTCTTCTAACTCTGGTCTCTTCACTCTCTATGTTTATACACCACGTTGCATGGCTTTTGTGCTGTGCCCTCACCCCCGACCAGTAGTGACAGAAGGCTGCCCTCCCTGAGTCTGAGGGTTTTTTCCTGTTAAAGGGGAGTTTTTCCTTCCCACTTTCACCAAAGCACTTGCTCATAGGGGGTCATATGGTATTTGGGCTTTTCTCTGTATTATTGTAGGATCTTTACCTTACAGCATAAAGCACCTTGAGATAACTGTTTTTGTGTTTTGGTGCTACATAAATCCCATTTGAACTGACTTGGACTGAATACCTTTTGTCTCTGACTTTATTGTTCTGAGCTTAGCACCCTCTGCACAAAGTAATACACATACCATACATATATTGGTTATAATCTAAGGGCAGAAGGATGATCTTCTTACTATGTTGGTCTTTCTCCATGGAATAGATCCCATTTGCTCTTTTAATTTCAATGCATTAACTTTCATTTTAGCAGGGAGTTAAACACCAGAGTGCGCTGGGTCCAGATGTACAACATTACTCTCGTGTGTTATTTTTTTTGGCAAATAGAGAAAGCAGAACTCCCAGAGAAGGCTCCACACAGACAGGAAACACTGAGCCGCTATGGTACCGGAGCACAATGCTGGGATCAATATTTTTAGGTTCACAAAAACAAGATCTGACTGAACCACTTTGGTGGTGGAAACAACATCCATGCTGGTGGTCTGCCTCATAACTATGGTGGAGTCTTTGCTATGGAACCGTGATTGTTTTTACATTAGTAGGTGTTATTTCAAAGAGCTAAAATTTGTTGATATTTTTAAAAATTTAATAACAGTTTACATTATTTGTAGCTAGTTTGGATAATTAAGCAGAAGTGCTTGTCTTGTCTCACAAAGAGAATAAATGGCTTGCAGACATGAACATCCTGGCTCTCCAACCTTTCCTTCCACAGAGCAGCTGATTTGTAAAACATTCATATAGAAATAACAGAAGTCAGTGCTGCAGCGGTGAAAATAGGAGCTAGTTTGTAAAAATAAATTAAAAAATGTATTAAATATGAAATAGAGGCCTAATGAAGACAATGATCAGTATGACAAGTGTGCTCACACATGCACACACCCTGACACACTGACACTGCCTTTGCTCTCTCACACAGCCCTCCTTCTGTTCACTGCAGCAGCAGCTTAATGTTGCATCAAAGACCCAGCCGTTCACAGAGGAGCCTCTAATGGAGGTTTTTTTTCTTCAGCATTAATGCAACGTGCCAAGCTGCCGCTCCATCATTAACCCTGTAAACTACTTCACAACTCCTGAGTGTACCAAGACGAAAGAGACAGCAGAAAATAATAGAGAAGAAATATAGACAGAGACAGAGGAGAGGAGACCAGCCACCGTGACCGGCTGCACTCTCTGCACTGCAGTACAACACAGGGTGTGATTTATCCATCAGCTGGCCAGGGGGGAACTGAGCGTCACCATTAGCAAATGAGCCCTAATTCACCCAGACTGCAGAGAATGTGCTTCCTCTCTCTTAGTTTTTGACTCGCACCCCAAAGCCAAGTGCCAGCGCTGCTCTCTCTGAAGCCGAGTTGATGACTGCAGATCCCTGAAGAGATATGTTTATATTTAAATGGCAAAATCCTGGCATCGTGTGTCAACTGACAGTAATATGTGAAAGTCTGTGGGAGCTGGGAGGAGGCTGGGGTAGAGTACTGCTACTAATCATGGTTTCTTTCAGCAGCACGAAAGAAAGCCCAACGATGATACCTGTACAGTAATTATGTCCTACAGTAAAGTATCAAAGATATATGTTGCCATTTAAAAAGGAAGGATTATTGGTTCTTTCTGTCCAGCGTAGAGCATCTGTTCACTCATTTGCACATAAACATCTGCAAGTGAAAATTGCAAAGGTTGATGGAAGCAGGGCAGCACTGCACACGAGCAGAATAGCAGCCAAATTTAAATCAGGTACGGGTTATAGTTCTTTCTTTACGAGAGGATTTTTTGGAACATTTCGATCACACCTTAGAATTTCTAGAAGTCCAGACTGGGCAGTTTGGGCTCTTCAAAACTGCAATGCCTGAAACGGCATATTTTTATGGTTAAAGCCAAAATATTCTCCCACAGGATGCACAGAGAAAAGCTCAAGGCGCTGTAACACAACCATTTTTAAATGTCCAGTCACATCATTCACCAAAAAAACATCAATATCAATAGTGTGTTTAATATGCATTAAGAAGGACAGTGAAGAAAACATGAGGGCTTTTATAAAAGCTAAAAGTGCAGAGAAGGATCCAAATGTTTGTAAAAAGCAGTTGAATAAAACAAGAGTGACAGAGAAAAACCAAAAGGTCACTGCCAAGGCGACCTGCGGATAGCAGAGCTGGACCAAAAGGAGGAATCAGAAACATGAGGGATAAACTAAAAGGTATCAAAGAACAAACTACAAAATAAAGTGAGCCAAAGAAAAGAAAACCACACGTTCAAATCAACAGGGAAAACATGATACAAGGGAGGACTCAAATAATATCCACACACCAGAGAGATGGGAAACACCAAGGGACACAAATCTGACTAATGAGACAAGAGAGGCAACGCACACAGGACTAGGGACTATCACAATAAAACAGGAAGTAGCAAGCACAGAGACCAGGACTGAGACATGAAATTGACAGAACTAAGCAGGGACATGACTGGGGAGACAGAACTGAGTTCCACTAGAGATGCTGAGGACAAACACATGGACAGGACTAACATATTCAAACAAGGTTTGAACTCCAGACTGAGACAGAGTCCAGCCCCTCTCCAGGAGACTGGTTCCAGAGCTCAAGCCATGCGTAGAGGTGAGCCCGACTATATCTAGCCGGTACCTCTCAACCTCACGCACTAGCTCAGGCTCCTTCCCCACCAGAGAGGTGACATTCCATGTCCCTATTGCCAGTCTTGGCAGCCGGGTATCAGTCCGCCAGGGCCTCCGCTCCTGGCCGCCACCCGGCACACAATGCACCCAACCCCTATGGCGCCTCCTGCGGGTGGTGGGCCTGCGGGAGGATGGGCCCATGTCTCCTCTTCGGGCTGTGCCATGGGCCCCATGGACTAAGGCCCGGCCACCAGACACTCGCCCTCGGGCACCCTCCCCGGGCCTGGCTCCAGGGCGGGGCCCCGGTAACCCTATCCCGGGCAGGGTAAACTGTTCCCTCGATGTTCTCTTCATAAGGGTCTTCTGAACAAGAAACCATGAACAAGAAATATAGATAAGAAAACTTAAAAGCACTAGAAAATACTAAAATCAAGACTAAACAATAAAGAGCTTGAACTTAAGTCATCTCTTAAATCCAGAAATAAGAATCACGAGTCAAAGACGTGGGACCATGACATGAGAACTGCTCAACCAGTGAGGAAGGTGTGAAGGAACACAACAAGTAAAACTATCCGGCATGCACAACAACCTAACTGATCATCAGGATGTTATGAAAGATGCTTAAATCAAATTCAAAATGCTGAATGGATGTTTTATTTGATTTATTTCTATTGTTTATTATGTTCCATTTGACATTTTCTGATATCTGTGAGAAGGAGAAAGGCTGATCAGGACCTCAGATGTTGTATTTTAGAGATGAAATCAAAGTAACACTGTATCACGCACACACACTTTCCCTTTTCATGAAATTTGCATCGAAGGGATCTTGGGTCTTGATTAAAAATTCCCATCCTGGGCTGGTGTCTCCCTGTGCGTGAGATACAGGCAATTTTTCGGGTAGTGGAATGAATTTTGATTCATTCCATGCATCGAGTGAAACCAGATGGATCCCTCCTCTACATCCTATTCCCCGCCGGCCCGCTGAATGACAAGCATGAACACAGGCACATACACAAACCACGAAACACGTCAAACCGAATGTTATCAGGACTGGCCCGGACGCAAGAGGACTGTTATTAGAGCTTACATACACACACAGATGCAGACACATACATTTCATCTCCCAACACATCTGATGTGAGATTTATGCTTTCAGCTATCTCGTGTCAGAAAGGAAAGGGAAATGGAAATGTCAGATACTGGCGTAAACACTGAATTCTCACTTCTGTTTGGTTTTGTGGATTTTCGCTCAAGTCTTCGTGGCCACCAGCGTTCGACCGTAACACAAACATCAAATGTTCTTCAGTCACTCCATCATTCACACTACTGCGTGATCCTGACAATAGATATGAAACAAAACCAGCTGAGATTAATGAATAAAAAGAAATCTATTAACAGAAAAACTCAACATAAGACCTCCAAGCACATCCAAGACAGGACACAGAAGAAGGTTAAAGAAAAACAAAATGTGAGCCTTTATTGTAGTCCAAAAAAATAGATAATCAAGACAGTTATATAGGAAATGAAGCATAAGGGACAAAAACTATACAGTAAAAACACAAAGGACCACTTGTAGAAAGATACAGATGGGAGCAATTAACCACAGGTCAGAAGAATGAGCGCAAACAGTCACAAAAGAAGGAAATAAACCACGACACAGGAGAAAACTAATCTCCGGTGAAACTCACGAGCAAAGGACAAATAACAAACACCAGGACCGACACTAAACATGACGCCAGAGACGGGAAACAGAATGAGGGAGGAGAAAATACGCTGGCAGAAACTAATGAAAACCACAGATACCTACATTTGGTCTCACAGTAGCCATCGCGTCACTATATTGTTTTCCCTGCCAATGACAGCGTCTGCCTCAAATGAGAGCAGATTTTTGGGGAAACTAAGCATTTTCAGTTCAAATATAATATAACAAAAAGGTAATTTAAATGTAACTGCAAAATCCAAAAATAAACCAAATTAAAAGGAGACTTGTAGAATTCAAATAATCTTATCAGTGGCAAATGATATTCATTGGATCTGTAAGATTTTTGTGTGTTATTTAGAATAAATGTCCAGATGTTTTCAAAAAAATTTAAAAAAAAAAATGAAATGAAGAAAAATGGCACAAAAAGGATCTTATCCACCCCAAAAACATTCATTCAAACAATAAAGGTTTTTGCTTTTTTAACACTTCATCCGTCTCCAGGCATTATTACCTCCATCCTCCCACCTACAACCAATCAGTTTCACACATATAAACCCAGAGCTGAATGAAGCAAGAGACATAATCTAACTGAAGAGGGTCAACAATGCTGCAGTGAGCTGTCTTCAGCATAATCACTTCCCATCATGGCTTCATCTTGTTTCTTCCTCCCACTTCTCTGAGGAGACTTCTTTTTTTTTTTCTCTTTTAAACACCATGCGGGTCAATTGCATTTGACTAGGCGGCGTAATGAGGCGTGACACATCTGATTTTTCACACAACAGATAAAACACTGTGGACGTTAGTCTGCGTTGGCAACTGTCACCTCAGGTTGTGAGTTATTTGTACAACTGTACAAATTGAAGTTATAAGATTCAAGTCTATATCTTGAGGCGAGATTTTAACGTGACAGATGCAGCTCGATTTTTGGTTTAATACCTTATAAAATAATATAGTAAAGCAGTGGGTGTGGATTTAGCATGCAGGTTGCACAGGTGACTACATGCCTCGAGGCTGAATGCAGCAGCCGGGTTCAGCTCTGACCTGAGGCCCTTTGCTGTGTGTCTTCTCTACAGTGTGCTCTCTAATTAAGGTGAAAAGCCCCTGGAAAGAAAATATTTAGAAAGAAAGGCATTACAATTATTGAATTCCATTTGCCTGTACTGCTGTAATGTTTCTAAATTAGAACTAATTATCTACCTAATGGGCAGACTGAAAAAAACAAAAGAACAAATGTGGCTTTTTTGAAGTGCCTGGCTTTGTCGTGGAAAATGGCAAAAGTGGCAGAGTCATGAAACATTTCCCGAACAGAAATATAAACATAACATTATTGTGGAAAATGACATGAATATGTAAGCTGTGCCTCTAGAACAGAAACTTCACGCTGCTCCACAGCGTCGCCACAATATTCTCCAGTGATGTTCTACTTTCACCATAAACTGTATATAAAAGATGGCAGTAACCACCACAGCGTAACCCACTAGTTCCTGGATGTTTTTGATCCAGTAGTTAACCAACTACATCTGGTAACTGGATAGATGCAATCTGCAACACAGACACACACACACCTGGCTCTTAGTCAGGAGAACTGGAGAGGCAGTACCATACAGCAGACTATATTACCAGGCAAACGTACCATTAGCATTCAGCATGGCCCAGACTGCTGTTTCCTTCCACTAATGGTTTGTAGAAATCACATAAAAAAGCACACCAAACAGCAAAAATGCTATAATTCGGACACAGACCCTTTACTGTTATTTTGAAATATATGTCATCATGTTGTCAGCATCAACTAGCATGAACCGTTTTCCATTAACTACAACAACAGGAAGTTGTTTCTTGGGAAATGTTTTTTTTTTTTCCTCAAAGGCCCATCAAAACTCAGCGGGTGCTGGAAAAGAGTCTAGCTTGACTTTATGCTTTTCTATACAGAGGTTCTTGAATACTACCTCCTTGTGTGGTGAGTAGGGATGGGCACCGGTTCAGACATAGACGGTAGTAACCAGATCGAAAAGCAGCGCACATTTTGGTGCTTTATTTTGTTGTTTTTTATTCCTGAGATGTCACACACTTTGGATTCTAGCCAATCTTTTTACCTTTCCAAGGATAGTAGGCGGGTCCAGGTACGTACGTTCTTTCAGAGCAGAGCTACAGATTAAAAATGCCCAAGGCGAAGCGGTCAAAAGTCTGGCTGTACTTCACAGCAAAAGATGCAAACTCAGCAGCCTGCAACAAGTGCTTTCAGGTGATACTGTGCAGAGGAGGTAACACCTCGAATCCGATGAAACACCTGGCGACGCATAGCGTTTTTTTAAAAGCCCAGAAATGCACCGTATTTGATAGCTTGCTGCGAGACCTCACATCGAGAGAAATGATGAGGATGATGATGCAGCAGCAGCCGTTCTTCTCTGCGTGAGTAGCTTAATGTTGTTCGTGTGTAATTTACGTTGAGTAGGCTAACCACGTTATTACATTAATGCACGTAAGGTGAACTAGCAAACATCATCATAGCTACATGCGGCTGACTTCTTGTTTGATGGCAGATACTCCCTTCAGCCTGGCCAAAAAGGCTAAAATGACCAAAGAAAAAGTGGGAAACAGCTAAACATGAGAGGTTTGTGTTTTTCCATTGTTTAAGCACTGCTTCCAGCCAAGAGTGATACCATATATGCCCTATAGATGCAGAAAAGGCTAACATTGTTATCTTTTTACCAAAAAATAGCTAAACATGAGAGGTTTTTGGACAAAGTTTGTGTTTTCCATTCTTTAAGCACCGGTTCCAACCAAAGGAGGTATGTTGTATCAACAGAAAAGGCTAACTTGGTTATCATTTTTGCACAAAAAAAGAGACTGCTAAAAATAAAAACATAAGAGATTTTTGGACAAAGTTTGTGTTCTCCACTCTTTAAGCACCGGTTCAAGCACCGTTTCAAAAGTACCGGTTTGGCACCGGTATCGGATGAAACCTAAACTATACCCATCCCTAGTGGTGAGAGGATTTACAGATATGTATTAATATGTTTGGTGATAACACCGTGGTGAGATGTCCCGCCTAAAAATTGCACAAAGTTATTAACTGTGTGTCTTGTATGTGTTGTTGTTTCGAGTTTTTGTTTCTTTATTTCTTTTTTAATTTGTTTGCATGTCAAACTAAGCTAATGAGCTGCTAGTAGCGTACCTTAATTACTCCTTTAATTTTCCGTGTTTTTCATCTTTTCCGATGCATCTAGTGATCAAGATCCAGGTTATAATCATGCTAATTCATTTGGTGCTTCAAAAAACTAACACACATTAATCTCTAATGTCAGTCCATGAAAATAATTTAACACTATTTTTATTAAGTGCAGCTAAAATTACTCATTTATTTATTTAGCTTCAACTTGCTGCTTAATTGGTAACCAGTGAGAGTGTGTAGGACTGTAAGTCATTTAGCTGAGTAGCTTTTTATTCCAAGTACCTTTTAATGATTTGAGCAAATATTTTGCTTTTCTTTTAGCCTTGTTTCTGCCTCGTTGCATATTATGTGAGCAACACAGCAGCAACCTGCAACATTTTCCGTTTCCTTGTAACCTTAATGGAAAGCTTTTATTCCTGACAAGTATCTGCTGCTATCTCTGTTCTTATATCTAAATAATTCAAATTTTTAAAAAAAAACTGTGGGAAATGAATTCAAACTAACTTTCGGAGAGTTCCTGTCACATTTATTGCTAGCACCTCTTTCACCTCTTGTGGATCAAAGAAAAACATTTCCAAAAATAAAATGCAGGTCACACTTGTGGAGTTTCACTCTGTGATGGGGATCCTAATTGTGTCGATGCGGTCTCATTTGCTTCTAATTTGAATATGGAGGCTTAACTCGTAAACCCATGTGATGTTCTCCGAAAGCCAAGTCTTCTGCACTCTGCATCACCTTTCACATTAATTCATTGGGGAGTGTGTTTGTGTTTGCTCAGTCTCTCGTGGCTGACCGGTACTGTCCATTTCTCATCACTTTTATCTCTGACATCCACTTTGAACACAGCCAGCCAATTAAATGTGGCACAGTTATTAAATAATCGACCTCGCTTCCACTCTTATCGCAGCATTCCTGTTGAGGATAAATCAGTAGCAGCTTCACTTGTGAACTCTGTGGAAGTTTATTTCCTTTAGGAGTATTTGGCTTTGAAACAAGCTTCTTGTCAGTGTCACACAGTGAGATGAGTTTAAGACACAACAGCCATTTATTCAGTGCTGCTTACAATATACCTAAAAGCTGCAGAGGCCGTTTTAGAGGCCTCTGTGGGAGAGGTGCTTACTCTGAAGAAGCAGACAAAACCCAGGATGGATAAGAGCAGCATTTATTAAAATGGTCCTGTGTGAATGTGATAAAGAATAATGTTTTGATAGTAATTCCCTGAGGCACTTTAGACCTGACACCTGACAGTGATTTGATCACATTTCTGAATCTGCTGTGTTTCAAGACAATTTAAGATCTTATTTAAAAGATGTTTGACTATCATTGGATTTTTCTTCCTACTGTGCATTCAGGAATTTGGGGAAAACAAAACAGGCTCAAAAGATTCTGTTTATAAAAGCTGATTGTGTCTCAGAGAAACAGCCAAGGTGTCCTTTGGCCTGGAAGTTGTGGCTATATAGACATGATCTTCTTCCCAACTTCTCACGTATGATCTTTATCCTTAAGCGTCACACTTTTAGCATTCAGCATTAATATTTAAACATCAACATGAATTCTTTGGCAACAGACACAGGAAGTAGATCCTCGGATGTGCTTTCTCAATAAGGGGGCAGATGTTTAGCTACCACATTAGGTCCTGGAAGATGATGGCTCCACTAGGCAGGCATGCAGGAAGATGGGAACTGGTGGGGCAGGTATTAACCTGAAGTCCACCAACACTGTTTTGTCACAGTGCTGTTGTCACTGCACCTGGTCACCACGTTGTCAACGTCCCTCCCATAGCCAAATTCATCTCCACCTGAGATGAGCCTGGTGAGTGTGGCGTCATCTGCAAAGTTCTGGAGTTTGACAGATTGGTGTCTACAGATGCAGCAGTTGGTGTAAAGGGAGAAGAGCAGGGGATAAAGTACAGAGCCCTGAAGGCAACTGATGCTGATGCACTGAAAGTTTGAGACATGCATAGCCAGTCTCACATGCTACTTCCTGTCAGACAGGAAGTCAGTGATCCATCTGCAGATGGAAGCAAGCACATTCACCTAGGAGAGCTTGTCAGGCATCAGAGCTGGGATGACAAGATCATCATTGACTTTGTCATGTGGTGTGAACTCAACCACCTGCATCAGTTGATGTTGGTTGGCTTGACGAGAAAGCCAACACTGATTGCACAGGTGAACACGGTCCGGACATCGAGGTGGTGGACAGATACAGAATCCTGAGGCATCTTCTTAATAATAAACTGGAACAAAAAACAGTCACAACAGTTACAAGAAGGGTCAAAGTCAGCCCAGTCATCTGCTGGACGGGTTGAGGTCTTCTGGGGTGTGCACGACATTGCTAAGGATATTTTATGACACAGTGATAGCTTCCACAGTCTTTTATACAGTTGTCTGCCGGGGAGGTGGCAGCAAGAGCAGAGACCGCAAATGACTTTGTAGACTGGCGAAGCCTGGTTCTGTCCTGGCTGGTGCTCTAGATCACGTAGAGGAGGAGAAGGATATTAGCCAATCTAACATCCATTATGGACAACATATACAATGAATACAGTTGTTATGAAGTGGGAAACCATCCACAGAAGTCAAACCTGTTCTTGTACAAGCTGCACACATTCGTTTAACCCCATAGAGTTGTGTATTTTATTATGTGACGTGGCCATTAGCTGTCCTGTGTCCAGTACTGGGGCAGCTGCTGGGTCAAAACCCTCACGCCAAAGGACACACTGGGCATCATCCCAAACAGTGCGTGTGCACAAATCTGAGTAAACCTTCATAATCCAAATGCCTGTTTTGTCAGATGATGTCATTCTTATGAGGGCACATTGATATAATTGTCCTCACACTGAAAGATAAAGTCCACTGAGATCTCTCAGTAATCTTTTGCAGGTTCTCCAGCGTATTAAAAAATAGGTTTTATTTCAGGCAAGAGCTTTTCAGCAAAGTTCACTGAACATTCACAGCAGTAATCGTATCTGAACCCAGACATATGATGTAAGTCTATCCTCTTAGCTTCACTGTCTTGGCGTAGTGTGGCATAGAAAGTCACTCTGTGTGCCGCTAAAACCCTTCACTGATGCTCTTTAATGATAACGTCCTCTCTCCTGATCCTGTCTTACCCTGCGCTCGCTGCCCTTTTCACAGCCTGTTCACCGGCTGGCCCTCGCCACCCAGATGATCTGATCTTACCCATCAGAGGAGCGTGCAAGGCTTGGATATTTGAGAGGGATTAACCTTTCATTAGTAGACCCTACGTCAGATGCCTTTGCATACAACACACACACACACACTGTGAAACTCGCACACAGCTACGACTCAACTTGCTGCATGAGTGGTGTCAAGATTAAAGAGCAATTACATGCTACTCCACAAATGATAGATTGGAAGTGGAGTCAATGTGATGGTGACCTACTTTGCAGAAAGAGGGAGAAGAGGGAGAGAAGACGGGGGGAGAAGGGAAGAGAGGAGGAGCAGGAAAAGGAAATGAACAGTATTTTTTAAAAATAATGAAATTTGTCTTGACTTTGTGGTCACAGAGGATAAACATGCATGTGTGAAATACACTGTACAATAATTACATGATAATACGATGAGTATAACAGAGAATAAAGAGCTTTGTGGAAAGATGACATTAGTTTCTTTCTTTTTACTGTACACATGGAAGCATGCACTGTGCTGCCTGCCTGCCTGTCCTCAGTTTAGCTTCTCATCTTCTATCTTGTCTATGTCTGTTTGTTAGGTATATGCATGAAGTTTTCACAAGGATCTCACTTCATGCAGAAGCATCTTTGTATCAGGTTTTGCCGCCCCAGGTGAGCTGATGCCTTATTGCAAACATTTTTTACATCTTTGTGAGTGGTTTCACATTTTTCACAAGATTCTTGATTACAGACCCTGATTTTACTACAATGTTCCCAGTTTACTTTTTCTTTTATTCATTGTATGCACTGATCAGAATATCGCAGTCAGATGCTCCAAGATAAAGTCCACTGGCTCCATAACGCACAAAAACTGTAAGGATGCATGTGCAAGTACACAAGACATCAAAATCCTGTAACATAACGCGGTGAAAAAAGATGGAGACTTTATTTATGACTGGATATGTTTGCTTTGTTTCCTGTGGAACTTGCCAATGAGGTACAAAGCACTACACCCATGAGAAAGCTAATTAAACCTCAAATACACTTGCTTAATTATGCTTGCTCTCGGTCAGTCATTTGTTGTGCAAGTGCATGAAATCCATCCACACACACTTTCTAGGCTTTGTGTTGGTTTGTTGCTAAAACCGTTTGTGTGCTTATAATAAATGAGCTGTTGCAGCATGATCTGCCTCAGCCCTGTTTTTGTACACGTACATATATTTGCTGAATTTGCACCGTACAAAATATTGTGGAGACAAGAAAATTGTTACGAGACATTGTGCTTGCTTTATGTCACACAGTGTCACGAACTAGGTTTAATTTCTATACATCATCACTGTTTGCAGTCACTGAATTATGACTGATGGAAAAGAGCTGAACACAGTACATGTGGAACACACATGAGCACATGCAATATTATGAAAGCTTTCCCAGCCTACAGGCACAATATTTTCACCCCTTTGTTCGCTAGAGACGGGAAGGAGCACTGCTAATGGGTTTTTGGTTTCTGTGGATTACTGAACAAGTGGTATGACCTTGTTTTTTTAATTTGTACACATCAGCAGGCCTTTCATTTCAACAATTAGATATCTCCATATTAATATGCAGGACGAGGAACAAGACGTTTGGTACTAGAAGCTTACAAATGTCCATTTGTTGTCTGCTTGTAGTCCCGATGATAGGTTTTCTATTATCTAGATTTGTAAAGAAACAACAGGCAAACGGGAAAGCTTAGCCATTTAAAAGCTGATGTGTTGCAGGTGTGAGATGACATGGATGAGTACTCCATCAATAATGTTTTAGTTGTATCCCACAGTGGAAGTCATACTGTTTTATTTGTACTGTTGAATTGTTTCTTTTGGGTGGAATCCAATTCACACTGTCATGACAGATAAGTGGCTGCTGTACACAGAAGGAAAGTCATATGGATCATATGTTACAGAAGGATGTTCAGTTGAGGAGTATCAGTCCAGGTGAGCCATGATCAGGAAGCAGGAATGTTAGTCACAGTGACAGAAATGATCAAAGTTTAGCAGAAAGAAATCTAGCAGAATTAAAAATAGTCTGAGGGAGAGGAAGAACTTTTAAACGTTGCACTGGGGAAAAAGAAAAGCGCTTGATGCACAGATCAATCCATATTCAAATCTGCTATAGGACCCCAGTCATCTACATGCACGCCCTACTAGTCATGAGATACCCATGAGAGCCAGTGATGTTATGGAATATATGGAATATAAGGCTCACATCCAAATTCCAGCAGCGTGGCACTCTGTGCATAACAAAATGAGAGCTTTATTAGTGAGTGTCAGAGTCACCGTCCATGGATGAAACAGGGAGCTTCCCTTAATACATCAGGAAGATGGTATCCCAGGACGAACAGCTTCAAGGGTGCCTCAGACAGAAGAAGAGATGATGAGGAAGAAGAGACACCAATGACAGCTCGAGAAAGTGGCTGAGATTAAAAAAAGCCTACCAGTGGCTATAGAGAAGACTGGCCAGAAGGATAGATCAGGGGCTTTCATCATGGCAGCACAAGAACAGATTCATGAAGGGGGGAGTGTACCACAGCAGACAGGAATCAAGCTGTGTCAATGTGCTCTTGGGAAAGTCCAAATGCAAGGTGGGACAGCGAGCAGACGCAACCATGTGGCGACAGTAGTGTACAGGGCGATCATGGGTTAGAAATCAATCAGTGCAGGTAAGAAGGCAATGCAAGAACCAGAGCTGGCAGCAACAACAGCAAAGAGCCAAGTGAGAAGATAGAAATGTAACAGATGCTGAAGGAACTGCAACAGATGTGGACGTCCACAGTGATCCAACAGGAGCCTCATGGGCTCTGTCTACACTATCTGACACAAAACATTTATTGAAAACATCTATTTCTAGACGCTTTCTTCCGTTCCTTTCTTTCACATCACAGAGCAAAAATCATTAAATCTCCTTTACACAGATCATGAAATGGTCTCTGTGGGATTTTGAAATTTTATCTCATTACGTTTATTTTCTTTCCATATTAATTACTTCCACCGTATCGAGGGAGGAAGAAGGAAAATAGGGCAAATTTCTCAAGTCTCATTTTCCATTTGGGCGAGCTCTGCAACAGCCAGTGGCTGTAGTGTGCGTTAGCAAAGACTCCTGTGTAATAGGGTTTGAAGTTAAGGCTCATTGCCTCCTCTGTTTCCTTAGTGTGGAACTCCCTGCAGGTCTCCAGTCCAAGTTATACGTTTTAATTTTGCAGAAAACATAAACAAATTGTTGTATAACCGAATAAAGCAAACTGACATTTTTTTTAAATGAAAACTTAGAAATAATTGCTGTTGTATGAGATGTTTACAACGTTTGTTTTGTGTCCTCCGTTTTGCCTTTGGTACAGAAAAGTTTGCTTTTAGAAAATGTTAACAGCCAATTATAACATTCAGCTTCAGCCTGAACCTTTTCTCTCAGTGTCTTAACATTTACAGGCTGCCATGTTTCTACAAGGCTGGCTCTCCAGCTTCCTCTCTCTCTGTGCTCTCAGGTGGAGTTGGGTAGGCCTTGGTGCCTGACCTCGCCCCTGAGTGGGGTGTTCCTGTCGCTGAGCCAGTGTGCGCACCTGTTTTCCATTAACTCATCACCTTTTGAAAATAAAAGGCTAGCTGATACTTTCACTCCTTGCTACATTGTTTTTGCCCTTGTGGTAATGTGGTAATCAGACTCAACTCCAGTGATTATCTTACCTTTAAGCCTTCAGTTGCCTGACCTTGTTCTCGTCCAGCTGAAAAAAGCATTAAAAAACGAACTGTGATTCGAGAAAACTCTGCTGGTTTCCTGGAAAAGTACGAATTAACCTTAAACTTACCTGTCTACTCTTCACCTCCTTCATCTTTGGGAATCTTTGCCCACCCCCTCCACCTGTACATCCATAAAGAGTTATTAAAAAAGGACCAGAATCAATTCAAAAACAGTTCTCCTCTGCCTTGTAAAAAAAGATCAAAAGAAAACAATAAAGATTCTGAGAGCTTGGTTTTGGTCTTGTGCGTTCTGCTTCTGACTCCTCTCTAGCCGATAATTATGAAATGCACTTTTATGGGTTGATGTTGTCTTCGCTTTGGAGCATCCTCCACCTGTACCGTGTCCCACGAAAATTCATCTCAGTCTTCAAGTCACTGCACTGCCACCCCAACTGCTGCATCAAGACGGACACGGGCCACACCGAACTCTTCGCCATCGAGACTGGTGTCAGGCAAGTCTCACCCTTCATGTATCTAATACAGGGGTGTCGAACTCTACGCCTGTCCTGCAGGTTTTAGATATCACCCTGTTTCAACACACCTGAATCAAATGATTAGTTCATTTCCAGGCTTCTGGAGAACTTCAAGACATGTTGAGGAGGTAATTTAGCCATTTAAATCAGCTGTGTTGGATCACATCTAAAGGCCCTCGAGGCCTGGAGTTCGACAACTGTGATCTAATGGCACTCAACTTCATCATGAAGAAAGCCCCGGTCAAGTCAGATGCAGGCATCAAATTGGACAGGAACAGTCGACTCACCGACCTTGATTTTGCAGATGATATATCCCTGCTGGGCGAGAACGGCCAGAGAAGCGGGAAAAGTCAGACTTCCCATCAGTGCTGAGAAATCAAAAACCATGCACATCGGCGACCACGCCGGTATGCCTAAGATCAAGACCGGTGGGCAAGACCTCGAGGTGGTTGAGAGGTTCGCATTACCTCAGCAGCGTCATTGTTTGGGGCAGAGATGCAGACGCCGATGTGAAGAGCCGCGCTGGCAAAGCCTCGGTGGTATTCCAACAAATGTGAAATAGCTGGTCAATCTCGATCAACATCAAGCTTCGTCTGCATGCCTCAATCATCGTCCCAATGGCAATGTACGCTTCTGAAACGTGGAAAGTGTCAGGCAGTATTACCAGGAAGGTGGACGTCTTCCATCAACGCTGCCTTCAAAGGATAATGAAGATCTGGTACTTTGATCACGTCACCAATGAAATGGTGCTGAGACAAAGCAACCTTCCACGCCTCAGCGTGACTATCGCACACTACCACCTTAAACTTGCTGGACACATCATCCACATGAACAACAGCCACAACCCAAAAAAAGTATTCTGGCGCCAGACCTTCCTTGACGACCTCAAAGGCATCTGTTGGCATGAAGCCAAAGAGCTCCCTGGAAATCGTGATGATGGAGAGACCTTGTCGCCCAATACACTTAATAGCATGGGTGGAAAAGAAAAAGATGTTGTCTTGGAAGTCTGTAGCAATGGAATTAAAATATTATCGTTTACATACTTACATTAGGGAGTTTAAACCCATTCAAAGAGTATAAACATCGTGGACGAGAACAGGCCCAATATCTCCAAGGTGTGCTGCAAAATATTAAAAATATTCAGCTTTGTCCTATCATAACTAGAGCTGCCACGATTAGTCGACTAGTCACGATTACGTCGACTATTAAAATCGTCGACGACTAATTTAATAGTCGACGCGTCGTTTGAAGCTTTGTAAGATCACAAAAGACGCAGGAATAAGTAGCAGGATTTAAGAGTGTCATAACGGACTGAGACAGAAGATGGCAGCACTGCATGGACAAGGATACCAGCTGCCGTTAAACCCCGAAGAAGAAGAAGCAATGTGTCCCATAATTCATAGCGCGGCCCAGCGCAGTTGTCAACAATGGCGGCAGCTAGTTAGTTTTAATGTTACTCTTATTATTCTTTCTGGGTCACAAAATAAACGTTTAGCATATTTTCAGGCGAGAATGTAGCTGTGTAAACCTCAAATATCGGCTCAGTTTATCAAGACACCACATATTTTCAAAAGCGCTCCAACGTTTTCGGAGACGTCTGTTACCCACTAGCTCGATAGCTAGCCGGGAGCTAGGCTCACTAGAGCCGTGAGAACACCGGACTCCCTGCAAATCGTTTTCAAACCCACCGCCATCTTTCGCTACTCAGGTTAAACATATATAAGTCACTTAGATAACTTAAAAATGTTATTGTTTGGCTTTTTTTTAGTATTTTATTTGTTCCTGAGTAAATCGGTTTGGCTGAGATTAAAGTTACAGTTCTTACACAGCTGAATAAACGTCAAGCAGACCGGAGTATATTCAGAAGTGTGAGATGCTCGAGAATATACTCCGGTGTCCTGTTATATTTTAGATAGCAAGGAGCAGACGGCTGAGTTTATTAAACTTCACTGAAACAATCTGCAGATGTCATTAAAATTTAATAAACTATCATCTTGTCTTTATTTTTAGTTAGCACATACCTTAAACACTTCAAGCTGTAAGCTAATGATAGTTATATAAGAGCAGCTGGATGCTGGTGCAATAAGCTGTACGTTTTACGTCCAATGGATGCATGATCTGATTAGTCGACTAATCGCAAAAATAATCGGTGACTAGTCGACTATCAAAATAATCGTTTGTGGCAGCCCTAATCATAACAATAAAGAATCTTCCCAAAAATTCCTTGATCCACATCTATAAATCGGTCCGAGCCCTACCTCTAGTAAGACTTTGATTTAAATCCATCCAAAGCTTCTCGAATCTTCTGCAGTCCTGCTTTAAAAAGGCAAACTGACCCAATCACATAACCTCTTTGGTGGCTGTAATAAGACTGGCACTTCATCAGTAAACAGGCCAGTGCCCAGTGTCACCACCATCACCTCCACGCTGCTGTCAGATTCATCTACAGCCAAAAAGACCATGACTGCAACGATTAATGTAAGCATCGCAATGACAAAAGCCTGCTTGACAAGCTCAAGTGCCACCTGAAGTCCAACGTAATAACCGAGTCACGCCCGTTCTTCCATGAAGCTGGATGCAGGTCAGAGTGATGAGTTCAATTTCTCTGCCGCTCGCCCGGCTCTGATCAAAGGAGCATGCCTTTCTCATCTCAACGCCAAATAATCTCCCACAGCATCTGCCTCAGACTGAGCCATGTTGACACTACACAAGCCAGGTGTAATGGAATTGACCTCCACCACCAATCCGCTGCCATTTCACGGATAGACACATCAATAATGTCCTCTGCACCGAGCCGGTGCTGCACGAACTGTAAACTCAGCAGGCTGTA
Organism: Simochromis diagramma; assembly: GCF_900408965.1. Lineage (NCBI taxonomy): Eukaryota > Metazoa > Chordata > Actinopteri > Cichliformes > Cichlidae > Simochromis > Simochromis diagramma. The sequence continues at coordinate 1,782,776 of NW_024387285.1, read as the reverse complement.
AATAAAGGCCGGATGGCTGCAGCACCAGCTCTCTTTCAACATGACTTCTTCGCTGGTAGAAAGTGCATTTTTGCTTTTTCAGTATCTGGATCAGAGATAAGACTTTGATCTGTTTTAACATTAGTTTTTTGTTCTCCTTCATTTGGTAGCAGTGATAAACCTGAATGCTAAGGACTGTTCATTGTTTCCTAAAGTGATGCTTTTATAGTTTGAAATAAACATTTATGTGAGAAGATCAATACCGCTCTCCACTGTGTGCCTTTGAAAGAAAACTCATTTATTAGTCTTTACTGGTTCTGGGACCAAGTCTTTTATTCCATTTCTCACTTTCAGTCTCCGATTAACGGCAGGGATTCATAATCACACCTTGACAGCTCTGACACTTCATATTAGAAAGTGACACGATGAGGAATGAAAGACTCCCACGCTGGCGCCGCCGCTCTGCACCGACACATGACCAGAACATAAATGAGGAGATTAACGACTGGACAGAAATACAGAGCTGCAATTTAGACCGAAGTGAGTCAAAGAAGAAATGATGCAATTATATTATTCAGGTCTGCATAATACAGTAAACCTTTTCAGTTCTCTTGCCTACTTAATGAGACATAATAAGCATAAAACGGTCTTTTGTGTTTGTTTCGCACTCACTCCGACTTTTCTAAAGCTCAGAATACATTAGAGACAACATACTGAGTGACCAGCCATCAGCTGCAAAGCTGTGAGTGATGAGCTGGACTTTAGGCTCCACAGCAATGGTATATTTGTCCCTGGAGTGGAGAATGTTCTGGAGTTACATTAAGTGCGATATAAAAACTTCTGATACAGGAGTTTTAAAACTGACACTCGTGCATTTGGTCATTTAAAATCTGACATATTGGCTGATATTTATTTCTTTCAGACATATGAAACACAAAAACATTTCCCAGATTTACACTGGTTATGTGTAGTTGCATTATCTTAGAGCTAAAATAATATTTTCACTGTTACAAAGAGTCGTGGATAACTCGTCTACACTCTGCCCGACTGGACACTGTTGCAGCCGCACATGTGAAATAACTCCAAATCCCTTTTGCTGTTAGCTCTCCTGCACAGTATTAGATACAACCTGTGTATGCACTATTGTATGCATTATTGTATGCACTGCTGATGACTCGTGCTGTAAGAATCACAGAGCAACACAGAACTGAAATGAATAGATCGGGCCCACAGATTGGCCCATTGTCATTAATACCCGATCCAAGTTTCTCAGTCAAGATTGTGCCGGTATCTGATCCAAGAATCAGATCAGTGTATTCCTGATCACAAGTTCTTGTGTTCTCTAGCTTTTCTTAATTTGTAATCTGATGTTATGTCCTTCACAAATGAGGCAATTTATCTTCCCCACTTCCCAATCCTTTCCTGTAGAGAACCTGCTTTTTGTTAAGCTATCTCCTTAAGTCCTGTAAACAGGTCTCTGGTCTTTGGGTTTGACTGTGAGTCCAAATATATTTGGTATTATGACAATTTTACAGTAAAACTGTAAATATCTAACTCATAACCTAAAGCTTTTAAATTAAATAAAAGTACTGGTACATTCCAATCCTGATAGTGCTCATATTTTGAGGTTTAGTCCATTTAGATAAAGTTATTTTCACAACATTTTTCATAGGTGTGAGCATTGTAAAACCTAAATTAATGGCATTTGTTCTGTAGGATATGAAGGATCCTTGTTCCTAACTATAATTACCAACGCTGGGTGTTGGAAGAGACAAAGGCCTGAGAGCTTGTGATTAAAAGAGGCCTTGAGGCCTTGTCGGAGGCCAACTTCCTCATGACTGCTGTAAAAATGTTTGTCAAGCAATGAAAATGTACCAAAGTGAAATGTTGCTTTAATTTCTCGAGAAACACCTCAGTTCATCATCACTTCAGACACTAATGGTGCTGATGGTGAAAGTACCCTGAGGAATACTGCATGTCTGCAGCACTATCTGTCACCTCTCATCTTGTCACCTGCTGTAAAACTGCTGAACATCACTTGAAGCCCTCAGCTGACCTCTTTCTGTGATTACAACAAGTCTTAAAGGAACACACCCACTGATTTTTCAAGCACTGTGGACACGGCCATGTTGGTGTTTTGTTTTTTGAAGTGACAAAAATGTTGAGTTATTAGCTAACACGAGTGTTATGGACAGCAAGGTGCATCTACAGACTTTATGAGGGCTAACACCAGTTATATCATGCTAAGTAAGAATATTTTTAAATATTCTCAAAGAAAGAAAAATAAGAATTTTAGTATTTTTAATAGAGAGTATTGTCAGGATATTTCAAAAGAGAGTATTTTTTATCTAATGAATATCTTTGGGGTATTTTAGAGGTGACTGCACCCCAACAGCTAAACGTGGGACGTCAATCCAGAATTGAATTCAAAATCCTGCTCCTCACATACAAGGTCTTAAATAATCAGGCCCCATCTTATCTTAATGAATCTTTGGATTCAGGAGACAGACACTATCTCTGCTTTAAGATTAGGCTTCAAACTTTCCTTTTTGCTAAAGCATATAGTTAGGGCTGGACCAGGTGACACTGAATCCTCCCTTAGTTATGCTGCAATAGGTCTAGGCTGCTGGAGGATTCCCATGATGCATTGCATTTTTCCTTTCCAGTCACCTTTCTCACTCACTCTGTGTTAACAGACCTCTCTGCATTGAATCATACTTGTTATTAATCTCTGTCTCTCTTCCACAGCACGTGTTTTGTCCTGTCTTCCTTCTCTCACCCCAATCAGTCACAGCAGATGGCCCCGCCCCTCCCTGAGCCTGGTTCTGCTGGAGGGTTCTTCCTGTTAAAAGGGAGTTTTTCTTTCCCACTGTCGCCCAAATGCTTGCTCATAGGGCATCATATGATTGTAGGGTCTACCTTATAATATAAAGCACCTTGAGGCGACCACCTTGATGTGATTTGGTGCTGTATAAATAAAACTGAATTGAATTGAACTGAATAAAGAGGCTCTTTGTGAGTCACATTAGGGTTCTTCCCCAAGTATAAATCAATAAACACTCACAGCATCTCCAGGTAAAAGGTTTGGCAACAAGGATCCTATGAATTTTTTTTCCTATGATGTGAGAGCGTGCTTTTCTGTCTGGAAATCATCTTTGAGTTTCCACATCTCTTTTTTGAGACACATATTTTTTGTGAGACTCATGTGTGTTGACCTACAGCCAATCAGTATATGGGATATATTCTCAATATGTAGGACAAGTGATGAAAACACTTGACCAGGTGTTCCCACTGAAAGCGGAACATGTGGTCATCCCATGTACAGGCTGTATTAAACATGATCACAGCTTCATTACACAGTAATCATTAAAACTCTAATTAGAATGTAAGAAGAGGAGGTTGTAATTACAATGCTACAAAGTGAAACGTCCTTTATTCTAAATAAATAATTCCATTATTCATTATTTTGGTATGAACACTACAATCACAAGGTGTCGACAACCTTTACTAACTTTAATCATTAATACAATTTAAAATGATGAGTTGTAACAGACAACAATCTTTATCTCTATCGACTCATAGAGATGATGTAGAAGCTTAAAATCTTCTTGTTTTGTGATAAATGTGCAGCTCAGTGTCTACAGGATACTGAATTCATAACAGGATCATTACCCACTGCAAAAGACTCCTACAGTGAGTTGTTTAGTGTCCTTGTTGGAACCTGTTTTAACATCTGGATGTGAATAAATGTTTCATATAACAGGTACTTCCTCTGAATTTGCATGAGTCACCAGACAGCTTACTGGATATGTGGCACAAGTACAATAATTATCATGGTCCTCCTGTGTGTCTCCAGTGTTTCTCTCTCTCCCCTTTCTTTTCAATCAATCACCTGTGGATCATCTGGCAATCAGCTGTTTGCTATTTAACCTGGAGCCTGACCTTCAGTCTTTGCCGTGGTATTCTTTACCTCGCTGCTTTACTCACTGAAGAATATTCCTCTTCCTGTGTTAAGGATGGACCAGCGAGTTTCAAGAGTGTTTGTTGCTTGGCGGTGTTAGGAGATTCTGTTCGAGAGTTTCAGCGTATCGGGGATTTGGATTCCATGAACCTTTCTTTTATTGGATTTTGTACATATGGGACTTCTGAACTGAGCACCTCAAAAACACTTTGTATATAACACTGTCTGCACCAACGCTGTAAATAAACTCACTGACCTTTCATTTCTGAGTCTACCTATGACTCCGGCCAGACAAACATGAGAATAATAAAAAAGTCTTGAGTCATTTCTTTATATGTTGCTGCTAATGGAAAATTATTTAAATACACTAAAAGAGTTTGTATAATTCTAACAAGCCTGAAAAAAAGTCAATACTTGGAATGAAAGTTTATTAAAATTACGATGCAGCTCTTGTCTAATGTCAGCTTTTTCTCCCTGTTTCTCTTCCTTCAGAATGTCCTATAAACACTGCTTATGTTTATAGGACCACTTTGCGTCTTCCTTTTATATTTTATTTCCCCTTGCTGTAAGAGCTCTGTAACACAGAAACTTCTCATCTGTGGCATAATAAAGGTCTATTCTATTCTTTTCTATTCTATACTTGTTTTTGTGACAGTCTACAAGTAAAAAGTGCCTAAAATACATTCAATCTGCAGGCATTTCTTTGCCAAATTGTCAGAAATGATGAAAATATGTCTCAAAATAGTCAGGTACACAGACCTGACTGAAAATAAGTGAAAACGTGTGTCTAAAAGAAGCTTTGATCAGACTTCAGAAAGCCTGGAGAACTGTTGATAAAGACCATTTCAAAGGTTCTAAGAAATTCTGGCTCTTCTGAAGCAAAACGCAAAAAAATGAGAGGTTCGTTAAGACTTTTGTAAAGTACTTTCTAATACTAGAAAACAACCAGGGCACTCTGTTCTCCAGTAAGTTGATCTTTTCAGTTTATTCTTTGAGCATATGGGCAGATGGGTCAGTTATTCCCCACGGCTGTGCTGCATTTTGTTCTTTATTCATCTCATGCTAGTTTCACATAGCAATTCTGTTCAGTACACACAGGTCTTATGGCCCGAATCTGGTCCCACTTACCTTATTTTTGCTTTTATTATTTGATAATTGCACATAGATTTGATACATTTTTTGATATTGTATATGACAGCCTCTTAGTAAATATTACTCTGGATCAAATAAACTTTTACACAGAATTTCAAACTTATCCTCATCAGTGCTGACATGGCCTAAGTCATATTTTTTTTTCCAGGGTAATGAATGGAGTGTGGTCATAACGGGGTCTTTGAAGGAAGGTGAACGTCAGCAGGCCTCTTACACCTGACAGGGTTTATTAAGTTGAGGTGATGAGCTGCAAAGCCAGACAGCAGGGGTTGTGATGGCAGCCACTAGTCCTGTCAAAACTGATTAAGCTATCAAGTCTCGTGTCTGGTTGGCTTGTAGGGGACGAGACAGCGAATAGTCCGACGACAACAATATCCCAGACTCGGTAATATCTCAGTAATGGCATGTGAACGCTCAGATGGGGATGGCAAGACGGGGAGAGGAAAGGAGGGAAAGGGGTCAGGAGGATGGGATGAAGAGCGGGAAATGAGAAGGGGAGAGTGATGGGCTATCACAGAGGTGGCTGCTGAGCAGATGGGCCCCCACCTGGGTTCCTCTCATGGGAAATGGCTTTGGATGTCAGAAACTGAGGAAAGGGTAGCAAGGCTGGAGATCCCTGGGGTTTGATGATTCCTTTTATTTCTTTATTTTGTTGTCTGGCGACTTCCAGATCCGTTGTGTTATTCTTTGATTGTACAAGCTGGTCTTGTGGTCTGAGATATTAATTCAAAGTTTGCTTATTATATTCGCTGGAAACAGCAATTTGGTTGTCTATGATTATCTGTCAGCTTTATTTTAGCACTTTCTTTCTTTTATTTACTTTTAATTATTTGGGGGTTTTTTATCTCTTGTTTTGGGGTCTGTGGTATTTTGCTGGTGCTGCTGATATCTAGTTAAATGGTCTCTACCATTGATGGTAGCATGAAAAGAGCAAATGTGAACAGGCCAGATACTCTCTAGCCCTGCCAGCATGTGCCGCTGCTCATGAGCACAACATTCAGAAGCGTTTGTACTCTCTAAATGTGTGTTGGTAGAATTTAGACCAGCAAAGAAATAGACTGCACAGTAGCTGCGTGCTTATCCTTTCATCTTCTACTTCAGGCTGCTACATAACATGATCAATGTGTGAAACATCCTAAAAGTCAATACTGTAGGTAGCTAAAGGGTAAAAACAACAAGCAGAATCAGTAATATTTCATCAATCAGACTACATGATGAATTCTCACTATCCTATGTGTTCATCAGTGATTCACCGATTTCACAAAATCGCTTCTTTCTGAGAGGCAGCATGTCCTAAAAATACCCCGTCATGGCAAAAGGAGCTTAGCGGGGTTAAGAGCCTGTGCAGCGTGTTTACCTCCAGTTTTACGTGGCAGCTGGCACGAAGCAAAATAATCTGTTGTAGTGATGGACAAGAGCTTTGTAAGTGGTCAGCAGCAAAGTTAAAAATGCACTTCTGTTTGATTACCCGAAAGGGCACATCAAGAAAGAGTCACGCTGCACATTTTTTGTTCCATAGTGTATAAAGATGTGCAGCAACTCAAATGTTCCACCGCATGCCGGCAAAATAAGTTGACTTAATCTAAAGTCTGGACTCTGGAGTACTGAGTTAAGCCATCCACTGTAAATCCACTGTTACATAACTGTCTGTTTCTTGACTGCTCTGTGACTTATATATTTTATGTATCAACATTTTTAATATGCAAGCATTGCAGGACAGAGATTTCCATCCTGTGGGTCAGGGATCCAAAAGCCATCCCGCAGTGATTAAAGGGATTAGAAAATTAACAATGACAGTAAAATATATCACATGGGCTACAATACACGGCAGCAGCATCCTGGTCACGCTGACCTTTATTGTATTTACAGGAACTCATTTTTTACTATTTAATAGAATATCCATTCTTCCATCCTCTCCCACGTATCCTTATCAGGGTCATGGGGGGGTTGGGGGGTAGGTAGGGATAGGTGGAGCCTATCCCCCTATGCCTCAGGGTGACAGGTGTGTTATACAGCGGTCCCTCGTTTATCGTGGGAGTTACGTTCCAAAAATAACCCACGATAAGTGAAATCCGCGAAGTAGCCAGCTTTATTTTTTACAATTATTGCAGCTGTTTTAAGGCTGTAAAACTCCTCACTACACACATTTATACACTTTTCTCAGACAGGCGTGAACATTTTCACACTTTTCTCTCTTGTTTAAACTCTCAATGTTCAAACCTTCGTAGAAAAATGAGTCCAGTATCAGAGAATGAAACCAAAGGCACACGCAGGTGACGACGTGTCATCGACATTGTTGTGTTTGTTGGGGAGAAAACGTACAAACATACAGCGCAGCGCTTCAGAGTCACACTGCCAGCGATCGAAGATTTAGGTAAATTTGACAAGCTGAACGCATTTTGTACTGTACAGGACATACGGCACGAGACTGATTGACAGTGGTCTACAGCCAATCAGGATGAAGACAATGCGCTGTAAAAAACAAACAAACAAACAAACAAAAAAGAAAGCATGCAAAATTGTACACAAAAGAAATCAGCGAAACAGCAAGACCACGACAGGTGAACCGCGATATAGCGAGGGACCACTGTACGCCAGTATGATGCAGGGCTAACACAGAGGAAAAGACAACCATTCACACCTATAGTTAATTTTAAATCACCAGTTATCCTAACCCCAACAACCGCATGTCTCTGGTCTGCGAGCAAAAACCCCACAAACAGAGAGACAACCAACGACTCCACACAGGGAGGCCCCGGCCAGATGGTAGAGGAAGTCATCAGTGGTGATAACCACCGCGCCACCATCCCGCTGTGCTTAGGATCTGTTTCCTGAAACAATGCATGTTTAAAAGTTATTGGAAGAAATATAATTTACATTTAAAAGATCAGCACCCACATTTATGTAAGCGTGGGTCCTGAGTGTTGCTTGGTTGTTAGTCTGTTTTGGTTGGATGATTGTTCAAGTTTGCTCATTAGTGTGTTCAGCTGTTGGTTGGTTGGGTTTGTTTGTTTGTTTGGTGGACTCTTTTTTTTTTGGTTGTGTGGTTGGTTGTTAGTCTGTTTTGGTCACTTGGTTGGTTGGTTGGTTGGGTTTGTTTGTTTGTTGGCTGGTTGGGTTTGTGTCAGGGTTCCTGGGTCGTTGCTTTCAGTTTTGTCATGTTCAGTTTATTCTTCACACTCATGGTTTTCGCTTCCTGTTTTCTGTGCCAGCGTGTCGCCTGTGTATTGTGTTCCACTTGTTTCCATCTATCATTAGTCAGACTAAGTTCAGCTGTGTACTCACCGGTTTCTAATCACTCATCATCCAGCGTGTATTTAAGTCCTCAGTGTCCACCAGATTGTTGTTGTGTCATTAGATGTTATGTTGTCGTTCCCGCCTGTGTTCAGTTGTTCAGCCGTTCAGTCAGTCCTTTCGTTCCTGCTCTGTTCGTTCACTCGCTCCAATAAAACATCATCATCCTGCACCGTGAGTCCTGCGTTCGGGTCATCTCTTCCTCGCCTCCACACACAACCTCTGACAGTTTGTTTGATTGGTGGACTCTTTTATTGTGGTTGGTTGATTTAGTCTGTTTGTTAGTTTGGTGTGTTGTTGATTAACTTTGACTCAAGTAAATTTAAAACATGATTTTAAAGCAGCTTTTTGAGCACTTGATATTTTTTTACTATAGTAAAACGATTTAAACTAAACACTGATCAGTAATTTTTAACTATAGCTTCATAGCTTATGAAAGTTTGAGAAATCTGGGGTGTAATCAGGACACTTCTTGAGCCATTTCGACATGATAATTGCAGGTGTTTTTATTTTAGAGTCAAACATTTCTAAGCATTGCATTTCACTCATTTTTCTTTGACGATGTCGAAAATGGCACCATAATGTTTGGTTTCCTGAGTAAGTGGTGATTTGACTTGCCCGTCTTCTGATTTGCTCACAAACACATCACTATGTGGTCGCTGGCAGCTCTTAGTTGCTAAGCTACATTTGAATGCAGCGACTATCCCCGCTTTCATTAAATGTGTCTCTTGGAAAGAGTAAAAAGGGCTTTTATGTCAGCCACTCGCTTCAACCTTCACTTCCTTTGTGCTGTCTCGATTGGTTTGCTTGATTGTAACGTGACTAACCAGGGACAAGATAAAAGCTGCAATGAAAGGCCTGCAAGGACAGATGATCTAGTCAGATAAAAATCTCTATAATACTGACTCTACATGCCAGAATGGGAGTGTTATACATTGTATGGGATGAAAATTTAAGTTATTTTGCTAGAAATTTAGTCAACAGTTTATTTCTACAAGCCATTTCCTTCATAATACAGCAGAGTGAAGCTGACCCCCACCCACTTGAAACGTAAAGGCAAACGTTTGAGCTGATTTGTGCAGGTACAATTAGCGTTTGTGCTGCTACGGTTTTTGAGATATTAAACTTTATTTTATAGGTCATTCAAAGGTCACCATCCCCCCCAGACTGCTCCGAAACAGACCAACATGGTCGACTTTTTTAGTGCTACATTTGTGCAGATTTGTACAGGTAAAATTAGCATTTGTGCTGCTATGATATGAGATATGCTGTTATGGTGTTACTGCTGAAAAATGTCTTTTTCAAATGACCTTTTGCTTTGTGTTCACTTGTTCAATAAAGTTCTGTTAAAAAAACCCAAACTCTTATTGTATTTATTCAGCTAAATTTGTAATGAGTGTAGTTTTTTTTTTTTTTTTAACTTCAATTTCTTTACTTCAATCGCTTTTCGTTCATAAAACTACGATGCAAATGCTTGAGTATTTATTTTTTTTAGAGTGTATTAAAAAAAACTTTATTGAAAACTACATTTGAACATTTTACACTCCCATGAACACTTTTTGAGAAACAATGTTTCTATGAAACTAGTTACATAGAGGACATAAGAGGCTAAGCAGGGAAGCTAAGGGAGAGGAGGAGAAAAGTGCGACCGCCTTCGTCAAGAGCAAGAGCATAAAAAGGTACAAAAAATTGTACCTGCACAAACCAGCACAAATGTAGCACTAAAAAAGTCGATCATTTTGGTCTGTTTCGGAGCAGCCTGGGGGGGATGGTGACCTTTGAATGACCTATAAAATAAAGTTTAATATCTCAAAAACCGCAGCAGCACAAACGCTTATTGTACCTGCACAAATCAGCACAAACGTAGCACTAACCGCTCCGCCTATTTGCCTTTAGGTTTCAAGTGGGTGGGGGGTGAGCTTCACTCTGCTTATGAAGCATACTAGTAATTATTTTTATATTACCAATGGAGCGACATAATTTCAGGGTAAAAGGGTGTCTTGTAGAGTTAAACCCATCTGAACCTGCAGTTTCTCTTAAATAGACTATTCTTGCATCTCACAGATCAATTTTTGGTTTTCTGCCTGGCTCCATAACCTATCATCTAACAGCAGTGACAACAAAAGCTCTGATACACTCAGTGCATGTGAGGTGACCTAAAAATATTCAGCTCGACCCCTTCATGTCTATAAAATTGAAACTGCTGATTGTTATACTGATTTATGCTGTTCTAACTTTTAAGACTCATGTAAAAAATCATCAATTATTTTAGAATCTGGACTTTTTTCTGTTCATGAAGAGATTTTTCTTTCATCCTTGAACCAGGAAGCAGGTTCAGCAAATTCTGACACCGTTTTGCTCCAGTGGACCGAAGAACATGAATGTTTGTCCACATGAAACATGATGTTTATTTATTTATGTTTGATTTAGCATCGCCCACTCAGTCATCCTTTTAATCTTAACAGATTGCATTTGATATGTAATTTAATTATTCAGCAGTAACGTGACAGGAAAATGCAGGCGATTGCAACTGAAGATACAAATGTGCATCCAACAGATTTCTGTGATTAAGAGGAAATGATGTCGACAGTCAGGGTTCCATCTTTCAAAATGTTGTGCAAGATCACTTCGTGACTATGTGTCATCATGTGAAGATATTTCAACGTGAAACTGATTATAGTAACATATGTTGGATGTTTCAGTCCAGAGGAACTGGATGACAACTTGACAGCAGCCTCACATAAGCAAGAAAGACGCAGAATTCAGATTTTACTTTGAGCGATCATCCTCTGATCGCTGTTTGTGTGTTTGCTGTGTTGACAGATTGATTATAAAAAAGACTTGTGCTAAATATAACAAGAAACTAATATCTTAATGGGATTTCATTGGTTGCAGTGATGTAAACTAAAGCTAATGAACGTTGATATTGACTGATTGAGGAAGGTGTGTTCAGGTACAGCAGGAGGGGAATGCCGTTAAAACTGTTGCTCTACTTTCTCCTCTTTTATAAGGTCACATTTACCGCAGGTGCACGTGTATGTCTGTCTGTCCCAACCTCAATGAGCCAAACTGTTAATATTATATGTTATGTGTGAAAAGCAGACGGACTAATTTATGCAGTGCCTTGTTTGGCTGTAGATAGAAAATTGTCTTTATGTGAACACATGTGGAGTTTTGTGTTTTAAATGCAGGGCAGCGCATCACTAAAACTCAGGTACTAGTGATCAGTCCCCCTGCAGCTAATGTGAAGCCATTTTTCAGCAGATGAAATCTTACTTACCACCCTCTCAAATGGCTGGCTGCTGGTTTAATCGATGGATCGTGTTGTGTCAGTGGGGAGATCTAGTACACATTTGCATGAACAGTGTTGAGGATGGAGAGCCTTGGATGCTGAGATGTCATTAGGAGCGACAGCCCCAGGCACCGCCAGAGGCACTGGCTGCAGTCGCCGAACCTGGGGTTCTTTAAGACCAGTGGAAAAACATGGGACCGGAGCCAGATTCAAGACTCCAGACTCTCCTCAGGCTTTGGCATGCTGTCCCTGACCCCCAGGTTGTAGCGCTGCTGTGAAGCCCCTGAGGCTGAGACGATGCCAAAAGACACGAAGAAGGAAAAGCAAGAATGCAAAACAGCAGGGGGACAGTAATTAAAAGAAATATTCATATTCAATCAAAATGTGCTTGAATATGAATAAGTGGGAAATAGCTCTGTTTCCAATAAGCCAGGAAATTAATTTAAATATAAATAAATATAAATAAATAATACATGTAAACCAAAAGCAAAGTCCTGCCATAAATAGAGAGCTATAAATAATCTGACCTATATCATCGCATATGGATGCAGACACGAGCGCCATCATCACTGTAAGCCGGGAGGAGCTGCAGCACAACAGGTGGATTCCTCACGAAAAACACGGACCTGCGACCTTCTTCAGCAGTTATGGTGTAATGTCGCCCTCTAGAGGCAAAAGAGAGCCTCACATGTGTAAGATTGCAAACAGCCTTCAGCCGGTTTTCTGCAAACTCATCCATATCAGAAACTTCCACTGAACCCCCCACTTCAAAAAGCTTTAGATTAAGGAATCAGCTTTTAAATAATAATGTCTGGAATACAGAATGTTTAGTTGACCTTAAATTAAAGATTAATTTATCGGGTGCATCCCAAAGCAACACACATCAAAAGTAAGAAATTAAGACATTTAAATATTAAGGAGAGGTTAGAATATCTTAGATTCGTCATGCCCCTTTAAGGGAGACCAGCATCTAAAATTAAACGGCTCAATATATTTAAAGTCAGTTAACATATCTGGTTTTTTTTTCCTTATTTTTCTCTCATAGACGCTTTTTTTCTATTCTATGGCATCAAAAAACCCTAATAGGGTCATGTCACAGCACCACAGGACCACACAGGTGTTTGTGGGGGCAGCCAATTATCAAAATGTTGGCTTAAAGGGGGAGGGGCTAAAACTGCTCGTTTCAGAGGGATCATGGTAGCTGCACCAGGGTCCAGAACAGAAATAATTATATAGCATTAATATGAACTGAGTCATGCAGAGGTGATCTAATCGAGTTACTGTGTGGGAAATATGGATCTTAAAGTTGAGCTGGTTGAGCTACTCTGCTCCCCTGAAAGCTCGTGGTAACAATAACTGCTAATTAAAAGTCCTTTCCAGTGGCCGTTGTTGATGTGGAGTTTGACTACTCATCAGGGATGTCAGACTGTTGTGGGCCACATGCAGCTCACTTTGATCTTAAGTGGGCCAAAACAGTGAAACTCCCCTTTGTGTCAGTGTAAGGATAATTAACTACACAATTAAAATCCCTGGGAATATCTTAAAATAAGAAAAAAGAAGTGCAGCTTCAGCACTAGGTCTCAGCTTCTCTACACGATAAAGAAATGCTGCTGTAGTAAATAAAAGAAATCAGTCAGCACGAATGAATAAATGTAAAATGTTTGAATAGCCACATGTTTGACTCCACAGTAAAACAATCTTTTCTGAACATCAGCAGCTCTGTGAACAGGATCTTATGCAATATCATAACCTGCATTTAAAGCAAAATGAACACAGCCACAGTTTGATTTGGTGGCTGCTGTTTGAAGAGTCCACTTTGCTTTTTGGCCTTTTATGTGAAGCTGCAGGTTCTGACAAAGAGGTTAAAGTTCACCGTGGCCTGCTCGGCTAGAATGGCAGGTCACAGGTGCAAAAAATACCTGCTAATTAATGGCAACAGTAACGGTTTGTTGGTCCAGTCAGACACAATGTGTCAAATTGTTATTCAGTTAATTTGATTAAAAGGCACCAAAACCACAAACAGGCCCGGTCAGGTGACTTTAGGTGGTTTTAAGACCCACCTCAGAAGGCAGCTTCTAAGACACTCAAATAAAACCACTGTGGACCACGCCAGATCAGAAACACAAAAATTACAAAGTTCTCACCCCGAGTGGCTCCTCTCGCTTTAACAGACGATCTCCGGCGAGAACAGGAAACCAGCCGGACTGCTGCTTCCTGTTTCCCCGCCTTCAGTCAGCTGTCTGTCCGCTGTGTGTGGATGAGCAGCACTCTCCAGCAGCTCCTCCAGGATGGGGGAAAACGACGACAGCGACATCATAGAGCATCACGTCGAGGAGGAGATGGAGAAGAAAGGTGCGAGGAGCTACGCAGCTTCCTCCTCCTTCCTGGAGAGCGTCAGTCCGTCCGAGAGAGAGGGCCACAGCAGCACCCAGTCCTCCCACAGACTGCTGGCCTACAGCGATGCTCTCATCTCCATTATCGCCACTGTCATGGTAGGAAACACGCCGAGCTTTGCAACACAGTCACAACATTTATGTGCTACAGTGTTTGCAACAGAAGAAGCAAAACCAAACAGCAAAAAGTCCCACGGAATAGAAAATTCACAGTGAAGCGCAGATACGCAAATATTCCAATTCATGGAGCTTCTTCTCTCAACTGTTGTTTTACTGTCATAGTCAGACCCATCACACTGAGACAGGAAGAGAAAAAAATCTTATCTGCAAAATCTGTAACAGTGAAAACTCCAATTAATTTCAAATAAATAAATAACACTTATAGAACGATTTCTGCTTAATTCATTACTGCTAATTGGGTCTCCTGGCCCCGAACACGCTGATCTAAGAGTCTAACATATCTGTGTATGTGCAGCACTGTATGTTTGAGTTGATCTGTCTCCTGATACAGTTTCATTTATCCACAGATTTTACCTGTTGCTCACACCAAAGTGGAAAATAATGAGGTAACGTCGGACTTCTTAAAAACGTATTTCAAGTTTTAGCAAAGCCGTGATATCCTTGTTATTCAGCTGAGCTTCCTGATGCAGCTTCTGATTTTGCAGTGAATGTAATAACAAGTTGACGTATTGTTTGTATTTACACTCTGCAAAATGTAAATAAAATCGCCACCAGCAGGGGGCGGTGTTTCTCCTGTGGTTACACTGAAATGCTTTCAGATGTGTGACGCCTGTTTTTGTTTTTGACGGCGAATTTTAGCCCCACCCTTATTTTCTTCAGGAGGCTTTGATGGGACGCCATTGTAAATGTGTTTCTAATGATTTGTTGCTGGTTGAATAAAGGCTACACTGAGTCATCGCACCATCTTGTGGTACAAAATGGTATTACACCAAATTGCAACCTGAACTGGATCTAACATCTTCCTGGTTGCTTCTCCAACATTCTCTCATGATAACTTTAGTTACTTTTGGAAGTTTTAAACTATCTTAAATGCATTAATTCACATTAAGGACCTATAACAGGAAAATGCTGTAAAATCTTGTATTGCAGGAATTGAGGGAGAGTCTTCAGGGTCTACTCACCACAAAGATCGGCGTTTACTTGATGACATTCCTCATTGTGACTGTTGCCTGGGCTGCTCATATCAGGTTAGTAGTAGTGGTAATAGTATTAGTACTAATAGTATCGTAGTACTAGTTATTTCTAAGACGCCCGTTTTCATTCTTTCTCTCCTCGTTTATCTTCAGGTTGTTTCAAGTTGTTGTTCGTATCGATGACTGTCTCGCACTTCTGAACCTCGTAAGTATAAAAATTACTTAAAGTGTTTTCAAAACGACAGGCGTCATTTTTTAAATTTGTAATTTAAGCCTGCCTACAAGATAATCTCAGGTTTTGTTTATCTCATGAAAGGATGATAATGAATACATACTGATGTCTGTTTTTTTGATCAGGGGACATGCATCCTTATTTGTTTTTTATCCATGTCTGCATGTTGTTTGTCCCACGAAGCAGGGACAAGATGTTACTTGAGACTTACATGTGCATATACTCTTACTTAAATTCACCTTATGCTTACAGTTAGGCTGAGCAGAGACTATAGGCCTGTATAAATTGGCTTCAAATTTCATGGTGTTTTCTGTCAGCAGTCACATCATTTAGAGTATTTTGGTCATTTCTAGTCTGAACTTCTGCTTTTGCTTCTATTTCAGGCCTGCATGATGCTGATAACCTTCCTCCCCTACACAGTGAGTCTGAGTGTGTGAAACTGTTGACCCAGAATCAGTCACTGCTGAACGAACGACGCTCTCATTCAGTGGTGTCATCTACACTTTGCAGTTTTCTTTAATGGCGACCTTTCCTGAGAACATCCTCGGGATTTTACTCTTCTGTGGTTGTGTGATGGTGATCGGCGTCATTCAGGTGAGAAACTTAAACGTTAGATTGTCATCCTTCGGTAAGTCTGCTGCTCTGTTCAGTTTCCTAACTTCATTGAACCATTTATCCGCCTTAAGGTGTTGGGCGGCTGAAGCCTGTGGTTGCAGGGCGGTGTGCGTACGTTGTAATCCCGTGTGTCTTGTTTCTGTAGTCGGTGATTGTGTTGTACGCCTTCAGCCGCCCCTTCCTCCTGAATGAGCAGATCCAGATCTCAGAGAACCAGACCTTCTACAAACACCACATCCTCAAAGTCATCATGAAGGTTCCCATCATGTGCTTCTTCGCCAGCATCTTCTCCTTCATCTTCTTCCAGCTGGTTGGTGCTGTTACATTTATTTCCTTCATATTTTAAAAATGGACAACCTAATATATAAATGTCTTATTTTATGATTTCTCTGTTGTTTGCCAGTGAATAAAGTAACAAATCCAAAGCTGGTCAGAAACACTCTCCCAGTATCACGTTTTCATTTCTTCCTCAGTCTTACGTTCTCTTGGCCATCGTCATCTTCCTGCCTTACATCTCCCAGTGTTTGAAGTGGTGTCGCAGCAAAGCCATCGGTAAGAGCCGGACCGTACGGGAACTGTAAATAAGTGCTGACCTCTGGCCTTTGTACCAATCAACCCTCGTCCATTTCAGGTCAGGTGGAGGAAACTCCAGACTCCATGTTGTTCTACACCTACCTGCCTAACGAACCCCTCAGCAAAGAGCGAGTGGAGGCTTTCAGCGACGGAGTTTATGCCATCGTAGCAACGCTTCTCATCTTGGACATATGGTTCGTTTCAGCTTTATCGGCTGTGCAACTTGCAAATATCCTTTGGGAGGGGCCTGTTTTACTGTCAGAGGAATTGAGTCAGTTTTTTGGTCATTTGGATGATCTGAACATTTAAATAGTCCACTATGAAAATCTAAGGTTAAAAAAACTAATTTGGCATAAAAAAAAAAAATGAAGGAAGTGATCGAAGAAAAGTATTTTTGACTTCAGTGTAAAGATTAGAGCCTGGTGACGTACCAAGAGTTGCTCATAATGATGAACTTCTTAGCATGATGATGTCCTTTAATAAATTCCCTCGAATGTTCGGACTAAATCCTGTCAAAGAAATGTTCAGAAGACGTCCTGGTTCCTACATGAGGGGAAAAAGGAGGGTGGACAGTCGAAACAGTTGATGTAGACGGTGTGACGTCTGCAGTTTATCGAGCGTGTTGTGGCTGTGAAGCTGCACACACCTTTGATGAAGCCCCTCTTTGAAAGTTAGACTGACCAAAGTTTACAACATAGACACGTTTTAGTAAATATGAGCAATACCTAGATTTTTGTAACCAGTGTAAAAGATGGGCCAATTTACCTCGATGTCACCGATTGGTTTCTTAAGTCTCGCTTTGAAGCCTTATTAAAATGAGAGCTTCCAATGTTGATTGCAGAAAAACCAAGTGTGACAACGAGGGGAATAAAATGTTTATGAATGTTGAGGCCATAAACTTCTATAGGAAGCCGAGTCATCCTGCAGCCACAGCTGTCACCATCTGGTGGTCGTCAGATAGAATGCACGATTAGGCACCTCTGCATTTGTGGCATCTCTTAAACTGTCTAAATTTGCACCAGTTTACAGTATTTTTATTCATAACTACAATTTTTTTTTTTTTGTTGGATGTTAAGACTCAAAATTAGGAACTTTCCAATCCAGGTCACAAATCTCAGAGTTGGCATCTGTATCTTTAATACACACTCACTAAAAATACTTCAAAAATCAGTTTTGTATAAACTTCTCTGAGTAGCAGTGATTCTGTTACATTTTCTAGTGTGGGTTAAATGTAATACAAAGGTTATAATTGGAAAAACCTTCTAATGTTTAACTTCTCCGGTTCTTTCCTTCTAGCGAGGACAACGTCCCAGATCCCACAGTCGTGCAGAAGCAGTTTGGCGGCAGCCTGACAGCGGCTCTGCGGCTTTACGGCCCCGAGTACCTCGCCTACTTTGGTTCCTTCGCCACCGTCGGCCTTCTCTGGTTTGTCCATCACTCGCTTTTCCTCCATGTCACCAAGGCAACGCGCTTCATGGGCCTGCTGAACACCTTCTCGCTGGCGTTCGTCGGAGGTTTACCGTTAGCCTACCAGCTAACGCACGAGTTCCCGCCCAACTCTCACAATGAGCTGGAAGCCATTCAGATTAGCTGTGTGATCATTTTCTTCGCCGGTATTTTTCAGCTCGCCATTTGGGTGGTCGCTCTGTACAACGAACAGGAAACTCTGCACCCCTACGTGCGATACGGTGGACGTGAGCACGTGCTTATGCTAGCTAAGCTGGCTCTGTACCCCTGCATAGCTTTGGGGACGTTTTTCCTCACGTGCATTTTGAGTAAATTTAGTGCCCCGATTTTCCACCTGATGGAGATCACGGTGCCTTTTGCTTTTCTAGTGTTGAGGATTTTGGTGCGTCTCGGGTTAGCGCTGCTGCGGCTACTTTTCTGTCCTGACAGGTCCGATCGGAGGATCGTCATAGAGGAGGAAGCTGACGAAACAAGAGTGCCATTTAATGCTCTAGTTACATAGGGGACGTGGACAGGGAACTGATGCTAACTGACAGATCTGAGAGGCAATGTTGCTGAAGGGCTTGGTCTGTGAATGTGCTTATATTTGACCTCATGAGGAGCCTGCTGGGCTTCACACTGGCAACAAGATGGAAAGCATTGGTGTAAATGGGATTAGATATAAACCATGTGCACTGAAGGAGATTTATTAGGGAAATACTTAGTGGAGCAGAGCGGTGAAGAACAGAGCTGATACTGACGGCCAGAGCCTATTCATTCATTATTTTCTTTACAGTAACATGAAGAGTACCAGTGCAGGTTTAATCAGCAGTTAATCAATGTGATTCAATCATTGTGTTTTAGTTTTATTACTTCATGTGCAGAGCACGGTCCGTCCAGCCGCTATCAGTTAACTGAGCCTTACAGAATAGCCTCTAATCACCCACAGAGGATTTTCTGAGCATGCTCAGACGCCCCCTGCAGGACATCCATGAGCTGACGGTGTGGCAGGAGAAGTCTTTCTGTCAAACTGGTCTCCTTTGTGACACGTTAGCAATCGGACGAGGCTTTAAGTCTTGATTGTTGGCACTTTAAAAATACTTCTAATCAGGAGAGGCCATAACTTTTCAAATTGCACTATATTTCCATCACGTGTATGTTAGTGTCTAATAACCGCGGTAATGTGTGACTTTTTTTAAATTCATGTCGCTATTGCATCGTCCACATCATGCACTCTGTATACGTTACTTTGACTACATGATTATTACGCCCCGATTTACAGAAAATATGTGAAAATCCAAGTTTTAAGGCGTCGCTGTAGCTTCCTGGGGTGTAACGAGGGTATTTGCAGAGGCCCGATTTTGCCCTGAGGCCATCGACTGTATGTCCGCCCGCCACCACCCAACCCACCCGGCTGTCCTGTCTCTAAAAAGCCCCCCAAAAACTAAATAAGTTTTCCCTTCACATATATAGCAAGTTCAGGTGTCTTGTAAATGCAGTCTGTCATCTCTTGAAGTGTAAAAAAAAAAGCTAAATTTGCACAATAATTAATTTTAGCCATGACTCCAATATTTCAGATTTCTATATTTCAAAAAATAAGTTGGAGAAATCAAACATTAAATAAACATGTAGATGTAGAACATGTCAGATTATGCATGTTTGAGGCTTCTTTTGTTTTTGCATTAACACCAAGTTTTATGAAAAACTGAAGATTTGACAGATAACATTAACTGACCTAAACAAGTCATTTTTTAAATGGGGAGGGTGGTAAACCTTTCTCCAGTAGGGGGCGCTGTTGTTATTGATGTACTGAAGCCACTTTAGTCCAGATGTATTGCTCCATGATGCTGATATTTGTTTGTTTTTTCGTCTGACTCAAAGAAAACTATGATGCACTTTAATAGAAACCTTCCAGAGGACGCAGAAAAGTTTGTCTGTGTTTGCTTTGTTTGTCTGAGTCGTTCTGCTTTCATATCCCGGCTGCACTACAGTGCATCGTTTTAGTTTGCGGGTATTCATAACTGATCATTCAGGCCTTGTACTTGTACAAGTTAAATGCAGGATATCTTTCCGTTGTCTGGCTTCACGAACCCCGACAGCCCCAATCAGGCCAAGCAGTCACACGAAGGTTGTTATCAAGCTGATAACATGGCTAATAGCATGATCACGTGGGCAGCAGTGACTGATTTTTATGTAGTGCACTACTAGAAAAATCTGAGGTGGTTAAACACAAAACAGACTGAAAGCACCGCGGCTGCTGAACCACCTTTGTAATACTAAAACCCAGGTTTAGTCTCAAGTTACCTGGATAAGCCAAAATCCTGCTGTTGGTGTTGGTGGCTGTTATTGGTAGGAGCAGCAAAGTTGTTAAGTTTTGTCACTGTATAACTTTCCCATTTATCCTGATACTTCTCATGGTGGAAATAATGAACACAAAATGGCATTAACATCTTTATGTATTACAACCCAGTCACTTCTTTGCTTCCTTTAGAAGTTACGTTTTTATTGTCTTTATCTGCTCGGTGGTGTGTTTAAAGCTCAGAGTCGATAGGAAACGTCTGAGCAGCTCTTTATGCTTACATGTGTTAGTAACGGCTCTATCAGTGCAAACGCCACAATTGTTCTTTCACTCTGTGCAAAATCTCTCTTTTCCTAACTGTCAGGCTTTGTTTTGTGAATAAATCTGAAGTCGATCCTTTAATGTAAAAGTGTCTTTTCATTATCAAAAACACGAATCGGAATAAAACCATTTTAAAGAAAAAAAGTCTTTATTTACCTCCGTACATTAAACACCTTCACAATCTCTCTATTAAGATATCAGTGTGTTTATTTACCGTACTTTGTATTGCCCCTAATATTAAACAGCATTATTCCTCAGTAGATACACATTTTCCTTATCCATCTCATTAGAAAACATTTCTGCTCAAATCAAACCAAATGTACACAAAATAAATTAAAAACACAACAACTGAAAGTGTGCATCGTCACCTGACAGCTACCTGTTCTCTTTTCTACCTTTGTGTGCAACGTGGTAGGAAAGTATAAATTAGTATGCACGTGTGTCGTGGAACTACAGCTGTAAATATGGAGTCTCAAGTGTCCCAGTGAAATAATATACATCTTAAGTATATCAATTAAAGATTCATTAGATAGCCACAGCTACAGCTCACCTGCTGCTCATTCGCTCCATACTTTCCAGATTACAACCTGAACTGTGCTGCTTAAAGAGAAAAAAGGTTAAACTGGTAGTGTGCAATAAACAGGCTCTGGAGAGAACGTGGGTAGGACTAAAAAGAAATATTAGATCGGTAGAAGAACAGCAAACACTCCAACACCCACTGGGAAATGAATCCACACCGTCAGACTGACCGATGGTGTTGATTATGATCATTATGGGAGCTGAATTTAAGAGACTGGAGGAATCAGTAATATAGCATTTAAGTATATCTATTTTTAAATAAAAGGCACTTCTAAAGTTCGCTCATTATCCTTCCAGACAATACACAGAGTCATTACCTGGGACAGCAGCTAGTTTATATACACATTTTGAATTAATTTACGAGTCACATTATTCCACTGGCACACTCCAGGCTCCATATAAATCCATGCTAACATAATTCTGAGTCAATTCCTGCTCCACTTTTGGTCGGCTCTCTTTAGTGTTGACACGTCGGTCCAGGACGTCCGCGTCCTTCGCTGCTTCTGTGAATGCTGGACGCGCGAGGGGTGCGTAAAGAAAAGCGCGTAAAGCGGTAGTTAAAAGATTTACACAGTACGATACAGCTGGTCCCAAAAATTCAACCTGAACCGCTCGTTCACATCTTGGAATCTACGATGAAAAAACGAACAGAACAAACCGGACGAATAAATTAAAATATCCTCGTTGACCAACGACTGAAGCGTGTGAACACAACACAGATCCAGATGTCAGCGCTCCAACCCAGTTCCAAACTCTCACCTTCCAGGTTTGAGTGTTTCGGGATGAGCAGGGAAAGTCGGGACAGGAGAGATCTGACTCTTTGAGCTTTTTCACTAACAGAAGAAAATCAGTGTTGATCAAACAGTGCTTTGGTAAACGTCTCTGTGAAAGGATCTGGATACAAACAGAGAATCTCTTTGCAAACGTAGCGTCGTAACACGTGAAAAACATAAATACGAATCATCACATTTCCTCTGACATTAAAATTATCCGATCCATACTCTAAAGAATCAAACTACAACTTGCATTTATAGCTAATAAAACCACCTCCCAGAGTTCTTTGTACACCCAAAGAAGTGTTTTATATACTGTACATACACTCCATCGTACAGTATATAGGCTCTACAGTTAATCTCATGTTATCATTGATAACATTTTGTATTGCAATCTACATTCAAACTTAGAAAACATTGATTTGATGTGCAAAAACACCCTAAAGCATCCAAAAATGATCTGATGGAAACCTCCCCCTCAAACACCACCACACCCCCACAGTGCAACTAAAATCATTGGTTGAAGGAAACAGTTTCACATCTCGGGAAATGTGCTCATTTGTTTTCTTTCCAAGAGTCTGACATGAAGATTCAGTCCTGTGTGAGCAGCGAGTCATTCCTCTAAAGCTCACAGATCAACACGCGTCCTTCAAACTCTGTCACTGACTTGCTAATTAGCAACCCTGCAGAGTAAGGAGTAAGGATACAGAGACCAGAGGGCAGCTTTGCAGGCTGTTGCAGTTTTCCACCAACTTAAAGTTGTTCCCTGTGTAATCTAATCTGCACAGTGCGCGTTTTGGGATTTTTGTGAGGATGGAAATGACCTCACTGCCATGGACGAATGTGTCTGTGGATCCAGATATCAGGGTGGGGATTAGGACTAATTTCTGGAATTTTCTTGAATTTTCTTGAACATCACAATTTTTTCTGTTTCTTATATTAATTATTATGCATTTGTGTTGTTGGGATATAAAATTTGCAATTTTGTCCAATCTCTAGAACGATAAAACATTATTTCAGTTACATCATGGATTCAAATCTGGACTGAGTCAGGCGCCACCTCTGGTTACATTTTTAAAGTTAAATCCAAAACTGCTCAAGTGAAACGTCGAAATAGACAAACGACGAATAAACCAGTTGCTGGACTGACTCTAGATTCCAAATAGGCAGTGACTTCAATATAAAAGTGTTTCCTCTTTCTTATGGGAAAAAGTAAGCGATGCATTTAGCGTTGCCTTGCAGGTATTCTCACCTCCAAACGGCCCATAACAAACCAGGAAAAACCCGGAACAAGGGAAATGAGTTTGAGCTGTAAAGGAGAGAAATTAGTACAATAACTTTTACACTTGCATACGAGTCTGTTTGAAACTGTTCCTGCCCACTCTTGTGACGTTTATGTGTGATTTTTCATCCACTGGTTAAAATCTGATTGTTGGGGTTTCTCTGTATTATTGTAGAGTCTTTACCTTACAATATAAAGCGCCTTGAGGCGACTGCTGTTGTGATCTGGTGCTATATAATAGGTATAGTAATGACACTATAAAACTATGTTCTGCTGCTCCACATTTGTGACTTTTTAAAAACTTTTCCATTGATCTTTATAATATTTTCTATATTTTCTACTGTATTGCTGTGCTTATAGATAGAGAGGACAGTGCTACTGATCTTTTTATCAGCTCAAAGACAGAAAACCACTGACTACATTTCCCACAAACCACTATTCAACCTATTCCTTTAAATTATCTTTTTTTTTTTTTTTTTACAGTCAAGCAAAGGGTCACCCAAACACCTCTACATTGCTACCTGTTAAAAATCTAATTTCTTCATGCTCAAAGCTACAAATGAGTTACATCTCTTTTTTTTTTTGCATATCACTTCTCATAGCTTAAAAGTCTTTTTCTGCAGCAGGTCACATAAAGTAGTAATATATTATATGCATTGATTGCTAAATAGTTTCAGTAGATTTATGTACAACATTATTCGAGTGCTGAGTGTGCAGCTGATGCTGTTAACATGCCTACAGTCGTTTGACTATTATTGTGCGAGTTATTTTAGATTTAGTCAGAAACCTAAAAGCTAAATGTTGTGGAAGTGGAGACTAAGCATGGCTTCATTTAGCAGTATGTTTGACAACCCTGCTGCATCACTACTTCACCCACACCCAGGTCTGTTTGCTGTAACTCAGGTCCACGTGCTCAACACTTTGGGCCCAGTTTATGCTGGTAAAAGCTTCTTAAATCCATTTTTAAAATCTAAATTTAGTGCAATATTTGCCGTCCACAGCGAATCTGCACGTCGACCCTCCACTGAGAAAGCTGCGTGCTTTACAGTCACTGTTGTTGAGCGAGTACATCTTTTTCTTCAGTGTGTGTTTTAAGGATGACGGCGGCCCGTTCACTCGTGAAGCGTGCTGCAGCTGATGCCGGTCCAAGTGAAAAGCAACGCAGCCACCTTTCTTTTCCTTTTTGTTTTTAGTTTCTTTCCTACTAGATTGTTCCTTGTAGTCACCTCAGGTTCAAAGTTGTGATCTTGAGCTGATTGGAAGTTGAACGAAGAGCCGACAGGATGACGATGGATGCTCCGATATATGCCAGAAATCACACACATACCATATACGGCTGTTCTGCATGCGTGCCTGCGTGTACATGCTCACGCCAACTCTGAAAACCGTCTCGCACGCTCCCGGGCCATCGCCCTGTGGAGGTGGTGCCGCGTCACTCGGCCTGGACAGCAGCAGGTGGCAGGATGCCCTTGTCTCTCAGGTGGGACTGCAGAGTATGGAAGATGCCGAGCTGCTGCTCAGGCTGGAGCAGCAGCAGTTGCTGCAGCACTTTGCTGGGGTTCGGACCTCTGCAAGAGGAAAGAAATTCAAGCTTCAAGTTGGGCAGTTAAAGCAAAACAAAGCACGAGAGCACTCAAACTTTCCTTTCATCAGGGGGAAGGCGAGAACCTCCAGTAACCACTACAGAAAAAAGGAACCAACAAGCTGCAAGTGACGTTTTGAACTACTGACTGAAATTTCACAAAGAGTGAAATACATAGACTGTACGTAAAGATGGATGGATCGGCTTGAGCTGAGCATTTTGGCCGTCGTCATCTTTTCAAACTAGAAGCTCTTGGACACCGTTGGTGGTCATCTGATTGTTGGGGTTTCTGTATTATTGTAGAGTCCTTACCTTTAGATATAAAGCACGTTGAGGTGACTGCTATTGTGATTTTGCACCATATAAATAAAACTGAACTGAAGTTAGCCGAGTTGGACTGACATTTTTGAAGAACAGTTACAGAAGTCAAAGTATTTTTGCTCGATGCCCACGTTAACGTCATTTTGAAACAACATCCACCTGTTTATCCTGATGGCGAGTGAGACTGATGTGAGGTTTTTCAAATAGCTTTCCTTTGACATCTGGAACGTTTTGGATTATTTAAACCAGACCAGCTATATTTTGACATTTTTTACTTGAAACTTTATCTTCAGTGTCAGTAATTTTACACAATCTGGTAAAATTTGATTCCAGTGTCACCTTTAGTCACATGACCCTCTGACCCTGACAGCATGTAGCCGGCGGTAGGGCTGCTCGATTAATCGAATTTTAATCTAGATTACGATCTGGGCTTTCAACGATCATTAAAAATGACTGGGCCGATTATTAGCCCCTCCCTCGTGCTTTACTCTCACGCTGCTCCGTGCGGCAAATCGAGCGCACCTCTCTGCATTTCGAACACGCGTCACAACAATTAAGAGGACCCGAGGGAAGCTCGGAAAGCTAAGCAGAAGTTATTTGGAGAGGAGAGTGACTGCTGTTGGTTGAAAAGAGAGGAAATAATCGTGATTATCATTTTTGCAATAATCGAGCAGCCCTAGCCGGCGGTCGTGGCTCATATACTGTGGCTGAAGGGTTTGTGAACTGCCTTGCCAGTAAAATCAATTAAAATTACACACGATTGAAACACCTCTAAATGTTCAAAAGACGGAACTACCACAGCAGCACAAAGTTCCTCTATGAGAACTCATTAAAATTGCCAGCGCTTCCTACCTGACAAAGCTGGCAATATAGACGTGTGTGAAGGTGGCCATCAGGTACTGGCAGTCGAAGCGGTCCATGATGCCTCCATGGCCAGGGATGGTATTGGCAAAGTCCTGAAGGAGAAGACACACAGCATGCTATAGCATCCAAGCTGTGCTTTTACTGGCTTTTATCCATAATATGATAACTACACTGTGTGGAAAAGATGCTATTTTTAAAGATCGCTTGTCAAATAGGTGTCACTAGGTGAAGATATGCTACACAGGCCACCAGGAATGCACACAAAAAAAGCACAAACCACTGGTGGCTACAGCTTACTCTGGCAGCCTGAAGTAATGAATGCATTAGTGACTAAGCAAACAATGCTGAGCTGCCTGCCACTTTAAATACAATCTCAGCGAGTAAACACAGCTGAAGTGGTCCAACCAGTTTCTGCAACATATCAACCGTCGCTCTCTCTAATACTAATCTGTGACAGTGTATGAGCTGGAGCTCCAGCTAACTACTACCACTCACTCGGGTCGGAGAAACTAACAACACTTAAATCTCACCTGGAAAACAGATTGAACAGAAAACTGCATCAAACAGAAAGTGTGAAACAAAAGCCCTGGAGTATCCTGGATGAACAGGAGAGGGAAGCAGATGAACTGCACAGGCCTTCAGAGAGCACATCCGCTCAGCCCTCCCATCAGAATATTTAGAGATGTGTTCCTCCTCTGTCCATGATCCACATTTACATCAAACTCAATGAAATTAGGCCTCTTATGCAATCCCGCTGACAAACAGATAAACAGGAGTGAACGCACGGAGAAGAAACGGAGATACTCTTTACTTTGATTTTAAAAGCTCGCTTGAAGCCGCTGGCAAAGAAGCCGCCAAACGGTCCGATGAGAGATCCAAAAGACGAGAGGAAGATGCTGTGGATCGCGAAGGGATACAGGTTGACAGTTTTCTGCAAGAGAGGCAAGAAGAGACGAAACAAATATTGAAAAGTTATTTAATCAAAGCCATTTTAATCTGATCTGCAGAGCAAGACTACAAATCTGGAGCTGGAAATGACCATGAGCATCACTTTTAATGACATCGTGTTAGTTGCCTGCATTGAAGAAATAAACTAAATAATGTAGCATCTGCAAAACATTTCTGATGATTTCAGGAGGAGTACTGCATATGTCTTTCATTCTAAAATCTCTTAATGTCGTCATGATTATGACTCCTAAAGAAAGACAAGAACAGAGTCTTACCCATCTCAGTGTGTTTTGTAGCACAGTGGGAAGTGTGTACTCCTGCATCACAAAGATGTCAGACGGCTCGCATTCGACTGTGAAGCTGTTTGACTCACTGTTGAAGCCCACGGGACACACAAAGCACTGGAACTGAGAGAGGAGGTAGGCCAGCTGAGGGAACGCAAAGGAAACATTAGCTTCTGAAACAACCACCTGTGAGATGCAAACGAACGTGAAGCACAATCGTGATCAAAAAAATGAGGCTGAAAAATGGCTATTTTGGTCCCGACTGCCATTAAATTGCAAAAAAAAATCGAAACTCCAACAACATCCAAGCATATTTCACATTTTTTTTCCTGTGACTAAGAGTCACGTGACTGTTATAAAAATGTCCTGGCAGTTGTAAGAGTGATAGGAAACTGCCAACAATCACAACCCTAACAGTGAAATACAGATTGGCGACAGCTGCTCCTTATCTACAGTAGCAACGCAGAAGAAAGGCAACATCTATGTTTCCTTTGATTTGTCTGCTTCCATAAACAGCTCTGCATAGCAGGAAATGCTGACCATGTGAGTCAAAGCAAAAAATGTAAAAAACAAGAAGCGTACTCACAATGAAGCCAAAGACGACAGTGGCGAAAAACCCTCCGATGAAACCCTCCCAGGTCTTCTTGGGTGAGAGCTGCGGGGCGTGAGAAACACAAACACAAGGCTTCTTTCACATCAACATGACGTGTGGTTTTTACTCAGTCTCACCACAAACTACTCGTGATTTAGAATAAATCTTTTTTTCTGCCCTCAGCTCCGATCTGCTGAGTCTGTACAGCAGCAGCGGCTGTCATCAGATGATGAAGGGTTCAACATCCATTAGATTTACAGTTCAAGACCTGTATCTGACTATTTCAGTGCTTTAACAGTGCATGTTTTTAATGAGTCTGATAGCAATGCTGCCTGGAAGAGCTGCAGTTACAGTGAGGGAAATAAATAAATACTTGACCCCCATCGACTCCCTACCAAGCTGTTACGGCTTGAAAAGTGCTTGCAAAGTACCCCTGCTCAAGAAGGCCCATGTTCAGGCCTGACTCAGGTTTGTCAGTGAACACCTGAATGACTCAGATGAGACCAAACTGAATCGTCTGCATTAGTCCTCTCCGCACAGTTCAAGGGAAAACAATGCCGACTACGCCATGGTTCCATGCTTTTTTCCCCCCTACCCACAGCACAAGACAGCTGCATCACATTGAGGAAAAAGATGGAAAAATCTTTAACGAGAACCTCCTTCACTCTGGAGTGGCCCAAGAAGCAGCATGTGGAGGCCATGGAGTCACCCGGTCAGCCTCTGGACCCACAGAGAGCACAGAAGCTTTGTGTCTCCCAGTGACAAACTAGAAACCTTAAAGACCCTGAGAGGCTCTGCAGAGAGCAGTGGCTAAAAATCTCTGCTGTGATGTGCACGAACCTCGGGACTGACTACGAGAACTTCTTAACAGCCGTGCTTGCCCACAACAGCTACTCCACCAAGTACTACACCATGTCCTCTGAGAGGCTCAAATCCCTAAAACACAGTAATTTGTTGGAGAATGCGTTTTTCTTCATTTTCTATCTTAAACTATTAAAGCAAACTTACCACTGAATCATAGTTGGCTCATTTCTTTGTAAGTGGTTAAAATGACTTCAACAGACAATCAAATGCTTATTTCTCCCACTGGCTAATTACTGTTGCTATGAATTACATGAAATAGAAATTCAAAGCCATTTCTAATTTACCTTAATGAGTGGAGTCCTCCCAAAGAAGAACCCAAACAGGTAGGCCATGATGTCATTGCAGATCACTATGGAGATGGGGACGATGAACCTGAAAAACAGGAATTTCAGCGATGATGAGAGGTAAGAATCAGTATCTGACTTGGCTCAAAAATGCTTCTGCCCTCTAATGACTTATTTTTTCCTCTTACTTAAAATTTTATTGGTGTGACTTAATTTTTAAAATGCACTGTTGCCTTTTTAAGAAGCCTGCACAAAGCGAACTCCGACAGTGGGCACACAGTTGCGATGAAACATATAAAACAGTGATAGTCAGACACAGGGCAGCTTCCTCTAGTCTTTCTTTGTCCTGCTTACCAGATCATTCCTTCAAACAGGTTCTGAATGACAAGGTGGGACTGAGTTACCACAATCAACAGGGTCACATGGGTCCAAGCAAACTGGAATGGCAAACACAAACACAAACACCACAGTGTCACTGCACTGGAATGTAGCCGTGCCTGCTCAGAAAGTCGGATCATGTCAGAAATAGTGG
Source organism: Simochromis diagramma (assembly GCF_900408965.1). Taxonomy (NCBI): domain Eukaryota; kingdom Metazoa; phylum Chordata; class Actinopteri; order Cichliformes; family Cichlidae; genus Simochromis; species Simochromis diagramma. Next base: position 1,753,160 of record NW_024387285.1, on the reverse strand, counting down.
AAACAAACAGAAGGACGGGCGGACATGCTGGACGGCACTGACAGAGCCACACCGCAGATCAGATGGTGCAGAAATGTGAAAAACATCAAAAGAAAAGCAGGCAGCAGTGAGAGAACTGATTCCTGTGGAGACACATGCAACTAAATTATTACAATACTAGAAACAAAGACAGCAGCACAATTAAACCATTCTAAAATATTAGTATACAATGAGCAGTTTAGCCTGAAAATAATCATGTTGGATGAAAGAAAGGGTGGCTCTTCCCTTTGCGGCCGCCTTTCCTGAGAAATGTTTGCATTCGTGCTATTTGTAGCAATTTGCATAAATTTGTATGTGAGATAACATTAAAATTTAAATTAAGTTAGTCATTAAAATTTGTTTAGTTGATAAAATGTGGAGCATAAAGCTGGCTACAGACAGAAATAAGCAAAGCAGGTGCACATAAATGAAATACAGCTGGAGCCACTGCAGAAGTCCTGCACTCATCTGGGATCAAACGCTGTGTCGGTGTGGACAGAGAGCTAATGCAGGATAACATTTAATGACAAACACGACCTAAAAAGCCTTCTGCAGGCGTGAGATGAGTTTCTAAATTCCTCTGAGTGAGACAGAAGAAGCAGGAAGCCATGAGAGGGGATGGATGAGAAGGTTAGTGGTGCAGCAGAGGAGTAGATGGTTACTTGGCTGATACACACCATATAAAACTGCAGGCGGTAATGTTTCTTCACTAAACTCAGCACAAACATGCAGAAACCTGTGAAAGAGCAGACGACATGCTGTCAGTTTTTACTCCAAGATGAACAACAAGTGTACGCTATAATCAAAAATATCAAGACTCATAACACATGATGTAGTGTTTCAGGGGGATGTGGGAGACACGCTTGTGATTGGACACTTCTCAGTTTTCCTTCACAGAAAGTCTCTGGGCACTTAACCTTCGATAACTCTGATGTTACACTGATTTGAGCCGAGACTTGGTGCAGCTGAGAGCTTGTGTGTGAGCTTTTTCTAGGACAGACCCTCTGCAGAGTTGGTACTGTGGCAGGTTTTTCCACTGGACTATAGCACTGAAAACAATATGAATGCATGAAGATGTTTGTTTTTATTTAAACACAGCGGCTGTGTGGTGGAGGTGTGGTCTGCAGATGAGGGGTGGTGCAGTGGGCTCGAGGGGCAGTGCCAGGGAGGCTGAAAACTATCTGGTAATGATACTCGGGCTATTTCAGTGACGCCGGTACCGACAGATTGAGACAGCTGGAAAGCTGGCGAGTCGTGTACCAGTTAATACAGAATCATCACAAGCACGCCGAGTGCCTCGGGTCTTTACTGGGGGTTGCAGGCAGCTTTTGCATTTGGTCCATTTTTGGGTCAGTGTTTTTAAAGGTTAAAAGTTACACAAGAACAGTAGGAGTGTAAAGATCCAAATCCACAGTTTGTTTCGTTGGGTTAGGTTCCTACCTCAGCTTATTTTGGGGGGTGACAGTGGGGATTCACTAGCCTTTATCCTAAATGGGACAGTTTTTTCTACAAAATAGTTTGTTAGAAAAATGTCACTTTTATTCAGCACAGATAGAAATTGAAATTAGTGGCTACTTAGCAGGAAACTCCAAGAACTCTATTTCACTGTTAAGGAGATCATCTGTAGCCTTAACCCTGGGTGAATCTAACATATCCATTCCAACACAAAATACCTGCAATATTTCCCCAATCAGAGCTCCTCTAATAAAAGTAATCAAGTGAAAATCGGGCGCCAGTGAGTAAGGTGGAATCCATCAGAGTGAAATACCAAAAGATGAAAAAGGTTAAACATGCATGGCAGCACTCAGTGAGAACATCTGCCATCCCTCAGTGGGCTCAGCCCTCGGCATATGAATGTTAATTAACATCTCCTGGTAATACTAATCCTGTGCAAAGAGGGATTTTGCATGACTCTGAAATACTCCTCCAGGCTCATGATTTGAGCTGTGCAGTCACAGGATAAACAAAGTCTCTTTTACTCGATTTTACTGATATCTCCGGTCAAACTCCCGTCTCACTGAGATTTCCCCTGCCTCTCATCTGAATGGGTCTTTATGCCATGCAGCAACGTGAGCTCTCCTAAATTTACCACTAGACTTTCATTTGTAATTGCCAACACAGGAAACAGGGAGGCAAAAAACAGACCCGTTGACTTCGGATCACACAGAGGCTGAAGCCTCATCTTCTGTTTAGCAAACAGGGGTCACATTTGTGGCAACTTTTTATTTTACAAATTATAAATGTGACACATTTGCATGGGATTCAGTTCACAGCTGATCTCCACAACTGATGCAAATTTGTAAAGTTCCCCAGCTCATGGCAGCCCAGTACAAACAGGGGAAAAAACCGTAACATATATTGATAAATTAATTTATGTTTAGCAATTTATTAAGATGATTTGAATCTAAGATCACTGGCAGTTTCCAAAAGAAAACTACAATTATACACTTGGATAAATTTTGGTTAGTTGCTGTTTCTCTTTACCCATAATGTATGGAGACAGCATGCTGATAAAAGCCACACCTCAATATTTGTGCTTTTACGGCACATCCGGTAGCAATAAACAGTCCTATGAGTAAATGTAAGCACCAAAGAAAAAGCTGTATCACTGTAAATCAGTTTAGTCTGTTTATACCAAGAAGCTCCCCGAGAGCTTTGTTTCTGCTTTTGTTCAATTCATTTCCCCAGTAATGTTATTTGTAACTGAACTCTACTGAGTAAAAGCTGCGTCTTGTGAAACCTAATCCACCCCCGTAAGGAAAACGTGAGTGAGAGACTAAGGGCCAAAGAGCATGTGTGTTTATGGAGATACAACAGGTGAGACTCACCTGCGAGGTACAACGCGAAGGAGATGAAGCGGTGATATCGAGCCAGGAACTGCAGAGGTTCCTCCCTCTGCACCAGAGCCCCAAAGTAATCTGCAACAGTTTCTCCATAGAAGAAGTAGTTGACACAAATCAGAAAGTACCTGAGGCAGAAAACAAAGGGAATTAGTTTTCCTCTACATTCATGCTTTGGTATGTTTCAGGGATTGTTGCCCGTGTGGGTCAGAGGGTTTGTGTGTCTACCAGTGTTTCTTGCCCACTGTACATTGACCTGCACTGTTTGGTCGTGCATGGTGTTATGAGGGATGGCTTTGATGAAAGGGGCAAGTTTCAATTAGCTTTCATTTACTTCCAGCATGGCAGTGATCTTTGCTCTCGGCTGCAATGTCGCATCCCGTGGGGGTGTGTGCTGTGTATGCAAAGTAACAACAAAAACACTGCAACAAAAATAGGAGCAAAGTAGTCGTCATGGGGGAAAGGAGGCGTTGCACAGACAGAGAAAGTAACTGCAGAAGAAGCTGGCTTGACTCAGCGTTTTTCTGACAGCACAGCAGAGTTTAATGATGTGTGGATGCCACAAAAATTGCCGGCTTAAAATGGGACTTTATTAAATCTCCTTACATACCAGAAAGACAGCTCAGTATGAATATAGAGCTAACATTCAGGTGGCCTGGGGGCTTCGGTATTTGAGTTTTGGAATTTATTTATTTTTCCTTTGACAATGTTGAGTGTACTAATAGTCCTTAATCCTCAATACACTACTTGGGGACACAAAAGCCTGTTTTTCTACATAACACTTACTGGTTTTTATTAAAGGAGAAACATCTGGGAGTATTTTGTTTATGTAAAACTGCATAAAAGTGGTGAAAGTATGATGTGAACCGGAAGCCATCAGATCAAGAACAAAAGATTAAAAATACTTCTTACGTGACAATCGGTGAATTTCAAAATCCTGCTGTTATTATTCTTTTGCTTATTCCCAAAACAAGTCAAAGCACATGTGCTGTCCCCTTCGAGGCTATAAAACAAGCATGTATGTTATCTCTAGATCAATAAAAACTGTTATTAGCCGGTTAACAGACTGTAAATAAACAATGTCTTTGACATGTATTTCCCCTGATGGCCTGCAGGGGGCGACTCCTCGAGCTGCAATAGAAGTCTATAGGAACCCTTCAGCTCAACAGTACACTAGTGAATGAATGTGCACTGTCCCAATCTAACTCTGAAACACAAACATGGCGACAGTGTAAACATTTCACTCACAGCTTTACGTGGACGATGTCGCTGTGGCTGTGTGCATGTTACATTTTCAGGGGTTTAGCTGTCAGACTGTACTGAACTTGAGCTGTTATATCCATCCAAAGCTACCAGATAAAAAAAGAGAATCTTACCGAACATATAATTTGCTGGTCTAATTAGCTGCTGCATTAATTAGTTTATGATAAGCAGGTTAGCTCAGATCTAAACTAATTTTCGCAAATAACTACATACAGTTTACCAATCAGTGGGCTTTTTAAGGTTTAGTGACATGTCCACAAACAGAGTCTGGGCAATGCACTGACTACTGGATAAAGACTTCATGCAACCCCTCTTCAAAGAAAACAAGCTATCCATTTAAGAGGAACCCTCTGTTCAAAATACATCAAAGTATCAGCTCTTTTTCTGTGAAACCCATTTTCCTTACCAGCTTAGCGTCCTGAACCATGGCAGGTCATAGGAATGGTAAACTCTGTAGCCAATGGTGATAATTTCTTGGAAACACTTGATTTGGACAGACATGACCTGGGTCAGATGATGGGAGCAAAGCGGAAACATGAGAACAAAGTTCAGCCACGAGCAACAGATTCAAACTATGAGCTTCATTCTGTGTTTTTACAAAAACGGTACAGAACAAAGACGACACTTACCACAAGTATAAGAGCAATAGGTCCCATATATATAATGAGGAAGAAGCCAGAGATCATGGCTAAAGACAGAACTCCTCGTATCCAGTAGTTCTTCCATCTGTGGAGATTAGAACTAAAATTAATAATATATTATACAGAATTAATAATAATATATATAATAAGTCACTAAAGACGTTTTGAGTTCTCATTCAAAATGAATGAAATGCCACTGGTTTGAAAGTCAAAGGAGGAAAAAGATGACAGTCCACAGTTTGCTTCTTAAGAATATCGAGGTGCTGTGCAGGAATTTTCATGATGACTTGTTTGTATATCAGTAAAATTCATAAGGTCGCTACAGGTGAACCATTTATCACTCAGGGTTACCCTCCCGGGCTGCAGTTGGCTGCAGTTATGTCTAACATCATGGCGTCCAAGTTCACTGCCGCCTGCTGCTCTCTTTACCCCATCTGACTGCTGGCGTGCAGGGACCAAGCTTTATGGTCAAAAACAGCCTAAAGCTCACCCTGACACCTCACTGTCATCTACATGCATTTATTGACATTTTAAGTTCATTACGTGCGGTTTACTGAGCTACTGCATACAGCTCCAGGGATTGTGACTTTTGCTGTAACATCTGCACTCATGTGGTGAATGAGTTGGCCCAAATAAGGCCTGCTTTTAATAGTGCATAAAGATGTTTAGCATATGTTGTTTGCGAGTAGTAGCTTAGGCTAAGGCTTAGTGGTAATTGGTCTTTAAGGCCTAACGACATATGCTTATGTTCAGCTTTATGTTTTAGCAGCACTACCTGCACTGCAAGCACAGCATGATTGCAATTATGGAAAGAAGCCGGGTCCTTTTTTAAAGCAGTTATCAGGGAGCTGCACAGCAGCCACGCAGGGCAGAGCGCCCGCTGCTCGCCGTGTGAATGGAGCTGAAAAACAGCTGCATCATGAAAAAAAGCTGCTGCTGTTTCCAGTCTGCGCTGTGCTCACACTCCATCCACCATCGCGCTGTCTGCATTTACATCCCTTCCCTCTCTTTTCACCTTCGAGTCCATCCTTCTCTGTCATTCTGCTCAGCCCATACGTCTGCTCTGTATTCACTCTACTGCTCGTTCCCCCTCCCTCCATCTGAGTCTTCTTCTCTGAATATCTCGTCTCCCTTCATTCCTCCCGTCCTTTCCTTCTCTCTCTGCAGCACAGTGGCTCCAACGGTCAGTCTGCAGGGATTAGTCGCTTCTCCCCTCGTGAGCCTTTAAGCCCTGTGACCTGGCCTTCATTGCTCACATCCTCCACTCCTCATCTGTATATAAAGACCATGTCAGACATGGGATATGTAGCTTTGCCAGCTTCATTAATGTTTTAAAGCAATGAGTTTTGTCATTCAAACATTCAGTGACAACTTGATCCAGACAAACCCAAGACAGTGGCAGTGACTGCCGCAGTGCACACGATAATTAAACCTACAAAATACTTGTTTCACTCACAAACACAGCAATAAGCAGTGTTTGCACCAGCTCTATTAAACTCATTCAAACAATCATTCACTCTGCAGACTCCATGAACGACTGCTTTTAACTGTCATAGTAATGTTTGGAAGAGTCTGCTTGGAAAACACCTGTGTAGTTTTTAAAAAATCACTTATTTGCACATGTTTTATGTGCCAGGTCCACCAGAATGAAACGAATACAGACAGCTGCTCTCCAGGGATGAACTCCACCATCTTGGACTACAGCAGTCCATGTTCTGCCCGGATGCTATGTTCATGTGTGAGCTCTCCTCCTGCTGCAGGTTCTTCTGCTTGCTGTGCATTTCCAGAGAAAACACGGACTACTGAATGATACTGAAGACCACCACAACAGCAACCTGGCCAATGAACGGCAAGCAGCTACTGAACTTTCAAAATAAGAGCGAGAAGAATATTCCATTAGAAAAATCAAATGCAGATTTCATTCTTCTCACAAACTCACAAAACGATGAGTCACTAAATATAATTCAGTGGTAAAGTATAATGTGCTCTCCGATTACACAATTTGCATCACCTGCTCCCAGGCACACGAAGCGTAACAGTAGGGTGTGTGGTGCTGCCGCTGAGCCAAGGGAGTTTGTGAAATCAAATATTATGCATCTCTCTGCTGTTTAGGGCCACTCACATGGACGAAGCAACTCCCAAAGATGCACCAAACACAGTCTGAACGTTGAACTTTAAGTTTAGACCTGCGCTGTGTTGAAAGTGTAACACAAACACTGTCAATTCTACTGAACTGTGACCAAATGACCATAAGGCTGACCTGTTTCAGGAGCTGAGGACTCAAACCTGTTCAAAGTGTAAGTGACCTCCTTGTTCAAGGAATTTTCATAGTGCAAGAACTATATATCAGTGGCTCCTTTACTGATTACAGGGGTAAAGTCCAGATTTCAATGTGTTTCCCAGACTTCACCAGGATTTAGTGTCTTACCTCGAAATACACCACATTAGCCCATAAATAAAGAGTATTACCACAAAATATTATTATATATTAAGGTATTTCTCCTGCTTATTTACAGAGGTTTATACTGTATACACGACCTGTATATAAAAATAAAATCACATTTTCTTCCTTACCAAACAGAAAGCAGTGCTCCGCCTGCTTCATTGTACCAGAGTGCATGCTACTGACATGAGTACCAACAAAAAAGGTCATGTGGATTTTTTTTCCAGGCAAACCTCACCGCTTGGTTAGTTTTTAGATCTAAAAGCCATCTCAGTGCTGTGTTTGTGTATTTGCATATATTATAACATAATCACTGTAGACGTATGCAAACCTTCTGTGCCATCGCTTCTGCCACTCGCTTTGAATAAAAGAGTCCCAACTCATAAATATAATTTATCAGTCGGGATTACATGTCGATAGATAGTCAAATTAAAATTATCAGCAGTCACAAAGTAATTTATTGAACTCTTGGAGCTGAGCATGTTAATAAGAGCATGTTCAAACAGTAAGAATCTATTTCTGCTCAAATTAACCTACATTTATACCAGAAAGGTAAACAATCACCTCACTGAGGTGCTCTCATAACTCAGAGGGAAAACTGCCTCTTACAGCTGAACATTGCAGCAGAGGAAGATTTAAAATGCACGTCAGGTTTCATCAGGTCACCTGAGCCGCACTTAGAAATCTTTAAACTGTGTCAACGAACAGCAGAACAGCCAACATGCAAACGATTCACTGCACTTAGAATGAATTTGATCTTTATATTGATCTGTTGATCTGATCTGTTATATTTACACTGTATACACAGGGATATCTATACTTTATACTTAATAATCAAATGACTTAAAAAAAAAAGACTTGAAATAACCATTAAGTCAAAACTTAACATAATCTAATGGAGGAAGATGAACACTGTTAGTATATGTGTGTATTTAAGAGCCACCTGAAAATATTCAAAATAATAACTATTCTTGTTTTATATGTCAAATTATCTGGTGTTGTACATTTATAAAATATGAATGGCTTTTTTAAAAGGCAGGGATACAAGTATTAAAAGTACAATTATTCAGTTTTTTCATTTTTCTGCCAGATATGCACTGTATACAATGGTGAATATTAAAAAAGGCAAAATACATTCATGTATAAGTAATCCTTCAGCTGAGCTAGCCTAGTTTTTATTGCTCTTGCCTCTATATGTTATCACAGAGTGGAAATCCCTAATATGGTCATCTCTGGTTCCAACCCTACGAGCTGCTCTCAGAAGGCGGGCTTAAAGGAAAGCTGAAGGGAGGTTAAACAACCTGAGACAGAGGACAAGTGAGGGGCTTCTTATTTTACAAAAACAACAAAGAAAGAAAAGGATTGTTTTGAACAGTCCAAACATAAGAATATAAAGCTGAACATAAGCATAATAGCTGTCTAGTGAACTAGTAACATTTATCCCTACTATTAATAAAAACCCTCACTTGCTTTGAACTTATTTGTAACTTTGTAACTATTTCTGCCGCTTTTTATGCCAACAACCAACTGCAGCTCTCCAAATATCTTCCCAGAGAGCATCTGCACTGTTATAACTACTTCTGACAGACCATAAACAGACTCCTACAGTTAAACAATAGAACACTATTCATTCATTTTTAATGAATTGCTACCATCTTGGACAAAGCTTGTTGAGCTATGATGGACTCTCATGCGGAGATTCAAACTAGTTTGGCTACGTGTTAATGTTATCATACCCCTGTGGTTCTGCATTCCAGCTCAGCGGCGGGATTGTGAGTCATTTATAAGCACGGATATCAAAAAGACACGCTTTGGGCACAAATGTTTTCTGGCATGTGGGTTTCTGCGTTTGAGGACCGTTTACCTGGGCGGCAGCCCCTCCAGAGCTTTGTTGAGGCATTCTGGAGTGTTGTCTGTGTCTGCTGTGGAGAGAGGATAATCTGGAGTGTCTGCTTTGGAGTCGCCATCACATTCTCCCTCTGCGTCACCTGCCAGCCCCAACCTGTCATCGCCATCAGCCTCCTGCCGAGAACACAGAGATATTCAAATACTGACTTCAGACAGAGCAAGTCTGCACCTGACAAACAGGTCTCTGACATCTCATCATGAAAGAGTTACACTGAGAGCTCCTGAAATGGGTAAACAGGTAAGCGCTGCAGGAGTCAGGTCTAAACTAAGAACATCAACACGAGGCTGAGCAGACGGCACTTTAATTAGGTCAGTTTAGCCCCTACGGGGGAGGACAGAGACAGAGCAGACTTGGTGTTTGTGTCCTCTGAGGCTGGATCGGTCAAACAGGATTATACATTAATAAATGACACACATCTCACTAACAATTTCTTCGTTACCATAGGTAACTAAGCTTTTACTAGCGCATTTCTCTCCCAAGTTTGAGCTACAGTTGTGACACTTCACAGCATGTCACTCAATGTTAGGCTGGTTTTTACGTTTACGACGGCATCAGATTTTCCCCCCCATCTCGTGACTTTGGCTGTGATTACGTGATTGGTCCAGATTAGGATTGTGAAAATGTCACAGAGATTAAGATTATTATACTGTGCAAAATTCTTCAGCCACCACCCACTTCTTTACATTTTCTTTCAAAGGAGTCAGACTTGTATTTTTCCCCCACTGCTCTTGTGCAACAGTTTTCCAGGCTTTTCAGAGAGCTTTTAAATTTGTGGCTGCTTTTTCACTCATTTCCAGTCCAGTCCCTGCAGATGAGAATTTTCAAAGACATTTTTTTGTTTTTTTAAGCTGATTGAAGCATTCGAGCATAAGAAAGACATCTGACTCAAGGATGAACCAGTGCTGTCTACAAATAAGAGAAAACTTAGTCAATAGACAATTTTAAACTGTATCTTTAGGCCTGCTGCAAAAATACATTATTAGTCTTAAACTCAGCACGGTGTGCAGCGGGCCCTTTAAAAACAATTTGATGAAGTTGGACAAATGAGGGGGAAAAGAAGAAGCAGCAGGTCTAGAAAAACCTGCTACATCAGATGAACACCATCTAAAACAAAACAGGAACAATCTAGCAAAGACCCGACAGATGCATCTCGCCTTTCAGTTGATTCCTCTACTGCTCACTGAAGCCTAATGGTGATTCAAGAACGTTGGACACTACTGTAAACAGTTTGCATTTACTATAACATACAGAAATGTTCACAAAAGTAGACTTAACTCCACAAATTCTACATTTCTATGAAGTAATTTGTTTTCCTGTCCTGAACATGACAGATGTTCTAAACCAAGATAATGAGTGAAATTTCCCTTAAAGGTTTGTTTACAATCTCAGGAGCCTTACTGGCTCGGCAGCAGAGAGCTGAAAGTCTACACCTGGTGCTGCGAGGTTAACAGGCTTCTGCCCTGAAGCAAACATCTTTACAGCTGATAATGAATCTTTAATCTGGATTTAAACTCAGTGAGCAGCACCCACAGTCACACAGCTGATGCCTCAACACTGCAGGGACAAAAAATATAACAGACTTCCTGGGAAGCTTTGTTTTTGGGAACTTAAGACATCTTTGAGAGTTAGCCCTCATTTACAATTTACTGAGTCAGTAAGAACAAACTGAGAGAACATAATGCATTTCCAGATTTAGCAGCCTTAATGTGGAAAACTCCTCTAAGTGACATCCTAGAAGCCGTTTTGCTCTCGTCAACATCAGTCATGGTCTGTCTTATAACAAAGAGGTGAGCAGAGACGTGCTTCTCCCAAAAAGAAGCTATTTTTAAAGTCAGCTCACACATCTATCTGGGGATTAGGATGTCCTATCCACCCGAGCAGCTCGGTGATGTTCTTAGCCATTTTTTGCCTTTCATGGTTGTTTTTATTCAAACGCTGCTAAATATGGTTAGCAGGGCCATGAGGGTTAAACCGGAGGTATTCGTTTGGAAATGAGGTCCCTGATCGTGGCCAGATGTAATTAACTGAGAAAGCACTGAAAGTGGGAGCAGGCTCGGGGTTCACTTTAAGTTGCCGTTCGTGGCAGGAGAGGTGTAATTGTAGAAATCCACTCAGGTTTTAATGAGGAGACTGAAACACTGCCTACCTGGCAGGGCAGCTTGCAAATCTTGACTAAAAAGGGAAATAAAAACATCACTGTTTAAAACTGGATCTCTGGAACATTGGCTTAGCGATGAAGTGACAATAAGACTCATTCAGTTTTCAACCAAGGAGTTATCAGCAGGCTCAAACTACTGAAGCTGACGCACATCAGACTGTCGAATTTAACAATTTCCTGTCACATAGAAGTAACCATCACAAAGCAATAAGAGCAGTTATCATGTTTGATTAGACGCCACCACAGGCGTAGTAAATCTACACAACCCAAATACTGTTAGTTAGACGACTAATAATTACCTAATCACTACCACAATGAGATTAATGCTGTTGTCAAGCTTTTTCCCTTGAATTGTGCTACAACAGGAGTATTTTAATCCCCATTCCTCGTTTGGCATCCCCGCAGCAGAATCGCTAACAGAAGAAAACACTGAGCTGCTTTTCCTTTCACTCCACTGCACTCCTGAAGCCTCAGATGACTTTACAATAAAATTAGATTTGGGCAGACACACCATAGACTAGTGCACAGTGTAAAAGATTCGATTTCCCTCCCCCGTGGAAATCTGTTGGAATCAAAGAAACGTCAGAGTGAAGATGGAAACAGTAACAGTAACAGGTCTGATATCAAACTATTTGTTCATTTTTAAATGCAGAAACATGTTTTTGATTGTGATTGTCAAAAAATAAATAAATAAATCATGTTTTCAGTACTCAGAAGACCAAAGAGAATAGAGAATAATCTGAAATCAAATTACAATATAACTTGTTATCTACCTCATAATATTAGGGTTCTAATCATAATACTGTTATCTACCTCATAAATTTCCAGTTTAGTTATAGAGAACCTGTCACGCGTCTCTTCACTGTAGTTTAGTAATGCTTTGTTTCAGACAGCTTTTCCTACCCTTGGCTGTGTATGATGTTGCAGATATGGCCATCTCAGGCAGAGAGCTCTGGCTGTGAGCACAGAAGCCCCTCCCACCTGCCGTTTAAACCTTCTGTTTATGAGAGGCGGCCAATCAGAAGAAAGCTCAATTGAAAGAAAGATCCTATTAAAATGGGAACGTGTTAAATAGTTTGTTTCAGAGAGAATGTGAATTTAGGAGCTGCACCAAGTCCTGGTACAGGACACACAAGGATTATTACAAACTGTGAATCATGCAAAGCCACTCTAGCAGAGTCTAAAGGGGACTTGTAGCAATATAACAGGCAACACGAGGCAGGTAGCCAGGTAATGTTTCTCAACTTGAAGGTGAGCAATTGAAAAACAATTGTGCAGTGGGAGTGAAGTATACTGTCGATGACACAAGCGAGTAGTAAATACATTAAGCTGTTCACTACTGCAAAGCAATGCACAGCAAGTCAATCACTTCATATGTAGCCAAGGCTGAAGAATAAAAACATGGGGCTGTTAATGTGGTCACCCATATAACCATATAAATAAGCAGCAAACACTGTTGCTGCTTTCATTATTATCATTTACCAATGTTTGCCCAGCGACCATAGACTGGTGGCATGTTCTGCAGCTGAGTCAGCCTGTCGACAGTTGAGAAACCGTTTCCATGGAGCAGCAGGCCTCAGCATTGTTCACGACCACATGCAGAGCTGCAACATTGAGCCCTAATCTAGATGAACGTATTCGAGCTTCTTAATGAAACTGTCAAACACGGTTAATCCTTTGTTTATACAGCAACACGAGCCAACTGCTGTGTAATCACTGCACAGTCAAACCCTTCAATGCTGCAAATATCTGTGATATCAGTCCAAGTTGCGCTAAGGGTCAGCCTAATCCCGAGTACCTGTTATCATGAGAAGTGAGCATGTGCAAACTGATAACAGAGAAAGATGAAACAGGAAAACAACCACAGCAGGTGGTGTATGCAAAATGTCATTTATTCAGGATGCCCATGTTTTTCAAGAGCCACAAGCAGCAGCAGCAGCTCATTGGCCGTCCTTGCAGCTCAGCTCTCCTCCACTGTCATCTTTGTCCTCCTCCTGGATATTAATGCCTCTGCTGCACAAGTGTGAGGAGGGAGGAGGCGATCTAAAAGAGGGACGAGTGACGAGCAGCTGGCGCCACATCTCATACTTTTTCATCTCAAAGCTACTTGGAGCAGCTGCGTTGGCTGTTGCCGTTTTTAGCGCAGCCACTAAAGGATGTGGGAAGAATTTTACATCTGGAGCTAAAAACAACAACAACGTAAAGTTTATATGAAAAGCCACAGCTTCAAAAGATGATGTTAGATGAAGAAGCACCGTCTACTTAAGAATCCTGATCAAAATATTCAGCGACCCCTCATGACCTTCAGGAAAGAAGCATTGCCATCCTGGAAAAGACCGGACAAGATGGTAAATGAACTGGTATTTGTACAGCTCCTTCCTACTCTGAGGACTAAAAGCACCTTTTCTTACAAGCCACATTCACCCACTCATACAGCGCTTTCTCCTGTGGCTTTGGGTGCTCGGGTATAGATGCACCTGACTTATTAAGTTGTGCAAACACATTTTAACATGTGGATGTCATGATCCTGGGTCATGTGACCCAGCGTTTTGAGTATCAATATATTTTGACGTTTATGGTTTATGTTTAAGTTCTTTAGGTTATCTAAGTTCATTTCTATTATGCCAAGGTTGCTGTTACAGTTCATTGTTTATTAGATTCCCCTGTGTTTAAGTCTCACTCGCCCTTCATGTGTCTCATGTTGTCGAGTTCGTGTTGTCATGTCATCTCATTATGTTTCCTGTTTTATTTTGAAGAGGTCTTGTGTTTCTATGTTCAGTGTGTGTAGTTTTACTCTTCCCCTGTGACGCTGTTATGTTCATTTGTGTCAGCTGTTTCTCCGTGTGTTTCCACTTCCCCTCCTGTGTGTTTTCATTCATTCCTTATCTGGTTGTCTGCTATGTTCATGTCATGTTTCCAGGTTTTTTCATGCTTTAATCTTAGGTCATGCAGTTTAGGTTATTGTTTAGTTTCATCTTTGCCTTTTATTTTTGCACTATTTTGCCAGCCTTAATAAACAGCTGAACAAGTACAAAATAAAACCACAAGATCTCATTCCAACCTTCTTCTCCAACCAATTAGCTGTGAGAAAATTAACTGCCAAACACGAGCAGAAATGAGAAGGAAATCACTGTTTCAGCTTTGGTAAACGAGGATGGGCTTGAAAGTATTTATGGACTAGATTTGCAGATACTGTGGTAAAAAATAAATGACTGCTACGACACCGTGTGTTTCTGCTTATTTATAGAAATAGAAAATTAAAAAGAAAACACTGGAAAAGAATCTAAAGAAATCTGAGGCTCATCAACTTGCCGCACACTTTGTTTCCCACTTTCATACTGTGGTACTTTATGAGATGGTAAAAATCTCAAGAGCAATCCTATTACAAAGACCAAAATGTTTTTTTTAAGTAAAGTAAATTAAATGCTCAATATCTAAAAAGCATGTATACTGCTCAATAACATGCAAGGCCAGAGTGAGCTGACTAATCGCTGTTTCCTGCAGATAAAAAGGAGCTTCCTGGTCTGTGTTTGCTTGATGCATTGATGCTTTGAGATATGTAGAAGTATCTGAGAATGTCAAGATAGGATTGACAGTAAAGGCTAACTTTAATCGCATAACAAACACACTGTATATACACAATGTTAAGACCCTGACCAGCAGACAGCAGCAGCACGAGGCTTTGGTCAAAGGTAGGAGGCTTCTGCCACTGTGGGCTCGCACAGTTCAGCACGTCCCTCCATTAGTGCTGCAAAGAGTTCTGCTAATCACCACAATTATTGATCTGAAGTAGCGTTTTCCCCCAGCTGCACCTCTGTCAGCAGCGCTGCAGCACGACGCAGTGCGAGCCACATGAAATCAGAGGTGCCTGCGAGCAACTGAAATGCTCAATAGAGAAATCAATACAGCTGGATGGGTGAAAAAAGAGGCTGCCTGTTACACTGTCACCTTTTCATTTCATTTTTTATTGCAAGGCAAAGATCCTGTAACATTAGAGGAAACCCTAATTAATCCCCCACGAGCAAGCAGGTGGAGACAGCGGGGAGGAAAAATGTCCTTCGAACAGGAAGAGCGCTGCAGCAGAACGCCTGAGCCTGATCTGACTGCAAGGCTCAACTCTGACAGAGAACTGTCGTCAGGTCTGACTCCAGTCTTGGACGAGCGTATAATTAAGTTGGACCAGAAATACCAGTCAGGTGAACGTATTATTTTATTTGTATGATTTTAATGTGCAGAAAACCTCACAAAGCCTCAAGACATCAAAGATACAGTTGTGCCAGGTGGCTTTGCCCAACTTTCCCTCTCTCTATGTCGACTAGCCTAATTTTTGTCTCTCATAGAAATGACAAGTAAATTAGTCACCATAGTGAGTATCCTAGTCCTAGATACGTTGTGCTTTTAGGCTACTAGCTTGACTTGTTAGTCCTCTGATGATTTAACTGTACCAGAACCAACCCCAACATCCTGGACGATCCCTGTACTTAGCTTCTGTTAGTTTGTGGGTTTTTGAGACTTTCAAAATCAGCTATACTTCAGAGGCTAAAATGTTAGCAAATAAATAAACTTTCTGACACCATGTGAGTGATTTAAGATCTCTTCAACTGTAAGCGTGGCACAAACACAGTGAGCACATGCTACACCAGACCGTATGTGTGGTCTGAGGTACGATTTTATGATTCTGATCATCTAACCGCTGCGAGATTCAAAGTCTGCGATCATGCCATGGAGTTATTACGACATTATTGTCATAATAAATAAATAATAATAATAAGTAATAAATAAATAAACACTAAATAAACAAAGTTATCTGACAGCTGGAGCAAAAAGTGCCCTGCTGTCCAAAAGCATTTCTAACAAGTGCTGAGAAAAATGAAGCTGTAATCAGCAGAGCGTTAAATGTCCCGGTGCTACCGCCACCGCTGCTGGAGGCTTCGGGGACGGCCAGCAGACAGCCGGCCAAGGTCACCCATCATGTGGAGTCCTGAGCAGCTGCTAACTGTCCTGCACGGCAAACAACGCAGACCACACCGGAACTGAGCACAACTGAGGATGTATGTGTTGCTTACTAACCACTGAAAATAAATATTTGCTTTGGAGAGAACAAAGAGAGGCTGTGGATACATAAACATACTCTATATGGGTGCGTGTGGGATTTGTGGCTTGGCTTCCCCAAACAAACGCCTTTTCGCTGACTCCATAAAGCACCGATCATGTGAAGGCATTTTGTTTGGGTGTTTCTGCAGGGTGTGTGACAGCAAAGTGATCCTTTAACCTCCAAAACAAGACAGACACACACAGGCCTGACTCATGCCTTTTAAAACCCAGTGGATCTGCACGTCTGCTTCCTATTAGGAACGCCTCACAGTTACCTTACAGAGGCGTTTACATGGTGTGATTTGACTGATGAGGGCTTTATTTGTCACCATCTGCAGATATGTGCCAAGAAAAAGGAGAAAACAGCCAGGAACGGGTGATTGGCGTGGACAGGAGCCGATATTCATCTCACCTCTCGTTTACAAAAAACTGTTTGTAAATTTTCAGGTCTAAATTTTAACAAAAAAAAAATCAGTATCCTTAAATTTGGTAAACTATTGGTCAAACCATTTAATTACAGTGAAATTAGGGATTGTAAACAAAAGTTACGGCGAGCGCTCGTTTCCAAAAACAGGAAGCGCTGCCTGTGAATCATCAGACATCCAGATCCCACGATCCATCCATCCATGAATGCACCAGTTTCCCGCCCGCGTGAGTTTCAGAAGTCTGGATCTCCAGAGCTAAAGAAGGACTGCCCTGCAAAAGCTGCAGGACGAGACACTGGAGTAGAAGTAACGTCCACGTCCAAGCAGGGGGACAAGAACCTTTTTTGAGAAGCTGCTGAATGATTTACGACCACAGCGGCAACACAGTAAGTCAGCACCAGGGCTAGCTGGTTAGCAACTGCTGAAATTTCAAATTCAAAGCAGGGGAAGTCACGAGCTGCAGATGGCATTATTCACATAGTTAAGATGTAAAAGTTTTATAAATAAATGCTAAACCTAATCTTCAGACAGCTGTAATACCTGCAGGAGCAGACAAAGTGTGTGCGTGTGAAAGAATCATAATGTTATCATCTAAAGCCTGAACAGACAGATGTCTTGATTTGTTACACTAAAATTGTGGCACTGAAACTACGAAACGGTGACAATATTAGTACTTATTAGCCTGATCTGGAAGCACTGTGTGAGAGTAACTAGCAACATGCATGACTGACAGGAATTAAAGTAAGGAATAAACAGTTTTCCTCAGTAAGGAAACAAATCTTAAAATGAAATTAAAACTCAGTTTGTTATGCGAAACATAACAGTCCCTGTGCAGCTTTCTGCTGTGCAGGAACGCCTTATCTTAGAAGATTTCAGGATAATGTAGGTGAACAAAGCTGTGGTGACACGGTCACGGAGAGGATGTCTCTCTGTGTAGACAGGCTTCATTCATTTGATACTCAAACTCTGGCCATCTTGTTTTGGCTGATCTTGTTTGAATTTGCGCTTCTTTTCAACTGACAGTAAAATCAGATCAGCGTGCACTGCTTTAAGCCTGCTACCAACTAACCACCACCAAGGCAGGTGGACACGAGCACTTTCAGTGCAGTTTAAAACACTACACAGACGTGTAGTTACACGTATTCAAATAGGTCACATGACTTAGATTACATTGGTTATTACATTTGAACAGTGTAACTAGTGATCTATAAAACTATTAGATTTCAAAGTAACCTTCACATCACTATCCTTAAGACAAATATTTCCAGCTAACCTTATCTGTGTATCACTATGAATGTACGCCAACCAGTAACTAACCAGACACTGCAGCACACGCGTGCCTTTCTGCTCAGGTAAATCATGTTTTCATTGGGTCTTCTGTGACGCTTTGCCTACGCCTGCTTCTCGTACGTCTCTTGTGTCGACTTCCACGAGACGGCCGATTGCAGCTGCTCTCCAAGAATGCACTTAAAGCGAGGCGAGGTGGAACGAGTAAACACGCTGAGCTAAGCAACAGTAACCAGGACCAAACACACACAGATGTATGTAACATATGAGTGACTAATTACTAATGAGTCATTCTTAGGTTTGGGAATCACACCTGTGAGCAACAAACTACACTGAAACAACCGCACCAGTCTCACAAAGGGCTCAGATATTTTTGACAAATCACAAGTGACATACAACAGAAGGAAAACCAGCTGACAAAAAGAGAAAGAAAAGGAGGAACTGATTCTTATTGACCCAAAATAAAGAACACGTTGGGTGTTGAGCAGCAGCACAGAGCAGTATTCAAACAGCCGCAGAGCTCAATAATCAATAATGTTTATTTTAACCTCAGTCTGACCAGAGTCTCAAAATGAAGAGAAAACAGCTCAAGTTTTTGTGCTAAAACAGAATTTCTCATCATTTATTAAACATATAGAGGAAAAAAAGAAAGGGGGGTTAAGAAAAAAAACTTAAACTGTTTTGGTCAGTTATCTGGGTATTTTCTCTTTTCACAGGAGTACATGTGTTACGAAAGGCAAAAAATCAAATATAAAAAATAAATAACTTCACATTTCAGGCATGCCAAGGTAAAAAGATAGAACCTCAGGAAACACCAAGAAATTCTCCATTCATAATAAACAAAGATAAATATTTAAAAGAGTTGATCCTTGACTGAAATGTGCACACACTGGCACTGATGAAGCATAAACACAGTCCTTGACTGACTCTCTTTTTCTGATATTGGATATCCTGCAAGCTGTGAGGGCACGCTTTCTGAAAGAGGCGAGTTGTTGTAAAGCAGACACCTCATTCTGCACTGCTCCTCTGTTTCAGCTGGGATGAAACTCTTCTGCAGCTCCGTTCACATCCTGGACTACCTGTGCAACATGAAAGGGCTGCGGCTACGGTCTCAAGATACAAGCAAGGACAAGGACACTAAAAAAAAAAGTCAGGAGGACTGAGAAGAGAGAGCAATGATCTGCAAAACCACTGCACCTGAAATTGATTCACAACCGGTTGGTCTTCCCAACTGCACTGATATCTCTGAAGTTTGCACGGCTGTGTGTTATAGTGTAAGTGCTGCCTTAATTTTGAGCAGATCAGAATTATTTTTAAAGATTAATTTCACATTGTCCTCAAATTCTAATTCATTCTACTTTAAGGGATTTGGGGCAGAAGCAAACTACTTGGTAGTAAAGCCACAAACCAAGTGAGTGAGGACACCACAGGTAGGATGATCAATAATGCAGAAATCTATTTTTCTAGTACTCTACAGTATAGTTTATATAATAGGATTTTATTTTGATCAGTGGAGCCATCATGTCACATGATGAATATAAACAAGCTGAACGTCAAATCACTGCAAAACAATCTTTAAAATCACTGGTGTTGAGTAGCAAAGTAAACTGAAGCTTAAAGGCCCTCTGTTCTCTGCGTGTTTGTTTACTGTAATGTAATTATCCAAATCCAACTTTCAGCCTGCAGGAGTGACATTGATGAGTCTGTGTCACGGTGACACTGTGAAATTGTCCCGCTGACAGCCACTGAAAAGGACGAGGAGCTCACACCGAAAAGGCAAACGGTGGTTTCAAAGAGCCGTTTCCGTGACCGTGTCTCGGTTGTTTCGGGATTACCGGACAGCAGCCAAGCGGCTAACTAACTAGCTTATGTAGCTCCCCTGCTAACCTGACAACCCGGCCGGCCCGGCTCAGCCTCCGACAACCTGCCGGACTCGTTTCCAGGGCGAGGTCTCGCACGGATAATGGTGTCTTTTCACGCTCTCAGGTGCACCTTACCTTGTCGCTGATATTATCGGCGCTGTCAGGGTCTGCTCCGCCTCCGCCTCGCTTCCTCAGCTCCGTCATATTTCTCTCGTTTCTCCGCCGGGACGTGAATGTGTCACATAAGCCGACTCCGAGGGAAGGGAGGAGGGAGGGAGAGTGGGAGACAATCCGCTCTTCGTGTTCGGGTTTTTTCAGCCGGTCTGATTTCTCGATGCCGGTCGAGAAGGTCAGCTTCCCTGAAAGTCAGCCAGTGCTGCTGCACAGCCCCACAGACACTACCGACTCCACTGCGTGTGTTTGTTTATGACCGCAATCCCTGTTCTCCTCCTACCGCCGACAAGCTCACGGAACAAGGACAGACAACTTTCTGTAGGGACTTTCAAAATAAAAGGTCTACTTAAAATGTAATTTTCTTGGTTTACTCCTGTTAAGATGTTTGCTTTGGAAATTTAAGCCCTTTAATGGTTTGACGCAGAGTCCTGTTGGTCGGCGTGGGCAGACTTCCTAAAAGACGCTCAAGTTTTGCTCAATAAAGGTTAAAGCATATAAAAACATATCCAAACATCCTAATGTTGTAGATTTTCAGTTTTTTAATCCTATGTATCCATTTTCTTCCATTCATTCAATTAAGACTTGGGCTGGAGCTGCTGACTGTCACAGGTAGAAAGGTTACCGGTCTGTCACAGGGCTAACACAGAGAGAAATCATTTACACTCACATTTACACCTACAGTCAGTTTAAAGTCACCTGTTACCCTACAAGCTCTCTTTCCCTCCTTGGAGTTTATGTTTGTGATCCTCAAGCTCGGTTCCTCTACTAGCAGGGGTTTGATGATTCTGCACAGTTCCCACTCTTCTGTGCAGAGAAGTTCTGTGCCTGGAATCTGCTGCAGCCACTGCAGCTCCTAATGCTGCTGTAAACACCGGGACCACTTTAGACTTTATCTTCCACATCTGCTCCTTAAGCCCCTGGTCCTTCTCTTCCTTTCTTGTGCCCCTTCTTCCAGATATTTTTGTATTTTTCTTTGGACTTTCGGTCTTCTGTTATGTCAACATGAGTTCACCCAACACAGATCTGCCCAAACTGTTGTTTTTATACTGGATCTATTTCTAGTCAAAGATCCTCATTTTTTTTAACTTCAGAGCTCACTTTAGAAGCACAGATCAAAAAGATTGTCCAAACCTTTTTTTTTTTCTTTAATGAAATTAAATATCATATTTACAGTCAACTTGAGCACTCAAAGCACTCCATGGGTTATATAGAATTACCTGCAGAAACCTATGGAAACTTTATGGGTGTTGAAGAAAAAGACAAGCAGACTCCAAAGTAAACCAAGCCTACACCCTGCATTTCATGTTTACCCCTGGAGAAATCCTAGTAGTACAAATATTAGCTGAAGTCAAACCTCTGAGAAGTATAAAAACCCTCACACAAAGCCTGTAGGTGACGCTCATTTAAAGTCGAGCTTTTATTTTGAAGTAAAAGCACCGAGACTTCCGTTGTGCGTTTGCCTGCCTTTACACAGGTCTGCTGCGGTGCCGCACGCTCTCTTTCTCTCTCTCTCTCAGTCAGTCCATACCGGGCTGACCAGCTCTGCCACATGCTGCGGTAATCTACGACCAGTGAGCACCGGGGTCCTCACTTAGACACACCCCTGCCTGCACTATTTTTGTGGAGACCCCCGCTGGTGTTGTTTCCTCTGCTCAGTTCACTAAATGCACTCGGCACAACTTAAAACAAATATTTAAACACAAATCCCTTTTTTTAAAAAGTAATTTTAAAGTGCTGTTGGTTCGCTAAAAGAAACATTTTTTTCCGCCAATCACCGATTTCAGTAAAATAAAGCTCAGCACCGCAGTCAGTCCTGTTTAGTCTCGTTGTTACCCCGAACAAATCAAGTTAGTTTCACTCCCTCAGTCCCACTCAGGTCACCGTTTTAGCACCAGATCACAACAGCACGTTTACTTTCTATATTTTAACATGTATTAAAACTCTAATGCTCTTCCCAATCCTTTAATCACAATTCTTATCATCACAAGCAGAAAATTACGTATATTAAGAGATGCCATTAATTTATTTTTGCTCTACTGATGTTTTATTTGTTGAACTTGAAGCTTCATCAGCAGCTTAATTTTGAAAATGAATTTCTTTTAAATTATTTACAAGATCTGGGCCAAGATCATGATTCAAAATAGGCCAGAAGAGGGGAAAAAGGTAATAGTGAGTACATTTAAAACCATATGGCTGTTTAATTACTTCAGATTCTTAACAGGAATAACAATAACCATTAGCAAAGTCAAATAATCCGAACCAATCCCAAATAATCTGATCACATTGAATCATTTATTTTTTATTATTTCACTGTTACTTTGACCTTATTTATTCCTTCCTTTATTCTAGGTGCTATTTATCAGGTTCAGGAGAGTGCAGTAATATAGCAATACAAGACTCAACTGACAGTCACGTAGACTTAATAAAGCTCTGCATCAAAGCTTCTCAGTGCCGGCTCTGCTGACAAATGTGACCAAATTGCAAAGACTAAAAGTCATCTAGTCGCAAGTCTAGTTCATATGTATTTTTTCTACCAACTTAGTTTTAGTTCTTAGTTTATGAGCAGCACTTGGCAACAGGGGGAAGGAAGAACTCCTTTTTTCCAGAACAGGAAAAGACCTCACCAAGAGGAAATGAACATAGCTCAGGCAGGCACTGCTGTTTGCTGTTCCTGGGGACTGAAAAGAGAAAAGAGAAGCATGGGGCGACCTTTGACATCAGACCGGACAAAACACAAATTAAAGGAGAGTAAACAGAACTGGAAAAAACATGGCAGCACATAAACACAGCACGAGTGAAAGGCTGGGAGTAAACACAAGCACTCAGTGTATCATGGGAATTTTTTTCAGTTTCTCCTGTCCAGGGTGTGGCTCACACTGGCTCTCTAAGGCTACGTTCACACTGCAGGCGAAAGCGCATCAAATCCGACTTTTTTGACCCTATGCGACTCATATCCGGTCATGGTGTGACAGTGTGAACGGCACAAATCCGGTATTTTCAAATCCGATCTGGGTCACTTTGGTATGTGGTGCTGAATCCGATACATATCTGATGTTTTAGAAATCGACTGCTGTTTGATGGTCATGTCGCATTAAATCCGTCTTTTACGTCACTGACACAAGACAGACGCCAATTATCAACGCCGGAGAAGACATCGCGAACGCTTCCTGGCCATCCAGCATAGATGTTAGTGAAAGTGTTGGGAAGACAACGTTGGAGAAACGTGAACATTTTCTTTGTACTGTATAATCTGCAGATTCTGACAGAAATCTGCAGCTATCCTTTGAAGCACCGCTCCTCTAAAACAGCAATAAGGGTCATTATTAGGCCAAATGTAAAAAACAAAATAACTTTATAACTTAAAGCAAAATTGGGAAACATAAAGTCTGAAACAAGTCTTTACATTAAGAGCCATCAGTCAAACAATACTGTTTGGTCTGGGTCTAAACGGAGTGCGTTGTGTGTGACGTCTTCTTTTGCGCATGCGGCCGTTTTGAGCGTTCACACTAGAGCGCGTTTGCTGTCGCATTTTATTTGTAGTGTGAACGAGCAGGCAAAAAAAATCGGATTTGATCAAAAAAAAAAAATCGGAATTGAGCTTTAAGACCTGCAGTGTGAACGTAGCCTAATACATGACCATATTAGGCACATCCTCTCCCTCTGACATCACACAGAACCAAAAGTAGAAAAAGAAAAACCTGACTGACCTGTCTAACCTCTGTGAAAGTAGCGTGTCATGGATGCGTAGGGTCATTAAATCTTTTAAATGTTAAGAAGCTCAGACGTTGCTGTAACTTAGAAACGAAGCAAATGCCTTTGGTGGGAAACAGCAATTTTTTATTGAAATGAAATGAAAAAGAATAAGTACCAGATCTATTGCATTATTGTAACATTTTGGGACGGGGAGGTTACTCTACTGTGGGTTTTTTCTCTCGTAGGATGTAGTGAACACAAATATACAAGGAACATTCAGCTATTACAGATTGCACACCAGATACTGTAGTAACGCAGTCTAATACAAGACCACCAAAATAATCCAGATTTCTCCTTTTTTTTTTTTTTTTTTCCTTTCTTTCTTTGCTTTCGATTAATCCTTAATTATTTTTCCCCCCATAAAGAGTACAAAAGTCCACCCAGAGTCGGGGTCATGATCTGCGGCTTTGTACACAAACCTGTCGCTCGGTATGACCGGTCAAACAATGCCTCAAAGAAAAACAAAAAAAGAATAAATCCAGCAAAAAAGAGAGATAATCTAATGCCAAACATGTACAATGCACTGACACAGAAAGTCAGCTGTGTTAATAGACATGCAACAAGTAACAAAACTTGCTGAAATCACAATAATTATATATAAAAGAAAATCTAAACCCAGTTATAATTGCATAAATACTTTGTACAGTTCATTTATCCGCTGTGAAATGCACCTTTCAGTTAAAACGAAAATCTGCATTCGATAAAAACGTGACTGTTTTTTTTCCTCTTTTTGTACACGTGAAGGTGCAAAAGGAATCCTCGATTGATAGAAGCCGACTCGGCCGTTTCAGCTGGATGACATGATTGCACGCTAAGTTACAGTACAGAAAGGCAGAATGATATAAAGGAGGACAATAACATGAGTGCATAATATTATTATTACAAGGAGCGGTGAGGGTGAACATTAAATGCCTGAAGACTTGTGGGACGTACAAAGAAAGAAAGAAAGCAGCTCTTGAATGCACAGCTTGCCCACAGAACCACAAACCGAGTGCGGGGAGAGGAGATGTGCGGTCTTTAACGCAGAAAGAGCCAAACATGGATTTGTGTTGTCAAAAGATCAAGTTACATTCAACAATATGAAAGCAGATAAAACCTCTGATATCGCTGTCTCAGCGGGGCAGAGAAACGTGTTTTTATACTGTTTGAACTCCTTTGAGTACTTCACATTCTGCCTTTTCAGATGAAATGAAGAATCAAGTCATTTTAATTTCTGGTCTCAAGTAATAAGATAACCGTCGCTGCTCCCCGAGCCTGGTTCTGCTGAAGGTTTCTTCCGGTAAAAGGGAGTTTTTCCTTCCCACTTTCGCCAAGTTCTTGCTCACAGGGAGTCATCTGATTGTTGGGGTTCTTTGGTCACTGTTAAAGTGACGGTCACTAATCTGATGGCACAAATGACACCCCATAGGTTTGAGTTTGTCCCGTATTATGTTAGTGCAACAATCCAAGTCCTTTTACATTTAAACAGTTAAGCTGCAAATGAATTTAGACGTCTGAAAAACAAATTAATCAACTCTACAATCAAGTTAGATCAAGTCAAAAGGTTTATTAACGTCAACAACTGAAGGGCACGAGGTTCATTTTATGCTCTCAGTCTAAAGTGTCGCATCAAAATCCACTGCAGGAGCAACAAGGATGGAATATGAAGTCACAGCACTGATATAACGGTAGGAAAAGAAACCTACAGACTCGCTCTCCTGCAGCTTTACCCCAACTGTAAAATATGGTAAAGAAAAGCGAAACAAGAATACTCTGCAAGTCTGTCTGGCCTAATCTTTACCTTTAAAGACAAAACACGCCAAGATTTATTAAAAGTCCAACGGCCTACGTGACTATTTACACCTCCTCCAACGTCCACATATACTCTGAAACATCTCTTTAAAAAGGTGCTTGGCTGCAGCTCCAGCGAGTGAGGATAACGAGTGTTGAGAGCTGCTGTGATAATGCCACAGGGGAGTAAAAATCCAGCAAATCCTCAATAGAAACCAACACTATAAATAAAAAAACAAAACACAGTTCATGAGGAAGTCCCTTTTTTAGTGTGCATTCAAGAAGCTGCTTTAAAGCTGTACGGTCAAAAAAGAAAGGACACGATGGACGCTAAATGTGCAGTTACGGGACGCATGTGCGTTACTTTTAACCTTTTTACACAAGATGAACCCGATTTTTTTCTCTCTCTTAATAACAAATTATAATAATGCAGAAGGAACCACAAAATGAAAGGAGTGATATGGTTCTAACAAGAAAGATCAAAGTCAAACTGAACACGATAAAGTTTGTAGTCTTCAGAAAGCAGCAGTAACTAAAATAAAAAAAAAAAATCTCCAAATGGGAAAAAAAGGACTGAACAGATGACATGTTAAAAATTAAACATCATAACTGACACGAGAAAACAGTTTGGCAATAAAAAAAGAGTTTACGACAATCAGAGAGTCAACCTCTCTGTCCGCGTGGCGACGGTTTGACACTCAGAATAAATCACAGGTCTGTAAACAACAAAACGATCGGGAAATTATAAAGAAGTCATTTTGCATAACTAGACCCACTAGTACGGTCAACCCAGAGACATTAATTATGGACATTCATCTCCCTCCCTCCGTGTTACTCTCGCTGTGACTCGTGACGCAGACTACACACAATCGTTTTTCTGTTTTTTTAAAGCCAGGAGTGGTTAGTCACAACGCTATGTTACAGGCATTTCTTTTTACTTCATTGACCTTATCTTTTGTTCTGTGTTTGCTCCTTTTAGAGTTAAAAAGGCCGTGATACCTATTTACACTATCAACAAGTTTTTGTCTTTTATCATCCTGCTGTGAAAGCTGAAGGAGTTTTGCTTGTTTCTCGATCTCTAAGCAAAGATGGTGGATGACTGATTCGTGCGTGCTGCGTTGTTTTCCCTCCGCTCCAGGTGAGTGCCGGTGGTAAAAGTGGGGACTGAGTTTCTTTCCATGTTCTTTGTGACCCTGTTGTCCTCGTTCACATCCGTTCTCCTTTGCTGAGCTCCGCCGCCGTACTTGAGTCGCTCCCTCCTGCGACACCCTGTCAGTGCGGTACAGTGCACGTGGTTACTGAGGGTTTAAAGGGGAAGGAGTTTCGGGAGATGCAGAGGGAAGTCGGATAGAGGAATGAAATGCTTCCCGGGTCCTCAGGAGGGGCTTGTTTTGGGGCTGGCGGCGGGTGGACGTGGAGCTCAGTTTCTGCAGCCGTCCTCGACGCTTCGCTCATGCTGGAGGTTGTAATAACAGTTCTGACAAACACGCACAGGTGACGAGATCTTCAGCCGTTTGATCTCCGATTGGAAGCGGCTGCACCTGTGACACGGGGGGAGATAAGGGGGAATTTTTTTCACAGTGCAGAAGAGAAATGAAGATGATGCTGAGTATTTTAACACATTCACTGACGTGAGCCACGATTTAAACCGTTAGAAACAAACAAACAACCCCAATAATCTTTTTTAAACTCACACAAAATCAGCAAATGAAATATTTTATTTGCATAAGATCTCAGAAACCTCAGAGAGGCCCAGAGACTTGTCAGCAACCCCTTGGCAACCTCCAGCGGGTGATTGCTGGAGATAGTGAAACTTGGAAAAAGTGAGCTGCAAAATGCACAGCCTGTTGCTGCGCAATGGTAGCGTGCACAGCAAAAACACACAAAGGACCCCAGATCGAGCCTTGAGGAACACCAGAGCCAAAATCTGACAAGGCTGAGGTAAAAAAAAGGAAGTGCAATAAAAAAAAAACCTGTGTGGGTTAAAGCATGTAAGCACTGTTACTGCGCTGTTACTTCCATTAAAACTTCAAGAACTTTAACTAGAATTTATGTACTGGTAGTGTGCTGGTACTGGTACCAGAAGAAATGGTAATGGTTAATTTTGCATCTCTGAAACTTACATTGATTCTGGATATACTTATTTATACCTATAATGGTATTTTGTTCTGACACTTTCTGGTATGACAATGACATATAAAAGCATGCTTAGGTGGAAAAACTGCAGAATAATCTTACTTCTGGCAGAAGAGCTGTCCGCAGTTCCTACAATGGTGGCGTCGCTCAGTAAGCGAGAAGCGAACCGTGCAGCCGGAGCAGCTGTCCACCACCTCGTCCTTCACCCAGTGGTCTGCTGCCGAACGGCCGGGCTGGTCGCTGACCGACCAGCTAAACACTCTGCCACGACCGTCACCTACCAGGATTTTACTGTGGTCCCTGGAGAGAGGAAAGCCCAAAGCGGGAAGGAAGAAAGAGAAAAACAAAACAATTTCATATCTTATTTTCAAAAATATTTGCTTGGACTGAATAATATATTTTCAAAACAAGACGTTCTTCAGATGTGCCAAAGGAATACGAGCGTTTACAAAAAGAAACTCATTTCCTGTTTGTCGGTTTGGTTCGACCCGGCTCTCTTACTTGGAGATGGCGAGGGAGGTGATCTCGGCTGGGTGAGCGTTGTCCTTGCGATCAAAAGCCGTGTGCATGGTGAGCTTACTCCGGAAGACCAGCTGGCGCTCCCATCTGTAGCCTGTGAACGCACAAAAACAAACACTTAACTAGCAACATTTTAACGTGAGTCATTAGATCAGCAGACTAATCCTATCTATTTGTCGTCTCCCCTTCAATGGCAGAATAATCACTTAGAACATGAAAACACAGCGTGGTCTTTGCAGCTGCTGGACTCTCACCTGCCCTGAGCTGGTTATATGTCCGTGCCTCCATGGTGGAGGGATGCAGCGGCTGAGGCACTGAGCCCTGGCCTGAGTGAGCTGGGTGAGCGCCTTTAGTTTGGCCCTCAGAGTAATTTACAAACACGAATCCGTCCTTCTCGTCGATGCTGAGGGTGTCTGACCAGCGGTGAGAATCGTCAGAGCCGCTGTCCATCGACCAAGATGCTCCTGCTCGGGCCGACGGACCTTAAGGGTATTAATCAATGGAAAATTAGCAGGAACAATAACTTTTATCAAACTAAGGTTCTTATATTAACAAGTAAAAACAAACATCAGTGTTGGTAATCTACAGGGGTCGTATTATTGCTCTATTTCTATGACCAGAGATTCTGGATTCGATGTTTCAGCCTCACAGCGGAGCCGCTGCTGATCTCACGCTCTTCAGGAAGTGAGCATCAGAGCGCAGCAGCTAATGAGAGCAACGCAGCACATGCTGCTCACCACAGTTCAGCTGACACAGACATAAACAAGGGAACATTTTATACTAACGCCAAAGTCAAAGCTGACACCGATGATAAGATTTTAGTTTTAGTTTTTTGCTCTTGCCTGACAACAGAAACTGAGATATCTTTCAATCTGAATGTCCTCATTGACTGATTTCAGTCTGACTGACATAGACAATGGAGGGCAAAACGCTGCTACGCCTTTAACAATAGTGCGAGCTGTTCACTCCAGTAGCAAACAAGTGAACATTTGTTGTGCTTTGCTTACACGTAAGATAATTTTAGTGTTAGTTCTGGATCCGAATGTGTGCTCATTCAGATTTTAACACAGCTGTGCTCAGGGAGGTTTGTTCACCAGCTGGGAGCTGTACTAATCCAGCTTTCTTCCTCATCTACAGAGATGTGAAGACCTTTCTCATGTTTTGGGGCCATGCACAGCTGCTCCTTCCATCTAAAAACCAGAATGTTATTAGCACAGTAGCTCATCCAGCTGACGCCCATCAAAATTCACAGGTTATTGTCTGTAAAATGACAATTGTGACCTTGACTTTGAGCACAACGACCCATTAGGTGATCAGTGTGTGTTTGTTGAATGACCTTCTGTAAAATACTGCAGGAAGCGAAGCAATTCTTGTGGACGGACAAATGGATGACAGACAGCTCAGCATCGCAAAAGCTCATTGGTTCTTTGGCTGAAGTGGTGTGTAAAAAAAAAAAATTGCTCTACACAACCTGTCACACACACATTCACACACACATTCACACACTGGTGATGGCAGCTACATTGTAGCCACAGCCACCCTGGGGCGCACTGACAGAGGCGAGGCTGCCGGACACTGGCGCCACCGGGCCCTCTGACCACCACCAGTAGGCAACGGGTGAAGTGTCTTGCCCAAGGACACAACGACCGAGACTGTCGGGGCTCGAACCGGCAACCTTCCGATTACAAGGCGAACTCCCAACTCTTGAGCGATCGTCACAATCGCCCCATGAACACGAACTTAGATATAAGTACCTCTGGGTCTGTGGACGGTGCTACCCGGCTGGCTGCCTCCACCTGTCGAGGGGTTGCGTGGCGCTCTGGGCTCTTGGCTCAGACTGGGCTCGTCTGCATCCGACTCACTGCTGTCATCATCACCATTGTGACTCTCACCGCCCTCTGTGAGACCAAGATAAGTTTGCACCTTTCTACAATTTTTTATAGTGACATGCATTGTGTGATTTGTGTTCTGATGACTCGATCTAGCAGCTCCAATGAGCTCATTTATTTCTATTAGGACTCACCAATCTTCTCGTCAGCGCAGCAGTCAGGCACATCTGGCTCTACAGGCTCGGGAGCAGGGGTTTCTGGTACCTGGAGGAACTCCATTCTCCAAAACTGTAAGATTTAGCACAAGGAATACTTTTATAGAATAGAATAAAATAGAATAGCTCTTTATTGTCATTGTTGCAAAAACAATGAAAGGCAGTTTGGCATCTCTTCATGTGTGTGAAGTACACAATAGTGTAAGTGTTTACACAATAACACAGACAATATTTAATATTTTTAGAGTTAGAAAGTGAAAAAAATGACAAGCGTTCTGTCGTTATTATGCTCGACTGTTACTCATTTTATAACAGCACAGAAAACACGTGTTTGAGTTGTAACAAGCGACTAATAAACTTAAAGAGGGCTGTGTATCCACGCGAGCTCACCCTCACAACGCCGTCTGAGTGCCCGGTGACAATGACGTTCTGCGTGTCCCACTCGTTCATCTCCGACACGCAGCAGCAGAGGATCTGCTGGCTGCGGCCAGTGAAGGTGTTGGCGCTGGCGATGGGGCTGCCGTTGATGCTCCACACGTGAATGTAGGTGCCCGCGCAGGACACGATGTCCCCCTGTGCAAACACAAACACACGTCGTGTCGTGAACGATCCAAACTACACCCACAGTTTCTCTGTTCCACGTGTGACGGAGGACAAACTTGCCGTCAGCTCATTGATGCAGAGAGCCGAGACGGGCGCTCGGTGCCCCCTGAGCTGCGTGACGAAGGAGAGCTTGTTGAGGTCCCAGATGATGCAAGTTCGATCCCGTGAGCCGCTGACGACAATGTGGTACGCCGAAGACGCCGTCAGACACGTCACGGCGTCCGTGTGGCCAAGCAGCGCCTAAGATATCACACGACACGGGAGACGCAATGGCATCAAGAAACTTAAACACCTTAACATGCAGGATTTCCTCGTTTCATTAGTGTTCGGGGAGATTAAAGTCTGCAGATTAACGTTTGTGCTGAATGAACTCAGCAGAAACACGGACCCATCAAACTAACTTCATGGGTCAAACTAATTAAACCCTACAAGGATTAAGCTGTCATTGATGAACTTTGGCAGTCACAGGAGAAACAGTCCTCTATCCTTCCTCTGAAGCACACCGTGTTCAGCTTTGACCTAGCCTTCTGATTGGTTGGACCTCGCACAGTTGAGAGTGCTGCCAGGTTTCTATAAATGTTTTCTGCTTTAGGATAATTTAAAGTTTGATGACTGAAGCGCAGCTGCTGCACGAACCTGCGCTGCGTCTCTTTGTGTTCATTTACCTGTTTGAGCGTAAGTGACTTTGCCCTCTCCTTTGAGGTTCCCGTCTCCCACACACAGATGGCGGTGCTGGTGCCGCCGGTGATAACCAGCTTTGGGTTTGGACATATGGCACAGAAGATCTGGCCCCACTCTGACAGACACTCGTACACCACCAGCGCCTGAAACAAGATGGAACATTCAAATCCGTTTGTGGAAAACTGAAAAGATCCACGACAGTAACAGCTTCTGTTCTCGGGACTGTTATCTTCAAGCTTTCCATTCATTGGTTATTCATTCTGATGCATTTAAACAAGAGGCATCAGTTGAGTCAGGTGAAGCTGAGTATTTGTGATGATGTAGGCGGCTGTAAGAGAGGAAGGACACCTCCCAATTATCTATCACGACACCGTCTGGGGTCTAGACAAATACTCTTGCAGACACGCAGCAACGAGGCGACAAACTGAGAAAACAGGCAGGAGAAAACCAGCTGCAAACCCCAGACTGACCTCAGAAGGGGTCAGACATGAAAAGGTGCTTCTGAGCATGAGAAAGTGTCACCAAATTAAAATCTAAATCTGTTTCAGCTTGAAGAACGTCTTCTTTCTAGCTGCCAGCAGGAAAACAGAATATATACAGTGCAAATCAGATGTGATTTAAAAGCTTCTTTAATGGCTGCAGATCTCATGTAAAATGCATTTTTAGTGAAACACCAGCAGGGGGAAACGGTGCCTTTACTTTTTTCCACCTTTACTAGGAATCCTCAAGGTGAAACGAGTAGCAAAGACGTACAGTGGCTCATTTTTAAATTAGGTGAACTTAATCAGCAATTATCGAGAAAGGAAGCCGGCAAACACAACATCTGTAAAAGGATGGGGGTCACTCACACATAGAGACTACATCCTGGAGATAAAAAGGTGTTTGAGGAGTTTAAACTTCTCACTACTGACCTTGTCGGAGTCATAGTTAGCCAGGCGGCAGCTGAGATCGGCATAACCCCAGGCAAAGGTCTTGCTCCAGGTGGGAGGAACCAGAACTTTGTTTTGCTCTACAGCGAGGATGCCCTTGTCAGTGGGCACAATCTGTCCCACGGGGTCTTTCAGCTCTGGAAAACAACGCGCACGCACGAAGAAGTGTGAATTTAAAGGAGTTACACACCTTGTATTCGCAAACAGACCCCACGAAGCTTTGTTTACACAGCAATCAGTAGCGCATGCATCCTGTTTACTGAGCAACACTGCGAGCGATTAATTGACCGCATGATGTGCGTGCGTACCTTTAACTGGTGCAAGAGAAGGTCTGAGATTGTCCAAGTGATGGAAGAAGATCTTGTCGCTGTTGGAGCTCGGAGGAACGCCGGCAACGTCGCCGTTGGCTTTACTGCGTACCCGTTTAGGAGGGTGGGGCTTCTTGAACAGCTGAAACACAAACATCAACGACCAATGATTCGACAGCGAGATTTCAACATCTACTCAAACCCAGTTAAAGGCAAGAAACCAACTGTAGTATACAGCACGTTAAATGAGTCTGTAATGCATCAATGTTTGTAATGTAACAGGAACCAGATCAGGTAAAATAAGAGGATCCACCCTCCTTAGAAAAGGGTGGAGTATTTAGATTAAAATGAACACGCTTCTGTCTGACCTGTTTGGGGATTTGTCCGAAGTTGTTGATGAAGCCGATGGTGGCCGTCTCTTTGAGCGGGTCGTTGATGTTGTAGATGTCCACCTGACCCTCGTAGAAGAGGTGGTGGAAGACGTTGACCGCCTCCACAGCCGGAGGGCCCTGCTGCTTGTAGCCGAAAATCAGGTCGATCCATTCGTGGAGGTGGGCCGATACGTAGTCGCACTCCAACGCCTGCAGCCGGGACAGAGGACGCGTCGACCGTGAGGGCGGATTCACAATCACTCAGAGTAAAACCAGCCAAGAAGAGCTGATCTCCTACCTCTCTGTGGACTCTGATGAACTCCCGGGGGTCGCCCTTAGCCCAGGTTGGGAGAATGACGTCACCCAGTTTGGTCCCATTCTGCTTGGCACCTGGTGCATGAAAAGCAAAAGAAGGAAAAAGCATTAATAACAAAGCAGTGAACGATCCCAGTCAGTTTTTAAACAGTGCTTCGATCAGCTGTGACTCTGATGCTGACCCAGGTCAAAGTTATTGGAGTTTAGCAGGAACTCGGGCAGATAGAAGAACTCCGGGATGAGCTCCTTGACGTCGGCCATGTTGTGTTTGGAAGCAGAGAGCCAGGCTTCACGAACGCTGTGGAACATCCTGTCAGCCAGGTCGAAGTGTCCTCCCTGTTATTCACACAAAGACACACTTTAGCCCCCAAAAAGAATTATTCCTACGAGTTAAAAGTAGAGAAGGCGCAACTCCCAGGAAATGCAAAGAGAGCCCAGCAAACAAAAAAATAACAATACCAGTACTGTGTTATTAATGTGGTTTCACTGTCCTCTGGAGTTTTCTGACTTACTCTTTTATGGGGCATAACAAGTTAAACAAGAAGAGGGGGACTAACACATTTAGCTTTTTCTATATAAAGTTGGAAATAAAGTTGAATTAAACAAATAAAATAGAACTTATAATGAAAGACTTGATTCTGCAAAATATGTAAAAAATATAAGTAAATCAAATGCAACTATATATAACTTTTAAAAACCCCTCCTGGAATAGAGGGTTGGAGTTGTATTACGTGTTTTAGTTTTCAAGCTGAACTGTCAGTAGAGTCGAAACTCGTCAAACCTGAAGTCTGAGGAAAATCTGTGTGAAGGGCTCCATCCGGACCAGGTAGGAGGCCACAATCATGGCTGACGAGTAGTGAGTGCCGTAGTGGTACGCCGGGGTTTCACCTGGCAAGGCAAAAAGAGCTTAATGATATAGACCAGTACCGTGTATTTTTTTAATTTCATATTTAGTACAGAAATAAATCTAAATGAATGTTATACATGACAAAAAATATGCTGGTGCAGGAAGCATCACACATTCAGGAGCTGGCAGGTTACAGTCTAATCCCACTGGGTCTGAGACAGTCGTCACCCACCCGTCTGCTGGGTGGGTGACGACAGCTCAGGTTCAGTTCACTCTGCATGTTTTTTCTGGGCCTCTTCAGTAGGCAGGAGGACCCACATAGCGAGTTTGTGGTACTAAAAGTCTGTAGATGATATTAACACACATATCTGCTCACAGAGAAACGTTATCTGATGGTCTCCTTTCCTTACCGTTGGGGTCTTCCCAGTCCTTGTACCGCTTCTTGTACTGCGTTAGCCGGGTGTCAGTCTGGGCGCCCATCGGCTTGGCGAGGTTACGAAATGTCTTTGGGTTGGTGAGGTCCAGCTCCTGGTGACCAAAAGCAACCCAAACATCCATGAAATCACCGCACTGCCCCCGGTGGCATTCATATCAAAACTGGGGTATTTTCTGTTGTGGACACGGAAACATTAAAACAGCAGCAGATAAAATCTTCAGGCACCTCTGAGTCGTAATCGGCCAGGATCCAGGGGAACACCGGATACTGCATCAGGTCGTTGTAGGAGCGTCCGGCCAGGGTGTTCAGATGCATCAGGTACTGGAAGTTACTGATCTCTCCTCGCTACAGAACAAATGCACACAAACACATGTTGTTGAGCCGTGTGCTTTACTTCAAATCTGAAGTCAGACTAACAAATTCAGGTTCTTACCTCCCATCTCTGAGTCACTGACTTCTCACCAACCAGCGTGCTGAGAAGTCCAGATCTGACACAAACCAGGACAGAGAGGATGAGTCGTTTAAACAGCTCAGTGGACTTTTATTAATCATGCACTCATGATTTTACGTTTGTAGAGTCATTATGTTGAGACTTAACTACAGAGGTCAGAACCTATTATTTATAAAAATGATATGATGTGAAGGTGGATGTACCCTTGTTCCACGCTGGTGTTGGGTCTCTGGCCTGAAACGGACTCGGAGCTGTCAGCCAGCGAGGGCACCACCGCCAAGAACCTGGAAGAATCAAACACCACCTATTAATGTCTTTACAGCGCACAGAGACTCACGCAACCTGACAACAACGGTGATATACCGGCATTACAGGGAGAGAAAAAAAGCTTTATATGAGCAGCAACATCAATCTTGGCAAAATCCTTCTCCTCAACAGAGATCACGACAACAGACTGAATCACAGCTGATCACGGCCGTCCAGTAGAACCAGATTATCACTGAAAATAACTCCACCCTGACAACAACTCCTAAAACAGTAAGAAATGATCACTTGCAGCGTGTGAGTGTTGAAAAGAGCACAAAATGACAAGTTTAATTAAACTCTGTGATTGAAATGTGAGTCAAGAAGCTGCTGCTTTACATATGTATTCAGTACCTTTGGTAAACCTTGTTGCGAACTCCTTTCTGGAAGGCTAGCAAGTAGTTTCTCCCATCCGCTGAAAAGACTTCCACCGCCATGGGCTGAAAGAAGACGATGGCATACATGAGAGTCGGGAAAAAATTTAAATAAATAGCCCAAAACGTTTACAGATGATCTATCATCATCATTTCCTGCTCCATATTTTTACTTTTGGACTCAGAGAGTAGTTCTGCATGATTCACTGTTCAAAATGATCCTAATTTATCTAACACCAGCCCATAAACTCACTTTAGCTCCTTCTACTTTCCCTTTAAGCCAGATTCCTTCTGTTTGCCTGCACTTATTAAATGACATCATACAGAGCCAAGAGTAGAAAAAAACCTTGAAAAAGCCATGTTTAATAGAAGCATCCAGCTCTGTTATAGTATAAAAGACAGAAAAAAGGAAAAACAAAGTAAGTTCCCTATAAACTACTCAACTTAATTATCCTGTCAGTTCCTATATTAAAAGAAAGCATGTAATGGTGCATGCAGTGTGTGTGCGAGACACGTGCATGCTGACCTGCAGCAGGTAGCGCCTCTTGTGAACCTCCTTAATGTCTTCGTAGGCAAAGATGCTGCAGGTTCTCTTTAACTGGCTCTGTCCTTGTCTCGCTCCTCTGGGGATGATGGCCTCGTGCATACTGGAGAAAAAACACACAACAACCCACTCAAGAGAAGATCCACTCAAAATTTTAATCCCCTGTTTGCGGTGGGTACGTTCCCGTGACATGGCTGAGAATGAATAAACACATCCATCCGTAATGGATCAAACTAGCTGGTAGTGCATCTTTAAATCACTCCAAAAACTTCAAAGTTGAGTTGAAATCAAAAAAGCATTCAGCTAACAAAAGAGCATGTCTTGAATAAATTATCAGCTAATTGGCGTATGATTTCAGCTCTGTGCTGGTACAGGACAGTGGGGAAGCTTAGGAGGGGGTAAAAACACCAAAACAACCCGAGGGACACACCACAAAGTCTGGGAGACATCTGCTCCTTTTTCCCTTTTTTGGTTATTTTCCAGCAGCATCTCAAAGGAACGGGCTGAGCAAGTTGCACAAAACAATAAATATGAGAAAAGCTTTGCGGACTTTCACAGCGCATGCTCCATCGGCAGCATTACATCATCCCAGCAGCAGAAATTTCCACTGCAGCGTCCACGGGAATGATGTCATCCTTTATTCAGAGAAAGAAAGTGCCGATCCTGCGTCCGCCGTCAGGTGAGGGACGGATACAGAGGCGTGAACCTACTTGGGTGGCAGCGTGTCGATGTCCCTGATCTCCCTGGACACGGTCATGGTGTAGCCGTCGATGACGTAGAAGTGCTCCTTCCCAAACAGCAGCAGACCCTCGCTGGTGTCGAGACCCTGCACTCTGGCACAGCGGTACATGTGCTGAATCTGGAACGCACAACAGCTAATTAGCTAAAGTTTAGAGAGGTCAATTACACAAAGGAAAGCCCCCCAGCTGAATTTCCTCTGAACATGGAACAAGTAAATGAGTGTACTTTCTCCACTGGAGAAGTAGCTTTGTGTAAAACCTCTGATCAAATGCTCCACCTGAGCAGAAACACTACAGTCATTTAGAGGCACGTGAGCCCAGAAAGCTAATAATTAATCTTTCTTGTAAAAACTGACAAAACATCTCGAAAGCGCGACTCAGGGACGTGTAAAGGTGATACAGGTACGTCATGATCAGACCAACCTCTTCTTAAAAAGCTTTGATTCACTAATTTTTCCTTTTGAAATGTCACAAATATCTGGTTACATTTTAATTTTGCTTGTTTAATGCAGGTCTTATTATTTGACAGACAGTATAGAGAGAAACTCGCTTTTTGATTGGGCAGCAACGACGACTTCTCCGGCTGCAAAGAGACCAGTTTGTATTGGAGTCTCTGAACAGGCCGCCCTACTCTGTGACCTCAGCGAGCACTTTTCCTGATTGGATAACAAATCGTCAGTAAGAAGTCTCAAAAAGCCAAGATGACCGATGCGTCAGCGGCTAAGCCCATCTTTTATACACAGTCTTCGTCCAGCACTCCAAGACACGGACTCTGTGACCTCCTCGACTTAGCTCGTCAATGTGTTTACCATCTCTGTTCCTGGAATTTTAAAATGCAGGTCACAGAATTACCGATATGCCCGGCTATAAATAAACTTCAACGCTAGGAAACAATACGTCGAGGTAGCACGTGCATTTACGCTTGTTCTCCTTGACAAGAAATACTACATAAAACAATCCTGCACAAGTGTCTCTCCTGTGGGAATGATCCTTGGTCTCACAATATTTCAGTAACATCAAGCAGGGAGTTTAAAGCTTTAACAGATGCCTTCTTACTTTAAGGTTAACAAAAAAACAAAAACAATAATTTGCGATGAAAATAGATGAAAATGTCATGTGCCTGAAAGTAAAGCTGATTCATCCAACTACTTATGTATGCTAATATATACTTAAATATATCTTAAAAACTACAAGTCCCAGGAATAATTTTGTAGTGTGCTCACAGACTGTATATAAAAGATGGCGGTAGCCACCGTCACATCATCTTGGTGTTTTCAAACTGGATAACGATGAGTGAGATCTGCCTGAGAAACGTGGCAGTGAGAGGGCAGTCATTCACCAGGTGGGCATGCCCTAAATCCTAACCTGCTTTATCATCTACTTCACTCTAAAAGGAACCATAGTTCATGAAGTAAACTCAATATTAAGGTGCTGCTGAGGTATTAGCAAACACGAGTCTATAGAGCTATACATTCACACTTGTTTTTGGACCAGGGAGGCTGCCCCCTGCTGTCCATCAGGAAGAATGCAGGTTCAAGGCACTTTTCAGACCTGGAGGTTATATCTTTTATAGTGTGTGTGTGTGTGTGTGTGTGTGTGTGTGTGTGTGTGTGTGTGTGTGTGTGTGTGTGTGTGTGTTATTTAAAAGGTCTTTTTATCAGATGACATCCTGGGACTGGACACGCAGTGCAATACCTCATCACATAAATAAAGTCAATAACAAAAGACGTGAAACTTGAAATCTAAAACTTTAGAAATCAAAGATGCAGTTTGCTCGTGTGTGTGACTGTAAAGCAAAGAAATTGGAAAGACAACCAAAGTTCTCTGTCACACGCTGCCAACTAGCCAAAGCGAAAAAATCTGACTGCTGCAGCAAGATTAGATGTTCCTGCACAAACTGGAGAAATGGGAAAACATGTCCAGTCCAAACTCGCTAAAGACACCGTGTCACAATTCTGCAACAACTATGTGCAATCATTTGATGAATCGTCACAAAGTTCCCAGTCAATACTGAACAGTATATTTGGCTGAAATGCGCCACCTGCAGCACAGGAATCGCTCAGGTGTAAAACACACTATGAATCTACTACTATGTGCTTCCCTCGGACTGACCTTCTCTCCCTCCTCCAGGAGTCTCAGCAGGGACGTGTTGTCAGTCTTCTGCTCCTCCTCGGGGCCTCCTGACTCTAATAGCTGCTCCTGAAGCTGGTCCTGACTGTCCTCATCTGCACCGTCCGCTGTGGACCGCGACCTCTTCAGTGGAGCCTTCACCAGGCCTGAGGAGCACAGTGCAAACACAGTGTTACATACAGGCAACACCTCCTTACTTAAGATAGAAACAAATCAGCCCACAGAGAAGGACAGAACTCCTGAATCCATTCAGAAGATGAAACACTAGAAAGGAAGGCCAAACGAGGATTTCTCTGAATCTTACTCTACGTGTAACAGCATCAGTGCCACAGTGCTGTCTCTTTACCTTTGACTTTAGCGATGGTGTCCTCTCCGTGCTCCAGCTCTTGGTGCGTGGTCTCTCCCTCGGTGCTGTGCTCTACAGAGTGCTGGTACATGCCGGGGTTTCCGGACAGCAAACGCATGAAATACTCCTTACTGTCGTAGCTGATGGCGCGGCGGTAACGCAGAGGTTTCTGGGGAGGAGAGGAGGAGGTGAGACCATGTAGCACTGCATGACTCCACTTTGATTAGACTTAAACATTTTTGGCTTTGTCAGCATCAAAACACAAAACACATGCTTCAGTTGGTTATTCTTCATCTTTATATTCTATGGATCAAAATAAAAGGTCGATATATTGACGATGCCTTGCACGGCTCCTGCGTGACGCTGCAAGAATTTCAGTGAGAGGAGCATCACACAGGGCAGAAACTTGCTGCAATAGCGCAGTGAAGTGGTGACGTGGTTCAGCCTGTGCTGTATTTCAGATTTCACACCCACAGGCAGCCTGCTTCATTCTTCCACTCCCAGAGTTAAAGCCAAATGCACTGGTACCATGTTATTCATGTTGTCACACCCTGTCCACAGACACTCAGGTGGGCATTTGAATATCTGCCCGAGTCACCTTTGTGGTTCCTGGTACTGCGCATCCCCTGGACCACATTTTGGCATGACCACATACACACCACACACACAGACTTGCATGGTTTAAAACAACATGTATGTTACGCTCATGCAGTCACAGCAAGCATCAGTGGGGGCCAAACAGGTTTTTCCAGAAGGTACCTGAATACAGTCAAAGACCCCAACCAGAGGTGAGGAATCAAGGGGCACCAGAGGGGGACAGGCGTGCTGAAGAAGGTAAAGACACGCAGGATATGGCCATTTAATATCTCACACGGGAAGTTTTTCAATTAAGCAACCAAACAGCTCAAAGCCACATGATCCTACATATCCTCTTATTCTCATGCTAAAGTCTGGAGAGGCTAATTAAATGTAAAAAAGAACATTTTTAGATTTTAATTGGGAGAAATATTTACAAGGTTTGAGTCCAAATTTGCTCATAGTGATGGTCTAACTGTTAGGGTTCTCTCTGTAGAGTCTGCGCCTCGCTATATAAAACAACTTGAGATGACTGCTGTTGTGAACTGGAACTGTCTAATGAGAAGTGAACTAAATTAAACCACGGGGTCATTAAATTAGCTTTATGTGTTTTTGGTTGTTCCTAACAAGAACATTTAAGTGGAATCAAATGGAAGAATCTTCAGTGTGGGGGGCGTGTCCTCCAATAATGGCCAAACAAGGCAGGCAAGCCAAAACTAATGAGCTCCAACGCTTAAAGTGAAAACAGCAAGCAATGGTATTCAAGTCCATGGCACAAGAACGGGGCTTTATCAAGCTGCAACTGCTCCTCGAGCATGATTAAATTATACATTAGCAACCAAGCCGCGGGGAATTTGGACTTAATTAAATTCTCTCCAGAAGGCATCAAAGGAGACTCTTCATAAAGTGTTCATGAACTCTTAATCTGAACTCCTAAAGGGCATCTTCAGGAACAGGGAGGTTTGTTTTTTATGCGTGTAGTTTCCATTTGAGCACTGCTGGATGATTTCATCTTTCGACAGGGACACACCAAGCCAGTCAACTCAAAGCGTGAATGTTGAAACAGAAAAAAGTAAAAAAAACAAAAAACTGGGAATCCCTGAAGCGTTCTCTGAATCTTCATGACCAAACAAATTATTGTGGAGTGGAGAGAGGCACCCGCGAGCAAACAGAGAGGAGGGATTATTTGTAGAGCAAACAAAGCTAAATGTGTCTCAGTGATAGGGAGAGTGAGCCACCGGCTGTGTCACTGCCTCACAGGGCAGCGATGAGCTCATCCTACAGCTCTATTTAAGGAGTGTTTGCTGCTCTGCAGGGGATTGGCTGAAGTTACAGACACCAAGAAGGACATTTTCAATTCAATTCAAAAAGAAACAAACTGGATTTCTTTGCCATGTTTTATTGAAAATGCTTAAAATACTTTCTTTGCCATGTGTTCAAACAAATGCTCGTGCCAGTCCAACTGTGAGATTCAGTTTCAGCCTCTTCTCTTTGATATTGTTTCACTTTGGTTGCATTTCATGCTGTCACAGTGCAGCTCACTGTGACTTTGGTGTCCTTTGTTATGCTTTCGGCTGCTTAGTTGACACACTTGTTGAATTTGTGGACATGGACTTGCACTACTGTCGGTGAACGTCTGGAAGTATGGGTGTTTTCACACCTATAGTTTATTCTGATCTGAATCAGTTGATCAGTTTGTAAACTTTTGGCTTTTCCCTGTTATTTTGTTTGTTTCCACACAGAGAAAAATTCAAACTCCACACGAACCAAAACGCTTCACTACAAACCAAGAAACCAAGTGAGAATGTTCAGCCTGTCTCATTCGCCAGATGTGTTTGGGGCGGGAGCAACAAAAGTAGAAACGGGAAAAGGTTTATCTACATCAGGGGTGGGGAACTCCAGGCCTCGAGTGCTGGTGTCCTGCAGGTTTTAGATCTCACCCTGGGTCAACACGCCTGAATCACATGATTAGTTCATTACCAGGCCTCTGGAGAACTTCAGGACATGTTGAGGAGGTCATTTAGCCATTTAAATCAGCTGTGTTGGATCACGGACACATCTAGAACCTGCAGGACACCGGCCCTCGAGGCCTGGAGTTCCCCACCCCTGATCTACATCAATGGATCCCAGTAACTCCAAACCTGCTCAGGGAGCTTCATGGTATGGGTTTCCATGGCACAGGCACTCCTGTCGGGGTAGTGTGTAGGTGCCCCAGGTCTTTTTGTGTATGTAAATGTAACCTTTGGATTTAAAAAGGGAAGAAAGTGCTGACGTGCTTTAAACCAAGTATTTAAGTCTATTTAAAAAATGACTTTACTGCACATTTGATTTATGACCCCAACACTTTCTCGATAGTATTACAGTCAGTAGTTTGTTGACAGCGACAGTCTAAACGCTTAACCTCAGGCTTAAAAATAGAAACACAAACCATGGGCGGATGCCTCTCTTTACGGTATTGTCATATTTAATTTGCATCTCTGTCTCGTAATTAAACTGGAGAAAACTGAGATATTATGGAGCCAGAGGTTTTCTCCTGGGTGTAAAAAAGGTGCAGTTTAGATTTTAATTCGTCTTGCTAATGTCATTCCTCAAATGAATATTTACCACGAGTGCTTTCATATCTGCTAAAGTCCTGGAGGGGTTTGTGGGAACGTGTGAATGCCGATTTAAAGCCGAGTACCTGTGCTGAGTTGGTGTTGGTCTCCGTCTCTGGGACGTACGGGTAGTGGATGTAAAACATGTCATTGCGGACCATCTTCTTCCTCATTCGGCAGGGCCCCTCCGTCATTTCCAGCATAAACTTGTCCAAGTGGGAGCCGATTGGCGGGCCCCAGAGGCCTCGTTCACGCAGCAGCTCGTATTCGATGGATGCCCACTCCTCCGTCACGTACTTGAGGGCGTTCTGCTGCCGCTGCGAGACGGAGAGGATGGATGAAGCAAGAGTGCGGTGAGTCACTTGAAAAAATACTGCTATGAATTATAAATGTCACGACTGCAACACTGGGCTGTGAAATGTAGCCGTACAGAGTTTCTGTGTGGTCCTGCAGTCACATCAGACTGCACTGTTAGAGCACACTGGTTTGTGCTGACGCTGATCACTGAAATAACTTAAGGAAACTTTACAAAAATAAAGTTGTTCTTAACTTTTGCACAGTAACCACACGTATGGATGCAGGATCTGTGTGATCACAGCTTAAAACCATCCAGGATGAGAACAAACACTGAACACTGAGCATGAGTGCAAGGCTGTTATAGCTAAATTCGATGTGTTTGTGCATTTACAGAAACCAACAAGCACATCTGCTGAATGTTTACTGAGAACAGGAGGGCAGCGTGGCTGCGAGTCACAACTTTTTACAGCTGTTCTGAACTTTGTAAGTTGCTCATTGTGCAATAACTGAAAAGACTGACACAAACTGTGAAAACAATAAAAAGTAAAAACAAAAACTACAAGAAGAAAATCATCTGTGAAAACTGAAGAGAAATCCAAAACACAAATTACATCTGAACTCGTTTCCATATGAAACACTGTCGTTTATTTAGGAGTTACTGCACCTTACATTTTGTATGCAACCTTAATGGGAGTTGAGATGCACTACCTCTTGATATTCCTTGTACTGCATGGCCACCAAGTCCCGGACAACAGCGATGTGTGTGAACATCCACTGGAAAGTCTCCTGTGGACCAGAAATACAAGCCTGTATTTGAAGCGCTCAGACTCAGAGAGTACACGTAAGTAAGAAATGCTCGTGTGTAGGTGTGCTTGTTGTTTTCCGTGTACCTGTGCAGACAGGCTGTTCTTATTCAGGCTGTTCTCCTTCTTGTTGCGCCGGACGCCGGTCAGCTTGGAGAGGCCGAAGCCGCTGCTGACTCTGGACAGTTTGGACTGAGTCGCTGGTGCCACTGCTTCCCCACGACTGATGTACTTTTTCTCATGAACTGATTGGCAGAAAAGAGAAAAGTACATTCAGGTTTTTTTAACCTTGTGGTTATTTTAACAGTCTGCTGTTTACAGTAAAAGAAAACATGTAAGTCGATGACAGAGGGTGTTAATGCGATTTTATTACTTAAGTTAATCTGTAAAATTCGTGCTTAGTCTCTGTGCTCCAAAGGAAAAATGCACATTCCCTGATAGGAATGATGCAACAAAAATCTCCTTCCTAAGTCTGTGTCTTCCATGCAAAATACAGGCAACTGTGGCAAACAAAGTCATTGCACGAGGTTTCTGGTGCAGCACTGTAGACTTCTTAGCCACTTCTTTCACCCACTGACTGCCGGCAACCTCCAACAACCACTCACCAGCTGGTTCCTGAATACACATTTTCCCCTCTCTGTCAGTCTGTGGGGCTGAGGCCTGACCTGCACTGAAGCCAGTGAAAAGCAGAGGTTTCTCTTCTTCTACACAAAACAGATGTTCGACAATAACTGTAGAAAATCTGAAAAGTCTGAACTACTTTGATCTGCTGTGGGTTCACAGTTTTGTGCATGTTTCACAACCACAGCTCTGCGATGCAGAAGTT
This sequence comes from Simochromis diagramma, assembly GCF_900408965.1. Classification (NCBI taxonomy): domain Eukaryota; kingdom Metazoa; phylum Chordata; class Actinopteri; order Cichliformes; family Cichlidae; genus Simochromis; species Simochromis diagramma. The sequence goes on along the minus strand of NW_024387285.1, from coordinate 1,708,350 downwards.
CAGCTTTCCCAGCAAGAGCACAACTTACTCGGGATGTCTCCAAGATTTAACTAACACAGAAGGTAAAGGGGGTTTTGTGAGACAGAACAAGTATTTACAAATTTTAATTTAATCATATCTTCTCTCAAAAATAATGCTCCTTCTACAACAGATATTTCATAAGTGCTTAGCAAAGGAAAAACATCTTAGGGCCTTTTCTACAAATTCAAAGAGAACTTCTAACAACATCTGGTTGCCTGCCAAAGAGCCTGGATCAGCAGACGAGTCAAAAGTTGGCTGGTGGATGACAGTCATTTACCAATCTGCTTACATAAGCAATAGCTTAGCCAAAAAGACAGCAGATCAGAAAATAACAGGCTCTGTCTGCAGGGCCGTGGGGTTACTTTATTTTGTCAAACAAAAAGAGGCTGACCTAGTTATCTCAAGGTTGCATGAGCAACACTCAGCTACTCAAAGCAGAGAAAAACAAAAAGTGAGCTAAAGTAGGGAGCAGAAAGACTGCGTGCGTATGCCTCTGCTTGTGTTTTTCACAGTGTTACTGACCCAGGTGGTTCTGCCAGCTCTTCAGGGCCGGCTCTTCCAAAGCGGGACGGGCTGTGGCGATGTCCACGTGTCCTCTGTCGTTGCAGGGCAGAGACACTTTGAAGATGTCCTCCAGCATCTGGCGCTTGCTGTGCATCAGCTCCGTCCACACACGGTTCACCGCCTTCAGCAGGAGCTGCCGCCCTGCAGAGGAACCACGATAATGAGTTTTCCTGTCTGTTTTTGTGCAGAGCAGTTGTAAAATTCCTTTGCAACACATAAAATATTCATTAAGCTCTCCCTCCATCTCTGTCTGTAATTCACCCACATTCACCTCCTCCACAAGCACAGAACAGAACATCTAAACACATGCCGCACCACAACATACAAAAATACAAGTGTTACACCACTTTCTGGGTTATTTTCACAGCTGATATGAAGACGAGTGTTTCTAAGACAAGAAGAAACTCATTGGACTTTAAAATTACGGGTGAGGGGACTGATTGATGGTAAAACAACTGCAGGAGACGTCGCTCTTTCAGACAGATCTCTAAACCACTCGGGTTATTTTTGCACTCCTCTCAATTTCTCGTATCCTCTTATTTCTATTGTGTATCTTTAACTGTTCATGATCATCTGTTTTGCTTGTCATTTAAATACTCCATATCACTGTTAATCATAGCTGGGCCTAAACGATTTATAAAGTGTAAATATACTGAATTTATTCTGTTATATAGAGGATGTGTCACACAAGAAAGTGACAACAGTATCTGGGCAGAGGTCATCAGGGTCAGAGCGGCTCTGCACGCAGTCAAACACACGAATCTGTCTCACCCTCGCTGACGTCGTGGCTGTGCGTGGTGTCAGACTCGTTCTCCGCGGGCATCATGACGTGCCAGGTCGTCATCCTGGCCTCCGCCTCCAAACCGAAGCCGTCCACACTACTGCACACAAACACACACACAGGAGCTGAGTACCATGCTGCCCTGCAGAGAACTGACAGGAGGGTTTGATTATTTGGCTTCTCCACGGCAAACAGGTCTGATCTCTGCAGTCAAACACAGCGCCGTGTTAGAGAAGGTTGTGTTCACCACATGGCTGGACATCCAGTCTGTCCACACCTGCTGCTGTGTGAGGAAAGAAATGTTGTTTTTTTCCCCAGAACCAGATACATCCCCTGCTATCACAATCCACCAGCATGTGAGCAAACCTGACAAAGTCCAGGTTTCAGAAAATAAGCATAAGGAGGTGTGACCTGGCGGTAATTAGTTATACAAACATTCCTGCGGGGGGGGAGACTCAGATAATCTCACCGAGTTTAACTACAAGAACGGCAAAACAGTAAACAAAATAAACACACGATGCAAACTTTTCTTCTGTCTTCTGTGCAGAAAAAAAAAGGACAATGATTTGTGTTTTTTCTGTTTTCTAACCCTTTACGTCATTGTCCTTTGCAAACAGAAGTTGTGACATAACCGTAGAAAACGTGTTTGTTGATTATTTATTCCATGCATAATTCAGCTCTTCTGTTTTATCAGGACATGTGGACAATCCAGAGCTCGTCTGCACTATGAAATCTGTTGGACACCTTTAAGTGTGATTCTGAAAACATGCTAAACACTCCTATTTACAGTTTATTTAAAACAAAAACCAGCTTTTAAATCAAAGCATCCAAATAAAGTACCATCTGTGTACAGTGGCCACAACCAGCACAGCTTTAAGAGCTACGGCAGCACAGATAAAGCAATCAGCGCAACAAACTGGCAAAGCGACATTTCACTAAAGCGCTTCATTAACATGTCTTAATGCATCTCATCTATGTGTGTGTTTACAACCCAAGAATATTATTACTTTTGACCTTTTTCTTTACAGGATTTACCACTGAAGTATATTATTACTCAGCCTAATACATATTGAAAGAATAATACAGGAAAGAAAATTTAGTTCAACGTATGAATAACCAATATCAGAGTGTCTACATACACAGCACCTGCTGGTGTGATAGATGCACTTCTATAGTCTGCTGCTATTAATCAAAGTAAAAAGCCTACAGCAGCCTCCATGTAAAGAACGTACCTCCCGCTGTGCAGGCAGATGAAGCAGTGAGCTAGGCAGGCCACAAAGTCCTGGTCGTGGTTGCCTGGCCCGAGCACCAGGTTGCGGTTGACGGTCAGGACCCGCAGGGCATCCAGCAGGGCCACCTGCTGTGCTACCGTCTTGTGGGGTCGGCAGAGCTGGTAGAGCACCGTCCGGTTCAGACAGTGGTAGATGGTGTCGAGAGAAAGTCCCTGCGAACGCCTCTTAGACTGGAGAATTTGGAGCGGGAGGAAAACAAGCGAGAAGCAGTTACGGCTGTTTAATGCTCTGAAGTGCATGTGAATAAAGCTGCTGAGGAAATATTTCTGCAGGAGGAGATTTGTGTTTGTAACGGGGCTAAACTGAGTTAGGAATGCAGAGGATTGTGAACGTAGCTGTAGTGTTGGAATGCTGCTTAAGGGCCTCAAAGGGCCTTATTTGAAAAATCTGCTTTTTATAAACATGTGTTTAGACTTTAAATCAATACTCTGCATGTTCATACTCAAGTGTGCTCTAACAGTACGCTCCAGATTTTGGAGCTTCCTGTTTTGTGTTAAAGCAAAACTGGGAGAAAACCAGTTTTAAGCCCGAAACAGAAAAAGTCTTAAAAACTGAAAATGAATATTATTCACATAGAAAACCTCTTTTCTAGTCTTACAGACAAATACATTTGGGACTGTTGGAATAAACCGGAGCACCTGGTGTTCACTCGCACACCTGCAGGAAGTACCACACCGTGCCACCCATCACACATCTTTTCCTTTTAATCGACCACTTTGTTAAGGAGCAACTCCAGCTGGAGTTACTCCAAAGAAAACTGAGTAGAAAGTGGGTACATTTCAAAATGACTGACGAAATTAATAACAAATATATTCCAGTTCCAAACTGTGCGCCTCAGGATGAAATGGATGGCCATCGAATCCACTGAGGGATATTTCCAGGATTCAGGGACTGCATTATGGCTCGAAAAATGAATTACTGAAAATAATCTGCTTATTTTCTCAGCTGCACAGCAATGTGTACACAAACCACCGTATAAAAAGGGAAGACAAAGTCCATGCACGACTCTTTTTACTACGTTGCTAAAAGCATTTCCATGTAAGCATAAGCATGGGGTACCACTGCAACCCTTATTTAGAATAACAAAACAAAGAAACTGAATCTAATAAGCAGCAAATATAAGAAACACACCTCAGCAGCCAAATCTCATTTGGTGCCCATCTCCTACCAAAATGAGGCCTGCAGGACCCCGTCTACCTGATTTGCTCCAGCATCACTTTGCACTGGTTGCATTAACTACAAGACGACTAAAGGACTGTTTTCCTTCTTATTCCAGTCCAGGCGTCACAGACGCCGTCTCTCTGCCTCCGGCCTCTTCAGGAAAACGTCAGTCTGACAATGCAGGCTGCTCCCAACAATACAGGATTTACATTATGCTGTGTTTGTGAATCTAATGACTATTAAATGTGTGTACAAACCAGACAAAATACTAGTGCCTCCAGCTACACAATGTGAGTACATACAGGGAGGACGTACGCTGCCTTAGACAGACAGAGACTTTTCGTTTGTATAACATCTGAAAACACTGGATTTATTTGGGTGAATCTACATTTTGGACCATCAGCTGACCAAAAACAGCCTGAGGTCATTTTGCTTGTACCTGTCCAATGAGCTGCACGATGAAATCCACCACCAGCTTGGAGTCCTTGTTGAACATGCCCTGCCACAGCTTGTCCACCACCCGCTGGGTGAAGTAGAAGACGTTGTTGACCAAAATCTGATAACTGCCCCCGCTGCTGAGGGGCAACGAGGCATCTTCGCCTGGAGAGAGAGTCAGTCACACATCTGTTAGAGGGTTTACAGATTATGATGGCGAATACGACCAAAATAAGAAAAAGAGTTTAAGGAGGTTCTCTGGTTTTTATTATTTCAGTTAATATTTTTTTCATCCTTAGTTTTTATTAACTATGAGCTCACTGACACTGCCTGATGGAGGTGCAAGTGAAAACCTGGTTACACCTGCCAGCTACGCAGTTCAAAGTCTGTGTGACTTCTGATTGGTCCCATACGAGAATAGAGGAAGTGCATGCCTGGTGAATACACAGGACATGAGCGGGCGTCGCGCTGGTCTGTATTTCCAGGAGTAAGGAGGTCTCACGCTGCAAGCGTTTCCCCCTCATTACAGTAGAAACTGTTCGAGTGTAAAAACAGCAGCTTTTTAAAAATGAATTACATGATTGAACAAAACTAAGCATCTCACGCCTCTGCAAACAGATATTACCTTTGAGATTTAGCAGAACAGTGTGACAGGAATATGGGCTTTATTGATTTTTTTGTGTTCTACTAAGGAAACAAAGAAAGGTAAGTGAGATGATTTTTGCTGTCTCACATCTTTTGAAGCGCACAGATTTTCTTTTCTTCCTCAGATAGATGCAGGACGATACTCTAAGCACAACAGAAACTGATGAAGGTGCTTGCAGATCTCCGGCCTTCACATTGTGATTTGCTGACTCATGATGCCTCCATCACAGTTTTGTTCAAAGCCAAAGAAAGAGTTAAGCTGTCCTGCAGCATGCTTATGTGCAAGAGCAGGATTTAAGCAATAAGAATGGACCTAATGAGCAGGGTGTCCGAACTAACTGTAGACTCCAGGGAAATAGAGAAAGTGCCATCAGTGATAGTGATGATACATTACACCCCTGCCTCTAGTTTGGAGGTGAGAGAAGGAACCAAAACTTTAGTCTGCTGACCTAGAAGGACATCAGCAGCCAGTAGATGCTCCATGACGCTGTCCAGGATGTTGGACTGAAACTCCTTCTGCTGAGTCCTGGTGGAGCGCTCCGGGGAAGCCTGAAAAAACCAACATAAAGGGAAAAGTAAGCAACAGCCATGTTAGAGTGTTTCCTATCCATGCATCTGGAATGTGGGTTCATGTCTGTGTTCTTACCTCCAGCAGCATATCAATGATGGGTGTCTGCTTGCTGGCTGGGGTCATGCAGAGGTTGTCCATGATCAGAACCCTCATGAAGTCAAAGACATATTTTTTGGCCGGGTGGTTGGTCAGGGACGTCTTGGAGCCCACGTTGCAGTATTCAGACTGGCTGCGGTTCATGCCAGAGTCCCCAGTGAAGGCCTTGAACTCTTCGGTGGGAGAACTCGCTTCATCGTCCAAATCACTGACCTACAAAGAATGTGACCTTCATCAAGATCATCTTTCATGAACAGATCATTGTTTCCTCCAAGTTCTTGCTGCTCTGACCTGTGGAAATCTTAGCCATACATCTTAATTCAAAGGCTAGCACACTGCAGCTGTCCCAAACACCTTTTATTGTGAGGAAACAAACTGGAGAGCAAGATGAGAGGGCCCATGGCTCAGAAGGGCAATAAGTTACAGTTTTACTGAGCCTGAAGGGATATTTACAGGGTATCTGTTGTGTGTTGATGGGACTACAAATCAGAACGTGTGATCACAGCAAATTAAACTCTACATTTTTGTGGAGAGGAAGATGAAACGCTACTAGTTAGATATTGGAGCAATTTTAGGTCAAGATTAGATTTTCACTGCAAGTTCTTCCCTTGTGCAGAATTTAACCCTTTAAGACCTACCATAGAACCAAGTCCGCCAGAGCTTATATTATATTTTTACATGCTGTGGAGCCATTTTTGGGAGCATTTCAAGTTGCTATACATCAATACAACCATTATAGCCCAGATTTTAATTATATGTATTCATTAAGTGCATAGTAATTACATAAATTGCAAAAAAGTGCAATAAACTACAAAAAAATTGAAAATCGTTTTTGATTTTTTAACATATATTTGTAGAATTTAAGAGGCTTATCCCTCAAAACTGTAAATACAAAAAAGTTGCACAAAATAGTTTCCCACCACGGGAAATTTATTTTGAGTGTCTTCATAGTTTTATTTTTGAAATACACCAATTTTTATACACTGCAGGAAAAACGAAAATAAATATTATACTGCAAATTTGCAAAAAAGCAGCATATGCATCAAAATAAACTATTTCCAGCAGTGCAATATGAGTCCTAAGCATCCCAGAAACGACACAGAAAGTCATAAAGTCAAAGATAACTTTTAAAAAGAGCAGTATAGGCCCTGAGGCCCTGATGGCAAAAAAGACTACATTTCCGCGAAAATGACGTCACTTCCGGTTTCGGGCAGGTAATGGCGGAAATGCAAAAGTTCGCGCTGACGTCTATTCCAACGTAGGAAGTGTTATGTACAGCTGATCGGATTGGTAAAGCGTGTTTCTGGAATATTATGTTTTTGTTCCTGCAAGCGCTTTTTATGCAGTTTTTGCAAAGCTTTATGTGGAAGGAAACCATGACCTAGGACAAGCTGATGGCATAAGATGTAAGTACAACTCCTCCGGTTTCATATGCAAAAAAAATTTTTGCGCTAGCTTACGTGGTTGCAGTGCTACCGGGATTTAAAAATAGTTACGCATAACAGCGCGTGCCCGCTCCGATCGGCTCTAAAGGGTTAATTTCTATTTCGAGTTGCTTAAGTGAAAAAATAAAGGACAGACTTACCATCTCAGAGTACGGTCTGATGTTGAAAGGAAAGACAGCGGCTGCCAGGGCACAGAGGAACTCTGGGCTGTGCCACATTGGTGCAAGGTCGGACACGTTGTGGTAAAGGTATCTAAAGAACTGCATGAGTGTTACTGGGTACTCCCTGAGCCAGGAACCTTCCTCCTCTGACTGCCAAGGCTGGAAAGAGACAAAAGATGCAACGCAATGAAACCTGGAAAAGAATTTCCATTAAAGTCTCAGCAGTTTAAGAGTTCAAATCTCAGACTGATGCAAAAAATAAATAAAAAGTCTTTTCAGAGCAGTTATTGACACTAAGCCCACCGGCGGTCTAGTGAAGCTTCTCATGCAGGGGATGAGCGCGCTAAAGGTGACGGGAGATTAGAAGAAAAACCTTCACAGAATCCAGACTGATCATAATCACATGTGAGTGCTTTTCAAGCTTGCTGTTAGGAACTGTTAAAACATGCACTTCTATGAAAAGGGCCTTGAATTTAATGAGCAAATAATGGCTTAAAAAGGTTCAACAATTATCCCAAAAGCTTTTTGTAGTCAAGTAGAAATCGCTGTGCAATCTTCCACTGTCTTTACACAAAAAACAAGCTTTGTGAAACTGGCTGCAGATTAATGTTCGTGTTTAGGAAACTACATTGGTAAAACACTTATTTAGAGCATGTGCTACTGTAGAGGAAGCTGGAAATGACCAAAAAAATAAAAAAAAAATCAAGAAACCAACGCGTCTGAAGGTTTGGAGGTTCTCACCAGGTTAAGCATGCTGCGCAGCATGGCCAGCAGCAGGAAAGCAGCCTCAGTACAAACGCTATGGATGGAGGCCACCACCGTCCCACTGGATGCCGGCACGCCAAAGATGAAGGTCCAGATAGAGTCCAGATCAAACTGAGAGAACAAACACAGACACTGGGTTTGGGTCACACAGATACATGTAAATCTAATTAAACGAGTCCACTTTTGTATTTATTCATTAGCTGGTTTGACAGGTCAAATTCAGGTTTAAAAGTGAACCCATTATGCTCTTCCTCATTCAGCGTGGTAATCCCTGTGTTGCTTCTGCTGTCTTAGCTCTGTAAACCTTCTGTTTGAACAGGAGGTCGGTGGGGCAACAGAGGGCCGGCTGATTCAAAGCACTGGTCCTCTCACTGTTGGCTGGGTCCCACTGGTAAGATATAAAATGCATAACTGCAGAGTGGATGACCTGAGGGAGTACTCCATGGCCAAGTATGAGATAAATAAGGATAATTCTGAACTGTGAATCGTGCAAAGTTCCCTAAAGAGTCGGTCCATCCAGCCTGTGATGGTTATCAGAGTTCGGGTTAAAGGGGCAACCGTCTAAGCAGAGATGCTCAGACTTCCCTCTCCCTGCCCACCTCAAGCTCTTCTGGGGGGACAACGAGGCCTTCCAAAGGCCCAGAGACATAATCTCAATCTAACCCTCCACCACCTTTTTCTGTCTGAGAAACACGGCCTCAGACTTTGAAGTGCTTCTTCAATGAATTCAATGAAGTCCTGAGCAGCGACTCCAAGAATCCTAAATTCACTGACACTGTACTCTGACCTGAAGGTGCAGGGACTCTAAAAAGTCTAAGAATACAAAACTGGAGCTGGAAATGAGCAGCATAGGTCCACTTTAAGCCCTGAGGCTAACAAACGTGTTTAGTTATTATTATTAAAGAAGGTTGGGTATACTAACATGTACCTGCAGGCTGTCTGGGAGCTCGATGACAGGCTGCTGCAGGAAGAGAGCCATGAGCAGGAAGTAGAGTTCGGGTACGTTGGTGTGTTTGGGCAGCAGTGTCTGCAGAACAGGGAATCCTGGGAAATGGCAAGCGTCCCGGTTGATCTCCCGCAATGTGGAGCGCCCGCCGGCACTGCGACCCACGTTGAATCCTATAAAAGAAAGTTGAGAGAGTGAATGTTAAAAATAAAGCACAAAGGTAAAAGGGTGGCACCCTATGACTACTGCACCTACAGGCAGCTCTACATGCAGGTGTAGTGCCCACTTTTGGGTTTAATGAAGCAAAGCTATGAAGGAGATGGCTGCAGTAAAAATCCAGGACTAAACTAACACAATCAATCAAAGCCAAACAGATTTGTTACACTAAAAGAAAAACTCCAAATCTGAATAAAACTAAGGACTTCTACCTGAGAGCGCTCATTCTGTTAGAGCAAGTCTCTAATGGGGAGTTTCCAGAGCTAAAGCAATGGTTCTCAACCTGGATGTTTGCAGGAGTGTTATGGTGTAATAAATACGATTAAAAGACCGAAGTAGGGCTGGGCCATATTATACCGTTCCCATATCGCGATAGAATATGGGTAAAACGCGCATGCGCAGTGCCTTTGTTTTCATACGCACATGGCCGAAAAAGCATGGCGGCAACGGAGAATGAGAATGGAGAAGGCGGATCGTTGAGTGAAACGGATGAACCAGAATAGGTTTGTGAAAATGGTGCCACTTCAGTGATGTGGAACTGGTTTGGTGTTTGTCCGTCAGATCGTTCAGGTCCCAAAGTCAAACGAACACTGCAGCGTCACTGAAAGTTAAAAACTGTCTAAATTCTTTCATCTTTAATAAAACGATCAGCATTGCTGCTTTACCAGGTGTAACTATGAAGTTTAGCATCCAGGCATCCATGAAAGCAGAATTTATTACATTTAACGGAGGTAGAAGTTAGCAGGAGGTTAGCGGAAGTTAGCTCGCTAGTTTCGATAGTTACCTCAGCATGATATAGCATGTTCTGACTGAGAGATTTCAGAAAAAATTCAAACGTACAGCTCTGCTATCACTTCCAACATAAATGAAGACATGAAACTAAACAGCAGTGATGTTTGTAAAGTTACTTAAGTTGGGCTAGCTGGTATATAATGATGTGCTACGTGATCGCTAGCGACACAGCTATGTTAGCATAACATAAACAGTGAAGCTGGAGGATGAACGCTAACACTTTTCCACTTGATAAAAGTTAACGTGAAGGTTCCTGATGGTTAGAGACAAATACAGTCGCATGGCAGGATGCTGTAAACAGACCAAACTTCAGTCAGGAGAACAACTGAGACAATCCATCCACAATACGAGGTTAGTCGTTAATATACTGCAACAACACGGGAATAGAGCAGCTGTGATAGAATACGGCATTAATGAATCAATGGTACAGAAGTGGAGGAAGCAAGAAGAATGAGTTTAATAAAGTTTGATTTATCTGACTGCTTTGTTTCGCTTAATGTGTCTTATAATCCCGTGCACCTTATGGTCTGAAAATACATATTTGACTTTTTTATTTGGCACACTGCAGTTTAATATAGCAAAGCACCTCGTTTTAACTTCAGTGGATATTATACATGGTTATGCTCAGGATGTGTTTATATAGGTTTAATGCACATAAAACAGCTGCTTGTTTAAGTGAAAATACATGGATGGGGTTTTTTTGCGCTAGCAAAGTTGTGGAGTTGCATTTTGTCTCGCATCAATTATATCGTCAGTTATATCGTTATCGCAAATTTTCAAATCTATATCGTGATAAATATTTTTGGCCATACCGCCCTGCTCTAGACAGAAGTTTTATGGAAATATTAAAGCAAACATCAACATCTGAAATGATTCCAGGCTGGTAAATCCAGTTTTGAAGAATCAGAATGGTTTTTACGCCTGAGCAATGAGAAGGTTGAAAACCACTGAGTTCAAAAGGAACTATGGCATGATGCAGCAGCAGGGGAGAGCGGGAGGGTGAAAATGAGAGAACCAACCCTTGGCTGTTCGGCGCACAAACTGTGCAGCTCTCTGTTTGCTGAACGAAGGCCAACTCCGACGGAAAGCGTTGCCAGAGTGAGGAGAGGCGTCTGCTGAGCCATGTTACAACATACAGTATTTACCTTGGAAATCACGATTTCTTACTTCTGACTGTTCTGAGAGCGGGTGCTTACAGGTTTGAACGTCTGGAGCTAATACACGCACACATCCCTCAAAGGCGAGTGCCTAATGTTAACCAAATCCAGCCTCTCAGCTCCAATTTTGTGCTGCGTTGACAGCGAACCCACGCTGCTGCACTCACCCAGCACTGTGCCGATCTTATTGGTCAGGACGGAGTCGGTGTGGTCCAGCCAGCCTCCTCCGCACAGGCCCTCTTTGAAGCGGTTGAGGATCGACTGATTGGACAGCAGCACCACCAGGATCCACAGAGCTGCCGTCACTGTGGTGGAGTGGAGATGTTCTTCCATGAACATCAGGAGCCAATCAAAGCCCAGCGTTCGCACCAGCTCCTCACACGCCCTGCGGGGAGAAAAAGTTTTGAAGGTTTACTGTTACTTTAATATCAGTTCTTTTCACAACATTTTAAATACTTTGTCAATATTTCTGCTTCTGCTTGCTCATTATGTTGCTAAATTACATCAACCAGTGTCATTATAATCTCCATCTCTGTCAGCCGCTGGGCATATTGCCATTATTTGAGTCAAGTTGAGCCATATTCCAGTAATAACTGGAGCTAAATAGCTTTTTAATGATAAAAGTCTTTAAAAGATCAAAGAACAAGAATAATGTTGTGTGGCGCTTTTATGATTCATTATTCATAGTTTTCTAAATAAATGGACAGCGTGAGAGTTTGCATTTTAACTTGAAGCTTTCAGGATGAGCAGATATGACAGAGAAGGAGCAAATAACAACACCCAAGGCTACAAAAATTAAAAGTGCTAGTCGGCTTAGTTTGCAAACTGCAGTTCCTCAACTGCCCACTTGGGGTGCCTCCAAGCTCAGACCATATAAAAGTGTTTTCACTGTTGCAGTCTCTGCGCTTTGAGGCGAGATGTGATGAATGAGGGGCAGATCTTTTTTTTACCATTTATGTACCCAACTTTACACAAATAAGTAAGCATGCTAACAGCCTACTGCACAAACAGATTTAATCTCTGTAGCTAATTTCGATCTTCACAACAACTGCATGGGGTGATTTCATTTATTATTATTTTTAAATAAAACATCTTTTTAAGACTATTAAGGTTTAAAGTTATAACGTTAGAATTATGGCAGCTTTGATAGATGGTAAATGCTGACACAGGCGGCTGTATCTGCCTGTTAGGCGTTAAATACGCTAACCAGAATCACTAAACTGGAGTTTGCGACCATGTTTGTGTTGCTGCCTATTTATTAAAATAATGTGGCTTAAAGAGAAGTTAATTCTACCAACAGACGATCCCAGAGCTCTGTGCTCCAGAGTGAAATCAGAGTATGTTAGTTAGGAATTATTATTAACAGATGTCTGTGTCTGTACCCCTGCAGTCTGTGGATGGTCATTAAGCTACAAGCATAACTTTACTTCTCTAGTTCAACGTGGCATGGCTCTAACTGCTATTTTTTTAATCTATACAACGTCTGGAGGAGAGCGGTGTCTTACTGGGCATTAACTGTGCACTTCTCTTTCGTGGTGAAAAGCAGTTTAAGAAGGCTGTCCAGCAGTCGATTTCTCAGCAGAATGAGGTTTGCTGATAGGAGGCCACCAAAGTCATCATCATTTCCTGCAGATGCACCAAATGTTTCATATTTATTAAGGATAGAAAGACATTCAAGCACTGACCATATGCTTTTGGCCACACGTTATTTAGGATAGAGGTGCAAGAAGTCAGATCAACACTAATATCACTCATACCTCCGTCTATCTTCTCCTCATTATTGATTTCCATGACAACAAACTTCTCACACACGGCAAATGTGGGAAGAGTGGAGGAGATGAACTGGCCGAACCTGTGGAGACAGCAAACGGTTTTATGCTGCACTGGCATGGATCATCATCACCGACGTTCACGTAGCGGCTACACGAGCGCGTTCTTACCGCAGCAGGTCGTACGGGTTGGGGAAGCCTTGCAGCAGCAGACTGAGCACGTTGCTGATGGCGGCGACAGTGGGCTGGGACAGCGTGGTGTCTCTCAGGGTGAGCAGCAGTCGTGGGATGAGCTGAAACTCTCTCAGGAGTTTAGCATTTTTAGCCGCCTCACTATTCGACACAGTCAGCAAAACACGCAGTGAGACGCTTTCACGTTAAAATGAAAATAATTGTGCCAATCAGCAGTTACAAAAAAATAAAAGTCATTTTTATTCTTCATGTGATCTGTTTCTTGTTCAGGGAAACTTCCTTCTGACACTTGCCTGGATTCTGTCAGCAGTTCAATGAAGTGCTCGAACAGAGACAGATGGAGCTCGTAGGGAGCGTGCAGCCAAACCTGAGGAGCAGACGGAGCAGACTCAGACCCTGCCGCACAACTCATTTCTGGCAGCACAAACTTCTGGCACAGAGTAGCTCAGTTCCTTAACACTTCAACATCAAAAAAACACTTTTTTTCTTTTCCTGTTCTAACAAATGCAAAAATATACCTGCAAACTCTCCGTTTTATTAGCCGAGATGGGTTTAAGTGGACCAAGACTTTTATCAATGCTAAATAGGCAAGCTTTCTTTGACAGCTGCACACTAATGTCCTTATTTCAGTTGGCTCACAAGCATTATGGGTCAACGGGCCCTGTAAACACTCACCTCAAAGTCACACAGTAGGTCCTGGAAGGCCGTGGAGTTGGGGATGATGGAGGTTTCGTGGCCGCTGTCAACTGTTCCCACCAGAGAGAAGGTGAGGTGGAGGATGTGGCTGTTTAGCAGCGAGCGCTTCTTCTTTAGGAGCATAGCCAGCAACTAAAGACGAAGACAAAACAAATACACATTTACTTGTCTTTGTGTACAGACTTAAACTTGGCTTTGAGTCTGTGAACTCACTGCTGGGTCATATTCACATTAATCACACCGTCACTAACAGTAGTCTGTGCTTAGTCTGACACAGAAACACGTTCAAAAAATATGTAACTGGAGACAAATGAGCATCCATCCATCTTCCGCTTATCTGGGGCCGAGCTGTGGGGGCAGCAGCCTAAGCAGAAAAGCCCAGACCTCCCTCTCCCCAGCCACCTCCTCCAGCTTATCCGGGGGAGCACCAAGGCGTTCCCAGGCCAGTCAAGAGATATAATCTCTCCAGCGTGTCCTGGGTCTGCCCTGGGGCTCCTGCCAGTGGGACATGCCTAAAACACCTCACCCAGCGAACCACCTTAACTGGCTCCTTTCGATGTGGAGGAGCAGCGGCTCTACTCTGAGCCCCTCCCGGATGGCTGAGCTCCTCACCCTATCTCTAAGCGAGAGGCCAGCCACCCTTCAGAGGAAGCTCATTTCCCCGATCTTGTTCTTTCGGTCACTACCCACAGCTCGTAACCATAGGTGAGGGTAGGGACATGGATCAACTGTTAAATAGAGAGCTTCGCTGTTACACAGCTCTCTCTTCGCCACGACGGATCGGTACAGCGTCCGCATCACTGCAGCTGCCGCAGCAATCGTCTGTCGATCTCCCGCTTCCTTCTCCCATCACTCGGACAAATGAGCATTTTGTAAACAAATTTAGAAAAGTAGAAGCAACACCATTAAAGTACAACGGAGAGCATTTATTCACACACCACGTGTGTGAATAAATGCTGTGCAAATCGCACTATTCGTTTAAACACTACAGTGTTTAAATGTGAGAGAAGCGAGTGCCTTGCGTCCCAATTTACGAATGTTTGGATGGCAATTTTTTAGAAAAACTCAGTAATTATCCTGGAAATGTAACTAAAACTTTTAATTTAAGTTTTAATAACTTACCTGGTAACCTTTGATGCGCTCCATCTCCTTACTGGCCAGCGGGTTGCTTTTTACAACACACACTAAAGCCTTGACAGCCGCATACAGTCCCTCCACATCTGACGCCATGGCAACCAGACCCAAAATGGCCGCTGCCCCTCCCACATACTGCAGGTTGGTGGCTACAGGTTTGGGCACGAATGCACGGACACCTGACGGAGGGAGAAAGAGAACAAGTGAGTTTTCATCCACTAGAGAACAGCGTGTGGTATTCTGAGTCGCGCAGATTTGGTTTACCTAAATATCCAATCACAGCAGCGCCGATGGTGCGTGCGGGACCATTAAGGTGACCGGCGGCATTGTGAATCAGTTTTACTGGAGTGGCATTTTCATGAGAGGACACGGCGAGCTGGAGAAGATGGAAAAGAAATGACAGAAATTAAAAACACACACACACCAACTCGACGGTTACTTTTAAACTCTCTACTTCGTCAGAGACACTTTCACACAACTTTGCACCATTTCCTCATTTGTTAGTCAAACGTTTGTTGCTGTGGATGTTTGTCTAAGAATGTTTTACTGTTAGGCGCTGCAGTCTTGCACCAAGATCTGATCAAAAGCTTTGATTTACTGAGCTGACATGAAATATTGGATTCTTTCAGTTAATTCGGGGAAGGTAAAAACAGCATTATGCAACATTGGCATTTAGAATAATTGTGTATTTATGGAGTTTTATTTCTCTCAACATGACACCCATGTTTAGCCAAGTGAGAGGGTGTGAAAGACCCAAACACTTATGCTTAGTTTGCTAAGAGGGAAGTGATAATGCTGCATGAGAGGACAACAACTTATTTTCGTTCCCCTCTGCACAGCGAGTGAGTGTCTTCCTACTCTGTGACAGGTCTCTGCTGCAGAATTGCTGCCTCTGTAATTCTCTGCACTTCACTTCCTGTGCATCGCTGCGGGAGACGGAGCAGGAGAGACGGGCAGGCTGGGAAATGACTTGACAAGTGTGGAGAAAGAGATAACACAGAGCTCATCTGGAGCTCCAACACACACTCGTGGTGGGACTGTGTGTGCTACTTCCTTTAAATGCATCATTTAAATGCAATGGACTTGAGTTTTCTGTTGAAAAATGAAATTGACCTTTGCAAACCATTAAGTGTGTGAATGCACATCCATAGCCATTTCCAGATATGCACAGCAGCCCTATACTTTCCTGGAAGTTTCCTCGACAGGGTGCATGTGCCCGATGTAATGGAGTACTTCATGTAACACGAAGTCATGCAAAGCAGGTGATTCCCTGCTGCGAAAAGGACGTCTGTGGAAAATGCCCCAATCTAACAATCCTGAAATAGTCTGAAATCCATGTGTGAAAACAGCTTATATGTGTGTTTACACTTTGGACCTCAATTTGGAGTTTTTCTGCTTGTATTTAATTATTTATTAACTTCTAAGTCTTTCCTCTCTGCAAACGTTACACTTGTGCTAAGGGTAAACACGTCACCACGTGGCACAGTAGCAGAGGGAGAAGACAGGTTTCTTTTTTCAGTCGGTTACGTCAGCCAGGATGATGTCATCTCAGCCAGTGTGCTGCACACTTCAATAGAAAACTGAATTTAGAGTTACGGTTTAAAGGTTACTGTAACGGAAATAATAGATTCTTTAATGAAACTTTGACAGAATATCTGACAGTAAGATTTCCATTTAGCAGACAAACCTGCGGTGACAACAACATTAAAGCAGTGACTTTCAATTCTTTGCGAAGTCGTGCGTCTGACCTGTTTGGCGATGGCTTTGCTGTCCAGTTTGTTGTAGCTTTTCCTGATTTTGGCCACAGTGAGAGTCAACACAGAGAGCGCATACAGACTGAAAGACACCTTCTCCTCTGGCACCAGCACCACCGGAGAGGCCGGCGCTACCTCCGCCTTGGAGTCCTTACCTGCAGGAAGGGAAAATGGAGAAGGTAAAAAGTGAGTAAAAATTTAAAAAAAAAAAGGAGGAGCCATGTATGGATGAACGCTGGGAGAAAAGAAGTGATGCAAGGTGGTTAAATGACAGAATAAAACTAAAGAAAAGCATTAAAGTAGAGCAAGGATTTGGAGCCTGGTTAAAAGCAGGTCTGCAGACTGTAAGTCGAGGTCTGGTGGTCCACTCACAGGGGAGGTAGACAGCCTGAAAGCTGCCCACGTAGTTGGGTCCAAGCTCATAAATGGCAGCGACGCTGGCGGCAGGTAGGAACTCCTCCAGGAAGTGGGTAGGCCCAAGACGCCACACCAGGCTGGAGAGCTGGCGCTGGGCAGGGGGTGTCCCTATGTACCCATAAACAGTACTGACGACAGGAGGGTTGGTGGAGCTGGAGCCGCCTGGAGCGCTGTGGATGTAGTGAAGCTGGACAAGAGGAAAGGTGAAGGTAATGACTCAAAAGAGGGATTTCTATAAGATATGCAGAAATACGACTGAGCTGACACATTCATGTTCTCAGACAGTTTTTTGTGTTATGACATGCAGACGTAGCCCGCCACAAACTTCAGAGACTACAAAGAGAAATGACTTACATTTGACTTGTTTATTGGCTCAGATCACAACAGAGCTTCAGAGCATGTGAGACACACAAACTCATTTCAATTATATGCACAGTTGAAGTTTGAACCCACTTAATTGGGAACCGGTCCCGTATGCTGTCCCCTCTGACAGGATTAAATAATCATCAAGTCTATATTTCAGGGAACAGAACTTAAAAACATCATAGATCAAAGGCTCTGATGATTTTATCAGTTAATATTCTCTGCTGGGTCAGTGCACAGACACACATGATTTACTCCTGCGTTTGTCAGTGTGAGTCAGAGACTGATGAGTTGATAGTTTGCTCTGATAACTCCTTTTGTGTCCTGTTCTTTGGGGAAGCAGGCTAATTAAATATCCATGCGTTACCTATTTACGTCAGTGATGAATTAAATGGCTGGACGGAGCTGATAAATAATCGAGTTGACCTATCAGCTCCTGGATTTTAACAGCTCAGATGTGCGTTTATGTTCAAAACGCGTCACAGGCACAGTGAAAACAAGCAGATTGAAATCGTTGAGATTATTTAGCTTACTGCTAACAGTTCTAAACTAAGCAGAGGAGGAGGTATCTGGGGGTCTCGTTCACGAGGGAGGGACGTTGAACGGGAGACTGGCAGATTGATTGCTGCAGCGTCTGCAGTGATGCGGATGCTGCACCGGTTCGCTGTGGTGAAGAGACAGTTGAGCGTAAAAGTGAAGCTGTCGATTTACATCCCTACTCTCATCTGTGGTCATGAGCTCTGGGTAACGACTGGAAGAATTAGACAGCGGATACAAGTGGCGGAAATCAGAAGTCTCTGAAGGGCGGCTGGACTCAGCCTTAAAGACAGGGTGGGAAGTTCAGTGATTTGTGAGGGACCCAGAGTAGACCTGATACTCATCAACATCAAAAGAAGCCAGTTGGGGCAGTTCAGGCATCTGGTTAGAAAGACTCCCAGGCACCTCCTGGGCGAGGTATTGATTACTGGGCATGTCCTACATGGAGGAGGATCTGGGGCATACACAGGACAGCCTGGGGCTTGCTACACTGTGGAAGGTCTGGGCTTCTCCGATAGGCTGCCGCCCTGTGACCTGGCCGTGGATAAACAGCAGGATGGATGGAAAAACGGTGCATCTTAACTTGGTTTTCAGACTTCGACCTATCAGACCTACTCAGAATTTTAACTTATGGCACCAGAGCAGATGGAGAATCTGTCTCTGCCTCCGGCCGCCCAGCACTCAAGACTAAAGTGCGACTGATTCCAGTAAAGAACATACGGCAGAGTTGAGTAAATAACTACACATGACGAATGTTCGGGAAATCTGTTCGTCTCACGTGTCTGAAAGAAAAAATAAATCGGTCGATACTTTGGAATATCAGATTTTTAAATCACCAAATATTGTTATCGATCTTAAAAATCCAATATCAGGTCCTTACAGAGACAACATACTCGGTGGCCATAGAGGGACATTCGAAAAGTCATCTGCACTGCAGGAAGATCCACAATGAGATCAGGAGCCATGCTTTTGTTTCAAGGTCTCAAAAAAATCTATTTCAAAGTGCAATCGCTGCTGAGTCCAGGTGAGTCCAGGTGGGTTCCAGTTCGCACTGAAGCATCCCCGCAGAGTAATACTCTCACCACCACGTTTCACCGTGAGGACGGTGTTCTCTGGGTTGTTCACCTCCTCCTTTGTTCTCCAAACATAAGCAGCATCTCTTTGGCCACAGAGCTCTAGTTTGTTTCATCTGACCTAAAGACGCACTTCCTGTGTACATAATCTTTCTCCAGGGTGTTCTTAGCGTACCTTTATCTGCAGAAGTTGGGTTTTTTTCCTGTGTGGGGTTCCAGTGATCGTCTTCTTTGAGACTACAATGACTTGGCATTTGTTCTGGGGTCTTTGGATACATCAACACTCAACAGTGTCTTTGAAATCTTTGCTTCTACCTCGGACAGGCTTGTTCCGCACTGTGTGGCTCTCCTAGGATCCTTCTCACTCCAGTTCTGGATATATGGAAACGCTGTGATAACTTTGTATATCCATTTCCTGCTTTGTGAGCATCAACAATTATTTTAAGTCTGAACTGATTTCTTTGTTTTTAGCGTGATGCTTTCTCAAGTGACAGTTTAAACCCTTGCTGAAGTTTTTATACTTTGTGTTAATTGAAAGATAAACTCAGTTTTAACTTGACTTTAGACAGTTTTAAAAACTTAAAGCACATCATTGTACAGCAGTGGTTTGTGCAAAGCTCAATAAAAAGTCAGGGGCTAATAATACTGACACAGATAACTTTTGTTTTTTTCTGAAATAATTCTGTTGTTATTTTTTTTATTTAAATAAACAAACATGTGGAGCCTTTTTTTTAAACAACCAGGGCCTTAATAGTTCATTCTTAAAAATCACAAGATTCATTTTTGACCAATCAAAACGCCTGATGTTACACAACAGCGAGTGACGCAGAGACACTGACTGTGGGAAGGATAAAAAGGGATATGAAAGGAGAAATACTGCTCAGCACAAAACAGCATTTCAGCAGTTTTCTGAGCAGACTTCATGTCAGAAATAAAACGTATCATCTATTCATTATTCACACATCAAGCCACTCCTGCTGTTGTTACTGGCTACTTTTGCCATTTAGACCACCTGGGAGGTGCCTGCACACCTTTTGCTTTACTGTCACTCTTTTACGAGCTAAATGCAACCACACGAACACTTCGACCCATATGAGACACACGACCAGCCTGTTTTTTCCTGTACACGGCCCTCAGCAGGAAATGAAGCCGCTGTTATCAGTGCCGTTAAGGAGAAGCTGTGACTTGCGGTCTCAGCCTATTCCCTATTCTGCTGTCTAATCTCAGGGGAATCTAAAGTCACTGAACCACAAACCACATCACAGTCTGCTGACTGCAGCACTCAAAAGTTGCTGTTTAAAGGTCGGAGTTAGAAACGTACGCCACTGCTGCTTCTCAACGCCAACCGTGATCAGAGATCCAAATATGACGAGCTAATTATGGTCGACTTCCAAACACAAAGCCGTTGTTGCGCCGTACTTACCTACTGATGCATAAGAAACTATCAGCACACTCATAGTTTTAAATCGGGCACTAGCCCACCGTTTCTTCATACAGCAGCTGTCTTTAAAAACAGGTAACCGTGAATATGAGATGATGGAGATAGTTTTTATGTATATGACATATAGTCTGATTTTATACCCATAAATCCATCTACATTTATTACAAGACTTAACTGATGTATCCTATTAAAGATATACTGGCAAGCTAGGTTAACCCTCCTGTTACTGCACCTTTACCAGGGTACAGGTTTACAGCTGGAGTTTGTCCTGTGGTGCTGCACTGCTCTTGTTCTGTTCATGCAAAAAAAAAACAACAACCCAAAACTTCCAACAAACACCCTGCATGCAACAAAGCCTGATCACCCGCGGTTGGTCAACAGAAACTGGACAGTTTAGTACAGTTTTCCTAACAGCTGGATCTCGACAGGAACAACAATGTGAGATCTGCAATGTGGATGTTGGTTATTGCTGACACGCCGCGTACTAATTTTACCTTGACAGTGCTGATGAGCTGGCCGTCGATGTACAGCGTGGCCATGCTATTCTTCAGCATGCCTTTGCTCATGACCAGCACCAGGTGGTGCCACTGGCCCTCGGCGATCAGCTCGCCACAGCGGAATCGAGCGCAGCAGGGAAGGATCTCGTAGAAGGAGGCTTCTTCGCTAGAATCATCCGCTGCTTGATGGGGGAAGGCAGAGAGAAGCAGGGGGCAACATCAATGAGTCAGAGAGCTCCAGCAGAAGTGAGTACATTAGCTCAGGGTAAAAGCCCCAGAGAGGAAGCCTGTTTGGTCGTAACAGAAAGTGCACATTTCTCCTCACTTGCTCTCTGTAACACTGGAAAGGTCATATTTATCAAATATAATCTCTAAACAAAACTGTATCAGCATTTTAAACTCAAATATCTAACAGAAAGTTTTAATTTCTTTTGTGGGAATATATCCTGTATGAAAGTGCATCATCCCAAAAACAAAAAATGGCTTTTGGCATACAAGCATGAGATTTCACAGATTTGAGATAATAATTTTCTCCTGATGGTTCACCAAAAAGAATCTTGAAGCATGGACAAAGTATAGAGGTCTAGAGGATGGTTGTGCAGCGGCGGATTATTAATTCTTGTGGTTATGCTGCAAACCGGAGTTTAAGTCTAGTGCTGCCACTTACAGTATGTCTGCAGCAGCTCCTCCTTGGTGGAGACGGTGAGCGAGCGGTCTTTGGCTGACAGCACCACAGCCAGGCACACATAATGCTGCTCCGAGGAGTTGGCCCGACGGACGATGGTCAGCAGCCGCACCGGGTGGGCCTGAGGGGATGTGCTGAACCTCTCCACGCAGAACCAAGTGGAGTAACTCAGGCCTGATGGGGGAGGAAACAGGCGCTCGCCTGGGTAAGGAAGGGGGGAGTGAGAAAAGACAGAGGTTTATTTGTTTTTATTCATATATATATATTTTAAAAATTCCCAATTATTTTTATCTCAATGCTTTACATATTAAATCCATCCATCCATAATAGATGGGTCCACATTGTGGGGCAAACAGACAGGCCTCTCCCCAGTCAACACCTCCAGTTCTTCAGGAAGGCCACAGAGGTGTTCCCAGCCACTGGAGACACGTAGCCTCTGAAGTGTATCCTGAGTCTTCCCCTGGGCTTCCTCGCCACGTGACCTGCTCAACAGGTGAGCTGACTGAAATATCTCCACTCGTCCTGCTATGAGCCCACTTGTCAATGTAGATTGACCAGAGTGTGAAAGCAACACAGTGAATTGACTGTGTTGCTTTCAGCTCTGCATCCACACACTGTACTCGGGGCCATGATACCTACATCTATGTAAACATCGCTAGTGGCTCAATGGACTGTTTTAAGAAAGACGTAAAGCTTCGGGGACCAAAACTGAGCTTTCATCAGTTTGTGATCAAAGACATTTTCGTCACTTTACATATTTTTTGGACAGATTGTTTGTTCTCGTCTCGCCAGTCCAGAAAACTAGAAACTGAGCTATTATAGGCTTGATTTTTCTGTCCTTTCATCTTTTATTATTTCTGATCTTAAATGTTGTGTTTTCTTGCATTTATTAATGCGACATACTGCAAACAGCTAACCTATTTGACTCATCTTATCACACCTATGAAAAAATGCTCTTATTTTTCTTCTGAGTCATTCTCCATATTTTCCTGGTGCAGATTTTCATTCTGCAAACGTTTGTTTTGCTTCGGTGCTTTATCTGTGCCAAATACACCACGTTAAATTATGCCATGTTTATGTATGATCAGCCAGAGCTGCAGAACAGCACACCGAGGGTGTAGGAAAGATTTCAATTCAGCCTCCGGGTGTAGATCGAGGTGTACAGTAGCTCGCATTACCATTAAAACGAGCTAAAACTTTGACGTAAGCTGCCAAAACATGAAGGCAGTACTCTGTCGTGCAGATTGGTTAGAAAAGATCTCAGAGTCTGTGGCGCGGGATGAGGTTGTCACTCAAATGGTTATCAGACTTGACCAAATAATGGGGCTGTCTGTGGACTCCATCACAAACTGTAGAAAACTGGTTTGAGGGATTGCATCTAATTCTTATGCATATCAATTTACACTTGTTGTTGTGAGCAGAATGACGATATTTTGATGAATGAGCCTCTGGATGATGTCATTCACAGATACGGGTCAGACCGAAGAGGATGAGGAAAGAGAAGGAAGGAAACAGAGAGGAGACGGGATAGAGATAAATGAGGATATGGAAGGGAAAGTGACAAAGAATGGATAGAATCAGGGCAGGGGAAAGGAGGAAGAATGAAGGAGACTGAGATAAGCAGTGAAAGGGACAGAGAAAAGGAAAATGTGAATGACAGGAAGAAATGAGGGAGGAACGAGTGAGGTCTATAAATAGAGTTGGGTGACTAGCAGGAGAAGACGAGAGCAGAGCAGTGTGGGGTGGATGAGCACAGAAGGAGCGGCATGAATAGGTAAACAGATGGAGGAACGATAGTCATGTATGAGTGGATGGAGAGGAGGGTGGACTGGGAGGAAGAGGAGAAAGGAGAGTCTAGCTGTGCTTCATAAATACTAAATGAGCCTACACACTAAAAATTCAAGCGTAACATCGCAGACAGTTTATATGATAAAATCTATTCTGTAAAATATCAATATTGTTTATGAGGTTTTTCATAACAAACACATTTTATTTTTAACACACTAAAACTAACGGCTCAAGGACAGGTGAGGTCTGAAGCTCGAGATATGCAGACATGTGTTTTTCTTTTTGCATAAAAAACGAAAAATGATGAAAACAGAAGAAAAAAAAGATCAAAAGCAAAAGAAATCCAAAGAGGTTTTGCAAAAACACACAGCTGCTTTAAAGAAAAGGAAGGAGAGTGGGAATAAAGATGATGGCAAAATGGAGAAAACAACAACGAGGCCGACGGAACATAAACAGAAAAAACGAGACGAGGCGGCAGACGCGGTGATCCGAGTGGGATGTGTGTCGTTAAAAATTAAACACCAAGCAAAAAAGGGAAATGCACAAAGAGTTTTTGTGTACCTCTGGGCTAAAAATGAAATTAGGTGGGATGAAACACAGGAATCTATTCTTACTCATCAATTGAAAACGCTTGTTTTAAGGGGCGGCTGTGGCTCAGGAGGTGTAGCAGGTCATTTACTAATCTACTAATCGGGAGGCTGGTGGTTCAATCCCAGTGTGCATGCCAAAGAACCAGTCAATTTACTATTTCTGAAACAACAGAAATGAACAAGCCAACAGGATAAAGGACAAAAAAGTATCATAAATGAATTTAGAGTCATTTGCAAGAAGTGAAATCCAACGAGCAGCACTCGAATGCTCTGCTTTACACAGTTTCCTGTTGCTTCTTTTCATGAGAGAGGACTGAACGAAGAGTGGAGCTGACGCACTGACACACCATGACTGATCTACT
Source organism: Simochromis diagramma (assembly GCF_900408965.1). Lineage (NCBI taxonomy): Eukaryota > Metazoa > Chordata > Actinopteri > Cichliformes > Cichlidae > Simochromis > Simochromis diagramma. The sequence continues at coordinate 1,684,004 of NW_024387285.1, read as the reverse complement.
TTGATGTGACATGTTCTCACAAAGACACAGATGAAGGTTTGTGGATATGATTACAGCTAAAGACCGCTGACTCTTCTGCTAAATTCTCACTTCCTCCCCACATCGGATGCACCGTATTTCCTCTAATAAAAACTGGCAGTTAATTAAAAGCCGGGAAAGCAACAAAGGCCTTCATGCCACAAACAAAGGCCATCCATAGTTTAACTGTTTACACATTAACCTAACAAGCGAAAGATCCCCGACTCTATCCCCCGAGAAGATGCAAATCCCTTAGGGGTTGCATCAGGACACCTCTGTCAAATCAAGCATGCAGAGTTGCCCGCTGTGGTGACCCCGGGTGAATAAGGGAGCAGCTGAAAGGAGCTCTACAGAGTGACCAAAAAAATCCACAAAGGTGCATAAAGTGGTTACACAATAATGGATTGCATTTATATAGCGCTTTTCAAGGCACCCAAAGCGCTTTACAGTTCCACTATTCATTCACTCTCACATTCAGACACTGGAGGAGGCAGCTACAGTCGTAGCCACAGCTGCCCTGGGGCAGACTGACAGAAGCGAGGCTGCCACATCGCGCCATCGGCCCCTCTGGCCAACACCAGTAGGCGGTAGGGTAAAGTGTCTTGCCTAAGGACACAACGACCAGGACAGAGAGCCCGGGGATCGAACCGGTGACCTTCCGGTTACAGATACGCTTCCCAACCCCCTGAGCCACGGCCGCCCCCATGTGTCAGCCAGTTTTATAAAATAGACTCAACATTATAATAAAGCAGTTCTTCTGTCTCATTGATCCATTCTCCGTTTTGCTGTGTCCAATGCAAAGCTGTAAATGTGAAACCACTGCACCAAGTGTTGAGTTTGTATTAACAACACAAAGCAGCAACCTTAACGGAGGCGATCAAAAGGAGGCTTTGCCCTCGTTTAATTGAAGAATTATGACAGAAGACCTGCGTATAATAAAGCTTTGTTACCTTCTGATGTGATAAAAACATTTCAGCATCAAAGAACCATTCACTGTTTAAAAGCAGTTTATTGCATGTCAGTTTTAAAAAGTCTTTATTATTTTTACTTGTCTCTGCAGGAAAGCACCGGTGGAGTTAATGGTGCCAAAGTTTAATGCAGAACAGACAAAAACTGCAGTTCCCCTTGGTGTGTGGTGAATCCGTCCCACAGACTTCCATGTTAAAAAGCCAGTTTAACAGCATGAAAGCATGTTTACAGCCTGCCACAGAAACATTTGGGGTCTCGATGGATAGCTTCTCCCATCATAGCAACCGTAACTTGGATACCGTCAAACCTCCAAGTTTTAACACTTCTGAAAGGCTGCTTCCTAATCCTGTCAGTCAGGTGACCTTTGCTTTGTTTGTGGCAATGATCATTTTCTGCTTACGTGCAGCAAAGACAAACAGTCAGCACATTAAGCATGTGACTTTTCTGCTTTTCACCATTTTTAGAAAAGAAAATCCATTACTACTCTGTCCTTTGGTTATTGTAAGGGCTAGAATTAGTTATGTCACTGACCTTTATGTTGCAGCTTCAAAGTGTAGCTCGGTGGGCCGCTGTGCCTGGTTAACCTATAAAATCAGCCTCCACGTTCATGCTAGCAGATACCCCGAGGCCCAACCAGTCGGTGACCTTTGTGCTACAGTAAATGGAATCTGACCCAGCACAATGATCTATTTTTACCTGTGCCCATCCCGCTCAGCACTGCTCCGTCGCTGACACCTGAAGCATTGGTGTTGTTGGTGGGGGCGTTGTGAGGCGCCAGGCTGGGCAGGAACAGGCACCTGCACGGGACAAGAAGAGGACAGATTAACGGCTGCTATCTGGGGAAACGGCCGTGACAGACACAAGACACGTCAACAGCTTGCACGCGCATTTGTTGCGCGAGAGATTTACTGCGCGTTTGCTGAATGTCCGCTCCAGTCTGGCCCCATCGCTTAGGTAAACTGTTAGAAAAATTCCTCCCAACTTCCAGAAAACAGTATGGTAATTCACACGCTTCAAAACACAAGCTTCATGTTATAATATGGAAATTTTGAGCTGCCTAATACTCGCGGATTAATTATGTATGAGAAGGAGATAGAGGTGGGATGAAAGCGCACATTCAGAATCATTTTTCAAAGGAAATCTGCTCAAAGTCAGCTGCAGCCCCCCTGCACTCGCTAAGGTTGGTGCTGATAGTGATGATAATGATGATAATATTCCAATTAATTGTCAAAAAACAGGGTGATGCCTGCACAGTGGGACCACATACACAACTCCTCAGTAAGCTCGAGTCTGATGTCTGTATGCACTGTCGTCCACTTTCTCAAGGACTTCTCCTGCAGACAAAGGCTGGCAATCATTCGACAGAATTACAAAGATTTTTCTTTGGGAGTTGGCGTTGCGTTCTGCTGACACACTGCCCCTCGGTGAAGGTGCCATTTTCTCCTCTCTAATCATCCTGAACCAGTACTGAAGACACTGGTGCTCTGGGAAATGAACAGGAGGATTTGGGGTTTTTCCCCTCTTCAGGGGAGACAAAGAAGTCCTTAGAGTGTGTCAAGGCCAATTCATCCAGAAACCTGACAGATTTGAACTGAGCTGCACTGGAGGACACTGCAAAAAGCCCAATTAAAATAAATGTAAATCTGTGGAAACCCAGTTAAAATAGCTGGAAAGCCAAATTAAAACTGCAAATTTGTAGTTATTTACTACACTTTTACTATTTTACTACAGATTTACAGTTCTTTCACTGTAAAGTAAAATAACTGTAAATCTTCTGTACAATAATAAACAACAGAATAACTGTATTATAAAACTCAATTTCTCTTACAGATTTGCAGGTATTCCAGTTTTACAGTTATTTGACTGTCAAGTAAAAACTGTTATTTTGTTGCAAATTTACTTTGTTTTTTTTAGTGGAAACTACAAAACTGCAGCAGAAATATAGAACTGTATAGATGCAAATACATGATCAGTCTCATCTTTATGAAGCATAGATCGTAAACCAAAGATGCCATTGTTACATCACCCATCTGAGCTTATTAATGCGACCTTAATAAGGTCACATTGTTAAGCTCAGTGAGGGAGAAACTGAGGAACGGTGAGCACTACTGTCAGCTACAAACACCAAACTAAACTCTGATTTCTTGTCCTTTTTTGTTTTAATGGGAACTATTCACACACAAAAAACAAAATGTTGTATTCAATAAGACTTTAAACTAATGATCAACACCATAAACTCATCAGGAAAGTGTTCACCAAGGAATTGAGGGCTGTTTTCTCGACTTCTTTTTCTGCAGCAAGAGGAATTGCTCTCTGCTGCCCATTTAATTAAATCCAACTTTAGGGCACTTCTGCATTGTGTAAACTTTTTTAGATGTAGGATACATCCATCTTTGGGACGTGTATGTGTTTTTCTAATATAAAAGCAGTTCAAACCACCTCACTGCAAATGAACATCGATTTTAACAGTTGTTTTTATGCTGATAAGCACAAACCAATCCATGCACTCAAACGGTGAGGCCAGTGTCACCAGGTATTTACGTATTCTTCTTCTTTAATATAAGTTCATTGTTTTTCAGTGGCAGCAGTAACGTGTAAGGGGATAAAGTACAGACTGGCTCAAACTGGATACGGACGTATGAGTTTCTGGAAACCCAAAACAATTCATTGTCTCATTTTTCATGAGATTTATTAATGATAATGGGTAAAACTGGACTACACAAGCAATGTGAGCATCTCCTTTTATCTTGACATAACTGTAACAGTCACACATAAAACCTTCATTTTTATTTGTTCGCCACAAATTCTGCATTTTAATAGCCACAGTCACGGAGCCCACAATGACCTGGTTTTTTTCCACCTCCTCATCTTCTTTTTCCACCTGGACAGGAAGGTCAGAGGTCAGGGGTAGCTAAAGAACACCCTCCCAGAGGCTGGCAGGGATTCAATAAATTTTTATCAAGGACACTTCTCAAGGACAGAGTCACTGCGCTGGGCCCCAGTTTAACAGACAGCCTGTCAAACTAACAAGTACACCGCCCTGCTGCCTCAGAGTAACTACATGTAGCTGTCTCTTTCATCACCCCAGGTTAGGTTATTAAAAAGACAAAGAAGAAAAAAAAAGCACGTTATGCTAATTTATCTTCTTCCAGCGAATGTTTTCTCTTTAATTCTTTTAAAAAAATGAAATAAAAAAGGTTTCCTCCACCCTTAACCGTCAAGACTGAATCTTCCTGGCCTCATGTGGGTGAGTGTGCATCCATGTGTCCGGCTCTGTGTAAAACTGTTGTGTGTTATAGAGAGTGCGTCTGTGTATGAGAGTCCTAATAGCAGCAGAGGCATCAATATTTCATGTTGACAGATGGGAGAGAAAGGAGGGGCCATCTCTCTCTGGATGTATGAGTGTGCGTCGTGTGTCTCCTCCTCTGTTTAGCAGAAAGTGGGCCACTGCCTCGTTGCCTGTGTGCTGCTGCTGCTGCTTTGCTGCGTTTTCAGGAGAAACTCCATGTTTTATTCTGAGCTGGCTGCTGTGATGAGTCGCACAGGTTCTTCTGAGTAAAGGAAACAGCAAAGCTAAGAAAGTGCGATCGCTCGGAGGGGGAGGGATTTTTCAAAAGCAGTAGATAAAAAGCAACCGAATCACACGCTCGATTCCTGACAATCTCAGGAAGTTTTGACACTACAAGAGGCTTCTTGGAGTTGGTGCACACTTTTTAAAGAGCTTAAAACATGTTTTTAAAACTAAAGAGTTTTTAGAGCATTTCTGAGAGCTAAACAAAGACTAGACTGGATTCCTCCTGTCGTGTAAAGACGGGTTCATTAGTTAAACTAATCATTTTAAATTTGCTGTAAGTGTGGATGTGAGAGTGTCGGTTGTCTGTCCATAGTATAACTCGCATTTCATCCTATATCATCTGGGACAGACTTCAGTTAAGTAAGGCAGCACAGACTTCTCGCTTTAATGCAGACTGACTGTGGTCACGTGCAGTCACCCTTCAAAAAGGACCAATCTGAGCCAAGAAAAGCCTGTGAAATAAAAGCTCATCTGTGCCACAACTGAATACTTTCACATGTTCTGAGATAGGAATTTGCCTTAAATAAAGGTGGTTAAAAACATATAGTCAGGGGGCCAGAAACAGGCCGCTGGATGGTTTTGCAAAATTGTAGAAAATATATTAACATAATATTTTATACAATTAATAACTTATTCATACTTCTGGTGTGGTGATGCTGGCACTGCTACAGACAACTAGAGTGGAAAGATGAATTTTCAGATCCTGTTTGACACACTTACACAAATGTTTGATCTGAAGACTGGTGCTGTCTTATTGTGTGTAGTACTGACATCACTGCGGTCCTCAGTGTACATGCTGGTGTAAAAACAGGTGGTTAAATCGCATGGCAACCAAGGGCCTGAAAAAGTGCTGGATGTCAGTTTGTTGCTTCCACTTGCTGTTTGTTATGTTACAGGCTGAGTCACTGACACGGGATGTTTTGTGCAAATTTAGATATTTGGTCTGCTAAGCTTGCATTTTTTTCGTCAGGGTAAAGAGAATCTCACTGCAGTTTTTTTAAATCGAGTCTAGTCTTACAAAAGACTGAAGGACCCTGGGTGCAGAAATGCAAACTGAATGAATATACACGTTTCCCCAGCCTCGGCCATCTAATAATTCGGTGCAGTTGGCTCACAGTAACCAACCTTTAGCTACACTGACAGAAAACCTCTACTATGATCTTCTGCAAGATGCACTTATGAATATTCATGAAGAATGCAACACATCACAACTGTGTCTCAGCTCAACATGTCCGCAAAAGCATGGGGGCGAAGTGTTGAGGTCACAGCCCACACACCGTCTTCTGACCCCCGCGCTGACTGTGGTGCTAACACACAACACAAACCGGGGGGGTGCAGCGGGCGGCGTCAGCCGCGGCACAAAGAGCAGCCGAGGGCTCCGTGTGACATAAAAGGCGGAAAATAAGCCTATTTGTATGCACGGCTCCACAACTGGAGGCGAATAACAGGCTCCTGCTGAGACAGTAGCAGGTACTGCTAAGAGACACTCACACACAACCTGTTTAGGGCGGGGGAAAATAACGTTACATCCTCAGGCGTGTTTCACTGGCGAGGAAAATTGATCCGCAAAGAGATTTAGGGCGAAAATGGTTTACAAAAGAATGGGCACCATCTGTTACTCCACCCGTAAGAAAAGGAAATTGTAAAAAGTTATAGGAAGTGTTTATGCTTTATATACATCGTATATCTTATAAGAGTATCCAATCACGGGAGTGCACGTTAGATTTTTCTGATGAAAAATAACTGTAAGAATCAAGTCTGCCACTCTTATATGGATATAAAACATTTACAAGTTATACTTCTTTATATACAGATTTGTTTCCATAAAGGCATCAGTATTTTCCAAAATGTACACCAAAGTTTGTCCCGCTCCTTAAGTCTGAAAGAGATTGTCACATTAATATAATTTTAATTTAATAAGGACTGAAATGTAGAAATGTAATGAACAGAATAGCTGTTGCCTCTGTGTTGCAGGGCACATGTTTACAGGAGCATGTTTTGGTTTCATAGCTGCATTAATGTCAAGTTGATATATACTTTGCAAGCAGCTGTCACAAACATATCAATTCTGTCTCCTGATATCCAAGATAAGCCAAGTTTGGTCAGGCTGAAGGGCAGGTTAGAATCCCCCAGAACTTAATCATGAGACATCCTGTGTGGCAACGTCAGAAATCCAGTGTGTTAAAGACACATGTTAGCATTTTTGAACTGGGCCTCAGAAATGAAAGGTCACAAAGAACCGGGTAACAAAGGTCTCATCTGAATAATGTTACATTGTTGCAAATATCATAATCAAAAATATAACCATTACTGCGTACGACTGGAAAACCAAATGCACTTAAGGTCTGTTAACCATAACTTACCCAAAGCCCTCCAGCGAGCTGTCAAACTCCACGAATGCAGGTGTAACAGCTGATCCGTGCAGGCGAATGTCATGGGGGGTTGTCATCGACACCAGGCACTTGACTCGGGTGAGGGGTACGGTGCTGCCCTCAGCGGAGCGCACGAGGCTGCGGCTGATGCGATACTGGCCATTGTCCTCCGCCGGCGTGGTGAAGACGCTGTCGGGGCCGAAGCCCTCCATGGAAGTGGTCATGCTGTCTGTGAGATTAAGAAGGCGTGGTTAGAGTCAAGACATGCAAGATGCACGATTCAGGACTGAAAGGTGGCTCCTGTTTGGTTAGCTATTCAAATCAATAACATTTTATTTATATGGCATCAAATGACAAGAACCGTCGCCTCAGGACGCTTATTAGTCTTACTTTACTTTTTAATTCATGACATTCAAAAGCAGAAAGATGTAATTGTGAAACGTGCAAAGTTTTCTAGTTCTGTTTCAGTTCCTTCACTTTGTACAACACATACAGTATCACGCAGCTGTTTGTCTTGCTGAAGACACCTCTATTTAAAGCAGATGACCTGTGATGACATATGTGGACCCTGCCTGTGAATAGACTCTCCTGTCATTTTGGCAAACCGCAAACAGAGGCAAGTCTGTCCACAGGGGTGAAGTTTCTCTGTGAGACCAGCATGAGGAATGCCCCGTCTACCTGGAGACTGTCCACGGTATGAGAGGGTTGACTTAACCCAAAGTTTTGTAGGTAGAGCTGTGAAAGGCTGCTGTTGCTTGGCATTTCTCTTTCCTCTCAGGGTCTAAGGACGCAGATTCATGCGAGTCCAAAGGCAAGAAGTATTCAGCCGATGACCCAGCAAACAGCTGAGTAAACACATGGAGTATGTTGATGGGTTAAGCCAAGCGTGAGCCATAACCATGTGAGGCGCGAGCCAACTTGCAGCCTGAGCTGCATGCTCACCAGGACGACGATGACATGCAGGACCGGACGTTCATGGATAGTTGGTAGATAGCGTGTGAACCAGCCTGTCACCGCTGCTGCTGTGCGGGCCGGCAAAGACCACATGTCTCCCTTTTCCCTCTTTCACTATGCAACAAAAAGGTTGCAGGTGGAGCAGCCCTCCCCTCTGCCAGCTCAGAAACCGTCACAGTTCGTGGGGGTTTTCATAAGCTCAGAGCCACAACAATCAAAATCCACCTGCCCATGTTCCCAGATTTTGTCTCCAAGCTAATAGCTTCACGGAGCAAACCACTACCACATCACTGTGCCCACCTATGGACCCTGTCTGCAGCTGGACGCCAGGTTCAACTTGTCTTTCAGTCCATTTTATGACTCTATAGCTATGAAGTTTCTTTTACATAATACTGGGTTGTTTCGAACGGCCTCTTTGCTGCCTTCAGTAAAGAGAGGGTGACCTTCATGCTTCGTCCGTGCATGCTTCTGGCACACGCTTTTCAGCTTCTCACTTTTTGCCCTCATCCTTTTCCATCTGAGGAAGAGATGAACCTTCGTCTGTGTGTGATGTGAATCTACACTGACCACACTCAGAATGTGTGTTTATGTGGCCAAGCTGTTTAACGGCTGTAATAATCCAGCCAGAGATAAAACTCTGCCTAAGCAGAGGCTCCCCAACTGGATTATGGAGGCTATCTTCCCAGCATCTCACAGAACCAAAGGTCTCTCTTTGCCTCAGGGTGTGAGCGCATCAGGGGATTGGAAACCTCATGTGCCCCATTTAAAGGGGTCCCTGTGAGTGATATCTGTGCTGCAGCTAGTTGGCCATCACCACACACTTTTGTTCTGGTTCAGTGACAACTCTGGGGGCATTTATACATCCCTTCCATACTGTATGTGTGCTACCAAGTGAATCAACTGAAAGCAAACAGCTTCTGTTCCCTGAAGCAGAGGAACGAGGTACAAGACAAAGTCTCTCCACTGAGAAGCTGGGCTCAGTCAGGAGCGTTTATCAAACTGAGGGACGTATATGTGCAGGAGGGGCCTCAAATATGTCATTACAGGTCATGTGGCTTAAAGCTGTGGTTCAAAGGTGTCTTCAGCTGGCACACGCAGGGACGTCATATTCCACACTGTACGTACTGCATGTTGTTCCTCTTCTTCAGGGAACCAGACTACAGTCATAACGTTTTGTTCTAAAGTCAGAAACCTTGTTGACCTGTTAATCTGTAAAGAATGAGTCAAGAATTATCAAAATCAAACTTTAAAAAAATCCTTAAACCTTAAAAATAGCCTGATTTTAAAACCCCGGAGCAGAAAAATATATGTTTTTTCCTCACTATAGAGGCAAATGTGTAGTCGGAAACCCAAAAGAAATACAAATGAACTTTTTAAACTAAATGAATTTTAGTTTAAAGCAGCTTGTTTCATCTCCCCATCTAACAGTGGTTTCTCTACTGTCCTAAAAATGTCTTGACAGAATTCCAGCACTTCAAATTTTGCATTTGTTTATTCAAAATAAAATTTATTTTCCAATTAGATTAGATTCAGAGAGAGTGGTAAAAACCCCTCACAGCTTGGTCCGCCCATGAAAACTCCCACAGCACTGAAAACACCGACTGCGAGTAGGCCACATTAAATCAAAGCTGGATTTTCATCGCCCCAGAAGGGCGATAATAACGTCCCGCGCTAAGGTAACATATTTCACCTTCTATTGAGAACATGGGTCGTCTCATTTCTAAAGAGTCAGCAGATGTGACAAAGACGAATTGGATGAAAGCAAGAATTACAACAGCCATCAATGGCAGCTAATAAACCAGACTCTTCTCACAGAGAAAGATGGCAATATGTGCTCTCCCAGTGGCTGTCTGTAAAGAGGAGTAATTACTGGGGCCTTGATATCCATTCTCAGCTGGGAGGAGACACAATAAGCAATTAAGACATGCTGAGAAGCCCAGAAAATTACAAACATTAGCAGCTGTTGATGGAAAACAAGCCATTTGCATTACATTCACAGAGGCGAGCCGATCTTTGTTTAAACATGGAGTTTACACGTCGCTTTAATCAGTGGACAAGAAGACCGCTCTAACAACTTCCTGCTTCCAAAAAGCAACGAAATGAAAAGCAGCTAAAGCACGTTGAAATGACGCCACGTGCTAATTAGTGTATCTGTAAGTCCTCGAGTCATAGCTGCATTCTGTCTACTGTCAGCTGCTGTCTGAATATATATAACATATAAATAACCATTACAGGAAGATTTAATTGGTAGGAGGGGTGGATATGAGCGTGCTCATCTGTGTCGCCATGTTAGCCATTTGATACTCAGGCTTCACGCCGCTTCTCAGCCTGTGACAGCTGGGATCAACTCCAGCGCTCACGAGATCCCAAACTGGATAAGCGGCTAACAACACGGATGCAAGGAAGGACACCTGATTAGGTTTGCCTTCTATCTTTGATCCGGCACGGAAACGAGGAGCTCTGGATAAATTGTAAAGTTCATACGTAATTAATTCCGATTGTTCCTCCGACCACTCTGAAAGCACACGGACCATCTGAGCATTTTAATCTGGCGTTAAGGAACTAAGCAAAGCTCATACTCTAAGATCAGATGTTATTCTTTGGGGAATTCATCATAGAGCAAAGAAAAGATGATTCTCCTTTTTTTTTTAAAGCTTTTGTTAAAAAAATAAATAAATAAAAATGACACTTTCTCCCAGGAGAAGCCAGCATCACAACGGCAGATGGGAATCGCTCCCAGGTGGCACATCCTTCATAGCTGCACTTGGAAGGCTGCTGTGAAAAGAGCTCTTCAATTCTCAGCTATTACAAAGTGAGAATTTTACCTGTGTCGGTATAAGAAACTATATTTGTTCGACTAATACCAAAGAACGTTGTGTGATAGGTGATAAAACAGAATCACAGAGGTTTCTAAGGTGGTTACCTTTTAGTCGGCACTTTAATAATACGTTTGAGGCCTGTAACCCAACTATAACAATTACTTATGCAGGCAGTTTAATACTTTATCCTGGGATAGATTCTATCTGTGTGGATGCAGTGTGTGTAGTTGGTATGATCCAGTCTATGCACTTGGTAAGTGTAACCGAGTGACAGCTGATAAGAACACCAAAACCCGACTTGTGTTTTATTTAATATCTCTGACAAAAAACACTTGTAGGAATATTTCGCCGGAGATCTGTGGAACAGTGAGTACAATGATCGAATGTTACAATCTTACTTCTCATCTCGGCGTCGTAGCTGAGAGAGCTCGGTTTGTGGACCCGGTAGTTCTTCAACAGCTTCTTGTCCCAGGCGCCACAGTTCAGCGGGTTCCCGAGCCGTAAGAACTCCCTGAAGGGGAAGATAAGCAGGAAGTCAGGAATAAAGAAAGAACAAAGAAAAAACAATTAGGCCAGTATCACTGCTGAACTTCCTTTATTTCAGTTTAATTAACCTTATTTAAGTAGCGCTCCTGTTTTAAAATAACCTCAGCCTTTGTTTCCCCCCCCACTGTTACTGAAAATCAAAAAGTCCTTACAGTGGCTTTAAGAAGAGCGCCTTTGTTTAGGCGAGGAACTAAACTAAAGCTTGCCTTCACACTTCAATCATCCTATTAACAACATGTGGAAGGAGGAAGTGAGCATGCATTTGTCTCGGCATCAACAGGGAGGTGTTTTTCAAAAGTGATTACTTCTATACCCAAATGCACATTTTGCAGATACGCTCCCTAATATGCACATAGATGGTCCTCAGCCATAAACCTTCCCAGAAATGAAAGGTACAAACTCGTGTCCAAACTTTGGCCATTAAGGATGCAGAAATCTTTTAAATATAGTACCTGGGCCGTGCTCGTGTGAAGCATGAGCCTCGAGGCCTATTGTACTCTTTTAGGCGCATTTCTTTTTTTCAGTGCGTAACTGCCATACTATGTCCTTTATGTTCTCATTAAGCAGTGAAGCACATCCTAATTGGATGCAGTTTGTTAAGTCAGCAGTTACTTCCACTCCTCAAAAAGCTGAGGTTTACAGCATTTTCAGTCTGTTTCAAAGTCAGTGACATGGTTGACCGGCATGTAAGTGACATGAATGCAAAGTGTTGCTGTGATTGTTTGCGTCTGCTGTCAGAGCGCTCGATGTGCGACACCAGCGGCTGGAAGCAGACGATATCAGAGCGGCACCGAGGAGGCAGAAAGACTCTGGAGCTTTGCTGCTGGCTGATGTTGACAGAGCAGAAACAAAATAAAAATGGGAAGAAGAAAAAAATAAGAGGAGTGGAAATATGAAGGGTAGGCCTGACAGGGAGGGGGGGGGGGATGAAGGGAAGGATGGGGAACAGGCTGACAGACAGCGATACGTGTACCCCCAGCATAATTACAGCTGGAGGGAGAGAATGTGAGCCAGGCAGGCCGCATTAACATATGAAAACAACCAACCATGTGCATGTCAAATAACTTTCAGTCTTGTCCCTCAACCCCAATCTCCCATCTCACGTAACAAGTCAAGCGGGAAATGAGAATCACTCCGTTTTGCCTGCATATAAAATCCGTCTTCATTCAGTGAAACCCGACAATGCAAATGCACATTAGCATGATAAAAAAAACAAAACTGCTTTCCATGAACAAAATGATTTTGTTCATAAAACATTATTTGCTCCAAGCTCAGGTCTGTGCAGAAAAGTCCAGACAAACACTTTAATGTTTAAAAAACCCTGAATGTGAGGTATTACATCTCTTCATTGTTCTCAGGTTTTTGTGGGTCTGTCCTTTGGTTTCTTATTTACTGGTTAAATGGAGTAAAAAAAAAAAAAAAAACTAAAACCAATTTAAAAAACCAGCTACAACCAAGAAACAGCTGAACGTCAACTTTCCCTGAACTTTAAACTGCACGCTGGGATGTTAATACTGACAATGGCACAGTTTCATTTTATATCAATGTGACTTTAAGGCTTTCTTTTTCTTCATGTGGAAATAATAACCTGGACCGATATTTGGTTATGAATGAGATTTAGATCCCTCCTCCGTCTAACAGTTATGGACAGTGATGGACCTCCATAAAGCAAAGTAACGCACTGCCTTTACTTTTTTGTCTCTAATACTTTATATATCTTACTTCACCACAGATAAATCTGTTTTCATGTGATGCATTTGTTCACTATTTAAACCTGGTTGCTGATTCTGTTCCATCAGCAGTAAAGTACCTCATGAAACGGTGTGCATCAGAGGTTTATTGTGCTTAGAGTTAAGAGTCTGAGAGAAAGCCTCATAAAGATTTGGGTTTGATGTAATGTTGGTTAAGGGGGTCTGAGGTTGGGTTTAAGGTTGTAGTATAAATAGTAATTAGTTAGACTAATAATTCATATTTTATTAATATAGAAGGTGTTGATTGGCTCCAGCTGGGACTGCATTCTTTTGATCTGGAAAAAGAAAGGCTGTGTCAGAGTGAACGGTGCAGCTGTGCAGGTGTCAGCTGGCGATAGCACCGCTGATGTTAGCCAGACTCACCTAATCTGACCTTGTGTGTTTCTGTGATGTTAGTCAAGGATTTCATCTGAAACTTCATTTAGATTTTCAAAAAAAAAAAAAAATATTTGTTTGAGTTGTCTTGCTTTTATGCTTTTCTTATTTTAATCTCTTTATTATCATCTGAAACAGTCATTGTTGGGGCAGCATTTCAGTGTTGAAGCCTCTCAGTTTAGGTTTGTTGGTGCCTACATCATGTTATCAACACGGCCAGCTTCAGTACCTGAGTGCTATCGGCTGCAGGGCCTGCGAGGCCAGCCTCTCGAACATCCTCTGCAGCGGCGGGTGCAGAGGGTGGTCTTCATCGCTGAGGGCCTGGCTGCAGCGCTGCAACAGTCGCTGATGGTGGCAGGCTTCACACAACACCTGCTGGTTCCTCTCGCTGTTCACCAGGAGCTGCAGGATGTTGGCGACTGCCAGCTGCAGGTCGAGGGCATGCTGGGAGGAGCAGAAAGTTGGAGAGCTAGACGTTAAAACCAAGACTAAGACTTAAGCTTAGTTTAAATCGCCCTGTAAAGAGGCAAAAATAAGCAAAATCAGGTAAATGTGAGAGGGTGCTTTGTGCAATTCACTGATTAGAAAGTTTATTACCTGCATGTAATCATTCAATACGACTGACTTTCCCCTAAAACACACATATGTAGCTGACTCACACTGTCTGGCTGCCGTCTGACGTGAAAAACCCAACTGAAAAAAGGCACTTCCTGCCTGCCATCGAATCCCTTCACCCACTTTGACAGGAAGCACATTGCCTTTCATTTCCTCACCTCTGGCTGGCTGTCAGAGGAGACGGAGGGCAGCAGGTCCACCATGGCCAGCACGGCCCCTGGGTGAATGACCACCATGTCTGTTGAGGACGATGAGGAAATGGGGTGGGAGGAGTTCGTTAAGTGGAGCTTCAGGTCAGTCAGGGCTTTCGCTGGTGCAGGGGGGCCCGACGTGCCGTAGTAACCGTGTCTGGGAGCACAAAGGAAGAGAGAGGGGGAAGTCAAAATTGGCTTTTTCAAAGCAAGCTGCATGAAAATATCCACATAACATTTCACACAGAAACAAAAGGTAAAAATACTGTGAAAACTTTGCTCCTGTAAATATAAACTTTTCTTTTCATAAAGCATCAGAATGTTGAGTTTTTGGCCACGGAGAAGCCTGATTGTCCCCGTTAATGGAAGTTTGTTTACTCTCTAAACCACTCGAGTCGCAACTGTTTACAACTCCTGCTCTGCTGTAAAATATGTAAGTAGCTCACAAAAACACAAAATCTTATTCATAATCAAAGTCGCAGGATCTTCCAGGGCTCAGGGGGAAACCTTGCTCTCCTCCCAACACTGATCAGTGTAAGCATTGTATTTAACACCGACTGTAACTTTAGTTAACACCAGTCGAGTTGTTTGCACACTTCAGAGATCGAGGTGTCAGATGGCTACAGTTCCATCCAAAGCAACAAGCCCCCTACCCTCCACGCCCCACTGTGCAGGCAGCAGAGAGTAGGAGATCTGCAGGGGCCTGCACTCGGGCAATTAGGCAAAATAGGTGCGTTACTGCGATGCAAATCCCTCCTCAGGAGAAATGCAGAGCTGGAAAGGTTAGAGTCAGCATAAAACGCTGGGGGGCAAGAAAATGAACCAGATTGTTGATGTTCACAGCAGCTGGTGGATGCTTCAAACTGTTTTTGGATTCTTCAGAACCGAATCACTCGTTTAATTGATTATCCGCTGCCGGATAAAACATAAAAATCTCCTTATGTTTGCCTCCTAGTAGTTTCTAACTCGGCTTTGAGTTGCTGATTTATTTCATTATTTGTTCTGATTTCTTTTTGTTTAATCTGTGAAGTTCTCAACTATACATTAGAAAATCATTAAAAGCAGAGTTCGCCTGATTCAGTGATAAATGCAGTGTAATGGAAGCAACATGCTTTAGTAAACGCCAGCTGTGCTGAAGTGGTTAGAGCTCACACAAGCTACAAAGGAGGAAACCAAGACTAAGCCGGTCAGGTTTTCAGGGATTACAAACCTTTATGAGTGCAGGTCATGCCTTAAAGACCTCTTAATATAATATTATCCCAACAGAGTACTTCATTCTCACTCTGCACAATTATTTGTGGTTTCTAAAAGTGGAACATGAGGAAGAGCTTTCAGTTATCACCCCCCGTCCTCCGTAACCACCCAGACGGGCACCCTCTCTACTTTAAGATTAGGCTTAGGAATCACCCACTTTTCATTTTAAATCAATTTTAATTTTCTTCCATTTCATTTATATGATCGCAACAACAGTTCGCTTAAGACCCCTCATATTGTAAGTTAAAGACCGTAGACTAATACAGAAACGACCCCCTTTGAGCGACACTTGACAACAGCGGGAAGGAAAAACTCTTGTTTTACAGGAAGAAGCCGCCAGCAGAAGCAGGCTCAGGGAGGGGCGGCCATCCACCGGCTGGAGACGAGGCCTTTATGTAGCATTAACCTCGTCTACTCCTCGTCCTTTTCTCACTCTTTTTTCCTTTCTCTTTTCTCTTTCCCTTCAGCAGATGATATAGGGGATTATTGGAGCTTTTAACTAATAAGGTAAGGTCTTAAACTTGGAGAATAAAGCACCTCGATGTTACTGGTGAGGTGAATTGGTGCTATATTTAAACAAATGAACAGAAAAACTGAATCGGTGCAAACATTATGAATCTGATTTATTCTCACAATGCCTGATTACTGTGGCCCAGGCACCCCCCGTGTTTCCTGTCAGGTGTTTTGTGTAAATGGAGACTTAAAGCTTAAAGTGTAAAATCTTGCTTTATTTTCGCGCTGCTGTTTCAGATTTAGCTGGCTCAGCGTGGACACGGTCTAAAAACATGAGGCATCCTAGCGTGCAACTGAAAGAGTTCCTTTTTCAGACTAAAGAACATAAAAAAAACAAGAACAGCTTTTTCATGTCACTGTCATAAACATGATGATCACGGCGCTGATTGCTGCAATTTGCACATCACAATCACCGCCATGTTCTTCAAGGCAAAACTCGCTGCTTGAGCTGAGCAGCAAAATTACACCAGACAAGCTTTTGTTTTTATGGAACAATGAAAAAAATTAAGTATTTAGCAACTTTCTTCATATTATTCAGGCTGCCAAATAAACCCGAGTAAACTAAGGCTTCCGATCATAAACACACTTGTTGACACTGAAGTAAAAACAGAGGAAGCAACTGCGACGCTATTAAATCCACAAAGAAGATCTTATAATGAAGTGCATTAGCAAGGACGAGTGCCCCATCATCTCTAATTGTCAAATTAGTCCTCCTCATGAATATGCAGTGCTGGAGCCGATCCAGACAGGCGGAGGGGGAGACGTCTGCAGGGGAGAGACCCTCGGCCTCACCTTGACAGCAGACAGCAGAGCACATTTAAAATGTCCCGACCAGTTTTCCCTTTGTAAATGAAATTCAAATAGGAGCAGAGATTGGGCTTTTAGAGAGAGAGGGGCAATTTCAGCAGATAGAAGAGAGGACAGAGGAGCACAGGAGGAATGTGATGAGAAGAAAAACGCACGGTAATTTAGACTGAATCTGTCTGACAGTGTGGAGAAACGTCTCAGCGGGGGTCGCAACGAAACATGAATTCATTTAAAGCAGTTTGTGTATGCAGCTAAGAGCTTGAACTACTGTTTTAGTCATTCTACTACTTTAAATCACCTCCGGTATTAATTTGTTTTTTTAAAAAGGTCAAGACCAACACCCTGTTTCAAAGAAATGTAGCCAGTAACATCTAATCAGGATCTTCTTTTGTCCGTGCTTCATTTTCAGGCTTTCAAATCAGCGTTTACGTGTGAACGAAGAGTCAAAACACACAGAGAAAACTGCATTTACCAAAAAACACATTTTTCCTGCACGACATCACTTACTGCTAAACAGATGACTGTGACTCACTGACTTGTCATTTTCTGTAGATGCTGAAATATCTGCTGCACTCTTTTGGCAGCGAAAATCATAAAGTTTGAATCTGATAAAACAGTTTGAGTATGATGTTGTGGATGATCTCTAAGCCTCTGGACACCGCAGGTAATACAGTTGTGTCTTTAAAACTACTCATGAATAGTGCTTCATTTTAAAGGCCATATAATATGCTGTTCTTCTTCTCGTCTACCAGAGTAAACCTCTAATGAGTCACGGTTAAAATTATCCTTATTTACTGAGCTCAACAAATTTATCAGACCAGCTGTCGTAAACAGAAGAAAACAAGTATTTTAGGAATCTGTCAAAAACGTGTTTCACACTGTCCTCTGAAAAAAGAGAAATTAAGTGTAAATAACTATAATTTGGCATCTTAATAACAAAAAATAGTTTCGCTTTCTTGTGATTTTTTTTTTTAAAGATGTAAAAAATTAATGAACAACAATAATAATTATATTTTAGCATTGATTGAAGACGTTCCACATAAACTATTAGAGAATTATAGGGAGTCATCCTGGTAACTACAGCAGTGTTTAGTGCATCTATGGCACAAACCGCACACTTTGTGGTGGTTTAATAAATCGTATACTGGCCGTTGGTCTATGCACTCACTTCATCTAAATTAAGCTGCTTTAGCTCCTTGCTCTCCCTTTAAGTCGCCCTTCTTCTAATTGGCTGCCCCTCACAAAGGGGAGTAAGTGCGTCTGTGCTCTACGGCATCATAAAAATCAAAGAGTAAAAAAAACTGTCTGACACTGTGTGTTCAGAGCACCCTGAAGCCTGAGTGTCTCACATGGATTACCACCAGCACTTTGGGCATGATTACTATGAGCAGAAAAAGCATTAGGTCCTCTTTAATGTTCATATGTGTCTGTTTTAAAAATGAGGAAACAAGTTTAATTCCTGTAAAACAGCTAAAAGTAGCTCTATGTGACAGTTAACGGATCAGTGGTTATTCTGGCACACAGCAGGTCTCTTTTAGTATCTACTGAAGGTAAGCATGACAGAGAAGGAGGGATGAGGGTGAGGAAAGTGACAGAGCGCTGTAGCTACCTCTTCCTGGCGAGTGCTGGCGTGCCCCACGGGGAGGGCAGTGAGGTCTCGTGAGTCAGGCAGGGAGGCACCTGCTCCGCACGACTGCGTCGCGCCACGCGCGCACACATTCAGACACAGGCATGCACACACACACGGCCGTGCAGATGGGCCAGACCGAGGATGAACAGCCAGACAGCGCCAGAGGTTAAAGGAAGAGAAACAGAAAGAGAGAAAAGAAGGGGAAGAGGTTGTTAGTGGAAAAGTGACAGAGAAAACAGGATCAGAGCTCCGGCTGGGGCACATGCACAACGCCACCTACACACGATCCTGGCATGTAGCGTGAGGAGCTTACTTTAATAACTGCATTACTAAATATGGATAAGAAATCACAAAGTTTAAAGTTTGTTTTAGACCTTTGTGGTGCACACATGCAGATGGACTGTAATTATCCAGAAAATTAACATATCTTCAACTCAATTTGAGCTCAAATTAAGCAACTACAATCTGTCACAAAGAGCAAACAACAAAGTGGTTGTCTTGAGAGTTTTTCTTTTGTTTGCAGAGGAATCGTAGGCGCACTGAAGTTTGGAATATTTGACAGCTGAAATGTCACGAATTCTGGAAACATGACAGCACCACCAGGCTGTGCAGCTTCTATGTTATACTGCACGTGTGTGAGCGGGCAGCCACGCTTTCAGGGGTTTCACTATGGTGCAATATGCACACTGCTGACAGCTGGATATTATATCTGCTGGTTATTGTGTGAACAGAGGATGGTGAAATTATAACATACAGATTGTGCATTTAGAGCTATATTTATTATTAATCTTGAATAAATGTTCCTAACAAAGCTGCACTGTTCGGGTCTTTGCTTTGCTGACCTGTCAAAAGAATCTGTGGCCATCTTGTACAGATAGATGAAGAGCTTGCTGCAGTGCTTGAGCGTAGGGCAGACGCTGTCTCCTGCACAGCCTCCAGGGACGGCCTCGTCCTCCAGGAGCCTCTGGAAAGGCTGAGCGTTGGAGGGGAACACACTTGTGGGGCCCAGCTTCTTAGTGTCTGAGAAACAGCCCAGCAGCCTGGAGGACGGCGAGCAGTCGTTAGGAGAAGGCAAGAGGACAACCATACTCATACAAACAATCATAACACTTCCAAAAGTCTTAATTTCACTCAACTTCAACTATCTGGATGTTTTTCTGACAAACTGTGGTCTACTCGACTGCTCGGTGTGTTGTGTCCACAAAACAAAACGTCTTCTTTCCTAAACAGGCGGTCCTTACCTGACCGCGTCGGCCAGCTTCTCGTACTGGATCTCCGTACGGAAGAAGTGCGAGTTGGCTGGCTCGTAGCGCATGGCGGCGGTGAGCGTGCAGAAGACTGTGTGCAGGAGCTCAAAAACCTGGTTCTGGTTCACGCGCTCCCAGCCGTGTCGCAGCGGCTGACACAGCGAGCGCTCCATGGCCACCAGAAGCGAGGTGACGTAGACGAAGCCGCCCACCTTGCGGAACACCGTCCGAGTGCGGTGACTCTCTCGCAGCACGGATAACAAAGCCTGAAGAGAGGAAGGATTATTTCATTGGGATTTTTACAGACGGACACGTCTACAAACGCTACTGTTTTTGCTTTAGCTAACGTAGCTTGATGCGTAATGTCTTCTGACGATGTCACACGCCATGTTTCTCCTTCCCTGACAGACCTGAACTCCCACTTATTTACTTTATAACTTGCTCAGTTATTTTCTCCTGTCTTGATTTTTCATGTCATTTATTTTTTGTCAACCCCTTCAATCACATTTCTATTCATCAACTCATTTTTCCTCTCATTGTTCTTTTTCAGGGACATATTTATGAGCCCCTCTGGGTTTCTTCGCCTCGCTGCACCGACTCGGTTTTTATGGTTTGCATTTGCAAGCAACCAAACTGAAACATCAAACTGTAACCTAGATATGCGTCTGGGGAGGTAAAAAAAAAATGCCTGAGAACACAGAGCGACTATGACAGGCAAAGGTTTTAATTGGCAAACAGGGAGAAAAATGTCTGCGACCGACAGCAGGTGAAGCTTTTGAATGACACCGGTGACGTGCGGTGTCAATAAAAAATAAACAGCACCACCGGGGGCTTTTTAATATCATCACCTCTGAAGTAAAAATGATGGAAGCATGCGATGCACAACTAAATGATGCATGCTTCTCTGCATACTGCAATAAGTACATGTGCAGTATTTCAGTCAAGAATATAACAAACTAAAGAAGTACTGGTACTAATGTTACTCAGGCTAACTTGACAGTCGTGGATATCTGAAAACAATCAATACATTATTTTTATACATTTGTAATGGTAACGTGAGGAAAAATAACTCTTTAAACACCAGGACGTCAGTGTGGAGAGCAGAAGACGGACCGCATTAACCAAATTCAATCTTAAAACTATTCCATAGTTGATGAAAATGATTTATTTATGAAAACTATTTATTTTTCCTGATTTTGCTGTACTGGAATCATCACTTTATTTCTGATTTGCACAAATAACTCTCATTCTCTGACACTCTCAGTACCCTGAACTCATTTATTAAACAAACTTTTTTATATTTATTTATGTTAAAATTCAATGTTTTAATATTCACACAACACCTGAGATTGATTATTTAAGATAATCACAGACCGTCTCAGAGGGGGACATTAAGTGGGGGAGAAGAGCATGAAGGTAGAGAAATGTAGGGAGGAAAATAGAGGAGAAGACAGAGAGTGGAATGCAGGGATGAGGAAAGATGAAAGGGAGTGAAGGAAGACTGGGGGGGGGAGTAAAGAAGATGAGGGAGGGAGGAAGATAGGAAGGCAGATTGGGAGAAAGAGAGGGAGGAAGCTGGGAGGAATAGGTGGTGGGGAGGGAGCAAAACAGGGAATAAGAGAGCGAGATACCAAGGAGGGCGATAGGAATGAAGAAAGGAAGAGAAAGAGGAGGCAAGGAGGGAGGAAAAGAGTCAGGAAGGGAACATGATGGGAAGGCAAATCGGCAGGAAGCGAGGGAAGGACATCGAGTGGAATGGAGGACGGTGGTAGAGAGGGAGAAGTGAACAGAGGACAAAAAAGAAAGAAATGGGATGAAAAACAGGAGGAGGGTCGAGTCCTTGGTCGACCGCTTCAATTTCAGGGCTTTGATTTAGTTGTGAATATTCTGTAGTTGCTCAGGATGCTTTGCTTCTGTCCAGTCGGTGGGACAGGCTTATTTGGCACCATGAGCAGGATCAGGAAATGCTGACCAAATGCTGAAAAAACCCTGAAACTCAAAGGGGTAGATCAACTCCACGGTCTTGTCTTCTGGAGACTGTGGTTTGTGGAAGGCACAAAGAGTTGTCTCAGACCGCCTAGGACAGGGGTCTCAAACTCGCGGCCCGGTGGCCACTTGCGGCCCACGCCACCCCTACTTGCAGCTGACGTGAAGAAATATAATGCAATTTGACCCTTGAAGTTACTTTTTTTGTTAGGAAGGATGTGTTTGTTGTTGACTGCAATGGTTAAAGAAGTTCTTTAAAAAGCCAAAAACGATTTAATATGAAGGCAACATGAGCAGAGAGCACAAACATGTCGAGGGATTGGCTGCGTTAGTTCACTGAGAGTCAAAAACTAATGTGCGCACTTATGTCTGCATTTTTATTTTGTTAAATACGAACAAAATTATAGCAGAAGTGCTGCCACGTTTCTGGCCGGAAAGAGAGGACGAGTTTGTTTATTTGGCAGTTCAATGAACGGCTTCGGTTAAGAGAGAGAAAGATTATTACGTTCACATTTGCAGATTTGTCTTGTTAAACAATATTTGAAGTTTAAAAAAACAAAAACAAAACGCTACATTTTCAGAAACATTTGTGGGTGTTTTTTTGTTTGTTTTGTGTTACTTGAACACTAAGTGGCCCTCCAATGAGACGACAGAGCCAGCAGTGGCCCACAGCTCATTCAAGTTTGACACCCATGGCCTAGATCTTTGCCTCTGTTCAGCTGGTGGAAAAGGTTCCTGTTTCCAGTAGGACAGGATCATCAGATGCACTTTCTTGTTCTGTCACTTCAGAATCATTACAGTGACCAACAGTGCAGTTTGAGTAATGAGTAATGCAGTACTGAGGTTTTGTTTTTGCAGCGTAACTACTGAAGTGGCTGGTGAGAGTGTGTGTATATGTATTTACTTTTGAAGCTGTGGTCAAATAGAGTTCACTGAACAAACCGTTATCCATGACGGACCACCAGCATACTAAGAAAGTCAACTCGGACTTTGGCACTCATACCAATGGTGCTCCTAAAAATCGACCCCTAACCTCTAAAAGCAAAAAAAGACAAAAGACAAAAATTTTACATTTACTTTTTGAAGTATTTTTTGCCTGTTAAAAACATTCAACTCAAGACTCATTCCACGCAGTTATTAAAAAAATTATGGTTCAATATAGGGCAGTATAGGTCTTTGTATGTCATACTGTAATGACTGTAGCACATGTATAGGTTATATTTATGTAGCACATATACACAGCACTGTGCAAAAGTCTCAAACAGTCGCTCATTTCTCTCTATCCTGTTAGGAAAAAGGTGAAAAATAGTGCAGTCAATTAATGAAACATGTGCCAGCATACACTGAAATACAGCCAGAAACAGAGTTTGTATGATTTTAACAAGCTTGAGTGTCAATATTAATACAGCCTAAATTCTCTTAGGTGAGCCTTCTTGTAATATCTTTAAGTAGTCTTCAGGAATAATTCTCCAGGCTTGTTTAAGAACACCAAAACTTTTTTGTCTGACACGGTTCTATTGTGTACTTTTCTGTCCAGATACGATTTCCCTGCATTGGAAAAGCATACTTTAATAGCTCTTTAAAAACCAAGGTGGTTTTTAAAGAGCTATTAAAGTATAAAATTGTATTTTTTTGGTGCAAAAATACAATTTTATGCCTTTCAGACTCTGATCTTTGGCATTTTGCATCGATTCAGCTAAAGAAATGGGAACCAATCGTGCGTGTTTGTGAGAGACTGATAGTAAAACGCCTAAAGATACAATTTAAACTAATTTGTACCTCAGCTGTAAAAGGCTCAAGAGCAAAGTCAACTCGGACTTCGACACTCATACCAATGGTGCTCCTAAAAATCGACCCCTAACCTCTAAAAGCAAAAAAGACAAAAGACAAAAATTTTACATTTACTTTTTGAAGTATTTTTTGCCTGTTAAAAACATTCAACTCAAGACTCATTCCATGCAATTATTAAAAAAAATTATGGTACAATATAGGGCAGTATAGGTCTTTGTATCTACCACTCAATTCAATTTTATTTATACAGCGCCAAATCACAACAACAGTCGCCTCAAGGCGCTTTATATTGTAAGGTAGACCCTACAATAATACATACCGCTCATTATTTCGCACTCCGCTGTGATATAACGAGCGGTCACGGTCACGTAGCTTTCCGTTGCCCTGCAGCTCCACCCATTTGTAGCAGTTAGAGCAACAGAAGATGCCTGGGACAGTTCAGCCATAACTTTAATCTTTTCCTGCTCATACATGCCTGGAACTATCTTGCACACTGAAGTGGACACGTAACGGGATATCATAGCGTGGCTCAAGCACGTTCATCGTAGTTTAAACCCCTTGTTTTGCACAACAGAATACGGCGTCCCGTCTGCAGCTAAACACCCCAGTAGCTTCTGTAATAGCTTTAGCCGGTCGGACTGGGCAGCAAAGGGCTGCTTAAATACTGCAAACTCCTCTGCTCCTCCACTTGGACCGCTAGCTCTGACCATAGCTATCGCTTGACAGACTGACCACGCGCACCATACACATACTTTTTTTTTCTTCTTTTTCGAATCTTTGGATCACGTGCGTGTCGAACCGTGGAGTGGGATCGGTTCGGATTTCGGATCAACCGTGATCCGTTGCACCACTACTAACCTCTGACCTTGAGGTCCAGGTCACCGACATTTGTCTGAGATTTTTATTAGATACACCCATGATATCAATTGGATTTTTTTACATCATCTCGGTCTTGAGTTATCGCGATCACAAATTTGAGTGTTATGCCGCCCACCCGCCCAGCAAGGTGATCACAATATCCAATCAGCCTTTTACGGCTGAGGGGTAAAACGCAGAAGATTTGGCAGGCTCCTGTTTGACAGTTTACCTGCTCATTACCATGTTAAATGTTCAAGATCATGACAGCAACATTAGAAAAAGCACAGCTTGTTTGGAAGGGTTGCTTGGATGGATCCTCTTCTCTCGAAAACAAACATGGAAACACAGCGGCACAGCTTAGGTTTGTTTCGGAACCAACCACAGGACATCTGGAACTACGTGGATGTTTGGGCATAATGCACAGCGCCACGCCTGACAGCATATTAACACAAACACGTCATACTACTGTGCAGTATGTCAGCACGGTGGTGGAGGGGCGATGACTTATGTTTGCTTTGCAGCCACACGACCTGGCACCTTGAAGTCACCAGTACCAAAGTGTCCTACAGTCAAACGTGAGGCCACCATTAAAACTGGGCCATGCAACAGAAGACAGATCCCAAACTCTGCAGCAAAAGAAAAAACTCAATGAAGTCTTTTCTTTTGAAACACTGGTGGGACGTTAAGAGAGCTGTGCAAAAACTTCTGTCTGCAAACGTGAAATGAACTGAAGCTGTAAAGGGGAAAGGCTTCTACAAGACACTGAATCATGGGATGTTCTTAGCTTTTCACCTAGATGCAATAAAAAAAACTAAGAACATCCCATGTTTTGTTGCTAAGGAACACGCCACCAGTGAAATCTCACAGAGAATTGCATCCCAGTACTGAGAAATCACTGCACTGGATTTTCACATTTCCCATCGCTCATTTCTCAAGATTACAGCTAGAAAAGTAATGAGTATAGCTGGGACCTATAAACATGTCCCACTGGAGGGACAGTGAATAAAGGAGAAGTAAAAACTGTTACACGTTGCACCACTGATCCAGCTGTTTCCTGCTACTTTAGAAGACTTACAGACTCAGCACAATGCTTTTAAAACCAATCACAGGATGTTAAAGACATCCTCTTCCTGGGAAATTGCCACCAGGGTACATCTATACGCACATAAAACTTGGCTTTTGGGGTGTTAAGTTTACCAGCCATGGGGAGGCTTTAGGGACAGGCTGTTCTCTCTCGAGATATATACGTGGACACCTTCACAAGGCTGGTATCTCTTAGAGGGTCTGCAGTGCGTTAGTGTAAGTGATACTTAAACTCTGAAGAAGAGGGAGGAAAAATTATTAAAGTCAAACCAGATTTGATATGAGTTCTTTGGAATCCTTTTTAGGGCGATAATTAAAATCCCTGATTAACGGAATTGGAGTAAAATGCTGACGGGTTAATCCAAGTAAAGCCTCGGCATGTGAATAACCTCGTTTGAAGGAGTGGAATCTGAAAATGCAATTACGCTTCCGCAGATGAGCCTCGCTCACATCCTGTCTGTGTGTGAGTGAATGTGAGTGTAGTGTATGCTTTTATGTGCACCTAGCTCTCAGTGCACCTTGTTTGAAGCAATTACTGTATGCAGGGCTTCAAATGAATATTGATTTTTTAAATTACAGACTTTCCTTTCCTGAGCCATCTCACGCAAATTCACAGACGGGGTTTTTTTTAGTGTCTACTAAAACAAATTCAGCAGAAGTAAATGTAAAAAGACACAAACTGCACAAATTAAAGGAATATAAGTGGTGAATCCCAGCAGAAAGCGCCTCGACAATATTGATTAAAACAAAAAGAAGACGAATAAGTGGCGTGAGCCGTTACCCTCAGTATGTCTGTCTTCAGCTGCAGCTCACTGGGCGGTGCAGAGTGCATGAGGCCCAGCAACGTTCCCATGTCGTCGTCGCCGCTGGGCGACAGGACAAGCTGCTGGATGATGAGCAAAGCGTGTTCGCGACACTGGCGGTACTTCACGATGTTGTGAACGCAACGCGCGCCACCGAACTCTCTGAACAGAGCTGCAAGAAAAGAAGAAAACACAAAACATAATGAAATCAGGTCAATTAATGAATAAGCCACTTTGTTGCTGATGGGTAGATTTCAGAGTACTAAGAACCTGTGGTTGCAACGTAATTAAAGACTACATCCAAGTTTTACTATGGTCGGCTCTAAAGTTTAGTCGCGATTAATGTACACGCTGAGGACGCGCTGAACTGTTGTGCTGTTTTTTGCCGCTGTTAGCTAATGTTAGTCGCTGTTAGCTACTGTCAGCCAGAGTTCAACCATCTGTGACGTGGATGTTCCTCTGCTGGACTTGGAAGCTCAGTTAATAAAGTCTTATATGATGTGAAAATGTAGCTCAACTGTTAATCAGAGGTAAGTGTGATTTTTAGCCGCCATGATGCTAGCTCATAACTTGTTGTTTAGCCGGCTCTTATCAGCTGTCTGGAGACGTGAGGATGGCAAATCTAATCTGCTGACAGATTTGAGACTACGCTAGCGGCGCTTTAATCACATTTTTGTTCATTTGGTGAAGAGGACTCCTTCTCTGATGATAAAACATGGGTATGATGCTTTATATCTTTAGTCTGAAGGTGCAGACACAAATTTAAATGTCTCTTACATGGCATTCGGACACCTCTTTTCTGCCTTTGATGTACTGCGTGTATGGCCAAACTTTAACCACATGTAAAACACAATTAGTGAAACAGGAGATTTCCTTCTGGCCACAGGATTCAAATATGGTGTGGGTAACATGGTGGCTTCCACAATCCACAAACCAGCTCCAATGTATTTGTAATGAATTAATTCTGAGTTTATGAGAATGC
The DNA here is from genome assembly GCF_900408965.1 of Simochromis diagramma. Classification (NCBI taxonomy): domain Eukaryota; kingdom Metazoa; phylum Chordata; class Actinopteri; order Cichliformes; family Cichlidae; genus Simochromis; species Simochromis diagramma. The sequence goes on along the minus strand of NW_024387285.1, from coordinate 1,656,866 downwards.
ATCATTGGAAGATGCAATCACACTATTCTATGTACGGTTTCCTTTTTCTTCTATTAAATTACCTTTAAAAAAAAAAACTAGAGAGTGCACCTTTAAATACTTTCATTCACTGCAAGCCTTGAAGATTTGGTTGTTGCTCCGAGGGACCAACTGGGCCCCAGAATCACCAGAATACTCGTCTCTTTCAATTTCCCCTTTGATTTGTAAAATGAAAATTATGAAGTTATGCACAAATAACCTTAGATCCTTCTTTTAAACATTTATAAGGAACGTTTCGGCATGTTCAAACCTCTTCTTAAAAACCCATTTGATAAATGTTTTACTGAAAAATATTTTTTGTAACCTTCTTGATATTTATTTAAGTTTATCTGCAAATATAAAAACCTTGAGCAGTCCCATTACTATCATTTCTTTCTAATCTTGTTCAAGTCTCTCCAGGCCAGCTGAGGAGGATCAAGCGTAAAATGTAAATGTAATCAATGTGTCAGAGTGAAGCGCTCCAAATATTACACACATCATCGTCGTCCTCACCGAACCACCCGGTCGTCGTCATCAAGGTCAAACGGCGCTGTGAGCTGTCAGTGTTCTCACTGCTGCTTATGCTTGTGATTCACTGCATTTCTACAGCTGACCGACGAACGATGAGCGTGTAAAATAAATGCAATAACATCATTTATTCATCCCTAGTGGAAAACTCTTTCCTTTCCACTTCAACAGGGAGGTCAGAGTTCATGGCAAAGATGCAGAATCATTGTCTTGCTCAAGGACACGTCGGTAAGGATGGGGAATGGAGTGTGTATTAGTTAATTTTAAAGCTACAGTCCATATTTTAGTAATTTGGCGTTTTTTCAGGAGACATTATTAGCACTGAAAAGATCTGATTTAGTGAAAAGCAGCATCAGAGCTGAGACTCACAAGCATTTGACCCAGCAGGACCTTATAGAGACACAAAGTCGTGTCATTTTTCTTTAAAACTTTTTTATTATTGTTTCTATTGATTGATAGCACTGACGCTTTAAGCTTGGCTACATGATAAGAATCAGGTACTTAAGAAATTAATTACTGAGGGACATTAAATCTAGTTGTGCCTCCAAAGTCCATATTAATCTATAATTATTCCCTCCACATAACTAAAAACATTTCTGTGTGGATTTCATTTAAAGTGCTGCGATCGTGGCTCAAGAGTTGGCAGTTCGCCTTGTAATCGGAAGGTTGCCGGTTCGAGCCCCGGCTTGGACAGTCTCGGTCGTTGTGTCCTCGGGCAAGACACTTCACCCGTTGCCTACTGGTGGTCAGCGGGCCCGGTGGCGCCAGTGTCCGGCAGCCTCGCCTCTGTCAGTGCGGGTGGCTGTGGCTACAATGTAGCTGCCATCACCAGTGTGTGAATGGGTGGATGACTGGATGTGTAAAGCGCTTTGGGGTCCTTAGGGACTGAGTAAAGCGCTATACAAATGCAGGTCATTTACCATTTATGCTTTTTAAGAAACTGTCCTGTGCATGAGTTTACCTGCGTTAGTGTTGGTGGTGTTGGAGCCCTGCAGGAGCACAGTCAGCGTCTCCATCACCAGCCAGGCCAACTGCTTCTGCTCCTCAGCCACGGTGTTGTTTTTGCAGTCAGCTAAACATGGAAGGAAACACAGAGCGAGAGGACAGAGGTCGATATTAGACGGGATTACAACGGTGATCCAGTAAAATAGTTAAGTAAAAGAAAACTAAAGAAGCAGTTCACCTTGGTCGTTACTGTGTGGTTGCTGTTGTGAGGGCGGTTCTTTGAGCAATGCCGCGTACTTGTGCAGCAGGTTGACCAGCACCTCCAGCAGTCCGACCTCCCGCAGCACGTCGCTGAACACCGGGTCGTGCCTGGCCAGCTTCAGCAGCGTCCGTACGGCGGTGATGCTGCAGGCGTGCGAAGTGCTCGATTTGAGGAGCACGCTAACGCTGAAGAGTTCCTTACACGGCACATAGTTGAGGCTGAACACTACAAATTCCAGCAGCTCAAAGTACTTGGTCTGAGCCTCGGGGAGCTTGGCCACACGCTCTGCAAACTGAGACAGCGTGTGCTGCGACTCTAGGATGAAATAGTTGGCCGGTTCGGCTGCGTAGATGTTTCCGATGGCGTCCAGGAGCATGCACGCCAGGCGGCTTGTTTTGGCCCGTAGAAAGGCGTTTTGGAGCACCGCAAAGGCCTGAATATTACGCACTGTATGGCCTGAAATTTAAAACACAAAGAAAAAAAATAATATATATATATATATATATATATATATATGCACTGCATGACCTTAATATAAAATACTTATTTCACTCAATGAGTCGCAATTAAATGAATAATTTATGTGTTTTTTCTGGATTTTGTGGTTAATATTCTGTCGTCTTCCATTAAAATGAGACAGTATTCATTTCTTTGTAAGTGAGCAAACTTTCAAATTCAGCAGGGGATTTCCGTACAGGCAACAGGAGACTCTTCCTTCAGTTTCTGCTGAATCACTCCACTGAACTTTTTACAGCAACTGCAAAAACGTCTCCTTTCTCCGACCTCTGTTACTCCAAACTGCCGTCTGTCACTGCACAGTTAACAGGGCAGATACACGATACTTCAAATTTCTTCCCTGTTGTCACGCTTTGTTTTTTTTAAATATACACGTTTCCAGTTTGCTTCGTTGAGTTGATGCTGGAGTCTTTATACGGAATAATCTTCATTCAGTGAGTCAACAAAAATATTTTAGGCTTATTTTAGGCTAGCTCAGAAATCATAGGCTATGACTTTCACACTCACAGGACGACAGTAAAGAAAAGGAGCACTGAAAGTGTGTGTCAGCACATAGCCTCAAACACACACAGCAGTTAAGTGGATGTGGCGGGTTAATTAGGCGTGTAAGCGCACCCTCATACCATGATGGCTCCTGGTAATGACTCTGTGCTCTGCTGGAACTGTCACTAGGTGGGTAAACACAAGTGTAACTGCATGTGCTTGTGACTCAGTTGACTTCAATGTTGTTAGTGGGAGGGTGTATGCGGTTAGAAACCCAACACGCTGACAGTGAGTGTGTTACCATGTGTGAATGGGTGGAGGTGAAAGGCTGAGTTACAAACACCACAGCTCCACAGCTGAAAACAACGAACCCACACAAAGTCAGAATGACAGATAAATGGAGGGAAATGTTATTTTAGTCATTTGCTTCAAAAACAAAGAAATGAATAAGTGGAGATGGACTAAATACAATTTTGAGTTAAAGTAGTTGCATCAAGGACCTCAAGGTGTAGCCCATCAGTGTCTGTAACTGAGCTGCACCTCCCAACCCCGTCTGTTGTTGGGGTCTTTGGAGCACATTTAGTGGATTATCTGACTAAAATTATGGTTTTATGGTTTGTACCACACATTATGGCTGTGTAGCACAAACCAAGCAAGGAGATTGGCTTTAATTAGTAAAACTGTACTATGTAATTATTCTCTGCCCTGGCATTAATTAGCAGAATCTGTGTTTGTAAGCTCGTGTGGCAGAAGTGTGGTGCCTGGCTCAGCTGCAGGGGAGGAGTGGGGCAGTGAGCTCAAGGGGGCGGTGCCAAGAGGCTGGAGGGACAGGTGGCGGTTATTTACTTAAGGTTTCTCCCTTTATATGTAGTGAAGCCAGAGACCTGGGGGAGAGTGTGTGTGCTGACGACTGACGCAAAAGTTGAACTGCGTGGTGAAACGTACAGCCACATGTGTGTGGCGCTTCAATAAACAGCTCGCAAGCATACGACACGTGTCGGGTCAGTCTTTACACGCAGCATTGGTCAAAACAGAAATGTCAAGGTTTTAAAATGAATCCAACAGCTTCAGAGTTTTAGTCTGAATTATTTGAATTCTTTATTTTGGGCTTTGTTGTATTGATGTATATGTAAGCGGCTTAACTACTGTTTGGCAAGCATGAAGATGTGGGTCAGAAAAAGTACGACAGCGTTCCTCAGGTGGATGAAAAAATAAATAAGTTTAAATCTTTCCACAATCAGGATGAGCCTGTTCTGTTTGCATGAAAGAGGCTTCAGTCATTTATCTCCAGCAGCGTCAAAGGCGACAGAGGAATTATGGCGTCTGTCAACAGGTTAATCTTACTGGGATGAAGCACCCATCAGTCATTTCAGTGATGGGGATGGAGGTAGAAATGTAGACTTTTTCACAAGTAATTCCTTTTTTTGTTTTAGAGCTTCTGGGAAAATCAGGCTGGTGCTACTGTGTAGACTTAAGCTGAAAATCACTGGTTTGTTAGAACAGTGTCGCTGTTTCAACACTTTATTTAAATGTGTCCTTGATTTCTTCCTTAGAGGACACCAATGGAAGATCGTTACGAATCATCTCCAGATGAGTGTAAGACTTTAAATAAAACTTTGAATCATGGAGGCTCTAATCCAAGTGCATCATTTGCACATCTATGTTTTACTCTGAAGTCTTGCTCATTATAAAACTTATGACAGATTTAATGATGAGCCACAGTTGCATCTAACATACCTTTCCCAGAAGGTTGCGGGAGAACAAATCCAGGCAACAGGAAGGGGGCGCCGGTTGTCAAGCCAGCAGGCTTCAACTCCGTCACCCCATACGTGCACAGACAGGTGACCAGGTTGACCAGGTCCTTCAAAGCATCTTTTGATTCGTCCTCCTTGGCCTGTTCCAGTCTGGATGCACAAGAAGAAGTTACATCAATCTTCACACAACAAAGTAAGTAAGGTCTCAGTCACAAACATCCAGAGGCTGTTGAATTCTTGGTAGCTACTGTCACCAGAGAAAAAGGTGTAAATCCCTGAATGGTTGCAGAGTGGTTGCTGGGGGTTGCTAGGTGAAACAGGCCGCAAAAGCCTTGTGAATGCTGTGTTTGGTAGCAGACTGCACATTCATGAGCGTAGGACGACAAGTTGTTGGTGTCTTCCATGCAACTGATTTCAAATAGCAACCTCCAGCTGCCACTTTGGCACTCACTGGGTAATTCATACCAGCGGTCACCAATCGCTCTAGTTGGACTTTAAAACCCTGTGATGAACTGCAGGAAGGAAGACCTAAGCTGTACCTGAGCATGAGGTCGCAGAGGAAGGTGTAACCCTGGCACATTCGGAAATCGTCCAGCAGGGTCTGCGACACGTCGCTGGAGTCTTTGAGGAAGCAGGAGAGGCCGGCAAACATCTCAACGATCTCCAGAGGGGAGAGATCGTCTGACTGCTGCATGTTTTGAACACATGTAGCCAAGCATTCCTTCTCTGTAAACCGAAGACGGGGTGTTAGAGACAAAGAAATGCAATCTGTAAGGAATTTCTGTGACAGAATGTACGGGAATTATTAAGGACATAAAGAGCTTTCCCTTGATCTTAGATTTATAGGAAGTGAAACAAAAATGCATCAGATGGACAAAGAAACAGCTTCAGACAGATCTGTGCTGCTGTAACAGCTTTTTTTATGCTGAAAGACAAAAGCTTCAGGGTTTTTCTTCTTTAACTTAAAATAAACAATACACAATAATAACAGGGACAACCAAGCTTTAATAATAAATCACATTAAAAATAATTGGTTTTACTTAGTGTCACATAAATCATTGCACAAATCTCACAACAAATTGTAATTAGGCAACCCTCTGGAGCTTTACAGGCTGTGAACTGTAAATTATCTGTTTTAAAAGTGGTAGAAAACAAGCTTCCCTGTTTTGTTCAGCAGTATTCTCACAATGTGTTTTTTGTTATTAAGCTGTAGAATTTGTGTGTGGACTGGTTCACATTTTCTAATATTTCAGAGCAAAAATGCACCTCCAGATGTGGTTTGGAAGACGGTTACTTCCAGAAACAGATGTTCTCTGCGGACGGTGCGTTTGTACGTACCGTGGATGTATTTGACCACGTTGACGCTGAGGCCGTGTCGGGAGATGGTGGTGAGCACCTCGCCAGCACTCCTCCTCCAGGGCAGGTTGTGAGGAGGACACCAGGAGGTGATGGCACTAAACAGTAACTGCAGGTCATCCTTCTGGGCCAGCTCCTCCGCTGGAGACACAAATGTGCAGAGCTTCACCAGGATCTGCACAAGTGGAAACGAAATTATTATTTTTTTTAAGTTCTGGGTAAAAACAACAAAATAAGCTGCTGAAAAAACAACACAAGCCCGAGTCTTTTGCCACGGAGATACGACTGCGTTTGTGACGCAGGCTGTTTGATGAAAAGATTCAGGATTAAAGTCTTTATGGGAGGCAGAACCTCCAGTCTTTTTATCAGTGAACAAATAGATTTAAAATATCAAAATAAGCCAATAACTGTGTTATAATCCTCTGATCTGCTACAGACTCTCCACGCAGACTTTTTTCGCTCCGCAATTCAAACACAAACATTTTCGACGATGTTTAAATGTTTCAGTTATTCTTTGTGTGAAGGTTTTAAACATAAAGCAAGCTGATAGAGGCTCTTAGTCTGGAGTGTAACAGCTGACACTGTTGTCTTTTTACCTGGACAAAGACTTTCTGGAGGAGCGCCCTACGGTCAGCCAGGGGCAGCTCGGGTTGGGTGTGCCCTTGCCCTGGCGTCTTCTCTTGGCTGGGTGGTGGTGGTGGTGGTAGTGGTTGTGGCGGTTGTGACGTGGGGCCTACGGGTGCCTCGGCCATGTGGGGCAGGTCAAAGAACAAGTAGAGGCATTTGACGAGCGTGGAGGGCACAGACATGGTCGTCATGCAGTCCACAGTTTTCTGTTGAAGGGCAGAGAAAAGGGGATAACATTTTATTTCCCAACACGGTTCAGGAATACAGGGCTATAACTCAGGCTATACTCATAATGTTCCAGCCTTTATTTGTCACTTTATTAAAGTTGAGCTGATTCAACACATTCGTTTGTATTTGAAGTAACCCACTAAGACACCAAAGTCACAAAATAACACAAACTGAAGGGCCACTAACTTTTTTTAGTGGAGTCTAACGTGTTTGCTTCCCAATCACAAAGACCTTGTGCAGAGGCGCAGTGAGGGATAGCATTAGCTAGAGAAATGCTAATCTTACAATATACAACACTGCTGGATAAGAGCATGAACAGCAGTGGTGGTTCTATTCAACGACCTGTTCTTTACTTTTTCTATGCATTTCTAGTTCTGCTATTTTCTTCTACTCAGCTTCTAATAGATTTAGTACTTAAAAACGGAGCAACTTCAACAACATCCAACAAAGAACTTCAATATGCAAGAAACCTGTTTCTGCTAAAGGTGGAAACAACACACTTTCACCAAAAACCACCATAATCACAAACCAGGCTACGAAGGAGGAGATACTAGCAGGCGGTGATGTGCGACCCAAATGTAAACCGAGCGTCCGCTCGCTGCACTCTCTATGACAGGGACAGCAAACATTCATCGGAAATAACTGCTGTGGGTGGAAAAGCAGGGCTTTAAGTAGAGTTACGAGGTTAAGTTGCTTTGGATATTGCTAACCTAAAGTGTGAAGCAGCTATTTTATACTTCCACTTAAAACTTCCAGGGAAAACACAACCTAGCCTACTTGTGCTTACACTAGACTTCTGCTGTGTCACTACTGCTGCACAATATTGGCACTTTATTTCTTAAGATTCACACTTCAAATTAGGAAGTGTGTCATCGATGACAGCAGCCTATCAGAACAGAATGATGGAAACTGGCTTGTGATCACTTACACATATACATGCTGCTATATTGAATAGCTTAAAGAGTTTTCATTCACTTATTCAACCATTACATACAAGAACCCTGAGGTATTTATTTATTCGTTGTTTGTATTTGTAATTGCGTATTTCTCCCCCCTCCCCCTTTTGTTTCACCCGATTATGTTTCTGCTTAAATCACTTAAAAATAAAAAAACAAATACTATTTTTCTAAAATCATTTTTGAAATACTCTGATCTCCTGTTCCTTAAATGTGAGCAATCAGCTTCCACTTTAAATGAAGCTGAAAGCGTGAACGTCAAACACACCTCGACTGTGTCTGCAGAGGCAAAACAACAAAAATGAAGTAAATGTCTAATAACGCATGGATCCAACTGTATGTTGCATATTCCCTTTTCAGTCTAAAAGGAACATGATTCATTTTTTCCACATTCATATAGAATCACTTTATATCAACCTAAAATAAAGAGCTACACAACAGCAGCAGGACAAAGATAAGAATGCTGCTTTAAGGGTGACTTTGGTAAATGGGTGTTTTGTTGTGCTGTGATTCAGTGTTTCAGATTCAGCTATAAGGGCCTGAGGTGTGTGTTCACTGAGTGTTTTCCACAGTTATACTGTGTGTGTGTGTGTGTGTGTGTGTGTGTGTGTGTGTGTGTGTGTGTGTGTGTGTGTGTCATGTTGACAAAGATAAAGGGCTGGAGAAAGAGATGGGGTTTGTGTTCACTGAGGCGAATGATTCAGATAATCAAACGCTGCCTCCCACACACACACACACACACACACACACACACACACACACACACACACACACACACACAGAGACAAATTACATTGCTCTTACACACGAGCTCTCACAAAAGACCACATATGCGCACATGCACACGCACACACACACACGCTGCAGCTGGATGAAATGACCATCCCATTTACTCCAACGCCGTCTACACGACGGAGAGGAGGTGGATGCACAGCGATGAATAACAAAGCACAGCAGGCGCACACGCAGTTTCAGCCCCTCAGATGGAAAAAAGAAAAAAAAGGAGTAAGATATAGACAGCTGAAGTAGGCAGAGGTGTGTATAGATGATGGTGAGTCACAACAATGGAAGACTGGACCAGCACCTGTGGTACAACAAGCCACGCCGAGGAGTGTGTGTGTGTGTGTGTGTGTGTGTGTGTGTGTGTGTGTGTGTGTGTGTGTGTGTGTGTGTGTTTGTTTACAGGCTGTCACAGAATACTGGTCCCACTGCAGTCAGGTCAAGGTTACCGTGAACAAATGAGAGACAAAACCAGAGAGACGAAGGCATTTAACAGTGTGTGAGTGTGAGAAAAACAGAGACAGGAAGGGAGAAGAAGACAGACACAAGGAGAAGAAAAATACCAATAAATTGATCTCCTGTCTGTTTTAAAAAGAGAGAGAGAAACAAGCGCAGTGGGAGTGCATGAAGGGCACCCTTTAAAAACACAAAACAACAGAGGAGTCCAGACTGAGTTACTGACAAAAATATTGCCGTTTTATGCTGTGAGGAAGAAAGAGCAGGAGGTGGGGGAGAAAGGGAGCGAGAGGGGAGAGCATTAAAGGGAGGGAGGTGACGTCAGGTTTATGGGAGGCCAGTTGCCTGGAGAAATCCATTAAACCCACTCTCACTCTCACACACACACACGAACGACACGGGTTATTTTTTACTGCCCGTCTGTGCTCGCTGATATCAAACAGTCACAAGAAGCAGCCCTTATTCATTTAAAGGAGACCGCTGACTGTGCAGTGTGCATGTCCAGTGGTACTGACCAAAAAACCTAAAATTATCATTTAAATGAATGTTTACATTTACATCCTCAATGTGTTTACACGTGTGACCAATCAGATCACAGACAAGCCACTTGTGTCTGAGCCGAAGGAACAAGAAAAACTCAGCTGGACGTTCTCTCCAGCATTTTGGTGTCTTGAGCTGCAGCTCATCTCAGTCTGAGACACACAGCACAGAGCAACGCCAGCGCTTACTAAGGTCCTTCCCGAGAGAGGGCAATGCAAGTCTTCCCAAAAAAACCTTATCAAAGTACACGGCTAATGAGCAAAACCAGAAACTCTTTGCTTTACGAACAGATTTTATGCTTATGTTGTTGTGAACTGGTTCTATTTAAATAAAAGCTGTACAGAGACTAATAAATCATGCATCACCTATGGAGTAAATCAGCGACAGTAAATGGAAGTTTCAGAAAAGCTGGGCTACAGGGAGATGGAAATACCCAACCTTTGAAACGCAGCGGCTGAATACTACCAGCAGTCTTGCCTCCTTCCTTTCTTTCGTGTTGAGCAAGAGTTGAGAGTTGCACAAAGATGCTGTGCTGTTGTGCACGAATATCAAAGCTCTGTCATTCAGTAACTAGGAAGTGATGGGAATCTCCATCACATGTGTAGTACTCTCTACTTTTGCTCAACACAACTATTTTACAAGTGCTCTACAAGTTAAGTATACGCCAAGTGGAATTCTTCAGAAAGCAGACCACAAAACTGGCTACAGAAAACCACAAAAAACTGCCCTAAAAATGTCAACTGATGATCAAGTTTTTCCGATAAATTCATCCAATCATCCAAACCTACAGTCCAAGTGCATTTCTGGAGCACAAAGGAAAGATCCGTGCCCACCAGACATTCACAAATGACAAAAAATAAAGGAACTCTGTGTCAACATGTTATGTCCTACTCATCATTTAGTTACATAAATAACTGAGAACAGGAGTCGGTCCAAGTGCTCACATGTTACATCAGAAGAACACTGCCTGTCTCACAGCCTGGCCAAGTGTCATTTTGCTATGTCTGGTTTGGCAAGATTGTTGTTGCTGCATTCAATTCAGTAAGTCGACCTATTAAGGTGCTGCCTGCCTAACTATTAAACAGCGCATGCTTGAGAGCGGCTAAAGACTGGGCACAGAGAAGAGGGGGTGGATCACGTGTCTGTAGATGGGAAGAAGCGTTCCACCCAAAAGCAACAACAACAGTGAATTTCTGATGTGCAGCAGAGCAGGAAAAGCAGACAGCCGACCAGCTGACAGCAACACTCCCCACAAGACCTCCAGAGGAACGCAGGCCAAAAAGTTCAAAAGAAGTCTGCTGGCCACAATTCAAGACTACAGACAAAGACGAAAACAAGAGCTCAACGTCCAACCTTTATAAGCAGGTGGTAGGAACAGAGTAAGGCACTCATTACTGTGACTAGATGCTACACAGAAAAATCACAATGCATGAATTTTCTTCATGTGACATCCAGCAGCATCAGAAGACTGCAGATAGAAACGTTGTGTTTGGGGAGAATAAACGAGACTCGGTCAGGTGAGAATTGTTAATTATACTGAAGTCTCCTGGTTCTTACGGTACCTTCAGCGCAGCCTGAACTCTCTTAGGTAAACGTTCTTTTCATTTCTTTAAATAGTTTTCAGAAACAGTTCTTCAGGCTTCAGATCAAAGCTTTTCTTTGAATGTTCATTTCCTTTTAATCCATTCTTTGTCAACATGACCCCACACTAGGGCTGGGCTATATCATACCGTTCACGGTAATACCGGTATAAGGCAGTGCCTTTGTTTACAGACGCACATGGCGGCGATGCAGAATGAGAAGAGCGAAAGTGGATCGTTGAATGAAACGATGAACCAGAACTGGTTTGTAAAAATGTTGCAACTTCAGTGGTGTGGAACTGGTTTAGCTTTCGTCCGTCAGATACACAACAAAGCACTATTTTTGGTAGAGCATGCTAGCGGGCCGTCGTTATTACCGTGTTGTTTGGAAAATACGGCGCACTTAAAATAAATCCATTGATTTTTCTGAAAGTCGACAGTGCCCCTTATAATCCCGTGTGCCTGATGTATGAATTCTGGTTGTGTTTACTGACCTCGAAACGATTTTATGTGCACGGCGCTCGGAAATCTGTCAGATGTTTTAGTACGACTTTGCTAAGCTACGAAGCCGCACCGCTTGATGGACTGTCGGAGCATTACGGCTATCGTAGGCAGGAGCCTCGTGGAGTGATACGCACTGCGCTTCAACATAATATTACCGTGTTGTGTGTGTATAACCTCTTTTTAAGCTTTGTGGATATTATACATGGTTACACTGAGGATATGTCGGCCAGTTTCCACTGGAAACGCCTTTTGGTTAAACTGTCAGCGATGAATTTGCCTTTGCACTGTTAATTTTTTATATAACTTTAATGCACTTAAAAAAGCTGCTTGTTTAAGTAAAAATACATTGATTTTTTTTTTTGCACTAATAAAGTTGTGGAGTTGTAAAGTATTTTGTCTAGTGTCAGTTATATCGTCAGTTATATCGTTATCACAAATTTTCAAATGTATATCGTGATAAATATTTTTGGTCATATCGCCCTGCTGTACCTGCTGCAAATCATCACTTCGTCAGACCTGTCGCTGACTTTCAGTCCAGTTCTTGCATAATTTGACATACACCAGCCTTTTCTCCCTTTAATGAATGGCTTCTTGACAGCCAGCTTACCAGAGACCATTTCTGATGAGGCTTCAGTGAACAGTAGATGTGTCAACAGAAGGGCTGTTTGCTGGATTTTTTTTTCTTATTTCTTAAATAATATATTTTTAGGGCTGACATCTTCCTTTGTCCTCCAGGACACACTGCAGAGCATTCCAAAATATGCCAAAGTGTCAGCTAAAAGCACTTTGTGAATCATATTGTTGGTGCAAAAATACAATTTCATGCTTGTGAAACTGCCTAAAGACAGATTTAACATTGGTGCTGTGCTAATTTTGAGATTATGTGCAAACACAACACTGGTTCATCCCGTGAGTTAGGAGGTGTTTTAATGCTCGAATGAGTCATAGATCTGAAAATGGTCAGGCAAAAGGACTGGAGTGAAAATGACTGAAAAAGCAGTCAATGTCCAAAGGAAAACTTTAAAAACACCTCCAGAGAGCCTGGAGGAGTATTGCTCAAGAACATTTTGAGAAATTACAAAAAAGTTTATTTTTTGCTTCCAAGGGCTGAAGAAATGAGAGGTGGTTCAAGACTTTCACACAGTATTGTACAGTGTCTTTTCTACCAACCTGTCCGGAGGAAGCTAACAGGTTGATGGTGGTTAGAAGCATCCAGCCGCGGCTCGCCTCCTCACTCTGATTCACCTCCAGGAACTGGACTATGGCTCGACTGGCTGCCTCTGGAAAAACAATCACACACACAAACGTGTGGTTAACTGGGTGGAAAGTGACAGCTCACTGTGGGGCAGATGGGCTGTTTGAATAATGATCAAATATGTAACAAATTAATCATTACAGTGGATGCGACAAAAGGGAACATGTGTGGTTGGGCTTCTCGGTTTTGGTTATCTGTGATCTTGAAAATAATACATCAATATTGTATTTCGGTCCCACGCACTAGCTTTTCAGTTAGCTCATGTCTTTACCAATTTTATCACAGCACTCTTTGTCCTAAAAATATAGCCACACTAAGTTTAGGAACAAGTATCCATTAGAACCGAACCATAATAAAAAAAGCAAATCACACATTTTTAGTCGCTTTTGTGAGCAGAAATAAAAATGCTTTTGAAAAGGTTTCCTTAATCCAACCCACCAGCTGAGCCAAAGTCTAGTTGCTCATTGTTCAGAGCAAATCCACATCTGTTGTTTTGATAATGAGTACTGCAACGTCAGTTGAGAGCATGAATCATGTACTGACTCATTCTAAAGAGGCCTGGTGACCAACTGTAGGAGTGCTTTTTAGACCGTTGTGTTGCAAAATCAGAACCGTTCACCGTTTGATAACAGCACGTCACATGATTAGACAGGGATGAGGAAGAGATGGAAGGACGAGATAAAGCGGGAGAAATAAGAAATAGAAAGCTGGTGTGTGTGTGTGTGTTTGTGTGCGTCTTTTTTGAGGAAACCACAGTCAAAGCTGCCACGGCTGTCAACGCTTTGATGAGATGCTGCTGGCTCGCCCGCAGTGAAGGCTAACCTTTCAGATTGAAGTAGGATTGCATTGATCCTTTGAGGAAAACGTATCTACTGAGAGCCAAAAAGTCAAAAAATAAAGTGCAAAATTCTGGGAAAGGCCTTATCTGATTAGGGTAACACCAACATTTTTTCTCCATTAATCATGAAATCAGCTTTAAACATTCTTAATAAAACAATGAAATATGTATTTATCTTTAGGGGAACAATTAATAAAATAATCTTATTGTGATAGGGTAGAATAAGACGAAGCTCTTACGCACATCCATAGAATAAATCGGGTTTCCAGGATGGAGCAGACAGTTATATTGAGCATCAATTATTTTATTTTTTTTAAATCATTGACTAAAATCAGTGACCAATCATAATCAGGCATGGGCGTGTACTTATGTCCACTAATAATATACAGATTACAGTATATTAGGGTCCTTGCCATATGTGGTACTAACTCTTGAAAGCCTAACAGGAGTAACGTTTGCAAGAAATGCCTGTGTTTGGATTACCCAGCTACCCTTAGAAAAACCCAGAAAATATTCTAATAGTCATCAGACGACATATTTATATATACTTAGGTGTCCAAACTCATCATTAAGAGTACTGGGGAGGTCGTCATATGTTGTCTTTATGGGGGAAAGTGAAAAAATAAACTCCCTAGAGTCTTCATTTCTATCTTGTCATCTACTATGTGTACCTAACAAAGCTCAGATGCTCCATCTGTGCCTTACAATCAGTTCTATAATTGAAACTCTGCATAAGAACTGTCTTTGTATCTAAATAAAGAACAAAAATCTCTTTCAACACCACTGTGTTCATCTGCACAGCCAAAAGGAAAACAGAAGACACAAACCGGTTATGAGAAATTATTGGCTGGTGCCAAAGAACTCAAGTCTACAAGTAGGCCTACTCCACAGTGCATTTTTGCACTTACAAATATGAGTCTGTGTGCATCTGCAAGCTCACCTGTGGATTTATTGGAGGCTCTTCGTCTGATCTCAGTCACCATGAGTCGGGACACCTGGGTGGTGAACTGCAGCAGGTCAGAGAATTTCTCCATCATGCTGCTGGGAGGTGCGTTCCCAAACACCTGAAGTGGACAAAAAAAAGCATTTGATTAATGGAAAAATAATAATTTAAAAAAACAAGAAGAGAGGAACCAAAAAAAGACTCAAAAACTAGACATCTGTTCACTCAATACTTATATGTAACCTAGCTTATAGTCAGGTGTGTGCAGTTACAGAAATCCTCATTCCTGCTGATATCTGTGACAGTTTTTGCTTGAATGCACTACTTTATGGTGACAGAGAACATTGGAGGCTAAGCCTTTGGGGCAGCAGGTCAACAAAGACAAACTTCTCTTCATCCAGCAAAGACTCGTCATCTGTTTACTTATCCAGCAAATCTGACTTGAGAGCAGGGCGGGAGGCTGCCGTCCCGCCGCACAGGGACCACTTTACTTCCAGATTCTGACATGAGTATGGCCACAGGTGTGAATCCCAGCCAGTGATGGGTAATTAGCAGACAAGTCAAGAGACCCTTGGCAGTGCACTCCAGCTTGATGAGCACTCTTAACAAAGGCAGCCTACAGCTGCGGCTGCCAAACAAAAAGGCGAATTACTGGCCTGCAGGCTTTACTTCTGTTCTTTTGGATAAAAAAAAAAACAGCTATGGGGATTTCAACAACTTCCTTTTGTTAACTTGTTAATATGTGTAGCTCACTTCCATGATTACCCACCGACTTGACTGGTTTCCACAGATCTGGATTCAATTTTAGAGTTTTTCCAAAAGGAGGTGCAAAAATGCTTTATGAAAATTTATTATTAATTAGTAATTCATAACATATTTTGTTAACATAGCTTAAGGCCATTGTAAAGTGGGAGGGAGAGACTCTCTGGAGAGGCTGAATGACCATAACAACAGTGAGCTGTTCCACCTGGCTCAGAAACTGCACAACTGAGATTTCAGAAATTAAAAATGTTGGATAAACCTGAATCTATTTAGTCTACAGATAAAAATTAAAAGATAAAAAATTCAAGTCTGTACTGGACTTTTCTCCCCCTGCATCAAAATAGTTCCAATACACCCCCACCATTCAACTGGTCTGATTTTCCTATTAGTGGTTAAATCAATAAAACTTAACATTAGTTAGTTAGCAGATATATAATTTAAAAAAGCTTTGAAGGTCGTTTAATTTAATCACAAATGATTCTGAAATATTATAAACACCGAACTAACGATGAGACAATGTGTAGTTCAGTGAGTTCGGTACTTTTCAGCACTTGCTCCTTAACACCTGACAACCAGGTGTGTTTTGGGTACTATTTGCTTTGATCTGCACCTGAAAAGTTCAGCTCCTCCTACTCCTGCTACATCTAGTGTAAGACTAACTGCATTCCAAACACTGACACTACAGTCAAACATGGTGCTGGTGCTAGTATGATGGTCTGGAGCTGCTCAGGACCTGGACAACTTGCTGTAATTGATGCATCCATGCATGCCACTCTCTACAAGAATGAGAATTCTGGCTAACTGCACTTAGCTTATGCAGCAGGAAAATAATCAGAAACACACCAGCGAGTCCACCTCTGAATGGGTAAAAACTAAAAACTAAAATTAAGGTTTTGGAGTGGCTTAGTCAAAGTCCAGATTTAAATCTGCCTGCGATGCTTCGGCATGAACTTAAACAGGCCATTCATACTTGAAAACCCTCTAATGTGGTTGATTAAAGTAATTCTTCATAGATGAGTGCGTCTAAATTCATCAATAGCTGTGTGAAAGACCCATTGCCAGTTACTGCAAACACAAAACTGCAGTTCTCACTGCCAAACGTTTGCACAACAACCTTTTCATACAAGGCCAGGTAGATTTGGTTAACCTTTTTGCTTTAATAAATAAAATCATAATTTGAAAACCTCATGCCTGTGTACACTGTGGAGACAGTAAAAAATATATGACACAAAGGTTGGACTGAAAAGTCCACTTCGTTGTGCTTTGTTCAGCTAACCTTTAGCCCTACAGTCAACAAGCCCACAGAAGTAAACAAGCTCATTTCCATTCCATTTATCTGCAGTCTGGTGGAACAGAATCTGAGAGCTATCCAGACAGGTACGTATGAAAAATATGCAAATATGCTTTTAACCACTGGATTTGAATCTGCAGAAGTTCCCTGGTGAGATCTCGTTTTCAAATGTCAATGCATCTATAGTATCTATTGCACCCATGACCTCAGGGAAGCAGCTCTAGCGCGTTTGTAACCCAGCACAACAGAGCTCTCTTCTCGTTTTCCTTTTTTTTTTTTTTTTTTTAATACTGCATAGACGAGAAACACATGATTTGAAAGATAGCTACAGACAGCACAGGAACCAAATGAAGCAAACTGTAACCTGCCACATCAGAGCTGCCATATGTACAAATATCTGTTAATCCGCCTGTTTGGAGCACCTCCAGTTCTCCCTCCACCCATGGTGTGACTTACCCTGTTAAATACAGGAAGCATCATGTAGAGCTTCTCCTCCTGCTCCTTCTGGGTCATGTGGCGAGGAGGGTGGCACAGCTCGGAGAAGAGGCGTCGCAGGTGCATGAGGCCCAGCGCGTTGTCCTGGGGGCTGCACTCCTCCTGCCTCGGCCGCCCCATGATCCTTTTCACCATGTTCATCTTGAGCGGCTTTGTCAGGGCAAAGGCAGCCCTGCAGATGGGAAAGAAAAGATCTAATAAACATCTCACAGTAACTCAATACATAAAGATCTTGTTAGTCTATGTAACTGAAAGTCCCTGCTGTTTGGTATCAGTTCAACTCTGTAAGTGGTCTCGAGTATCAAAAACAGCCAAATATAGATATAGATGATATTTCACATTTCACACAGATTAGCTTCTTGTTTTGTTTCTTTTTTAAATCAAAGTATCTTTATTAATTCATAATTCTGACAATTGTAGACGATGTGAATATAAGTACAGCTACCTTTCTTCAGAAGTGTAACAGAGTACTAGTATTGTAACAGTTATCAAGTGTTACAAGTTATCTTTAGGCACATTTATTGACATTTTCTGTCTACAAAGAAGGTTTAGCATGAGCACCGTGCAGGTATAGAAGCAGTAGGTGTAATAATGCTCTGTGTGTTTGTACCCACGATCATTCAGGATCTACTTAATTACATTTTTGTAATGGCTGGCTGCAAAAACAAAGAAATCTGGTGGGATTGGTTTCATATGATAAATTACTCTATGCGGTTTCTTGAAAAAAAATTTGAAGGTTAACTTTGACCTTGGACATTAACAATGAAGGTCAATGTCAAATGCTTAGCCAACCTATGTATCCATGTACCCCACGATCTAGTGTATTGTTGTGAAGTTTGAAGACGATCCATGAAAGAATTGTGGGTAGTATAAAGTTTCACTGATTTTGGTGGGAGCTTGACCTTTAGTTTCCCCAAAATTAAATCAGCTCATTTATTGGCATCAAACGTCACACAAAGTGTAAAAATGATATTGCTAGACTGCTAACAAACATACAGTCAAATCTAACAGATTAAATAAATCTATATTGTGTAAATAGACAAGGGTAAGCTTTATGACATTGCAGCTCGTGATATTTGACTTAAAACACCAAGATGATGAATTTAGGGAGTCAAACAAACAGGAAATAAATTGGTGTAGCAGCTATGGCAGTTCAGTAGTAACAGAAAGAATGAGGCTGCAGATAGAAGTGGTGGAAATGAGTTTCCTTCAAAGGGTGGCTGTGCACTTCCTTAGAGATAGGAAGAGGAGCTCAGTCTTTCGAGAGGGAGAGTAAAGCTCCTGCTCCTCCACATCAAAGCCAGTTGAAGTGGTTCGGGCATCTGACTAGGATGCCTCCTGGATACTTCCTAGGCGAGGTGTTTCAGGCATGTCCTCTTGGTAGGAGGCCCCGGGGCAGATTAAGGATCTGCCGGAGAGATGGCTGGCTTGGGAATGGCAATGAGCAGGAAGAGGTAGCCTGGGAGAAGAAGTTTGGGCTTCTCTGCTTGAACATACTATTTGCCGGTCTAGCCATCCATCCATCTATATCTATGTTTATATATCTATATACACGCAGCTAATAAAGGAAAGATCTCTTCTGATTGGCAGATTTGACAGATCTCTGTATACAAGCTGTTACTGCACTGAAGCAGAGGCTGTACGGCCCAAATTCAGGTCACTGATTCAGTCATTCACTTTGAACTGCAAGTTAAGAAATAAAACAACAGATTAGCATCTGTGACTGATCATCGTTTCGCATCACTCTTCCCTTGAACGTAGTTGATATATATTTAGCAATTTGTTCCACATGTCAGCTTCTCTCCAGACTATTTGAAATGGTTGCTAGGAGATATCACAGGGCTGCAAAGCCTACGTACGACAGATAAATATCTGGTGATAAAAACAGAATCAACAGCTTAGACGACTGCAAGAAGAGAGAGTTTTTTTCTTTTTTCTGCATAAAAGAAAGGGGGTTGTTTTCCTCTTCCAAAAGAAAAATCACCAGCATTGATATAAAGTTATATTTTCAACAAGCTTAGCCTACCATAATGAAAAGTTACCTTCATCAAATGGGCAGAAATAACAGGAAAATGCAAGTAGGATATGGGAGAAATAAAATCTGGACCTTTCACTTCCCTCCTTTGTTTCTGTCATTATACACAAGGCTCACTTTCAATTGATTCTATAACACATCTGTTATATTGACAACAACAGCACACCTGTTCTGACCACTGGAGTCATGTTAGGTTTGAGTGTCACATCAGTTGTAGCTTAAAAACATTTATTTGAACACACACACTCTATGAATGACAAAAAAAAAAAAAGCTCTGGCACTTAAGTCACAGCTCTTGCAGAAAGACCCATCAACAAGGAAGAGACATGGCAGTTTAGCATGTAGTCCGTCCTTTTCCCAGCAGACTCCTCACACCGAATTACTCTCAGACACTCAGGAAATATCCCCTGCCCTTCAGTTACAACCCACCTACCGGTGCTGCAGACATCACTGTGTGGGTTTCTTATGTCTTGCACCATCAAAGCCTCATCATTAGATGGATTACATCTTGGCACTGATCACAGCATGAATGAGCCAAATTTATTTGAACTGTTGGTCCAAGGCCAGAGAAAGACAGAGAAATTGACTTGAGGGGAACTTTGTGGAAAAGAGGCTTTAGTTTGTATCATCACTACCATCAAATTCGGTTTTATTATTGTTATCATTATTATTAGTTCACTGTGTTGTGTTTTTCTTGCCATTTTTGAGACGTATGCATAAAAATAGTTCTGGTTATAACCAAATATTTGTGTGACTCTGCTCGCTCAGTTTACAATTCAAATTTTGTTTGATTCAAACAGTGACAGACAAACACAAACTCACAAACTAAACTTTTAAAGTCAGGAATATTATTGAGTTTATCGCTTTATTCACCATCTCAACCACTTATTTTCAATTCTAAAGAAATCTGAATTCAAACCAGCGAGACTCAAGGTAAAAGCCCCCAGGAGCTGGCTAATTCACTTTTGGCGAGCTTCTCTGTATATAAATTTGATTCCATTGTTGTGATATCACAAATGCTGGTACTACAGGGATATTAGGGTATTTATAAAGCAGACAGTAGGCTTGACTGCATGCCAAAACAGCTGATTTGGAATAATGTGACGGAGGATGTTCCTCCCCGCTCTCAGCTCTGTTCATTTCCTTTCTTTCAGAAAACAATCTGTTCCCTTCTTGTTTCCTCGTCATACATACAAATCATGTATGACGAGGGTCATCATTTCTACATCAGGTGTTCCACGTGACTATCAGTCAGTCCATACATCTATTTATTGGTGACAAAGGAAAAACGCTGACTTCTGGACATATATCTACCCCCAAAATCACAGCTCATCTCCAGATTAATAGATAATAGTTTCTATGCAACATCAGTGACCTTTTACTGATAACACCTTGATCCCTAATCTAACGCAAAAAAACAGACCTGAGCATAACAGACTTCTTGGATGCTCTGTTTCTACAATTGGCTGCACAGTAAGCCGTATTATGTTAATTAACTGCATTAAAATGCACCAAGAGGCACCATCACCACAGTCAGGAGTAGACGGCTAACATGGAGAAGAAATTTCTTCATTCATATAAATTCTGGCAGCAAACCGAGAAACCCAGAATCTGAAAACCAGATTTGTTTGTAAAAAGTTTGTCTCTATTTCTCTTGGTTATCCAGTATGAGATATTCACACAGCTCTATTTTACTTGACGCTCTGCTTTTAAACACTGAAAATTTACCACAGTCTCAATTTGAATGTGCCTGCTCTTGTTTTGCTCTCTCTAAACCAATTAGCCCCTACACCCTGTTCTTTAATGACCGTTCACCATTAAAACATGGATTGGAGATCTTTGCACGGCACATTTTACGGCTCAAAACAGTTCAGGTGAGGCTGGAGGTGAAAGTAATGAAAGGTACAGGACAGAAAGCCTCACGGGTCCCCTGAGGATTAAGTGAAAAGGTTGCTACACCCAAAGGACCCTTTCTGATTGAAACTAGTTTGAATTTTTAATCACGGTAAATAGCTAAATAGCTTCAAGTTCAGTCAGTAACAACAAGAACACAGAAACCAAAACAACATGGGCTCCATGGTAACACCTGGGTAGTGCTGTCACCATCGCCTGATGATTTTTGAACAGGATTCTCCAAACACAGTGTTTACCTGGATATTTCATTTCTAAACACCAACCTGAACCTACAAGCATCTCTCGCTATTTGCTGTGACTCGACGAACGCTTTGGAAAAATATCGACAGCTAAACAAGTGTAACAGCGACTCTTCAGTGTTTCCTGAGCCCAAATGGACCCAACATTTGTCTCAGAAAATCTGGTAAGCTTTTCTCGTGTGAGCAAGCAAAAGCTTTTTTTTGAATTTTTGGCTCAAAATGTGTCTAAAGCTTTCATAATCTTCAGGAAGCAGAGTACACTTTGGAGTTTAACTTAAATTTGTAATACTTAAACATTTGTAAGCACTTTTAACAAAACTCTGTGAACATTTGTGTTTTTAGAACATCTGTAGGACTCAGTTTTTGCTTTTTCTTGTGTCACCTTAAACTTTTCTAATGCCACACATCACACTGTGTGATTGATTTTTCTAACTATGGACTACGTGCATGTTTTTATCATTCAGGCATCTTGGCCAGTGCAGACTAGCGCTGCTGATATGAAACAGCAGCAGGAAGCTAACAAGATTGCTGAAAGTGAAACGGTGCAAGAATTAAAAGATGCACTCCACTTTGCCACTCAGGAGTTGAAGACTGCAAAGGAGGAAAATGCATCTTTGAAGGAGAAGATTGCCGTCCTTGAAGATGCTCACAAAATGGAAGTGAGTAGCCTCCAAGAAGAGCTCCAACTCAAGGATGAGGCGCTTCAAAGATGTGTGAAGAAAAGAAGAGCTCGAACCAAAGCCTGGGTAGAACTCCTCCATGAATCGACCATAAAAGACATGGAGATAAACACCAGGGAACAACACTGGAGCAGCAAGTGGCAATCAACCGAGAAGAGCCTGAAAGAGGAGAAGGAAAAAGTGGAGGAGCTCCAAATTAAGAACAAGCTTCTGATGGAGAACTTACAGGAAAATCTGGACGAATGGAAGAACGTCCTTCAGGTAAGCTGTCTCCGCTATCATTTCACTTTACCATAATGTCATGTTTGGTCCTAACAACTTCTGTCAGACTGAGTCACAGTTCAGTAAAATACATTTTACTCTGCCTATACAGGAGCTTGAACCCGATGCTGACCACCAGGAAGAAACCCTGGAAACAAATTCCCAAGAGGAAAAGCTGGAAAACCACGAGGGAGAAGAGAAGGGAACGGACAAACCAAGAAAGGACAAGAAAAAGCAGGAAGAAAAGGAGGAAAAGCAGGAGACAAAAGAGGACATCGAAGAAAACCTTGAGAGAAAAAGTGACGAGAAGATGGAGGAGAAAACAGCAACTGAAGACCTAAACCCAAACCTCTGCCTGGTTCCCAATCCTCTCACTCCCTCCGACTCTTGCCCTTTACCCCAACTCAACCCCTCTACCTCCTCCCTACCTTACCCACCCTCTCGTGCTCTTTCCTACTCTTCACCCAGCTCTTATTCTTTACGCAAAACCCTCAGTCTCCACACCTTCCCCCAATCCTCCTCCCAACCTTACTCGGTCTCTCGTGCTCCCTCCTACTATTTACCCTTGTTTTCCAAACCTGTGCAGCCCATAAACTCTAATGAAATGTTTGATCTGCTTTTTTGTTCATTTTAAAATAAACATGTGAAATTTCATTAAACTTACAGTCTTTGTTTGGATCATTGTTTTTTACCTATAACACAATATTACACTTTTGTCCAGAAGAGATTTATTAAAAAAAGTATAAGTCTCATTTAAGTGATCAAGAGCCTCCTGTCAAAAAGGTTTAACAGTTTATAAAGGTTAAGTTGACAGTGACAGACTTTATTTTAAAGAGTCCCAAGATAAGAAACATGTTGCAGTTAATGACCACACTTAAACTGGATATTGGCAACAAACTAGTGTGTAACTGGTGAGATCCAGCAAGAAAAAAAAGTTATCAGCTGAAGCTGTCTTGCTTGGCTAATAAGTGTATCAAACACATTTTGGGTCCAACACACAAACATGGATGCAACGTAGGGCTGCACGATTAATCGTTAGAAAATCGCGATCTCGATTCATACTTATGTGACAACGATTTAAAAAAAAAAAAAAAAAAAAGACGACGATTGTACCGCATTTTGATCCGGGACGTAATCTGCATGAAAACAAGCGCTCACTCTTCCTGCTCAACAAAT
This sequence comes from Simochromis diagramma, assembly GCF_900408965.1. Classification (NCBI taxonomy): domain Eukaryota; kingdom Metazoa; phylum Chordata; class Actinopteri; order Cichliformes; family Cichlidae; genus Simochromis; species Simochromis diagramma. The sequence goes on along the minus strand of NW_024387285.1, from coordinate 1,633,444 downwards.
GACGAGGGCGGAGCCTTATACCACGTGATACAGAAGCTGTGCCGTGTGATGCTAAAATTAGCAGGGAAAAAAACAACGGAGAGCACGTCAGGGATGACGAGAAAGTGACAGGAGAAAATCCGTCCCGGTCAACCACTCAAACATCAATAACGGGAACCTTATACAGCGCTTCCCTATACACGTCGAACTCCCGCAGGCACAAAGAAATCACGGAGGCTATCACTTATCACCTGACCACAGATATGGCTCCCATCAACACTGTGCAAAACGAGGGATTTAGGAAAATGATCAACACCCTAGACAAACGCTACACAGTGCCGTCCCGCAACTATTTTTCTATTGTTGCACTACCTGCTCTGTACACGCAGCGTCGAGCAACGGTGGAGACGGAATTTCAAGCAGTACAACATTTTGCAGCAACAACAAAACGTGAGACATTTGTTGTTTTTATGTTTATTTATTGTTTTTATGTTCAGTCTCAACTGTTACGAAGTTGATGTGCAGTTAATAAGTGCAATAAATATTTATACTGGAAAAGAAAACCGTGAGAGAATCGTGATCTCAATTCTAAGCCAAAAAATCGTGATTCTCATTTTATGCAAAATCGTGCAGCCCTACTAGCCACCTTATAATTATATGCACTATACCACAGTAAAATGTTGACTATAAGGGCTAAGTAAGCTTATGTGTCCCCAGAGGTCTGTCTTCTATTAAGTGCTTTCTTCTTGCATCTAAACAACACATCTCCTTTCCCAGAATCCCTCTGCTTTAACGACTGTCACAAAAGACAGCAAGAACATGAAGAGCAACATAATGGCAGAAGCAGAGAGCTACAAAGAAGCTTGCCAGTGTTATTCTGATTTACAGAAACATGGCATCTGCGGCACTAACCAAATTACTCAAGACTGAAGGCTTTAGTAACTCATTTTACCCACACAGCAGGGCTGCCCTCTGCGTGAACTCACACTTAAACGCCAATTCCATTTAACATCCTCCATTTGGTACACTTTTATCTCGAGTGCCTGACACTGTCCGTGAGCAAGTACATACAGTTATAGCTCGCACAGTCTCAAAAGGACTGAACCCCTTAACCTCAGGTCCTGAAATCCAAAAACCAGGGGAACCCTTTAACCTTTCAGACGTCAAGCATCTATTTCACCAACCGTGAGTTACATTCTGATATATTCTGAATCAAAGGAATCTGTTGTGAAATGCGGGTTCCCCTTAGTAAGGACACCTGTCTGAGCTAGTCTTGCACCTTCCCAGAAATATAACTGCATGTCACAACAACTCAAACATCAAAAATATACCTCAAAAGTATCTGGTAACTAACACAGGATGCCGATTGGCACAGTGGTTTTCAAACTGTGGGGCAAGCCCATAGACAAGTCTGAAAAGTGAAGCCAGCGTCCAAGTGTCGTAAGTCTGCATTCGTTTTAACGGCAGCTAAGGGCGAATATCTGCGGTTGCAAAAGGAATTATGGGAAGATTGCCCTCAGTAAAAACTTTCCTGGTCACCGATGTCTTCATGAATAAAACATTAGGTTCATTTTGTAAATTTTGGTCACTGTAAGTCACATAAAAAAGGATTATCCAGGGTATTTTCATTGGTTAACAACTTGAGCGATGAGCGTGCTTTTTCACAATCGTTTTCTCATCGTATTTGGTTTCAAAACAGCGCGGTGGTGAGGCTGACATCACAGGTGCAGCACTGTAAAGCCACTGTTGATGGTTTGCTGACACTGAGACAAATGTCACTAAATATCATTTGTGTGTTCAGAGTTTGCTGATGCAGTCATGACAATATTTACTTTCATTTCATTTCATTCAAGTTGCATTACTAATGATTGGCAGTAACTACAGTAAAGAGCCTTTTTGGCTCTTTGGTAGATCAAAATAAAGATTAAGATCAACTGGATTAGCACAGATTTGTTATAATGCACTAGCTAGTATTTTAGCATATACTTTTTCCCCCCCATCTGCACAGATGTGACGTCTCGTCTGCTTCCTGTGTTTGTTGTCCAACATGAACAGCTCAGTTTCACTGCTGATGGCAATCTGGGCACACAGACTGAGCACAAATAACCTCATCACCCACTACGGGAACGACTTAATGCAATTCTTTAAGTTATATTTTATCTTCCACTTCCACATTTGCACACTAAAACTTTTGAGCAATACCCCTGCCCCTGTGCAGAGTTTGTACGCAGGAAACGTAACCATTCACGACATCAGGAGTCATCTGATTAAACATTAAGAACCAGCGGTAAAAAAAATAAATATACGTTGCCATCTTTAATGTCACTCAACCTGAATGGTCTGGGAAAAAAGAAAGAAGAAGCAGCAAGAAATCAAAAGAAATTACAACCAATCCTGCAATCCAGCTTTGAGTCACACAATTAGTTCTCACATCAGTGCTTTGGGCCTCTATCCTCTGAAAATGTCCAGAGAAAATAACCTCACACAGGTAAAATGTTTGCACATGATGGAGATCAAAGAAGACAAGACCTGAAAGGCTCACGATTTGACATTTGCAATACACCCTGTGTTGGCTGCAATATACTCCACAATTCAGCTCTCACTAACCACTGGCTCTGCCTGTATGAGATAACGGTTAAAGAACATCCCTCGCTGGGATTACAATATTGACAAAATAACAGTGATGTGGACTTTTGCTAGTGTCGAGCAGCCCTACATTATTCAGTGAGCATTTAGTAGTCGTGACACAGGCCAACCAAATCTTCAGACTCAATTTTGAACTCACCTAGACACCTGTTAAATGTAATGACAGCTGCGCTCTGATGTTTACTAAATCTGTCCTCAGACAAAATGAACACCTGCGAAAGTACTCGAATCCACCTTTGCAGTAGTTCGTGCTGCAGTGAGTTTCTCCAGGACATCATTTAACCTCGATGAAACACAAACACACACACAGATAAAGCAATGCCTCCTGTGGTATAGTGGCTGGTAAAAATAGAAAAATCCTCCAATACAGACCAGACACACAGGGCAGTGGGATTCAACTGGTCCTGTGTCAGTGAATAATCTGATTTCTTTATTTTTGGGGGGGGTTGTCGCTGTGATATGTGCCAGTACTGAGTCATGATTAACGAATGACACCATAAAGTTGTTATCGGAGTGAACTGTCATAATCAGATATGGTTTAAGTTGACCTAGAAGATTTTCTTTCTAGGTCAAGTTTCTTCGAGAGGGAAAATTAAGCCATTTCCTGTTGTAGTCTGGGATGAAAAAGCAAAACTATTTTGTGTTCAGGTTACTGAAAACTGCAATGCACTATTTAACACTAACAGCTGAATATCTTCTGAAATCTTTGGCAGGAAACCAAAGTAAATTACAGCAGCCATGGTTCATCTTCCAAAGATTATGTTTACTGAGGTTAAAGTTGATTACTTTTATTATGAGTATGTGCCATAACCCAGATAAGTGGCATAAACTCTGCACTGCAGCCTATCCAGTTCCTTCCTTTCTACTGCTGACATCCTTCCCCTTTCTGTGATGACACACATAATGCTGGTCATTGCTTCTCATTTACACCACTCCATAGACAACCCACAAGCAAGTCCTCATCATAAATAAAACTAACTCCACCGAATGGATGGGCAGGCCTTTGGAAGTCTAAAGCAGCCAAGCACATATAAAAGTGAAGGCTTTGAGAAAAAAGTCACATATCCACACAATACACTTGGCCAAGAGAAACACGCCAGCAGTGGGGTTATAAAGTGATCAACGTGTAGCTTCGGCAGCATCAGCAGTAAAGCCCGTCTTCAGCTGCTGGCTAAAATGGAAACTCCGGCTGAGCCACAGGCAAGTCTGTTGAAAAGCTGACAGGCAAGAAAAAAAATTCTTGCTGGATGTTAGAAATCGAGAATCCAAAAGCAGAAGTGGGTTGGTCTGCGTTGAGTTTAAAAATATCGAGTCCAGTTGTTGTTTAAAGCTGAGAGATTTAAGCAGCAGCGCCTCAAAAACCAGAGGAAGTCTCTTTCAGGCACTTCATAGTCGCTCACCGAGTCCCGGTCACCGTTTAGATCAGTGGATGAAACTGTTTTTAAAAATTGACTCACTTATTAGTTTTAAAAAACGTTTGCAGATTGTATTGTATAGAAGTCAACGTGGCTGCTTTTGAAGTTGCTCGTGTAATTATGTCGTGATGCTTGTGCTGAATGTCAGTTGGTTCTTTCACTTATTGGTCTTAAAATCTGCTGCCCTCTTTGTCGAAGCTCTGCTGTGAAAAATAAATAAAGAATATATTTACGGGCAAAAAGCCCATTTAGGGCTGTTCGATATAACGATATATATCGGATAACGATATAAAAACGTCTAACGTTTCATTTTACGCTATCGTCTGTTTCGTGGTGTCGCAAAATAAACTCTTTACGGCAATATTTGTTCATCATTTTGATGGTCGTTAGCAACAACGACGGTAAAACCATCGCGTGTCCGCTTGTTTATCTTCCACATAAACCTTTCACAATAAAGCTCAAGATCCTGTTGAGACTTTTCAAAATAAACGTAAACACGTAATAGAGTATGCAGAGTACTTACGGATGAGAAGCAAAAAAGAGCCGCCAGGTGCTAAAGAATAAACCTTAGACTCAAACGTTAGAACAGGCTTTTCCCCGCAGCACGCCGTGTAATAAATACTCACAAAGAAACGGCGGCCGTTACAACCTATGTCTAAAAATGTATCGTTTCATGCTTTGGTTAAAACACTCGACTCCAGCTACATGACGCCCAGCTGGAAACACTTCACGCAAGTCGAGCTGCCCGAGATTCACAGAATTTACAGAAAATGTTACATTTTTGTGATTTATATCGTTATCGGGACGATAGATGTCTTATATCGGGATATGAGATTTTGGTCATATCGCACAGCCCTAAGCCCATTGATAGATCATTTATTTATCTATCCAGATGTACTAAGTTATCACAAGCAAAGTGAAAATGAAAATTGGTTCGCTTCCCAAAAGATTTCCCTAGTTTAGATGATCCAAGATACTTCCTTATGAGCTAGTGTCATGAGGATGTCATTGTTCAAATAACTTGACTGGTTTCATTTCCTTAAAAAGATATAAAAATATATTTGATACTGTTTAAATAATTATTTTTGTCAGAACTATGTTAAAATAAACATCTGACACAAAACTAAATTCAAAATGTTAAGAAAGTTATCGTCTGAGTCGTATACAGGATGAAATAGCTCATCTATTTTTGTACTGTAACGTATCCTTGATCAAAGGCAGCATTTATTTCAGAACAATGCTGACTGTTAGCACTGCTGTTCAGGGCCCAGTGAAACAGAGAGTCACTGAAGCAGACACGAGGGCTGTGAGAATGGTAGAGTCGGAGAGCAGCAGGGCCGGGACCACAAACTGGGGCAAACACATGTCATACGACTCAGCATAAGGCTGAGCTGGAAAATCAACAAAAGGCAAGGCAGTAATCAGCAGACAAATGTAGGATTACATCTCACTCCACCTACTTGGTAAGCAGTGAGCGTCATGAAACCACCATCACGTAGAGCTCTGTCAGAACCTCCCTTTCTGCACTGCACTAAACCTATAACACACTGAAAACAGATTTAGGTGCACAAATGGGTGTCTTTGTGTAGTTTTACTACAAATTAGTTACACCTCTTTAAGGTAACTTTTTGTTTGGGTCAACCTCCAGAAGCTCTGAGGAAAGGTGACTCTTCTATGAAAACAAAGGTTCCAATGCTCCAAACAGCATATGGGGTTATGCACAACTCTGATAGTCTCAGCATGTAACAAAATGAATCATGCATACATGGCCAAGCATGTTTACAATGAACCAAAGGAGAGCATTAAATCGGCCCCTCTTCTAATTTACTCCAGTGTGTGGATAACAGAGTTGCAAAAATGTCAGATCAAGAGGAAAGCCATGTCATCAATACTTGAATGCCACTGTGGCACTTTTTATACACAATCCATAGTTTTCTCTTACTTTGGTTCAGTTTTTGATGACTTCGAAATCAACTTTGTTAAGGAAGTGTTTTTTTCTTCCTTTTGTCTCTAAATCCATTTGTAATTTAGGCTTCTAAAACAGCCACCACCTTTCAAACCTCTTATCTTTGTACGAAAATGAATCGGTCTTATCTGCTGATCCACAGTGTGTTATGAGGGAAGAACTGCCTGCAGCCTCCTGTAGGTGGCTGGTTCAGAGTGACTGAACTCTTAGATCAGGCCATTTGGATTCCTTGCACAGTTTTCTACATGATGCTGTTGTTTCCTCCGACACTGACGTTCGTTTACCAGCTCTGACTGTTGCACAGATTTCCTTTTCATACTCCAACATAAAGATATGTTAAGATCATGGCAACCTGTTACTCATCTCTCTGCCCTCGCATGCAACTGAAAGTCAGCAGCTGACCTATGCAATCACACAAACCCTGCATACTTAATTAGCCTTGGGGAGAGGTGACAGAAAATGGAGGATAAAGGTCGCACTATTAAAGGGGATTAGAGAACCAAAGGACCATCAGGAATTACCAGCTCAAAAGTGCTTTTTTTGGAGTACTAGAAAGGGAAAAAATGGATGCATCTCTGATCATTTTATTCTAAAGACACAGATAGGACTGTTTAAACTAGGGAAAAAAGCATCAAACCGCATCTCGTCTCTGCTGAAGCAAAGACAATGAGTCAATGGCATCAATGGAATGTCAACTCTTCTGTGGAGGGGAACTGAGCTTGGCCCTCCAGTATTTTTCAAAGCATTCTCTTTAAGCGGATGCCAGCTTCAATGAACGTCTCCCAGAGTTAGCAACAACTCCTGGGAGATGAAGGCAGCCAATGCCCTGGAAAAGCCCAACTCTTCAAAGGCTTGTGTGGTTGTTCCTCTGGAGAAGGTGATGTAATCTCAGAAATGTCTCCTGGCTGACGGAGAAAAAATGGTTTGACAGGAGTTAGATAAAACACAAACTTGTAAAAGGAAATGCAAATTTGGAGAAAGTAAAAGGCTATGTAGGCAGGGTAGTGAGTTCACACCACCTCCCTGCCAAATGCTGGTAAATTTGGACTGAGGGTGATTAACTGTCTCCTCTGCCAGCCACGGTGACACACAGAAACGTAGCTATTTATGGGAAATAAATCCACTAGAGGCGAGCAAACATTTTCTGACACCTTCACATATTTTAATCAGCACTATTACAAACCGATTTTAAGCAACTCAAGTCATTTTCAGACATCAACTTGGACAATTCTGGGAAAATCAGGGTGAGATATTTTCTAGAGCAAATTTACTTCAGATATGTTTAAGTACTGGAAATATGTTGTGTGGCTTAAATGAGGGAGCTGCCTGCAGAAGGCAGGAGGCAGCACAGATGACGCCCACTTGCTAGCAGTAAATGCATCGGACTATCAGCCGAGCTCTTCACACGTCAGTGCTATCCAGCATCACACAGGCTTTACACTGGGATGCTGGAAGGTTAAAGACTGGGTAATGCCGGATCTGACTCTGTTCTTGTACACGCCTCTGTCGTGTGTGAAAACATGACCATAAAACAAAGCAGTTTCTAACTAGTGCAACGTGTTTTTGTCACCAAGTCAATGTTGCCCGACTTGTAACACGAGACAGAGGAGCAGGAAATGATCTCATGCTGAACATGTCTGGTCAAGACCACAGTTAACTGCGTCTAAAATGGGCATCTATTTAGTCCTGCACTAAACCACGCCTGGACAGTTGTCATCACAGACTAATATCACATAATTAGTCTTACAGTTCTACTTGTGCCTCGTCTGCCGGTCGATTTCAAAGCACAGCGGCTGTCGTGTATCCTTGACAAAAAAATACCGATTTATTTCTCAAAAATGTGAGCGCCACACTTTTCATGTGCTCGAAGAGTGCCACCACATTTCAGTAGTGTGTTAGCTGGATCGCTGAATGGTATCCATGACAACTAGCAGGCCTCACACAAATTGCTGCCTGTCAATTATATAATTACACAACATTAGGTACAGGAGGGTGACTTTTGTAGTCAATTAAATTTTAAATATCAATGGTAAAACATATAGATGTATGGTAACATTGTGATACAATATATTTGTATATATTTGCACCATGAACAACAAGGCATAGTCTCCATTTAAAATTACAATGACAATCAACGATAGCCCCAGAGTAAACCTTAAGGCATCTTTGCGACTTAATCTTCAAACAGCACAAGTACAGTTTTCATATCATAATTTTTCAGCTTTGATTTCGCGTAAGCCATTCCTACTCAGTTATGTTTAGTAAGAGAAAGAATAGACTATAAAATGTGAGTTTTAAATAGCTTTAAACATCTCATGTAAATATATTCAAACTACACATAATCTTAAAAACAAGCCAAAAATATGCAGTGTGCAGACTAGTGCTGGGTGAAGAAAGAATATACTCATTAACTCTCAGGGGATTTTTTCATATGCTTTACATTTTGTTGGTGGTCTATATTCTTGAGAATTCTATCGCATAAATAATTATCCTATCAACTCAAAGCGAGGAGCAATAGAAAATCATGGTTGGATCTGTGCACTCTTATGTCGACTTTATGCGCCGCCTTCATTTTGGTTGTGTTGAGCTTGAGTTGAGAGTTGTACACAGAGACCTGCAGAGATTCTCATCATGTAGGGCCATAGAGTCCGAGTACTAATAGAATAACAGTGCAAATATAAAACGCATAAAGAAGGAATTAGCTTTAAGTCTTGCATATTTACACATTTGAGATTGTTAGCTCAAAACCAACAACATTTTGAGCTATCAAGCTATAAAGGGACACTAGCTGCACTACCTTAGGCTATAAGGTATGCTTCATATGACTGCTGAGTATAACAGGTAAACACACAAATCACTGTTTGCTGGCCTGACATTGAATTAGATTTTTTAAAATGGCCAACCTTCATTTCTGCTTCCTGATGTCTAACTTTGATGTCTAATATCATTCTTCCTGACTTATAAACAGTTTTGGTTTCCGACTATTATTAAAACAAGATAACCAGGATAATTATCAAGCTATATTTGATTTTGTCAATTAGCAACCAACACTACTTATGCTGCTATACAATAATCCAAATACACTCTCCAACAGTCTGTGGCATATTTAACTTGGTTTGTATTTCTTTTGTTCTTCCCTTCAGCTTAATTACAATTTAAAGTCCATGTTTGTTTTTTTCCACATTGCATAAATCTATTTGCCCCCAAGTCTACAAATAATCGTGTTATGCAAGATCCCAATAGTGTCCAGAATTATTGTGATTATATTTCCTGAGAAAAATGGTTTAACTTAACCTACCTACAACCTACAGTAAAGTGTCATCCATGTCATTTTATTAATTTAAAGTGTAACAATTATTGAAGGCTACCCTCTTTTTATAGCGTTGGGCATTTGTGATATTTTTCTTTAAACTTTAAAATTATTAACACTCTTGAGAAGAACATCTATCTAATGACATCTTTGGGCATGTTACACATATCTTTTGCTAAGTCACACATTTGCTTCGTTTGGGTTTGGCCGATGATTGCTTTAACCACATCGGGATATATTCTTACAATAAAGATGCAACAGTAGGAGATGCTGTAACTGCTCGATGGTGACAATCTCTGTAATCGAAGCTTAATCGTCAAACGTCGTGAAACGGCCACTGACACGGAGAGGCAGTTATTTTAGATCAATAACATCAATAAACATACTATATCCACCAAGGTCAGGCTTTTACCAGTGAACAGTAAACAAACCCCTGGTCGCTGCGGAAACGAGCTCAGCACCCAGCTCTGATTTTCCCTACCTGCTATTCTCTCTGCGCTCCGCCAGCATCTCAACTCATCAACAGAAGAAGAGACAAGAATATTCCACCATAAGCCAAAGACCAGCCGCTCTTCCTCCCAACAACAGTGTCTTCCTGAAACAGAGAGGCGATGGCAATGGTGTCATGCCTTCCCCTCACAGCAGCGTAAGGAGAGGAGAGGAGAAGCGCGGAGGCATGGCTCGCCTTTATTGGCAGTACCAGTGGCTTTGTTCGCCAGTCAGCACTGTGTGTGTGTATGTATGTGTGTGTGTGGTCTGCCGGGACTGGCACAGCTGATCCCCCCCTGACACCGGGTGGGGTGTACAGGGCTTTGGAGAAAGAGGAGGGGAGGAAAGGAGGGCGGGCTTTGGCCTCAACGACGACAGGAACATACCATTACCACAAGAAACGGGGAGGAGGAGTGGGAGGCAGAACTCACAGCAGTGAGCATCATTAAAAATTCATTTTCTGGCCATTTCAGTCGCCATCCTGTACATCCAAGCTCCGACAGCTCACATTAACTTTGCATTATTATGCGGTGTGCTTTCGGGGACAAGAACAGGGAATGAAAAAAGCATCTCAATTAATCTACACGTGTCACACCAAAGGGTTTGTAGAAGGCAACTGAAATATTAATACATGATAATGTTCTTAAAAACAGAAAAGGGCTAAAATTATTAAAAACAGACTGCTATTTTAATAATTTAGTGGTTAATAGGAATGTGTGTGACTAGATGTTTAAACAATGCTTTCCTCACTAGTCAGCACTGAAAATCCCACATACACACTGTAAGGCAGTCTAAGTTCCCTGAACATAAATCTATGCAGGAATAATGTAATGATAAAGATGTTGGTTATCCCATTTTTGACCCCAAAGAGCCATCCAACAATAAAACATCAAACATGTTAGCCAACAGCGTTGTTGTTATTGAGGGTCCTGCACACTATCTTTGGCATTCCTAGTTCTCCGATTACGACTGAGACCACTGCCTCCACTCTACATATCTTCTATAGCTCCTCTCCCAGGGCTTGGTATTTCTCAAGCTTCTTGTGTTCCTTCTTCCTGATGTTGCTATCACTTGGTATAGCTACATCTATCACTACGGCCTTCTGCCTCTGCTTTTCCACCACTACTATGTCCAGTTGGTTAGCCATCACCAGTTTGTCCCTCTGTATATGGAATCGCCACACAATCAAGATTTGGTTATTCTCCACCACCCAAGGAAGTGTCTCTCATTTTGACCTTGGGACTTCCAGTTCACACTCAGCACGACGTTCCGGTACACTATGCTGGACACTTGGTTATGGCATTCATGCATCCCTGCTTGCTAGCATCTTGCACCCTGTTGTTAGGTGCTGGATTGTCTCAGGGGCATCTTTGCACCTGGCCTGGTGTGGCAGACCCCAGCCTCAATTGATCTTGTGTTTGGAGCTTGTTCCTTTGCTGCCATGATACGTGCCTCTGTGCTGTCTTTCAGTCCAGCTTTGTGCTTCAATATTAGCTATTAGTTATAACTAAAGATTATTCTTATAGTCAACTAATTAGACAATTTTTCTTTGATTAGTCAGCAATTATTTCAATAACTCTTATCTCTGATTCCTATGTGCAAACCTCCTGCTCAAGTCTGCCCAACTGGGAATATCACCCTGTTTACATCGTCCCACAGCAAATAAAAGTAATGACCCAAGAAACATGTGAATCAAATAATAATAATCAAATGTATTTTTAGCATTACTCAATATTACAATCAGAATAAAAATGAAATAAATAAAGATTGCAGGTAATACAAGTTACAAGTGCTGGTAGGAGTTTAAAATGAATGTGCAAATAGGAAACTAAAATCGCTTCTGTCCATTCAAATAAAGCTTTAAATGAAATCAAAAAGGCATCTTTTCAATTCTCCATTTCCATTTTTTATCGTCCCGCTGTTTTGCCGTTCATGCTGCGTTCTTCTTCTTAGCACTGAGTGCAGTCTTGGCAAACAATACAGGCGAGACTGCCCCATAGTGTCCTGTAGTTTAATTATGCGGCAACAAATTTTTATAGTCGACCTCATCGATTATGCTGACGAACTGTTGCACTGGGCAGGATATCTATTTAAAAAAATTAAAATACATCCTTTGCTGACATTGTGTGCATGCAATGTTGTGTATGGTGCAAGCTGTCAAGTATTTCAGCAACATTTACTGAAGAATGACTTTTAAATATATGAGCAATGAACTATACTAGTTGAGTAATGTGATTTTTTTCCTCCAACTTAAAGGACCAGTAAATTAGTCTCCAGGAACATGCTTGGTGGTTAATAATTCCCTTAAATCTATTATCAAAATAAAATACCACATTTTTTATGACTCAAGCTTCTTAAACATGAGAATTTTCTTCCTTTTTTGAAATTGTAAATTGAATATCTTTGGGTTAAGAAAAAAATACTTTTTTTTAAAACTCCAAATTATCAATTGAAACATTTTTCACAAAGTCCTGTGGCTTAATAGACAACATGAGGAGATAAATGTCAAATTAATTGACAGTGAAAACTGCCATTAGTTTCAGTCCTGCAGAACTAGTATGTCACACTGAGATTCACATCACAGCTGTTTAGGTGCAGTGATTATGGGAATTTCCTGACCTGAAAATTGGCCTTGAAAAGTTCAGAAACCTCTACAAGAGACTGTAATGGAGCATGCTGACAGCTAGAGACATTAACGCTTCACTAAGAAGATGGTGAAATCTGACTTCCAGCAGGGAAGGACGGGATCATACTGAAACGAGTCTAGCAGGGGAAACGGATCACAGATCCACCCCACTGAACGAAACCTGCTGTACAATATCACACTTCCAAGGTTAAATGAAAGAAAAAAGAAATGTATGCTAGCAGTAGCTTAACTGTGCGACCTGTTGTGTTAAAAACCTTAAGAGATCTGCACCAACTCCAATCACTCTGCAGATGCTGTGAGATTTTCTTTTTCGTATGAATCAAAAGTGAGAATATAATCCAACATTTTATTATAGCTTCAATGAGCACCACTAATAATCATGAATCACAGACAACAGCACCAACATTTAAGATCATCTTGAGTCCAAATCGTTACTGCCATGCAGTTACAGACAGAGTGTGGGCCATGAAAATTACAGCCAATTAAACTGTGGTGATAAAAAGACCTGTGGAAATCTCTCTCCTTCAGTCATCCAATAAAACAGCAGACTGTATAAGGCATTACTCCAATCTCATATATCATCAATATCCAACTCTGTGGCTGACATAAGCAGCTTCAGGTCATAAAAAATAACCACTTACTTCATATAATATGTGTAGGGATAAAACTAAAAATACTACAAAAACACCTTCAGGTATTGAAGTTAGGACGTACTGACATACTGGCTGAATATCTGCATCAGTACTGGTTCACTGATTAGCCAATAACTTGTACTGCACCCTCGTATCCAAATATGGTCACCTACAGCTGAAAAAACACAAAACAAAAACACAATACTGGCTGCTGTCACTATGGCAGAAGTCCAAAACCAGTGGGTGAGGTCACAGTGGGTGCATCTATTTTCAAGCTATGGTTACATGGCATTTACCAATAATAGAGGTGGTTCCTTTTTTTATTATTTACGGAAGAGTTGAAACACTTATTTATCAATTCATAAGCTACGGTAATGTTCATAATGCTCAATGAAAAGTAAGACCGTCTCTTTATATACTCTGATTTTCTGTAGCCCTCAGCCCATTTTTGAGGAAGTACACTTTTATAGTTCTACTTTAATAAAAGGTTCACCGATTTATAAAACAGCTGGCCTTTTTTTCCCTCAACACTACTCAAACAGAAGTAAATAGTTCTTTTATTAGGGGCACATTTTCAGCTGTGGATTAACAGCTGTGTAGACTAGTAAGTGAGGTGATTGTGGTTTATCTGACTGACTGAAAATAAATTCTATGAACTTAAGCACTGGGCCACCTACCACCACTTACAGTTGGCTGTGGAATTAAAACGAGATGAGAACCTTCACAAACTGTCTTGTTGTGGCATCTTTTTACAGAGCCACCTTTCAAATTCAGTGAGCGCTTTAGAATGACTCATTCTTTCACAAATGTTTATAAAAGCAGAGTGCATGGTAAGGACCTAAATTTTAATTCAATTCAATGCAGTGAAATTCAGTTTTATTTATTTAACACCAAATAACAACAACGACTGGCTTGAGGCACTTTATATTCTCAGGTTAAGACCCTACAATAATAAACTCCCTATAATATTACACCTATGACAATGGGACTGAAAAACACCTGAATTCAAAGTTTCAGGTGAATAAACCCTTAAACATTTTAAAAATCTGCAGTGTTCTGTTTTATCATGTCATCAACTTGATGTAATCCAATGGTGCGAGACAAAACATAGACACAAACTATATGTGCACAGCACATGTGTAGTGTCACTAATAGGATGTGCAGGCCCTTCCCTTGAGTGCTAATTAAGATTGATCCTCTTGTGCTTTATTAGTGCGTGCTGCGTCTTCTCATGAAAGATGACAACTAGTAAGCTGCGACTTAAGTCTGTTGTTTGAAGTGGGCTTATACCGACAAGCCTAACACACCAGCAACTCAGGCCATATTGTTTTGTGTGTGATGCATTTGAATGGCCTGAGAAAGCTCAGTCGGTGCACTGAAAGGAAAATCAGCATTGGCCTTGAGCTGCATCATCCACAAGACTTTAATGCAGCTGCCCGGCTACACTTAATCAATAATAAGAGCCTCACAAAGTACAGGATACACCCCACAGCTCCCATCCCACCACACAAAAGCAGTTGGCAGGTAAAAATAAAATCTCTAATGGTGATATTCGATTTGTTAGTCTAGGATCTTTGCTTAGGTTTAATCTGAACCTTTGGTGTAATACTCAAAAATGCTATAGTTTCAGTTATCCTCCAGAGTGGGTTTGCTTGTTTCAGTTTACTTTATGTTTAGTTTTACAGGGTTTGTCCTGCATCCACCAAAGAGCCTTTGACATTCCTCCAAAAGAAAGAAAGGATTTTTCACCACCTCCTCTACCGAGGTTTCAATTTACTCAAGAATAAAGTAAACTTTGCCCATCACACGGACAGAAATACCAGGAAAAATGACTCTTAAAGGTCTTAAATATATGCAGACACGTGTATTTATGTGCACAGTCATTGCCCAAATGCCCATGCTGAGAAACAAAATGCCTGCTTTTAGTTAAGATTTAATTATTTTTAAGGGTCAGTTTTTGTTTGTATAATGGTAGATTATAATGCAGTAATTATGATGTTCAGAACTGTAAAAGACAACAATACTTTGTAGTAGTACTTCTTTGTGCTGGTTGTACTCACAAATTTGAACACAGAAGCCACTTTGGCTGCTCCCTTATTCTCAAAGGTCACCACAAGAACATATACAGTAAGTTCACTAGACTCTTTCTTTCATACTCTGTTGTGTTTTGATTTTAGTTAACTATAACTTGGTGTTAACCAAATATATAACTGTTACTTACCTAAAACCCTGACATAAAAGTTGTAAAAACTGTATTGGGGCTGATAACGCATATATAATGCAAGAATAGCTTTGGAAAACCAAGTAGGATTCCTACACTACAAATAGCTAGCTGAAGCAAAATCTCCATTTGTTATCAGAGTGTGGATGATGGCCAGAACAAAGCAAACTGTCATCACACTGGAAAACTACTGTTAATCTATTGCAGATCCTTGGGAATGATTCTTAATAGCTGACCGTTATAAAAGCAAGCAAAGCAGAGAGTAAATGAGTAAACAAATTCATTTAGGCCAGCATTTATGCTAACATTCGGGAGACATAAGGCACTGTCCAAACAATCAAATACTTACAGGATTAACCACTTAATCTCCCTTACCCCCCAAAATAGCAAAACAACAACAATCTACAGCTGCAGAGCGAGGACAAATGTATGCTGTTGGGTTTAATAAATGCATGAAAAGAACAGCTGTCTCCGTGTTTGTATAATTATGGCTTAGATGAAAATCAGAACACATTTTATGAATAATCAATGTAGAAATCCTTATAATTCCAACAGGGTTCATTTTTTCCTAATTGTATTTAGGTCAAAGTAAGCCCTGTTGTAGCCCCGGGGAGTAAACTCTGGATAACCAATGATAAAAGGTTCAAAGTTTCAGTGCCTGTTAGCCCTGAATCACCGTGAGAGAAAAACAGAAGAAAGGAAGACCCGGAGGCTACACAGTCAAGACTGCACCACCAAATGCTGGCAGGTCTTGACTTGAGTCACCTCAGTAAATCACAACAAAAGGGGAACTTGACAAACGCTTGGTAGACTGAGTCTAACTAACTGGAGGCAGAACACCACTAAGCCTTCTTGCCAACGCTGCTGTATTTTACAGCATAGAAATTTGCATGTGACAGTATTGCTGCCCAGAAGTGTAACCCATTTGCTTTTTTGCGGCTAAAAAAAAGTAACAGGGTTACTCCTTACAGATGAAATAAACTATATGAGTGTCACTAATGGTATTATATGTGGAAAAGGCAGTACAATTACCTCACATGGAGAGCACACTGCTAAAGTCCAAGAAGTTTTCCAAACAATAATAAAGAAGAAATAATTCTCAGGTGACTTGGGGGAGAGCTTTAGCTAACTGTTTGGGTTTGCACATCGACAGAACAAAGTTAAGGAATAATTCAGTTACTGGTAGTTAGCAGCAATCGGCTTTCTGTGCCTCGAGTTTTCAAATTATTCAATGTGATGCAGTGTTTATGCAGAGCAGTCCGATAAAGAAAGCTGCACTGCAGTGATAAAAGCTGCCGGGTAAGGCTTAAGAACGTGTCTGTAAAGGACTTTTAAGGACTAACTGATCAACTGTCAGCACAGTAGCTCAGTGGTTGCCTCACAGCATGAAAGGTCTAAATTCAAACATAGGTAGGACCTTTCTGTGTGGAGAGTGCGAGTTCTCCCCATGTTTGGGTATCCTTTTCTCCCTCCACTGAAAGGCATGGCAGTGCTTTTAGTGTTTTTCTTGGCTCAAAAAAAGGTCTTTTAGGGGTGACTATGCACAAGAGGTCCACATATAGTTTAAAATAACCAGTCAGTGTTATCAGAGGTCCATCCATTTTCCTGTTATTTCGGGCCATTTGTTAAACAAAAGTGATTTTACTGTTAACTAAATGAAAATCACACTTAAACAAATTGGTTATAAACTATTTCACTGCAGCCCTGGTGAGTTTCCTGTTGGTGAACACCAAAACCTCTTTTGGGGGTTGGGGGCACTAAATGTTTTTATGCAGGACAAACCCTGCTGCCTATTCTGGCACACAGCAAATACTCACAAAAAATAGTCAACACAAGATCTAAAAGCCAATGAAGTAATTTTTCCAAACCCCTCCAAGCCTACTTATTAGACTAATTATCCTAGTATTATTTCTGAATTATAGCCAGTTTGCTTGCTTGGTAACTTAACTTTTATGAGGAAAAAACACTCACCACACAGTACATGACAAACACCGACATACACTCAGGGCTTCCTGCTTCCAATGCTAGAACACAGAGACTGTTATTTATTCACACACAGCTCTCTATGTAGATATAAACTCAATTCAGAAATTGAGTTTAGCACAGCCATCAACAGCCACCTCAACTAATCAGGTTTTTAAGATTAGATTAGACTCCAATGATGCTCACTTACCAGTTCACTGCAATAACAGACCTCTACATATTCACTGCTATTTCTAGTGGCTGCTGGATGACAGTTCAGCCCCCCACCCCCCACCTTTACAAGTCACAAGCAGAAATGTTATGTCGCTTTTAATTGTATCGTGTGTATTTGTGTACATGTCATACCGCACCTTTCACAGTGCTCCAGCATGAAACAAGTTTTCTGCCCCATCCTGCTGGGAGGTGGTTAGCTTGTGTGCAGGCATCCGGGCAGATAGCCATACACTCAGGGACAATGCGCACACACAGGTGACTGCTGCACATCAGGCGCAGAGCAGACAGTAAAATGAGGACGATGTGACCGCTATAGCTTTGCCAGTCATTGCGAATTTGCCCCTTAAAGACCAGCTACTACGAAACACTCACTGCAACCCGATTTAGCCACCTCTAATAAAAAAATAATGCGTTTATCCAAAGCGACATACTGCACATGTACCCCGAACGTTTTAATTACCAGCGGTCCTGTGTGTTTTCCAATGGCTGCGATCTGTTAAAGTCCTGCTTTAGGACTCAGCTCCACCGTCAGTGAGTGAAAACAACCAACCAGCAATCCCCTCAGTTTGCAGCTACGCTAGCCCACAACATGCAGCTAGCGACCAGCTGATCACTAGCGTCGGCTTATCTGAACCTCAACTGTCAAGCTAAACGGGTGACGTTCCTTCAAATGTACGGCCTTCAATAACTTTACTGCAAATAAAGATGGCAGCTGGTGTTTCCACAGTTACCGCGGGTTCGTTGTATTTTTCCCGAGGTTGCCACTGTCATGCTAACACCAGCGATAACGGTGCGGACTGTAGTTCAGCCGAGATGCACATTCCAGCCCATGCTAACTCGCATGCTAAAGCAGCTAGCACACATTTGCTAACTAGCCACTTCCAGAGAGGAGAGCGTCTTTGGTGTACCCGCCATCTACTCACCAGTAAGCAGCGTTTGCGGCAAAATGCGTCGGTGTGAGCGTTGAAGATAACCTCCAATGTGTGAATTAAGTCGGTACGGGGCACTCCGTGTATATCCATATGTCTCAAACGATGCGTTAATCCCAAAGTGGTTGCTGCTCCCTCTCCTTCCTTTCGCCGGTCGCCATGTTTCCTCAACATCCAAATAAGCCGAACATGTAGCCAGGTCCCAGCGCCGATTTTCCTCCTAACAGCATCCTCCTCTCGGCCCCGAGCGAGGCCGCAACTGAAACACAATCCTGACATCTGTTGGATAAAAGGAAAAACACACTCGGTGGCAGGGATTTAACGGGCACGCATTCAATTAATTTCCCTCTCTTTTATTTAAACTCACAGAATGTGTTAAGGCTGAAAAGCTTTTTGTTTTTACATTTCTTAGAATTTTTTTTTTACCTCAATAGAATTATTGCACCCTTTGATCAGCACCATGGACAGCAACTGCAGTGAGCAGTCGGGGAAACAGACATATTTATTTAAGCTTGTGCTACGAACTTACAGTGGGGCAAAAAAGTATTTAGTCAGCCACCGATTGTGCAAGTTCCCCCACCTAAAATGATGACAGAGGTCAGTAATTTGCACCAGAGGTACACTTCAACTGTGAGAGACAGAATGTGAAAAAAAAATCCATGAATTCACATGGTAGGATTTGTAAAGAATTTATTCGTAAATTAGGGTGGAAAATAAGTATTTGGTCACCTCAAACAAGGAAAATCTCTGGCTCTCACAGACCTGTAACGTCTTCTGTAAGACGCTTTTCTGTCCCCCACTCGTTACCTGTATGAATGGCACCTGTTTGAACTCATCATCTGTATAAAAGACACCTGTCCACAGCCTCAAACAGTCAGACTCCAAACTCCGCCATGGCCAAGACCAAAGAGCTTTCGAAGGACACCAGGAAAAGTATTGTAGACCTGCACCAGACTGGGAAGAGTGAATCTACAATAGGCAAGCAGCTTGGTGTGAAAAAATCAACTGTGGGAGCAATCATCAGAAAATGGAAGACATACAAGACCACTGATAATCTCCCTCGATCTGGGGCTCCACGCAAGATCTCATCCCGTGGGGTCAAAATGATCATGAGAACGGTGAGCAAAGATCCCAGAACCACACGGGGGGACCTGGTGAATGACCTGCAGAGAGCTGAGACCAAAGTAACAAAGGTCACCATCAGTAACACACTACAACGGCAGGGAATCAAATCCCGCAGTGCCAGACGTGTTCCGCTGCTGAAGCCAGTGCATGTCCAGGCCCGTCTGAAGTTTGCCAGAGAGCACATGGATGATACAGCAGAGGATTGGGAGAATGTCATGTGGTCAGATGAAACCAAAGTAGAACTTTTTGGTATAAACTCAACTCGTCGTGTTTGGAGGAAGAAGAATACTGAGTTGCATCCCAAGAACACCATACCTACTGTGAAGCATGGGGGTGGAAACATCATGCTATGGGGCTGTTTTTCTGCCAAGGGGACAGGACGACTGATCCGTGTTAAGGACAGAATGAATGGGGCCATGTATCGTGAGATTTTGAGCCAAAACCTCCTTCCATCAGTGAGAACTTTGAAGATGAAACGAGGCTGGGTCTTCCAACATGACAATGATCCAAAACACACCGCCCGGGCAACAAAGGAGTGGCTCCGTAAGAAGCATTTGAAAGTCCTGGAGTGGCCTAGCCAGTCTCCAGACCTCAACCCCATAGAAAATCTGTGG
The DNA here is from genome assembly GCF_900408965.1 of Simochromis diagramma. Classification (NCBI taxonomy): domain Eukaryota; kingdom Metazoa; phylum Chordata; class Actinopteri; order Cichliformes; family Cichlidae; genus Simochromis; species Simochromis diagramma. The sequence continues at coordinate 1,613,275 of NW_024387285.1, read as the reverse complement.
CGGGAGTTGAAAGTCCGTGTTGCTCGGCAACAGCCCCAAAACATCACTGCTCTCGAGAAGATCTGCATGGAGGAATGGGCCAAAATACCAGCTACTGTGTGTGCAAACCTGGTAAAGACCTATAGTAAACGTTTGACCTCTGTTATTGCCAACAAAGGTTATGTTACAAAGTATTGAGTTGTATTTTTGTTATTGACCAAATACTTATTTTTCACCCTGATTTACGAATAAATTCTTTACAAATCCTACCATGTGGATTCATGGATTTTTTTTTTTTTTTTTTTTTTTTTTTTTTTTTTTCACATTCTGTCTCTCACAGTTGAAGTGTACCTCTGGTGCAAATTACTGACCTCTGTCATCATTTTAGGTGGGGGAACTTGCACAATCGGTGGCTGACTAAATACTTTTTTGCCCCACTGTACATGGTCTTTTTCAACTAAACTATCACAATCCCAAAGACAACTGGAATGACTATAAGCACGGAACAAAGAAGACAGGCCTATTAACCACAGGTCCCCAAACACTGACTGGATGGGTCACTTTATAACAAACATCTCATTCAACAATCATTTCCAGTGGACCAACTTCTATATATATCATGCAAACATGTCATAGTATGAGTTTATATGTTCAACATATGAGTGTAACAATGGATGAATTCCTTATATAAACCTCTACTACTCAAACTACTCGCTCTTTAGAGCTTCATCTTTTGGGCCTTGTGCTCAGGGAAGTTGTAGACAACCCTGCTTAAACCCAGTATGTTTATCCTGCTTTCTTCTCTCCTTACACTCCTGGTGGGAGCCACTTTTTTTGCTTGGGTTGCTAAACAAAATTTATAATGTGCTGTCCAACTTTACTGGCTATCTGTCCAGGACATACCCTGCTTTTCTCCCTACTTGAAATTGTACTTAGATTTTCATAAGACATCTCAGGCTATCTATTATTTGTTTTCTTTCTAGAACACTCATTACAATAATCACTGATACTTACAGAATTTTATAGGTGCATAAGAATAGTCTTTTTTTTTTATTTTTATCTTGGCTATGACTCGGAATGTAACTGGAATCCTTTACATCCAAATAAAAGCAAACCCTTGTTTTAAAATAAATATGTTATTATGCAATGGCTAAAATTGCTTTAAAATAAAATTAGGCTGTGAGACAAACAAATGTGATTCAAGATGGTATGCTGCATTTTTTTCAATCATTTATCCTCTGAATTCTAACCTCTCTGCTATAAATAAATCAAGCTTGTAAATTTTAATCGTAAATTGTAAAATTCTTCTCACATACAAGTTCTTGAATAATAATGTCCCATTTTATCTCACAGGACCACACCGTGCCAATAGAGCACTTTGCTCTATAATTGCAGGCTTACTTGTGGCTCCTATTATGGGGCGATCGTGGCTCAAGAGCTGGCAGTTCGTTTTGTAATCGGAAGGTTGGCGGTTTGAGTCTCGGCTCCAATAGTCTCGGTTGTTGTGTCCTTAAGCAAGACACTTCACCCGTTGCCTACTGGTGGTGGTCAGAGGGCCCGGTGGCGCCAGTGTCCGGCAGCCTCGCCTCTGTCAGTGCGCCCCAGGGTGGCTACAATGTAGCTTGCCATCACCAGTGTGTGAATGGGTGGATGACTGGATGTGTAAAGCGCTTTGGGGTCCTTAGGGACTAGTAAAGCGCTATACAAATACAGGCCATTTACCATTCCTAAGGTAATCCTAACATTCTCCACTGATTCCTTTTGCTTTTCATTTTTTATCACATTGTTTTGTTGTGTTTACTTGTCCAGGTTGAGTTGTGTAAAGAAATCCTGTATTGACAGTTCTGTTAGTATTGTCTTTCTGATTTTAGTTCTCTCATGATATAAAATTTGTTTGACTGCGTGCTTAGTCCTTTCTTGTCTCTGTGCTAGGTGTTTTCTTTCCAGTTGAGTTTTTTTCGGGTTTTATTTTGATAATTAGTCATATAATGAATTATTTTGTGTTTGGTATGTTGTTTTACTTCCCCCATATTTTGTTATTCTGATGCAGTTTAACTGTGTCTCTCTGGCCTGATCATCCCTCTACATATATTGTGTGAGTCTTTCTTTGTCCTTTGTTGTGTCCCTGTCAGCTGTGTGTTTCCTGTGGTTTCTGTATTGCTTGGTGTATAGTCAGTGGTTTCTACTTTACCTTTTGGACTTTGTTATTTTTTGTGCATTTAGCATTAAAGGCTTGTGTCTCCTGCATCTGGGTCTGCAACATGCCTGCCACACAGCTACACCCTGATAGTCTTCATTTATACTCCTTGCATTGGCTTCCAGTACATTATAGGATTCATTCTAAAATTCTTGTATTAACATACAAAGGACTAAATGGCCAGGCTCTAGATTATATATCAGCTTCTTACAAAATACACTGCTGCTTGCTGTCGTTCACAGACTCAGAGGTTGTTAGTTGTTCCCTGTACAAAACTAAAGACTACAGGGGGACAGAGCCTGTGGACCCACAAGCTACCATTACCACTACTATGTTTAGCTGATTTAAAAAGCAGCTAATTTATTTTGTTTTAACAGGAATTATGTTGAGAATTTATTTAATTCTTCCCGCCTGTCCCGTTTGGCTCTTTAGCCATCAAAATTATTCTCTGAAGGCCAAGAAAAATGCCTTCAGAGAAGGCTTTACTAAGTGCATCATCACGGCCTTCCCGTATTGGTCCATTTGACTGATCTTTGCTATTATTATTTATGTATTTATTTTTAAAGAAAAACAGAGGGGAAGACTGACAGTGAGAGAGGACACTTAAAAAAAGAAGAAAAAAAAATCACCTGGATCACATCTTGAGAGAAAAAAAGAGAAAACAAGCAAAAAGAGAGCAACACAATACACACAACCTCATTGCAATAACCTAAATAAATGTAAGTAACAGTAAATACTAAATATTGTGTGTTATTGTGCAGCACACAAGACCGACAGCGCACAATGTGCTTTGAGGTAGCAGCCCAGAAGGGTGAAGTTTGTGTCTGTGAGCACCCATGTGTACACCCGTGTGGACGGGCGCGCTTTTATTCAAAAGGTTTCTCCATGTAACAATCTGCGAGAGGGTGTGGGGAGCCATCGCCCCGACCCAGAGGAGATCCAGGCCCCAGACATCCAGAGGCCCCCAGAGCGTGAGAGCCAAAGGACGACCAACAGAGAATTTTTAAACAACTTTTTATTTTATTTTGACTTGTTGTGTTTTTATTGAAAATTATGGCACTTAACGTTATAATTTATTATACTCTTTTAGGGTATAGTCCTTACTTACTAGTTACCATTAACACATTCCTCCACCAAAACAATCCATGTTTTAACACGTGTTCACTACATTTCTAAGTTTATCTGGGGTGATATGAAGCTCGATAAATAAAGCAATGTATTATTTAAACTGCCTGAGACTGCTGAAACCCCAATTAGGACAGCAAGTCCATTATCTATCCTTTAAATCTATTTTTGTGTTTAGAGTTGAGAGCGGTTGACTCTGCACAATCCAGCAAGGAGGAGGCACTGTGGTTCAGTTCTTATTTCACTAAGGTCATTGTGAATGCTTCAGGATTGTGGGATCCTAATCACTTGACAGTGTGGTGCATTGTAATATGCAGTCAGAGCCACTAGATGACAGCAGTTCTCATTTTAACTTTACAAATCACAGCAATTCAGTGCAAATGACTACATGGGTGGCTTGTGGTTATACAAACCACAAACCACTGTAACCTCACCCAGTGGTAGTGATGCTTTGATGACTTACATGCTGTTATGCCCATATTTCTTCAAAGGTAAACACTGCCTTAGTACCATCCATTCATTGCTGCTGTATCATGAAATGCATCAGAACTTTCCGGATCAGTTTCTGCTCTTCCGGTTGGGGAATTCACTTTTGTCAGTTAAACCTTTTGTTATCTTCCCATTTACAAAAGCTCAAAAGGCGTAGTTGTAAGGTTTGTCTCTGTGAAATCACCTCAGCGGTGAATGCCATTATTACTCAATAGTTCGATATTCTTTGTACATATCAGACTTGAAAATCTACCGTCTACTCACACTTAGGGAGTGCACCCATTGTTGCTTAGTCCAGCTCAGTACAGGTATTAGTAAAACAAACAAACCAAAAAACAGTACACCCTTTACGTTTCGATTTCTCGCTAAGAAGAACAAACAACCATTGAAACAGGATTAGGATAACAATTCAATAAAGTCCTGAGTAAAACGTAAAATTTAAGTTTTCAACCAAAAGAACTCTGGTTTGCTTATTGGAAATATCCCCTATATGCACAGATCGAAGATGTAGACGGGTGAAAAATTAATGGAAAAAAGTGTAACCCTGGACCCTGACAGGGAAGAGGTCACCTCATCCCTTCTTGCAGAGAGAGCACCTTTATTCTCTAATCAAACATCTATCCGCCTGAACATCTATGAGAGAATTTGGGCTCGGTTTTTTCCAACCTTATGATCAAATGAGGCAATACATTTTGGAACCCCTCAGGCATTTTTCCAAAGACTAATGAAGCTATTCTGATAACCGGAGGCTCAGTAACTTACTATTATATTAGATCTGGGGCTTTCCTTTGCTTTCCAGTGCAGTTTCAGTGCATATTGTGGGCAGAGGTGAGGTGTGGAATTTGATACCCTAATGAATAGCATTTTAAAATTTCTGTTTTTTTTCCCATCTGGCATTTGATTAAAAATACAGACGCACGTCTAATTTCTGGAAGTTATCAACTAAATCAGTGCTCACTGGGACAACAACAGGACTCCTAAAGTTCAAGATAAAGTTATGTCACAGGCTGCGTACATGCACTGCAGTATTTTTGAAAGTCAAGACCCACTGGGACTTGACCTTTGTTTTATGCTCATGATAAATACAAGTTTTTATTTGTCACGTACACAGTACAACATATATTGAACATGTGGTGAAATGCTTGTGTCCGAACTGTGGACAGGCTGCAGACGCACCATTCCAGGGTTTGTTTGTTTGTTCTTATCCAGCTGATAAAACTCAAACTTACCTGGATTGCAGTGTCTTACCAAAGGTAACAATTCAATGTGTGTCAAAGTCTTCATCTTACAAATAACTTTAATACAATAACTTTAAACATGCGGAAAAAGGTAGATATATTTTATTAAAGCATGTACAAGATGAGCTAAAGTCTACTGTAGGACTACCATCCATATTTTTTGTAAGTACTTATCCAGCTTAGGATCACAATGGGATGAAGTTGATCAAAGTTGTAATGGATCAAGAGGGCTGCTGCATCTTGCTCAGGAGCTACTGCGTGCAGAGGGTAATCAAAATCATGTCCAAGATCAGGTTGATTTTTCCACACGTTCCCAGCTACAGCTAAAACTGTTCAATACTTCGTTTGTGGTTAGTGGAATTCCCCAACAAAGATGAATGAGTAAACAAAAAAAAAAAAAAAAAGAACAACAATGCTCTGGCAAGACATCTCTGGCAGTATTTCAACACGTCTAAAACAAGTCTGAACATGAAACTTTCGGTAGGCGTGCAACGCTGATAGATGAGGAAAACGAAAGTTATGGGCCTTTGTGTGAAATAACGTGCAGAGTTGCTGGCTTGTTTGATAATTGTGTACTAATGCCCATTGCCCATTATTAAAAAAAGGTTGACATGCACTGGATAATTACAACGGTCCTGAACACAAAACAATAATGCAGGTTGCACATCTTGCTGACCAGGATTAGTTCCTCTACAGCAATGACTCAGTGCGAACACACAGTTCTAAATACGTCAATTTCCACAGAAAAAGACACAGACACTACAAGTTTCATTTCACCAAATAAATTTACCTCAGTGACAAACAATTAGATCATCTAGAGACTTCCAAATGCAAGATGATACAGCTGATTAAAGTCTGCAAACACTCATCATGAATGTCATGATGATTTTGTGATTTTTAAGATTTTTTGAACAGTTTTTAAAAACTTTTTTCCAAGTTTGAATGACTGGACAGCATACATCCTTAATGACTTTAAAAAGTAAGAATTAGGTGTTTAATTTTATTTCATACTTTTTTCTAATCCACGCAGGGTCAAAAGTACATATACAAGTTCAAATATGTACATACACTCCCACTGATATTTGGTTAAATGTACCCTAGCAAGTTGCACCTCAACCAGCTCGCACTCCTGACATAGACCTGGCTGGTTGTTTGACCACTCCTCTTGGCAGAATTGATCAAGTTAATATAAATTGGTTGTTACACAAAATTTCAAGAGTGCTGTGATTGGGAAATTCAGAAGGCCATTCCAGAAGGTTAATGTACGCCGGCTTTATCCACTCCAAAACCTGTTTTGATGTGTGTTTGGGATTTTTTTCTGTTGAAAAACCCTGTGTGTCATGTGCTGTGTGCAGCCAGGAATGGTGCACCCAATGTGCAGACACTCAGAGGCAAAAATGTGAACTCAAAACAGCTTTAATGCTGAACTCAAATGTAATAAAACTGAGAATTCAAAATAAACTTACACAGGCAGACAGACAGAAAACACAGGGCTTAAATACACAGAGAGCAATCAGGGAATGGGAGACAGGAAGGAAACACAGCTGGGAAAAATCAGGGCTAACAAGACAAGGGAAGCAAAACCAGATACATTAGCTACATTAACATGAGACACGGACTTTCAAAGTAAAACAGGAAACAACACAGAGACGCGGACTTGACAAGAGGATACGGCTGACAGGGGAGACACAGCAACTATGGAACACAGAGACATAAACCATGAGACAGAGAAGTCTAACAAAGAAACCAAAAGACAAGAAATGGTAAATTCAAATTCAATAAAAACGACCCAGGCAACTGCGCCTAATATGAGGCGCAGTTTAAAAATTTGGAAGTAGCCCTCCTTTATCATTATTTCATCCACTTTGTGCAATGTACCGGTACCACTGGCAGCAAAACAAGCCCAGAGCATGATGCTCTCACCACCGTGCTTGACTGCTGGTACAGTTTTATCATTTTTGAAAGTCCCCCAAACATAATTCACTGGTACTGGGATTATCCGTGTGAGAAGCTGGAAATTTCAGCTTCAAGATGTCAATTTTGGAGCGGGGACTTTTCTTCATGTTTATCTTCTTAGTCCATTGCAATGTAAAACTTGCATTACTGTGGATAGTGACACTGGAGTTCCAGCAGTTTCCAATTCATGGCAGGTTTGAGCCTTGATGGATTCTTGGTTTGTTCCTGAACATCCTAACTAAATCCCTCTCATCTGAAGGTGTGGGTGAAGTTTGGGAGTTCCAGACTTTGGCAAAGTAGTGACAACTCCAAATAACTTTTGCTTAAACTGATGATGATTACCTTGGAATCTGCAGTTGTTTAGAAAATGCTTTAAGAAACCTTCCTGACATGTGTAAATCTACAGTTCTCCTCATTCTTGGATTTTTCATTGTCCATTGAGTGGTGGTCAATCCAACGGTCAAAGAAATCCTTCGTATGTTGGCAAAGAGAAACTACCAGCTGTAGTGAATGATGATCATTTGCAGGAAAATAACTGGCCTTGGCCTGGTTACACAGTAGAACCTCCAGCATAACTTATTAATTTAACCAGAATCTATCTGAAAATGAAGAAAGAAAAGTTACAGAAAGTCTTTGGAGTAGGCTAACATGTGCATGTGCGTGTGCGGCTAACATGTGCATGTGGATGTGCGTGTGCGTATGACCTGAATGACGTAACAGTGGGTTATCACTATTTAGGGCAGTGGTTGACACAGATGCAGCTTGACACGTTTGTGTCAAATAATCTTGGTTAGGTTGCCAGGGTCATTGAAAACCAGGGAAAAAGTACCTACAGACGACTGGTTTCTTGAGTTCCTCTTTGGTGAAGGCGATTTGAGGATAGTAGCAAAAAACAGAGAACCACAAAGAAGCACACAAAACATGAGACAGCAAAGTACCAACGCAACCATCGGTGGTGCCATCTTTAATAATTTTTGTAATGTATGAATGAGGATATGTACGTTTTTGAGCTTGTATGTGCACCTGTGTGAAACAGATTCAAAGTTGCACCAAATTCTTGCTTTTCAAGTAATTAAAGACCCGGGAAACAACAGCTTAAAGAAATCACTAAAAGCCCAAACTTGCCATGACTTTTGTTCCTATGATTATTGTATGTAAGCTTCTGGCTATAGCTCTATTTTTTTAAGATAAGTGTTTTCTTTCTTTCTCCTTGTTTGTTGAGTTCAATCTCTAAAAAGTGCTGAAGATGGTGTCCATTTCTATCATTAACAAAATTGAGGAAACTGGACAAGTGGTGGAAAAAAGAAGAACTGGAAGGCCTAACAAACCACCTACAGCAGATGAACAGTATCTGAAAGTCATATCCTTAGGAAATGGGAAATAATCCAACAAAACCTGACACGGGACCTGAGGGATGCTTCTGGCCCTTGAGCTGATGAATCTACTGTTCACTGAAGCCTCATCAGAAATGGTATTAAAATAATTGAAAATATTTTATTTCAATTATGTATTTCTAATATAAAAACGACTTTTTTAATGTCCTACAATCAAATCATGGGAGAAACAGAGCACAGCATAAAACATAAAATACTTTCACTCCGAGTATGCCTGCTTCCCAGTCTCTATCCCAATCCCAAACACACACTCAGACAAAAACTGGTTCACCCGAAAGACAAAACTCCAAAACACAGACTTAACAATGTGGTGTATGCTGTACAGTGCAGCGAGGAATGCCCAGACCTCTACATTGGAGAGACCAAACAGCCACTTCACAAGTGCATGGCACAACATAGAAGTTGTTGTGCCATGCGCTCTCGGATGAGAGGTGAAACGTCTTCAAGCAACTCAAAGAAGCCCAGACGCTTTTCTTTCCAAGCTCCTTTGACTACGATGACCTGGATGACTGAGAACCTTCACAGACATAATCCCAAACATAGTTTGAATGTAGAGCTACAGTACTGTGCAAAAATCTCAAACCACCCTTCATTTCCTTTTTCTTCCAAGCAATCAGAGTTTTTTTAATGGTTATGAGCAATATTTCTGCAGACTGATGGTCTTTGAAGTTTGAAGTGTGTGTGTGAAGGGAGATGTTTAAGCTCTTCCAACAGGGAATTCTATGAGTAACATACCATGGGCTGCCAAAGAAAACAGATGGGGCCCCCAGGCAGCCTACATGGCGGTGCCCATAGCAGTTTTACCGTTTTGGCTCCCCATGCAGGCCCCATGGTTAGCTTCACCCATCTTGGCCCTATGGTGGTTTTCCGTAGGCTATCCATAGTGGGCTTGTCACTAGAAAACACATACAGGGATCCCAAAGGGCAAAACTGTGGACTGACCCACCTGGGGCTCACGTGGGATAATTGTAGGTTGGGCTTTCCATACAACACCACAGTTCACCCACATCTATCCATTGTAGGCCTGCATGGGCATGTTTGCTGGCACATTATTCATAATAAGAAAACACTGTAAAGGGAAATGTTACCTTTGTGGAAAGAATGAAACCACAGAGCATGTTTTATTACACTGTCAGAAATCTAAAAGGGAGAGATAGAGACTGACTTAAAACCTCAGAAAAATGGAAGTTGAACTGAGTCTAATTGATATATTACAAAAAAAAAACTTGGGAAGTGAAAGACATAAGGTCATATTTCTGTTTTACGTCAAACTAACTTATTTGATATGATTTAAAGGTTCTTCTTGTTCTTCTTGAGGGCGAGTGGCTCCATAGTGCAGTTTTTTTTAAATGTTTGGGTATCAAGCAAATCCAGTGGGGGTTACATCAGGAATGGCATCTGGTGAAAAAGAAATCTGATAACTTAAATATGTGGATGAATAAGGGTGTGAGTGTCCAAAATTTGCTTTTTTTCAAGCACATTCTGGTCCACACACACAGTTGAGTCGGTGGTGGTAAAGCACCAAAGGATGCAAATGGGTCCCCATACTGTAAATGGTAGATTGATGAACAATGTGGGCATGTGTGGGCAGCCCACTGTATGCAATGCTACCAGTGTGAAATATGGAGATCTGGACCCTGCACTGTGGGCCCCGTGTAGGTGTGTGGGTATGCTGCAGGTCAACATTGGCCCAACATGGGTCCCTCTGCTTAATGTGGGTAGTCCATACTACGGGCTGTCCCAGTGAGTGCCAGAGGCCAGAGCTGTGTGATCTGCCCCACAGTTCCCCCACATAGGCACTGAAGGCTTGCTGATGTGTTACTAGGAGCACACATAGACAGACACTATCTCTACTTTTAAGATTAGGCTTCAAACTTTCCTTTTTGCAAAAGCATATAGTTAGGGCTGGACCAGGTGACCCTGAATCCTCCCTTAGTTATGCTGCAATAGACGTAGGCTGCTGGAGGATTCCCATGATGCGCTGAGTGTTTCTTCTTCAGTCACCTTTCTCACTCACTATGTGTTAACAGACCTCTCTGCACTGAATCACACTTGTTATTAATCTCTGTCTCTCTTCCACAGCATGTGTTTTATCCTGTCTTCCTTCTCTCACCGGTCACAGCAGATGGCCCCGCCCCTCCCAGAACCTGGTTCTGCTGGAGGTTTCTTCCTGTTAAAAGGGAGTTTTTCCTTCCCACTGTCGCCAAAGTGCTTGCTCATAGGGGGTCATTGATTGTTGGGTTTTTTCTGTATGTATCATTGTAGGGTCGACCTTACAATATAAAGCACCTTGAGGCGACTGTTGTTGTGATTTGGCGCTGTGTAAATAAAACTGAATTGAATTGAATGAATCCATAATGTGACATTTTTGGTTTAAACTGTCATCAATATGTATAGAGGAGGTCAGAAGAACACAGTGAAGGCTCTGTTATGGTTTGGCAAGCAAACAAGCAATTTATTTATATAGCACTTTCAGAACAACTCCCAGCTGAACACAAAGTGCTGTACACTTGACATGACAGAAATAAGTTAAAATAAGTTGAATAAGTTAAAAAACAAAAAACAAAAATTCAGCATGGTAATGATCCCCAAAACACTGCGAATACAGTAAAAGTATCACTAATGGAGCAGTGTGGGATCATCGCCACAGGGAATGGAACAAGAGGCAGCTAACATTTGACTGACCTTCAAGAAGAATGGAGAACTATTCCTGAATATTACTTTTAAAAAAGAGAAAAGAAAAACTTACTCAAGAGAGTTCAGGCTGTGTAGAAGAATAAAGGTTCTCAGTCATCCAGGTCATGGTTGTCTAAAGAGCTTGGAAAGAAAAGCGTCTGGGTGGTCATATCAAATACTGACTTTCAAGCTCGCTGTACAAACTCTATTGTTCGTTTTAGCAAAATATGAAGACATTTTCAACATTGTCTCTAACTACAATATTGTAACTCTACATGAAACATCCAGTGAAGAGTCCTGATTGCTGCAGATACTTCAAACCATCCTGCTTTCAGGTTTTTATCTGATTCATAAAACACTGTCAATCAACTGTCATTGTTCAGCTACATGAACTGCTAAAAACTCACCCACGGAGTACTAAATGCTGGAAATACTTTTGTTTACATTTTTGTCAAGGGTTAGATAAGAAAAGCGATACTAATCTCGTATTTGACCGATCTTGTCATCTGTCTTGGCGTATTTTCCCAACCTTCAACTATTCCTTCAAATCTTGACATCTGGTGTTCGCTGGGTTCAATATGATGCTGACAGAAAAACCGCCAGGTTTGGGATGCCAAAAAAAGTTTTGAAACTACGCCTCTTGGCCAAACCAAACCAGAATCAAAATGAAAGAAACCACCTGAACACTTGCTCCTTAAAGTAAAGGTATCCAGCGACTCTGTTGTGCTGTGGGGGCAATCTGCAATGATGGTTTGCCTCTATTTCTCAATGAAAGAGTTACCTCAAAGTATAACCAGAGGGGGCAAAAGTACAGACTTCTTTACATAAGTAGAAGTACAGATACCTGTCTTAAAAAATACTTGAGTAAAAGTTGAAGTATTGAAGCAACTTTTTCACTCAAGCAAAAGTGAAAACGTACAGGTTCTTGTACTTGAAGGACTTTACCATCTATTCTAATGCAAAGGTATCTGAACCTTTATATCAATAATAATACAACAATAGTCTGTCAACATAATAATATAATAATATTAGTTCATGAAAATACAAATGTTATTCCAATCAAAATTATAATTCTCACTTCAAATCTGTCATGCAGGACACAGCAGTGAAAGTAACCATTTGCCTACATTGTAGAGGTGACTTTGTCTCCACAACTAATCAGAACAGGGAGTAAAGTTAAGGGTTAAAGTGAGATTCAGCAGTTGTTGGAACCCTAAGGTCTGCTGTACTGGCCGAGTACAGACCACAAGCAAAGGACTTCTAATATGAGCTCCTGAACAGGCTGTGATCAGCTGACCTGCTGACCTTTGTGGATTTACACAGCTGAACTCAACAACATGTAAGCAAATGTTTCGCACCTTGGCTGATTCCCATCCCCTACACTGTACCACGTTCATACCAGACTGGATAAAGTTGGTATAAAAATGGCATTCAGTGAATGAATCTAAGCATCGTCAGCTTAAATGCAAGTTAATAGCTGCTACATTTGATGTTAATTAACTGTAACCATGAGCTCCACAGCCACTGAGCACGCCGCCACAGTGCTTTACTACAAAATTCACCACATTAGTATTTTCAAGCAACGCTTGAACCCATATGGAAAAGATATTTATAAATCTTATAAAGTTTGTATCTGTCTTGTGTGAAACTTGTATGAAAAGCATATAAGAGTGAAAACAGATATAAGATCCCTTGAAAAATTATATAATGAAACTTGTATGTTTTGGATCCTTACTAAAACAATATATGAAAGTAATGAGAAAGTGGCCACTTTCATGAGTAATCACATATAAGTTTTTACTATTTCTTTTCCATATGGGAAAAACACAAAGTATGTATACTCTAGTTTATTTTGCAGGATGAAAATACATAATTTATAAAAACGCATCATATACAGATCCAAAATGTGATTAAAATGATGACATTACATTTTTGCAGTTTGTCAAATGCCACCGAGCATCCTTACCTTTAAATCCAACCTCTCGTTTCCTCATTGTCCTGACTTTCTTACATGTTTCTCCATCTTTGAGTGAAGTTATCGTGCACTCTCCCTGAGAAATCTAGCTAGGCCTTTTAGCTAGCAAGACACTGTGTGACAAACTGCAAACAAACAGTTTGCATGTTTGCTGATGTTTGTTGAGCTGATAAAAAAAAGCTGTATTTGAAATTACCTCCCAGTTAGTAAAAAACGTTAGGAGTAAAAAACGTTACTCTCTTTATGCTCGCTCCTCTTTGCTAGCACTAGCACTAGCTAGATACTGAAGATAACTTACAAACAGCTGGCACAACACCAGCCGCTTTAATGCTTCACTCTCTAGTAGAGGCCCAGAGTCACCTTCAAGTTGTGCTCTAATGATACCTGTAGAACATTGTGGCCCAACACCTTGCTAATGCAATTTAGATGCTCATCAATTTTCTTCTATTTAACCAACTCAGGAGGAAGCCTATACTAGCCTTCATAGGATGAAGGTTAGTGCACATGCTGGTCAAGCACAGGGCTAACACGGAGCGACAAACACATTCACACCTATGGCCAATATAAACCTGCCAATTCACCTAACCTATGCATTTTTAGGACTGTGAGAGGAAGCTGAAGTACCCAAAGAGAACCCATGCAAGCACAGTACTTGAACTTTTGTCCTCTGACCTTAAAGCCCGGGGGTTCAGGAATAGTTTCCTGTTGGGTTTTAAAAGTTGAATGAAAGCAATTTCATATTTGTCAAAGTGGGGGTGGGGAGTAAAGTGCAGCTGTTAAAACACATAAAGCATAAACTAGCTGTCTGCACTTTCAAGGACTGTCCCAGCTGCACTCGTTCTCTTAGCCATGCAAGAAGAGTCTGATCAGATTTACTGCCATATGTTTGCTTTGATATTTATTTATTTAACAGCCCTCTGCTGTTTGCTCAATTTTTTTTTGCCCATGTTTAACTTCACTCCAAAATAGATCTTAACTTGCATTCAAGTCTACTCCCGCTTTCCTGTAAATCACGTGGTTTTTGGACTCGCTTAACTCCTCAACTCCAATTTTTTGCTCTGTGAGAATTGTATTCACGAAGGCCTCATTGTGCCAGGAGAGGAGGTGAATGTCCTGAGGGGAGGAGCAGTAAATGCTTTCACAGATCGAGCCAAAATAAAGAAGCTGGTGCACATCTTTTGTATTTTTGACATGCAGGACTGATTTTGTTTTGTACCTTTAATCCTCCACTTATTTAAGACCTGTGTCAACAACAAATCAAACAATTTGAGCTTACTGGAAGGGGATGACTTTACACAAGATCATCACACAAAATTACCTTCAATTCTATACAGCCTTTCTTCTTTTTTCTCTTTGTATGATCCATTCAGCAAAAAAAAAAACGTTAAGATGAGCTTTGTTAGCAATCAGTTCTCAAGTTACCAGGAAATGATTAAATTAATCTGACACGGTGTGATTAAAGTGTCAACTTTCAGCGTTATGCTTTCACAAAAATATTTACATGACCTGATAATGAATTAAAGCCACTTCATGAGCACTATCCTCATATGCTCAAAAGTAATCGGACGAGAGGTCCCCTGTTATTCAAATAACAAAAAACAAAGAAAAAATGTTGAAACTGTAGTTCATAGCTGTTCTCAGGAACACTCAATAAGAGGTCCAAAGAGGTCCAAAGTAAGGGAGGACATCATTAGCCTGAAAATGTTAAATAAGTCTATAAAAGAGACTTTAAAGGTGGCTAAATCAACACTCTGCTACATCTTTAAAAAGAATGAATGCACAGCAACATCGAAAGACCTGAAAAACCACAGAAGACAGCTAAAGTATGTCATAGCAGAGCTTTTTCCTTGCTTAAGAAAAAAAAGTATAATATTGTCAAAGTCTGTGTCAAAGACACTTTCATAAATGTACAGAAAGATTATAACAAAGTGCAAACCACTGGTTACACTCAACAACAGGAAGGCCCTAACCCTATGTGCAGACAAAACAAAGATTGTTCAGATGAAGAGAAACATCGTCCGAATCGTATCACATCATCTGTTAAACATGGAGGAGGCAATGTTGTGCTATGTTACGGGCATTTGTGGCTGTCAGCAGAAACAGGTCACTCTTGTTTATTGATGTTGTGATCATCTCAGCTTCAGTATCTCAGTTTACAGACTAATGTTTTATTTTTCAATGTAAGGGCTGCGTGAGTCAGAGTAACATAGAAATACTAGCAAGATGTGAAACTCAAGGCCACCCAGTGGTTGAGTCACCCTACTGCCCTGTCCACTCTCGAAATAAAGGCTAAAAAACAATGTATGCCTATGAGGAAGAACGGTCATGTTTGTCCTCCCTTAATACTGCAAAAGCAAACAAATCTATGATTTTGACACTTAAAGCTGTCACTCTCAGCCTGTGTACTTTGTATAAGTCTACACTTGGTAAGACAGATCCTTAGGAAGTGTTTAATTAGGGCCAGAGCCCAAAACACCAAACAGGTGTGGAGTGAAATGTTAAAGTTTTTGAGTTGCGAGCAGGCTCGTATCCAAACCTTAAGTTAGTTTCGCTCTGAGACATCCAGATACACATCGATACACTCCATCAATCTCCGCTCTGTCTACGTTCCCACATGGTACGACGACACAGCTGATGTTTCACACCTGATATGTGGCTGCATGGGAGCCTGCAGGGCCTGCGGCTGTCTATGACTAACTAAACATCAGTTTGGAATGTCGGAACGATGAATGGGAAGAGAAATATCTTTTGGTACTCTTAATGCTCACTTTTGGCAAAGACTCCGTTTTGCAGTTTTAAACAATCATGTGTGGATTTTGCTGTGTGGGTAGTGCAGGCGATATTGCTGGTATTAATATTAATATTTGCTAAGCTACAGAGAAAGGTTGCATGCTCTGGCTCCAGCCAGGGAATTTGTGTAAATATTGCTTGATTGATTGAATTACTTCATGTGCTGCAAGAAGTACTTCCCTCAGCAACAATATAACAGAAACCACGAGTGGTCAAGGGAAATTTTCTGTTGCTTCTCTTGTTCCAATTAAAAACAACCCCAGTTCCAAAAAATAGAGACATTGTGTGAGATGTAAATAAAAACAAAATCTCACAAACCCAGATTTTTTCCACAACAGAACAAATCGAAACTCTCTAAACATTTGATTTGTTCTCTATCTCGTCATCTACAGTACATAATACCATCAAAAGATTTTGAGAGTCTTGAGAAATAAGGGACAAGGTTGAAAATCGATGTTGGATGCTTGTGATCTTTGGCCCCTCAGGCAGCACTATATTAAAAACTGGCACAATTCTATCACGGAAATCCCTGCTTGGGACAGGAACTCTTCCAAAAACCTCTGTCTATTAACACATTTGTCCGTGTTATTCTCAAATGCAAGTAAATTGCAAGTAAATTTGAACATGATCCAGAAATGCTGCCATCTTCTCTGAGCCAACGTCTTTTAAAATGGACTGAGACAAACTGGAAAAGGCACCATTAATGCTAGAAAGTTTTAGGCAAACATGCTCCCGTGCACAGAAGTCGTCTTTCTGATTTTTGGCAAGATGCTAAACCGCATCTGTTACTCGAGCATGGCTTCATAGTAGAAGAGCCTGGGTGCTGAACTGGAGAAACTTCCTCCTGAATCATTTCTTTGTAATGAAATGTGGTGCTTTTAGAACTCACAGCTTTCACAACAACATAAACACATGACCATTAACTCTGCATGTATGTGTAAAACTTCAGAAGGTCAACACGCAGATTTAAGGAAGTGAAACGTTTACCAACATGAACACACAAAATGTTTTTTGGAAAAAGGATTTAAACCATTTTCATGTTTGTGTATAAGGAACTGTGAGACAGTTGGGGGGAATACAGACGGGACCATGAGTATCTTATTTTAAATTTTGCAACGCACAAAAACTCTCAAGATGTGGTTGCTTGGCAGGTGAAATCCAATGGGAGCATTTATGCAGAGTTTACAGTGTTTTATGCAACATGCTGGCTCTTATTCTGCAAACTCTTTGTTTTCATACATGGTTCAAATGGTGTTTAGGTATTGACTTTATTCTTTTTTTACACGATGTGATCTTCTTATTCTAAACGTTCATTTGTACGTGCATATGAAGCAAGCCCGATACGTCTGAGGAGGAAGCTTTTTAGAGAGATCAGACTAAACAAAAGCTGTAAGCTGCAGGCCACAAAACCAAGATAATAACTTTCCTTAATCGTAGGATAATCTTGATTCATCGAATGCAACTAGTGGAGACAAGGAAAAAATAAATAAACAGTAAGATTAATGGGGAAACTGGTCTACACTACTTCCTGTGAAACAAGTTAAGCTTTGCGTCTCTCCACAGGCTTTGTAAAAGTTGCATCACTCCTGGCGAAACCCTCTTTTCTGGCGGGAAAGGTTTGGCTGCTCTTGTGCAGCAAATCCTGCTCTCCCAGATCGAGATCTAGTGTTGGATGCATGCACACACAAGCATAAACACTCAGAAGAGAACACAATAAAGCGATTGCCCGTACGCATTCCATGAAAAATCCCCGAACCGCACAGTGAATAGATGGATCCCAACGGCTAAAGTTTGGGGTTATTACTGTAAAGACAAGATTAAGATGAGATATTTACAACTTTCCATTTCATGCAATTGTTTGTGTTGGAATTGTAGACTGATATCTTTGTGTAGACATGCCAAGAGCATGGTTTGGGAGAGCAGTTTCCCAAACCACAAAATGATACTATCACTATGCAGGTCTTCACACCTCAGTGTAGTGGACGACAATTCTGTTCAAATCTAATGCACCTAAAGCTAAAAAGGCCCTAAAAGCAACACTGAATAATTTTAAAAAGGTATTTAAATTTGCAGATCCATCTGCAAAGAATAGATTTCAATAAATACATTTAAGGACATTATAGGAGACTCTGCTTGAACATTCTTGCCCCTGTTCGGCCAACAATATTCGTAGCTTTAAATATTATATTCTCCCTGTTTTTGAATCTCACTCTTGATCTTCTGCAGAAATAAACTTTTTTTTTGTGCATTTGCACATGTGTTGCTGTTTGTGGAATCACGGCTGGTTGAACTGCTGTTTATCTTGGCCAAGACAGCCTTGAAAATGTTTCTTCAAATGAAGAAGGCCTGAATGTCCATGGGCCTTTTGTTCCATCTGTGCCTCTTGGGTTTTCTCCAGGTTTCTTCCCACAGTGCAAAGTTAGATTAAACGATCTTTCTCCCCATATGGAAAAGATATATATAAATCTAATAAAGTTTGTATCTGTCATGTGTGAAACTTGTATGAAAAGCATACAAGAGTGAAAACAGATACTTACTAAAACAATATATGAAAGTGGCCACTTTCATGAGTAAATCATATGAGCCTTATATGATTCACGATATGAAGTAGGCCACATCTTATGCAAGTCTTTTATAAGTTTTTACTATTTCTTTTCCATATGGGTCAGCTGCCCGTCGGTGCAAGTGTAGTCTCCATGAGTCTCCAGTGGTTCATAAAACTACAATAATACTTAATTTCTAATTGAAATCAATATTGTTAAAAGCTGTAAAATAAACCTAAAGCTTTAATGAGGTAAAATGAGCACAGAATTCTCGAAGCTCTGCCAGTGCTGACATGCAGCCAGTGTGAAAACTGAATGTGTTCAAACACAGCTCACTTCAGAGTCAAACGTGGCATCACAAGTGAGACCTTTTTTTTTGTTTCGAGCATGTTTGAAAGCAAATGACGCACAAAACACTTCTTAGCTTCGTTCTGACTGATTTTGTGTTATGAACCAAATCTGATAACTTTGTGTCTGAGTGTTCCCTCCATGTATGACAAACCATGTTGTGTAGTTGGTGCTCCATGTGCTCATCCACTCATTGATGCAAATACCTGAGCTATATAAGTTTTGCAAGAATTGTTTGGTTTTGCAGAAATGCGTCGTGTTAACCTGCTTTGATATGTTGTTGTTACTTTGTAGTGTAGTGCACCAAAATAGCCTAAAAACAATTTGCAGTCATGATGCAGCAGCACAGCTGTGGATGCAGATATCAGCTAGTTCCCCCTTTTTTAATATTGCTTAATAGAAGCTTAAATTACACATGCCTGAGCTTTCTCCAGGATTTCCACTTGAGCAGACACTAGTGTGCTTCTCACCCTGTGAAAGGGAAAATAGGCTCAGGTGACCTGACTTTGTTTAGGGGATGAAGATGGATGGATGTTGCAATGTTTCCGTCCAGTTTCACATTAGTTGCAGAGAATCTCAGAGTCACTGCTCTTTGTCTTGCACTAGTGGGTCACCTGCACTGACTGATACAAGCTAATCCTCAGACTTTTATTTTCCCCAAAATCAGAAGACTCCAATTTATTTGATTGCAAAATCTTTCCTGTTTTGTAACGTTTGCACAAAACATACATGAAAAAAAGTGCTGACTCCTGCTTGGTGTCAGGAAAGCAAAAAATACTCGTTAAGTTTCTTTGGCAAGAAAACCAAAAGTCAGGAGGAGTTAAGCTGTAATTGTCCTGCCACGTGCCAACATTTCCTTGTTGTTGTGCCAACTTTCACCCATTTCCAGTCAATGAGCCGAGAGAACACTTTCAGTTTCGCCTGCTCACCTGTATAAATGCACCTGTAGTTCTCCTCCTCACACCATCGCCTCCTCTGCTCTCCTGAAGAGACTCGCTCAAGCAGCCAAGCCGCAGCAAACCTACGAAGAATCAGAGACATGGCTTCCCGAGTTGCAGCTCTGCTCTTGCTGGGCGTCCTCTGCTTTAGCTTTGCATCAGGTAAGACGGAGAGAAAACAGGTGCAGACTGCATGACATCTCTCAGATTTAGACTATCACATGTATAAAACTCTTCTGCCTGTTAAACTGACATTGGTGTGTGTCCTTACAAGTCTTCTCTTGTAATGTCTCCCTGCAGGTGAGATCGCAATGGACTGCTGTCTGCAAGCTATCGACAAACGTCTGCCCTCCAAAAACATCGTGGACTACATCATTCAGGAAGCTGGGAAAGGCTGTGAAATAAGCGCTACTGTGTAAGTGTCAAACACGTGCACAACATTCATGCATATGTATTGAGTAGTGAGTGTATTTGTGCAGGGATGCTTTCCTAAAGACCCACAGTGCCTGGTTTACCTGTATTTGCCTCATCTCACGTCACGATCTCATCTGCTTTTTCAGGTTCATTACCAACAGTGGCAGAACTCTGTGTGTCATCCACCCCAGCCAGAAACCATGGGTGAAAAATCTCATCAATATCGTGAACAAGAAAAAGCAACAGTAAATGAGGTGAGAACGAAGCGATTTCCTCACTCCATCACATGTGATTTTTAAAAGTTATCCCTGTGCACCGGCTAATCAATGAATCTTCTGCTTTTTCTTAGATGAACAAACTCTGGGAAGGATGGATGGAGACAACCAGATCTCATAGTCTGTGATGGCAATGTTGCACTGTAGAAGATTAAAACCTGTTAGAGCGATTACAGAGAAATCATCATTTCATCTTATTTATAATGTTGTCCTGTATAAGCTGCCATGCCTCGGCCATTGGCTCAATATATAGCTACATGTGTTTCTTCTGTTTTTTTGTGGTGACTGCGGTGAAACTGTGGTGAAACTCGAACTCTGAGACGAGCAGCTGTGGACGTCTCTTTTTTCTTTCTTCCTTTTTGTTATGAATGATCCATAGAAATAGAAAGATTTGCCTGAACTTGCCCTGGAACTGACAGCAGTGTTACAATCCTGTTTCTGTCAAAGTGTTTGTGAATGACTCGCATTTCTGTTTTTGCAAGAGCTTGTACAAAATCTGACGACGCGGCTTGTATATATCAAACGTATTGTAGAGAGTTATCCCAAAATAAACTTGGATATTATTTTGTAAATTCTAGTTGCTGTCTTTTTCTTTATGACTAAATCGTCTGTTTCTCTAACAAATCATTTAAGAAAAGAAAAACAAAAGTTGTCACGTTTTCTAATTACACACACACACACTTCATTCACACACCAGAGAGCAACGTGGGATTCTGTATCTTGCCAAAGGAAATTTGCCATGCAATTCCAATTCCTTCCAATTAGCACATGACCTGCTCTTCCTCCTGAGCTACAGCAACGCCAAAGTAAAATTCAAAGAACTAAAAAGCCCAAACAATAAAACAGAATAACACGATAACTGAGAGTGAATGAAAACAAACTGAGCCATATGTGCTCAGATAAAAGACGTGTGATGGTGGAGTGAACATGAGTTCCTTATCAGGGTGTATTTAGCGGTAGCTCACTCTGCACCTCTGTGAGCGCGATGTGTTATCCAGCAGCCACACAGATGTTACCTGCTGATATGTGGAACTGGTGTCGTCTCTACAAGTGCCAGAAGAACTATGAACACACACACTGAAGAACTGTTAAAGTGGACCAGTTCTCCTCATTTCCGAGATCATATTTCTATACTAGAGTGAGTTTACACGATTATGATCAAAGCAAACAAAACAAACTCCTCATATACTGGGTCTTGCAGCAGAAACACGTCCTTTAAGCTGTCTTCTGATTTGCTTGTCCTTGCAAACAGAAGGTCAGAACAGCAAGCTGCTGAGTGTTCTGTGCTTACAGCCACAGCTGTGGCTGACAGCTAATTGTAGAATAACCATCTACAGTTGAGTGTTTTGGACTTTTGGAGTATTTGCACATGACCTAACCTCTTTCCCAAAAAGTAGATTCTGTTAATCTGGACGTCGGGATGAACTGAATCTAATCAGAATCAGCTTACAGCAGGCAGCACGCTGATGGCGCATGCGCACTTACAAAGGAACCTTCTGACCAAACTTTACACAAACAACACTTTGGGAAGACATGTCAGAGAGGTGGGCTGGTAGGAAAAGACCACGAAAATACATAACATGAGGTGAGAGGAAGAGAAAAAAACTCCACTCAGAGTGAGCTCCTAATGGGAGAACAGTTTGATAACAGAACCCCCCCCCACAAAAAGCACATGACTGTCAATACACCACAGAAACACAAGACAAGCAACAGGGACGGGTAAAAGGGTGAGAGACAGCGCATCCGGTCCTGCAGCATGTCTGCGCTGGTCCAGTCGACCTGCCATCTGCCCCGGGAGGGGACAAGCATCGAAGGCGTTTGGAAAGGGGGGGTGAGTGTGTATCAGTGTGTTTGTGTGCGTGTCCAGAGTTCAGCTGAGACAGTGTCCTTCACCCTGCCAGGCTAAGTAAACAGTCTTCCAGCCGACCCAGGTGGCCTTGCGTAGGATAGGAAGAAACAGTCTAAGCAGAGTCTGTTATCAGGGTGTTGTTGTTCAGCTCCGGCCTTTAGACCACAGCTGGCGCAAACGCGGTAGCCGCATGAAATGCTGGTTTTTACTTTAGTGCGAACAACTCGTGTGAATTTCAAAGCTGTTCTAGCATTTAGATAAACATCTAAATGTCAGCTCGAGCTACACTTGTCATCCTTTTTTGTGATGTTGATGATGTGTGAGAGGTTAGCGGTGGTTACAGGTGTTTACCCTTCTTGTTGCTGCTTTGCTTGTGCGTACACGTCTTTTACTATGTGTGCCTCCGACTCTCACGACGCTCGCCGCTCGAAACCAGTCTGCTCTGCATACATACTGTAGTAACTTGGTTCACATACATAACAGTAAAATGTGGTTAATTGTTGCTTGCATTTGTGATTTCCTCATGCTTCAATGTACAGCTCTGGGCAAAAGTTCCAAGTGCGTCAGATGTCTAGAATTTTACCCCTTTAGCGAAGTATCTCATTCAAGATATTTAAATCGACTTACCACACACCTTAAAATGTTTACCAAGAAGAATCGACGTCGTTGTGTGAGGCAAATAATAACTGGAAAAGGTTATTTTTCTCCTTTTCTTTTTGGTTACAGTTACCATTATATTGGTTTTTGCTGTTTCTGTGTAGTTTTTCAGGCCTTTGGGGTTTATTATCGTTGTGTTTATTCATGTGGCAATAAATGATCAAATAACAGCTGTTTATTTAAATGAAAATGTTTGACAACGCCACTTCCAGGAAGCTGTGCCTGACAATTTATGAAACCTTCAAATGGAAACTGGAGTTGGCCTAAAGACTCGACTGCTGTAAGTGTAAGTGACGAATGACTGGCGGTAAGCATGCTGAGCATTTATGAGAATCCAGGCTGGGATTCAGAGGGTCTGAAAACAGGAAGTGCTTCCAGCTCATTTTGACCATTTGACCTGCTCGTAACAGAATCTCTGTGCTCACTTTAAAACTGTCCAGGGAGCCAAAGATCAGCAGTTCACGGCATTTTTTTTTGAGTTTCCCACAAGATACATGATCTGTATAACTACAGACCACCCAAAAAGGAAACACGCTCCTGGGGGGGGGGGGAATTACTTACTCTGGTCAGATCTGCTACAGATGTCCTTTCATAGCAAAACTAAACGCTTCAGATTTCTGTTGACTTTCACTCTTGTCTTATCGGTAACTAAAAAACCCAAACAGTCCAATCTGAGACTTTCTCCAAACTTTACCGTAAGTGTGATTTGTAAACTGACTCAGTACTTCAGCATGCTTTAGGATTCTTTATCTTTCAGGTTTGTTTGCATTTCAACTTGGTTTCTTCCATCAGATTTCCATTTTCAGACACAATCTACCTCAGTGTTCATGTTTTGTTATCACTTCCATATCTATGAAAGCCATATCTGTTTTATCAGGAGTTAGAAAATTCCCAGGTTTAGCTACAACTTGGACACAGACTAGTAATCACAGACCGCATATAAAAAATGTTGCAACAAAATTAATTTGTATTACTGTGGGGCCTTTACCTTACAATATAAAGTGAGGTGAGTGTTATTGTGATTTGGCACTACATAAACAAAACGGAACTGAATTGAACTGAAAACCATCTCAATATTTTGTGCACCAACATTTTAAGGATGGCCATCACCATCTTGGTATTTGAAACCAGATTTGACCATATTGGGATGAGAGGGTGGAGTTATTAGCTCAGTTATCAGCTAGCATTAGCAAGCCTGGTTAGATACAGGATCGATCAACAGGACATGTTCCTGTCATGGACTCTGTTACCAAACAGTAACCAGATGTCTGACGTGTGAGTGCAACAGTCAGCTGTTCGTGAGGGCTGACTGCTCTCTGGAGGATGCTGCTAAAAAGCTTCTTTCAGCTTCTCCTTATTTGCAAGGAGCACCGAAGTGGATGGATGTGCATAACTGATGCGCTTCCTGATGCAGCCCTATGAAGGAGTATTAGGGCCACATTAAGAAAAAAACTGTTGATCATTTGGAGATTGAAGGCAAAATTTAAATCGTGGAGATTAAAGTTGTTGTTGCCACGGCTGCTAAACCCCTTGTGAAAGCGAGTTATTGAAAGCAACTGATCAACCATCTTGTGATAGAACATACATCCTCTGTATTGCACGAGCGTTCAGCCATCGATGACCTCGCATCCGTCCATTACATTTCATTCTGTGCAGATCCCCTCTTGCAGGTTTGTGTTCTTCTGTCTGACCAGATGCAGCTTTCTGCACCATGGTTTCGTGCATCATGACACTGTTTATGTGCTAAAAAAAAAGTTCTTCCTTGTTACTAAAACTGATTCTCGATTTCATTACAGCAGCCGTAGCAGTTTTTCTTGAAATGCCAGCTGTAACCTTCACATCTCTAAAATAAAAGAAAGTATTTGGGCCCCATTTATTCTGGACTTCTTGAGAACGCTCCATATGAAAGTGCAAAAGAGTGCGATTTCAGTGACATCTGCAGCACTTTATTTTCAGCCCATGGCTTGGATGTTTTTAATTCACACTGCAAAAAATGGCATCAGCGTGGTATTAATCACTGTGAAAAAGTGGGCAAAGGTAAAAGGTGAAAGTTTTCTGAAATGAGTTTGGATGACCTCTGGCCTTGTTTAACTCTAATCTTCATGCCTACCTGCATCAATAACCGTGCATAAACTATTCTCGTAAGCATGTCTTCAAAGACACATTGCAAAAGCTAAAACATGTCCTTTCTTGTTCATGCAGGACGCAGATTTATAATGAGAGACTTTTTCCAACACAGTCCTTTCACATGGACTACTTAATGGAATCCTGCCAGAGGCTATAATTCAGGCGTATCAACTGTTTAAAAACGTTCCTGTAAGTGCTTCAGCAGGGAAAGTCCAAACACTGCAATCGCCCAATAAGGCAAACTTCCACCCAGCAGGTTACAAGAAACTGAAACTCACTGCAATGACACGTGAGAATCAGTGTTTACTCCTGTTAATGCATTAAGACGACAGTGCAAGCAACTTCTTATTTCCTTCAACAAGTTGTTCAAAAGTAAGAGGTCATCAGTCTGTCACAATTGTTCTAAGTTCCTCAATACTATAAGGGGGGAAGAGAAAGCTGCTCTTTACAGACACCACATTCAGCTGCAGCGGTATCTGTTTCACTGGAAGTACAGCTCTTCCATGGAGGTATCATTTACGCAGGAACAGATCAACGAGGAAGTTTACAACAAAGTGTTGTAATAATGGGAATCTTTATTCTTATCGCAGGTCCTGATTTGATTGTTTCTGGTCAGACAAGTCTACAGCTGAAAAGTAAAATAGACCCTGAGGGTACTTCACCTCAGGTCTGAAGAAAGCTGTGTTACAGGAGGTTAAAGCGCTCTCTGCTCAGAGCACTGTTTCTTATCTCAAAGTTGCTTGTTTTCTTTATTCCAGCTAAGCTATGCTGAAGGACATGCATGTTTATTTAAAATAACAAAAACCATCCATGCATCAGTTCCACACATATCAGCTCAGTTTGAGGCTACCAGTTAATCTAAACTCGTGTTTTTGGACTTTGGGAGGAAGCAAGATTAGCTTCACAGAAATGGGGAGAGCATGCAAACTCCACACAGAGATGCCCCAGATGGGATTTAAACCAAAGCCCTTCTTGCTGTAAGACAACAGAAATGTGCTCAGTGCCAGTTTACTTTATTCCACAGTCACCAGTCAATCCACTGGAGCACCTTTGAGATGGAATTGGAGATTATCATCATGAACGTGCAGCCGACAAATCTGCAGTCACTGTGGGACGCTATGATGTCAAAGTGGAATAAATTCTCTGAGGAATCCTGGAAGCCACGAATAATTAAACTGTCTGGTTAGATTAAACCACACTGAGGAAACCGTTGCTGTGAACTGGCACTAAAACAGATAGAACGGAATTAAAAGTCAGACAACATTTGAAAAAGAGACGTCCCAACAGCCCTCTTTTCATTTCTCTTCTGCTCAACATTGGTCTGCTCCCTTTACTGGGAAGGAACACTTCCGTACATAATTCAAAAAATTATTGTTGCACAAAAACCCACAATTTCTCAGAGACAGTTGGGATTTTGGAAACATCATCAGGATATCAGTTTGTGCCACATTAATGTGAGGCGCTATAGCGTAAGTGCGACAGGCTGGTGACCTCTGGGAGGCCAAGAGGATGCACAAGTCTCCCTAACCAGAGGATTGATGTCCCAGTAGTTTTCATGTACAGGCAGTGCACTTTGCGAAACAAATGTGAAAATTGAAATTGAAGGTTACATAAGAAAATGTGCAAAGGATTTGGTTCCAGTCCGTAAACATGTTTTTAAATGCGTGAAGTTGGGCATTTTACAGCGAGGGTCTGTGGAGGTTGACTTCCTTTAGGAGCCAGCGTCCCGTGGTTACTGCAGCTTTTTGACGTCGGTGTTAGCTTTGTTTTACAACACAGGAGTTGCCACTTTGGTCCTCTGCACACGTAGTGCTGTTTGTAGATGATGTGACATCAGTTAAATCGACAAGTTGAAATAGATCGTTAGTGAAACAAGCTCTCTACGCTCGTCTACACGAGGCATTTTATAGAGCATATTGCAGCCGTGTCAGTTTATTTTATTTGAAACAACTTTAATCGACTTTAAACTTTAAGCACATTTCGACTTTATTCTCAAAATGAACAACAACAGTTTTAGTTCTTTTTTAAAGAGTGCAACAAGCATGATTACATCTCATTCAACCAGATCTGCAAGTACAACCTCTGCCCTGCGATTGCTAGGAAACGCCCCACAGACACCTGCTTCATGGTAGAATTGAACTCAGGACCTTCTTGCTGTGAGGCAGCAGTGCTAACCACTGTGCCACTATTCAGTTCTTGGTCCTTGCAGTGTCTGAGCTGGCATATCCATGAATTACTAACCATTTTTAGGACTTAATAGAAGTAAATTAAATGTCCTGCCTTATTTTTAAAGTTGAGCTTTTATTTCACTTGTGTCCACACCCTGTGCTTCATAGGTTTGCTTTAAGCTATGCCTTATCTGTACGTGAGCCCAAGTCCACTGGATTCAGCACACAGCGATACAAGTCAAATGGCTAATTTTTCATCCATAAAATCCTTTAGTTGTTTCTAATCTATATGACCGAAGCATTTAACTGTACTATATTTGTTCTTGTTACTTTAATATCTCCATAGAAGCTGTTAAACAATATGGGAAATGTCAGTGGACACTGTGACTGAGAATACAGTCCAATGTGGTCCAGTGGGGCTCCCAAAAGCAGACTACAGGCATTTATTTATTTATTTTTATCAATTTTTAAAGTCAGTGCAAGAGTCACACGTTTGTGTCTGCAGGGTTTCTCTCCTGTCACTCCAGCTGCCCCCCACAGTCCAAACACATGCACTGGTTCGGTGAACTAGTGGGCGTGACTGGCTGTTTGTCTTAGACTTCGACTTCTCCACCTGCGCAGACCTGAGTTGGATAAGTGGAAGAAAATGGACGGATGCTACAAACTCCTGGGGTTTGATCAAATGTGTGCTTAATGTTATGTCTGATTAATTTCATCTTGTTATCGTCAACAGGCAGTGTCAAGAAACAGCTGTTAAAGCTAAATAAAAGAGGGGATTTTTCTTTGATTAAGAGGGAAGGGTTTAGGAGAAGTAGAAACAGGAAGAACAAAGTGGGATGATGAAAAGTGAAAGTTTGAACAGGCCGGTTGCATCCTATATAAGGAGTGCTGCAGCAGCAGTCCCCTCACTTCCTTTGCCACAGTAGTTGTTGAAGGGAAGAACAGGCTCTGCATCAGCCCATCTGTCTCCTGAGAAACCAAAAGGCAACTCTTCCTGCAAGACCAGACATGGCTCCAAGGGGTGATGGCAGACTCTTCCTCTCCATCCTTTTCATCGCTTGTTACTGCACAGGTGAGTTTCTCTCAGGCATCCTCCGGTGCCAAATCTTTTTATTTTCTATTCATGCATTTTCATCTCAGGCAGAAATATGAAATGAATCACTGCAAAAACATGTCTGTAGGCTTAAAGGGATGCAATGTATCTTTAAAAAATAATCACTTGAAATGACAAATAGAGAAAGCAGTAATCCTAAATATACATGTGTGGTTCTGTAGAATTTGAGTTTTACGTTTGCAGAGATTCCTGACAAATGCATCTCCAATTGTTTCTGCTAGATTTACAATTTATGAATCATTAAAGAGCTGAACAAAAGAGGACAGCAAAGTCTCGTGCAGGATGTAGAGATGAGGGTGACATCCAGTAAAAATATAGTAAAATGATGAGCAGAATATTAAGTAAATGTGAAAATTAACTATAAATATGCTGATAAGCATTGCTTATCAGTGCAATGGCAAAGGTGTGGCAGCGGCATTCCCCTCGCCTTGGTGCATTCTTTGTTGTAGGTGAAAGCTAAAGTTCAACTGTGGAAAATCCCTGTCCAGTGACAAACGTGCCATGCCCCTGGGCGTGTTCGTAACTCTGGGGACTGCATCCTAATAAGTACTAATAAGTTGCACGCATGTAGTGCTGAACAAACCTTTCCTGGAAATATGTTCTTTAAATATATAAAAGTAGTAATATCAAGAAAAATTGGCATTTAAGCCGAAATGATGCAACTAAAAAGAAAAATCTTAAAAACTATGAATGAAAAGAGGCAAATATACGAACCTGATATGTAACCTGACGCTTAAAAACCTATAACAGCTGTTTTCCTGTAAAACCTCACAGCTCAGCTGGACTGAACCTACGTCACCTTATCCTTCACAAACATGACCTCAGAGACAGAGCATGCGTTCGTGGTTTCGTTTTGGAGCGTCACCTTTTGCTGACGCGGTCTTCTTTGTGTTTCAGTGACGCTGGCACAGATGCCCGTTGACTGCTGCTTGAGTGTGGCAAAAAAACCTATCGGGAAAGGTCTCGTCGCAAACTACCGCCATCAGGTCCAGGGACAAGGCTGCGCTATTGATGCCACAATGTAAGTTCTGATGAGGTGCAGTGGATTATGTATGTAAGGGATCAGGATATGGAGACATGCTGCTATCACAAGCTCATTTTGACCCGAGTGATTTGTGTTCTGGCAGATTTCTGTCCAGAGGTGGCCGGACAATGTGCGCCCCCATTAATGAAAAGTGGGTGGAAGGTCTGAAACGCCACGTGGATCAGCTGAAGAAATCCTGCAAGAAACAAAACTACACGGTACGTTCACTCTGCTCTGCTTCTCAGCAAGATAAACTCTTTAGATTTAAACGTGATGGTGACCCTACTTAAGAGAAATACACTTGATTTGAATGAATAGTGCCGCTTTTTAGGAATGTAAGCTGCAGTTTTAAGAAGACTGCTTATGTGCGCTGAACAGGTACTCCCAGAAAATCATCACATCAGTCCCACTGTGTGAAACTTATCTTCAGGCAAAGTTAAAACCAAGCAGTGAATTTAAAAGTCCAAAGGTCCAAATTTTAAATCAAATCAAAGTCTTTTTAATATTAAAACACCAGAACTTACACCCACCACCTCCTAACATGGACTTTCTACATCAGTAAGATGTTAGTTTAATCTCCTGCTTCATCTCCAATTCGTCTCCTTTTGCTTTCTTGGGTTAATGTTTTGTCTGTGACGAGCTTCTGGATATTTTTGGGGGGATGGTGCCTGAAACATCTGGATTTCAATTGTTTTTACATTACTTGAACAGAGGTCACTTTAGGCCTGAAGGTTTAGACACTGAGGTTAGAAGTCAGGCCAAGATGAGTGTTATGGATAAAAAATAACCCTTAAACAGATGTTTATTATTTAAAATTGACACCAGTGCACATTTCACATGCACTTATTCTTATTTTACAATATAACATTTACTAAGCAATACAATAAACAAATAATAACATGTCTTCAAATAAAAACACCAGAAAAAGCTGCAACGTATTAAATAGTGAGATTTAGAAATGTTAGATCATATACATTTGGACTTTATGCTGTCGTGGCATCATCAGTTAAACTCCTCACAGACTTTAACCAAAGCAGCCACATGTTTCAAGCCTCATTTAATTTCAAGTGTTTTGAGGCCAATGAACTGTTAAACCGCTAATCCTGATACTGGTCATGTGGTGGTGCTCACCTCTCACCTTCAGCTGTTTGCTAGGTGCACATTGTTACCCTCTGTGTTGCTTTTGTGATAGATAGTTGTTGTTTTTTTTAGAACACTCTCTTTTATTCCTCGCTAGTGACCCGTACGTTTTTATCTTAGAAAGCACAAGTCGAGACACAAGCTGCAATCACTTAATCGCTGTTCTTGCACTCGACTGGATTACACAAGAGTCCCCTGTTACTGTGTCATTAGGCACCATGCTTGACAAAACAGGAAGTTAAAGCCGTGGTGAAAATAATGACCTTGGGGTTTCTGAACATTTGTATTCCTACAGGGCAAACGCTGCACTGGAGTGAAACCCTAGTGAATCAAACGTTGACCCTTCAGCCAGAGCAGTGGTTCCAAGTCAGCGAGGAGAAAGATGGGATCGACCACAACATGAATAAATTAAGAATTTAAGCTTAATATGAAAATGATCAGCTATTTTTCTGCCTACTAAAACAATATCTTGCCTTTTTTTTATGTAACTATCAATTTTATGAAAGACAAAATATTTTGAAGGACGTTATGTTTTGTATTCTGTGTGTTTTGTTTTAGAAGTCAAAGGTTTGTGATATCGGTACATGAAAAAACTGAAAATGTGATTGTTTGTTTAGTGTCTGGTTCACTAAGCAACTTAAAACTCAGGAACAAGCAGTTTGTTGGTCATATGGATTTATGTGAGTGTTGATATTATCAAAATAAAGCTTCCCCCCCCAAAAAAAATCCAAATCGTGCCTGTGTTCTTTGTCGATGATGCTCTACTCTCTGTTAAGACTGAAAATGAGTAAATGACCTTCACTACAATGCTATAATTCATCTTACTGTAGGTATATATTCAGACCCTGGCTTATTTAGCTTTACAATAGGGGCTGAACCCATGTTCATAGATGTGTTCATAGACATCTGTGTGGAAAATATTTGCCCCTTCTTTATTTCTTTGCATATTTGTCGCATTAACATGTTTCAGATCATCAAAGAAATGCTATTTTTGCACTGCAGTGTTTGGATGACTTAGAATGACTCTTTCACGTCTCTGTGGAGAACTTTTGGCCGATATTATTGAGAAATTTCCACACTGGAGAGTTTTCTAGCATGGCCAGCCTACTGACAGTCACACCAAACCATCTGAATATGATCTCATTGTTGAATCATGAACACTGACCTTAACTTTGACAAGTGGGATCTGCAGTTGTTGATGCACTCCTGTGGATGGTGGCTCTCAGCACCTTAGAAATGGCTTTGTAACCTTTCCGGACTCATAAATGTGACTTTATTTCTCAGCTCTTCCTTTAGATTGTGATGTGATGCTTTTTGAGATCTTTAAGCCTGCTTCAGTTTCTCAGGCTCTACTCCAGTGATTTCTTGGTTCAGCAGGTCTGGCAGTAATCAGGCCGGGGTGTGGCTGGTGAAATTAAACTGGGTCACAGTTAATTCCTGATCTGGGGCAATTATTTTTCCCACACGGGGTCAGCTAAGTTTGGATAGATTTTCCTTTGATAAATTAAATCATTTTTTAAAATATGCATTTTGTATTTACTCTGGTTAGCTGAATATCAAAGTTAGTTTTAATATTATTTTTTTTTACACAGGACTGTAATTAGTGCTTTGAACATCTTCACAGTTTCTTTAGATGACTCATATAATGAATCATAACTGCTTTGAAAATATGATAAAAGTGCTGAAAAGCGCTTGGTTGGTTTAACCAGCCATACATTTAGCTGTGGGAAGGTTGGAACCCATCCCTGTTCTCATAAGGTGGTAGGTGTGGCACATCCTGGACAACGATGCACTCTCACATTCACACCTATGGTCAGTTTAGAGTTTCCAGTTAACCCAGCATGTAGAAGACCGAGTTCTGAGAGCTTAAACTGTTTTGCATGAAAACTGTATGAATATCCACGAATAAATCAAAATGACTGCAGGTCAGAACACACGAAAACACACACACACACTCGTTTTTATATCTTAGTGAGGACATCTAATTGACATAATGATTTCCTTACTTGAACCCTAACCATCGAAAACGAATGCCTAACCCTAACCCTCAGCCTAAACCCAACCATAACCTAACTGTACACCAAAACCACATTTTGAGCCTCAAAAATGGCTTCAAACTCGCTGGGACCAGGATGTTGGTCCCCACAAGTATAGTAACATGCCAACTTTCTGTCCTCACAAAGATGTCTAAACATGTACACACACACACACACACACACAATAGTTTGATGACCAGTCTTTACTCACCCTTTCCCTTTTGATTCCAGTTCTAGGTATGGTGCACTTTGCACTTCACAGTACCAGTGCGTTACTGCGGAGCCCTCTGCTTGACCCCTCTCCTGCAGCTGGGCCACAACCACAGCCTGCCACCACAGGTCCCAGGCTAAAGTGGCCTATTTCAGATATGAAAGTTACTCGTTGGTCTCTCTGGGTATTTGGATCCTGCATAACTGTGCATGTGCAGGTTTGTCTTTCCAAAACACTGGTGGTGTCACACAGGCCTGAAACCCTGGTTATTAAGAGGCAGATAGCATTCCAGGTGTTGAAATGCTAAACTGATAATTACATGGTTATATGTCAGTTCAGGATTTGGTTTAGTGAATGTGGTGAACATCAAACGTTGGCATAGACAGCTCTGTGGACTGCTGTGTCCTGTGCAAAACCTCAGACTCTTGTTTAAAGACATTATGGCTCCATGCAGGAATCTTCATTGAACCCAATAACTGGCTAATTCCAAGAGACCTTCACATTTTCAGCCACTGCATCACCACAATGATCAGAGAACTTTCATATAATCTTTGATTTACTCACAGTTTCAGTGGCTACATGAGTTTTTTTGTTTGTTTGTTTTTTAAGGCCACTTTCCTAAGATGTCAGGATTTACAGGAACTACTTTGGCCTCACTGTTTTCACAGTTACGCAGACGTCCGAAACTCCAGCAACTCAATTTTATTTGTGTAAAAGCAAAGAAAACAAAGCTGCAAACGTCCATTTTGCAGCTGCTTATTCAGCTGAGTCAGCTTTTGTTGTGAGCTTGCACAACTTCCCTTTCACAGTAACATAAAACCCCCACAAAGTGAGACCATGAGGCATTATTTGGGTTTTATGTAATAGACGGTCTGTGAGGTAACTTTAGAAAACGAGAATTTACACGCTGGTAAATTTGGAGTGAAATTTCAAGGAAGTGTCAGTGAGACGTTGAATAATTTACTTATCTGGATAAAGTTTAATCTGGTGTGTGAGAAGGTCTTTGTTATCCTCCACCACACATTCAGGAAATATAGAGCATTAGATTTCACACTAGGCTGTCCTCTACGGATTGATTATGATGATGTGGGAACAACACCAACACGAGGATATCAGATCATCCGTCATCTACAGTGAATGTGCCAACATTTCTCTTACAACTCCTTCATTTATTTCCCAACAGATCCTTGTGCCGTGACTGTCATTATAGTGCAAAGACACTCCCAAGAAGGAAAATCCCTCTCTTCTTTCATTACATTAGGTATAGGCGTGTAGCCACATATATCACAATGGCTCAGGCTGCTCTGAGTTGGGACATACCCATATGCAAAAAAATAAATAAATGGAGAAGAAGAAATGGAAGCGCGGTTATTTTTCTGAGGAAAAGGCATCTTTTCAGGGGAATCTAATCTACGTCTTTGCGGTTAAACCATTAAAGAGGAACTGTGACACAAATAAGAGGCACTCACTGTGTGTCAGCACACAGCAGTCAGTGTGTCTGCAAGAGTGGCTCACAGAAATATTAATAGCACAAAGAAGTGATTCTTGCAAAATACACAAATTGGCAATATCTGATCACAAATGTGAGTAATGTGTCCAGAGCAAGCTGCCTGACCGTGAGCTGATTTCAGTTGATTTGCAGTTTCAGCTGAGCCGTTATTAGCCTGAAAAACTTGCACCAATATTAACAAACACATTTCCAGGAAAAAAAGCTGTGCATTTAAATGTAAGCACGTTTGATGCAGACACGACACGTTGCGCACTGATGCATGTACTTCTAACTTTGCATTTGAGCGCTGGAAATGTGTTTAACTTCTGTCTTTGTGAGTTATTTCAGGTTTTGAGACCGGACCCTTGACTGGAACTTTTCAGTATTGTGATAAGAAATGCAGTTAGGTCCATAAGTATTTGGACAGAGAGATGCTGGGTTTCCTGCTTTTTATTGTGATACCACAACTTTACTGCAGCAGCTTCCAGTTGCTGTTTGTTGTGGGCCTTTCTGTCTGAAGTTTAGTGTTTAGCAAGTAAAATGCATGCTCATGATCAGGTGACTTGTCCATTTAAGAATATTCCACTTCTTCGCTTTGATAAACTCCTGTATGTTTGGATGGTCATTGTCCATCTGGATTAGAAAAACCACCCAATCAATTTGACTGCATTTAGCTGGATTTGCGCAGAGAGTAAGCCTCTGAACACCTCAGAGTTCATTCAGCTGCTTCTGTCCTGTGTCACATCATCAATGTGGATTGCTTTGGACGCATCACTCTGGTAGAAGTAAATCTCTGTAACATCTGTCCAAAGAATGTTTTTCCACAACTTTGCTGGCTTTTTTAGCTCTTTTTTCAGCAAAGTCCAGTCTAGCATTTCTATTCTTGAAGCTTATGAGTGGCTTAACCTTGCAGTGAACCCTCTGTACCCTTTACTTTCATGCCATCTTCTCTTTAGGTACTTGGATATCAGTACGCTGACCTCCTGGAGAGTGTTATTCACTCGGTTGGCTGTTGTAAAGAAGTTTGTCTTCACCATGGAAATGATTCTGTGCTCATGCACCACTGTTATTTTCCTTGGATGTTCAAGTCTTCTTGCATTGCCGAGTTCACCAGTGCCGTCTTCCTTTCTCAGGATGTACCATTTTACCACTCCCAATATTGTAGCTATTTCTGGGCTGTTTTTAATCTATTTTCACAGCTTGGGACGGCTTGTTTCAACACATGTTGTCAGTTCACAGCAAAATCTGCCAAAGGCAAGCACCACACCTCAAATCAACTCCAGGCCTTTTATTTGTGTAACTGATAATGACATAGCGAAGGAATCGCCCACACCTGCACATGAAATAGCCTTTGAGTCAACTGTCCAATGACTTCTGTTCCCTTTCAAAAGAGGGTGGTGCACACTAAGGAGCCGATGCTCCTAAACCCTTCATCCAGTCCGAGTGTGGATACCCTCGAATGAAACCTGAGAGTCTACACATTACGTCCATGTCCATTATAGAACTATAATTGGAACATGGTTCAGTAAAAAGGTAAAAGAACAAAACTTGTCAGCGTCCAAACATATATGGACCCAACTGTAGCTCTTCAGAGGATATTAGAAACGCCTGGTATCAGTTTGGGAGAGTCGTGATCTTACGGCTCTATAACTGCACAGATTTATGACCGAGGGCACTTGAGGATTTGTTTCTAGCTAATTAAAGCATGTGGTCATTCAGATCATATACAACATGTGTAGCTTTTGTAGCATTACAGAGTCTGTAAAATGTTGCACATATTAATATAATTTTTACTTTGTCAGGTCAAACATTTGAAAGACAGCAGCACTGATAAACAGAAACTGTGTGCTGGAGCTGAACTCAGAGCATATCTGTGACGTTCTTCCACAACAAACTGGGGAAAGATTCATTTTGCAGAGTGACATTTTATATCACCAGGGGTTATATGTTATCGACTATTTAGTGTATGTTGAAGCCTAACACGCTCTGTGCTTTGAAACCAGGTGAATCATCAGATTAAGTTACACATGATGATGCACGGCTTTCACTAGCATATCTGTCAGCACCGCTGGCAAACCTCCCTGATGGCAGACAGATGCTCAGCTCTTAGCTGGTGTTAAATTACCCACCCTGGCTTTGATGAGCTGTTGACTGACATCACTGTAAGCTTTACCTCTTCAACCAAGAGCTGTCCTTAATTGCCCCAATATAAATGTCTCCTAAGTATACAGGTATTTAACCCCCCGCAATCCTAAACACATTAAGTGTTATATACACTGAATTATCAGTGTTGTTGCTGTTTGAGGATATATGACACTACCCTTCAATGAAATCTTAATTTTATGTCAATTTTTTTTTCTCATTTCCTTGTTTCAAATGTTGTTTCTACAACATTTTATGCGAAATTGTTTTGCAAATTAACACTTCTGAAGTATGTTTTGAAAGCTTCAAAGACTTTAGAATAATATTAAATCCACTCATGGATCAGGCTGGTTCAATGAGCTTTAGCAGTATGGTTAGATTAAACAGGTATATTCTTAACTACAACCAAAGTTCAACTTGTGTAGCTTGACATCAGTACAGAAAGACATGTGTGGAGACACAGCTCCTTAAAGAGAGGACAACTTATAGAAGTAGAAAAATGATTTGATATATTTGCCTCTCAAATACATCTTCAGTGTGCAGCACATCAGTTCATGCACAGGTGGCTCAGACAAAAAGACAATATCGCCCTCTGGTGGCAGAATGTGCTACATGTGGAATGATAATAATATTGAGGGCGTAATGGGAAAGATTTCTTTTTAAAATCTACTTCAGATCTGCAGACAATTAACCTGTGTAACTGGAACACCACTGGAACTGGAAAACTCAACTGGTGTTTAATGAGACAGAATAATAATAATAATAATAATGATGTTAATAATACAACTGCCTGACACATCTCTGGTTGCAGCCACTTAAATTTTACTGGAAAAGCATAAAACTAAGATGGGAACACTTACCCAGCATGCCCATCACTGGGGCAGCGCAGAGCCTCACTGATAAATGAAGCAGGTATTTAATAAGCACGCAGTGAACCGAGTCGTAAGCTGGATGCTGCCCATAAATCCAGAGTGTTCTGGGTAGAAAAATCCCTTCAAAGGTGACGTGTGAGGGGGAAGAAGACACTGGAGCCACACGAGTTTGTGATCACATGAGCACTTTGTTATTTAACATCCATAGTAGTTTGATAATGTCATACGTACACATCATATAGTCTGGACACAGAGAGAAGAGCAGTGTCACTGATGCTGAAGGTATTTACAGGCAGCCGGGAGAGAGAATGCAGAGAGAAAACAGACGAGAGAAACAAAGATCACTCCTTTCTTTCCTTCTTTTATGTCACTCCTACAAGTATTTTAATGCACAACATCCCAGATAATTAAATGCTTAATTCTAAAAAGAAGTCCGTCTTTGCCTCTGGCCCCCTGGGCCTCCCTCGCCCGTCTCTGTTTTAATTACTGTGTGTTTATTTCTGTCGGTCCCCTGTGAGCTCTGAGCAGGATGTCAACGAACAGCAAGCCTTCCTCCAACGTGACGGGCAACTTACAGTCAGCAGGTTGGTTAGCAGTGAGACTAAAGCTTATGCTCGCTTCCTGTAGTCAACATAAAATGCACTGAGAAACCTTTAATAACATTTGTACGTACAGCTCTACAGCAGAAATGAATTCAGGAGGGTTTTAAATATATTTACATTTGGATGAAATGTTAATCATCTCGCTGAAATTAAATGTTAAAAGTCTTACATAAAAATAAAAACTATACAGCAACGGAAAACTGAAATGGTGAAATTATATCCTATGTGAGATTTTCAAAAAATACACAAGCATTCATTTATTTAATATATGTACATTAATTTTACCTCTTTATAATTTTCCAGACTGGCCTTCTATATACGTTTAAAGTATACAGTCGGAATTTTAGTTCTCCATCAACTCATTTTGAGCCTAAGGCCACATTTTGCACCTGAACAGGACCCCCACAGAGCCTCCGTCACAAACAATGTGTCGGGGTTTCCCTTTAAACATCAAAAATATCACCACAGATCTCCTTTTCTTTCACGTGAACGTGTGCAGACAAATCTGGAGGACACGTCGCATTAGACGCGTCAGAGCACGTACAAAATACACCATCAGGACAAATAGCTGGACAGGTGCCCCCCCCACCTGCACTCTTTAATGCACAAGTGTCGAACTCCAGGCCTCGAGGGCCGGTGTCCTGCAGGTCTTAGATGCGTCCTTGATCCAACACAGCTGATTTAAATGGCTCCAGAGGCCTGGTAATGAACTCGACTTGACCCAGGGTGAGATCTAAACCCTGCAGGACACCGGCCCTCGAGGCCTGGAGTTCGACACTTGTGCTTTAAGGCATGAATGAGATCTTTGCACTTTGAACCGGAATAAACTTCCATGCTGGAGTAAATCCCATCATCCCCATTTCCAAAGACACCTGCACAGCTATGCTCTGCTTTCATTTGACATCCATGTTTTCTGTAAGCATCCATTTAGATGCTTCCCTCAACTTATTAAATAAATAGAATTTATCAGACGTTTAAGTCACTAATGCATTTACAGTATGTACCAATAAATCGGGCCGTGTTCCCACCAGCTCCGTCCTGCCATCCTCACAGGTTGTCAAGTCTTCTTAGATGTGAGAGTGAGGAGAGGGGGAAATAGGACGGTAAGGAAAAGCAAAAGATTTCGAGAGATTTCATGCAAGTCGTCGGTGTCAACCATCGTTTTATCCCAGCTGTGCGGAGAGGAGGATTACTTTGACTGTCTATCCATCCAACAGTCACGCTTAAACGAAGGCAGATCAAACAAAACAGAGGATAAAAAGAAAAAGCTGATTCTCCTTCTGCTCTCTTTTCACTTTGAATGTCTGAACAGCTGCTGTCACGAGCTCGTGTGCAGATCTCCACCGTCTCATTAGAATAATAAAAATATGCTGAATCACAGAACATTTATCCAAAAGCTCTTACATTCATATCAATCTTACCAAAAAGCAAAGACTCACTCGTTTCTACACGAATGCAAAGATCATATTAGCACTAAGTTTACAAGAGGACGTCAAACTAACCTGCGCCGGCACCGAGGGCGATCGTTTGAGCGGCGCGTTCAACGTGTGGCACAGCTGTACAGCACAGTGCAGCCAGGTGTGGAGCACGAGAGATCCGCCTATTTTTTTGAAATTAGAGCTGGATGATGAATAGACTGGACCTGCACATTGCTAAGCTAGAAGGAGAGGCAGAGAAAGAAGCGCTTGAGAGTCTTTGGGTTTGTTTGTGATCTTTGTGGGGTGCTTTTTTGTTCTTTTGGATGTATGCATGCATACGTGTCTGGGTGTACCCTTGAAGCAGATGTCTGTTTGTGGTTGAGCCTGCATGCTTGCCCTCGCAGTCATGTCTGCATCCTCTCCAGCTTTACTACAATGATTTGTCTTTTTTTCCCTTTAAATTACAGACGAAAACGGGTTTTTGTGTTCGGTCCGTGTGCGGGAGGGATACCCTCCATGTCTGTTTGGCTTCACCTTTCGGACAGTTTTCTCTTGCTCAGCATTGCCCGAAACCAGGGGCATCCTGGCTGTCCTCCATGCTGTTGAGGGTGACGTAGACAATTGGAACCAAGCCCCGGGTGGAGCCCAGGGAACAGAGCAGCCAATCGGGGTCAGCCTTGCTCAGAACGCGCAGGATGTCGCCCTTGTTGAAGCTCAGCTGTCCGGGCTCGGTGGCGATGTGGTGGCACAGTGCTCGTACTTCGCTGAGAAATCAACACGGAGGCAGAAGGTGAGGATGAGTGATCGAAAAGTATTCGGAAACATTTTTTGAGGGAGGAATGCTTGGCATCACTTCCAAGTAACACTACGATAACACTGCAGGCGGTTCCTACCAGCTGGACTGTAGTTTGGCCTCAGCTGGGTACGTCGACGCTGGTGGAGCTGTACTTTGGGTGCGAGTTGGTGTGGCAGGAAGCTCCGCCTTTTTTCCGGGGCCTGCTCCAATGGTCAAAGCTACAAGGTCGAGAACAGACCGATCCAAGCCGAGCCAGCCCGATGGAGGTCTAAGAAACACAAACACAACGTGAAAACATAAAAGGCCGATGTTAGTCCAGGTCAGTCTTTCGTCATTTGCGGCACGACATCGACGACATCCAATGAAACAAAAATATATATAAACCCACTAAATTTGTAAAGAACTGGAAAATGTTCCTCAGGAAGAAGGTGATCGTTCTGTTAGTTTCAGATTAAGATATACAAATGATATTTTGGTGGTTTCAGTCATGAACATTTTCTCACCTGGTCTTTTGGGTTTTTGGCCTCTGTTCACCTCCTTCTGCTTTCGAGGGAGAACCGACACTAGAGCCAAAGAGCCTGCTCCAGCGCAGACTCTGTCCCTGTGAGGGGCTCTCATCCTGGGCTCCGCCGTGGCTCCCAGTCACCGTGACCTCCAGAGGGTTGGTGTGATTCTCCTGGTTGAGGACAGATTCTGGGGGGCTGCCCATCCACGAAGGCCGCCCCCTGGATCCAGATGAGTCCCCGCTCAAGCTACTGTTGCTGCTCTTCCCGCCCTCACCTTCCTGAGAGGCCTCCGCTCCCTCCACCACTCCCTCTCTTGTGGGTGGGATTTGGCCCTGTCGTCTCTCCGATGACTTCTTCCTCTTCTCGGTCTTAACAAACTTTGTCCCCTCTGTGGATTGGTCGATGTAGACCTGGGAGGACTGCATGAGCTGGTACCACCAGCCGGCCTGCCTGTCTTGCCGCTGACGCCCTTCATCTGCAGGAAATCTGTCTTTTTCCTTCCTCTTGTCCTTCTCCTTTTTATCTTCATATTCTCCATGGCTCTCCTGTCCGACACCTTTCACCCTCTGCCCTTCGACCCCCCTCTCCTTCCATAAATGTGCAAACCCTACTTCCTTCACTGTCCCTCTGCAATCAGGCCCAGCTGTCATGCTCTGAGCTGTAACGCCCTCTTTCCTCAGCATCGATTTCCCCGCTGCTGCCTCTCTTCTCGATCCAACTCCCTCCATCCTTGGCCACGTTCCCTCTCGCCTGAGCCCCGCCTTCTCTTTCTTCACCTCTGCGCTCGAGTCTTTGACCATCTCACTGACAGTGTTGCTCCACCCCCTCATGAGCTGGAAGGTGGAGCACTTCGACTGGTCGACGCTCTGGCCTGCAGAGCAGAGCTGCTCTTTGCGACGAAGCTGCTCTTGTCCCTTTTGGAGGAGATGTGGTTCAAACAGCAGGTCCAGGTCAAAGGGGAGCAGTGAGAGAGGCTGCAGCAGGAGGAGGAGCTCCTCAAAGAGGGGCTGACACGGCCCCTGTGACAGGGGAAGGAAACCCCAAGGGCTGTAGTATGCGGCAATAATATCTGAATAAAAGATAAGAGAGGTGAGGAGGCGTCACAACAAGATGCACAAGAAGAAATCAGTCGTTTCAGTTACTATGGTCTTACCTTCATGCGTGTAGAGGTGATTGAACCAGAATTCCAAAGATTTCAGACTAAAACAGAAAAACAGTCACTTATTTAAAACCTGCAGCAGAGTAAAAGTCTCCTGCAGAAGACATTTAAACAGTCATCACACCCAAAACTGAGTCTTTTAATCAGCTCTGAC
This sequence comes from Simochromis diagramma, assembly GCF_900408965.1. NCBI lineage: Eukaryota > Metazoa > Chordata > Actinopteri > Cichliformes > Cichlidae > Simochromis > Simochromis diagramma. The sequence continues at coordinate 1,571,474 of NW_024387285.1, read as the reverse complement.
ATGGTTTTAAAGGGGACCCATCATGCTCTTTGTTATTCTCTGCTACTGATGATAATGGGGTCAGTGTATGGAAGTCATTCTTTAGCTCCTGAGTGCTTTAGACGCTCAGTGTCATGGTTCTGGGTCCTTTTGACCAGTGTTTTGAGTTTTCTTGTGTTTTGGTGTCTTTTGTATTATAATTAGTTTACCGCGTCCCTCTGTGTGTGTCTTTGTTTTGTGTGTGTTTGTGTGAGCCCTTGTGTCTTGTTTCCCTCTTCTGTTCCCATGTTCCCCTCCTTGTGTGTCGTTCCACGCTCCCCCCATCCATTTTTCCCAGGCCGTCATGTCTCTCCTCTCGCTCTGTCTCGTCTCCGTTAACTGTTTCTGCGTCCCCCTCGTTATCTCCTCCTGTTATCTACAGAATCCATTTTGTTTCCCTGAGTGTGCTTTCCTCTCAGTTCCCGTGTCATGCTGCGAGTTAGTCTGCGTCTTAGTGTTTCCTGTTTTATTTTGACAGTCTTGGTTCCATGTTCAGTGTGTTTAGTTTCGCTTCTTCTGTCTCTTTGTGTCTAATTTGTCTCAGCTGTGTTCCCCATGTGTTTCCTGTTCCCTCGTCATTCCTGGTGTATTTTGTTTTGTATTCTGTTTCTGTCTGTCCAGCGTCGTGATCCGTCTCGTTCCCTGCCGAGTGTTCTGCCTTCCCACCCGTTTAGTTTCATGCGTATTCCCAGTTTAGTTAGTTTTTGTATTTGTGGTGTACAGCAATGAAGCTGCCTTCTGAGTTCATTCTTGCCTTTGTGAGTCTGCATTTTGGTCCATTTCCGCCTTCACACGGCCAGCTTTGAACTCAACTCTTGCCTTTGTACTTTCATGTCCAACACACAGTTCATATATCCCAGAAGCCCCGCCCACCCACTGTTCAAACCTGTTCAAAGCCTATTAGAGGAAATCTGGGAGGTTGCCCCTGACGATGAAGGCCAGCATTAGGTAAACTGGATTATTCTGAAGTGTGAAGTATTCAACGTTACTTTACGTACCTCAAGAATAATAATTTAGTGCTGATTAGGCAAATATTAGGCCGTCTTTAAGGAATAAGACCAGTTCAAAACACACATGAATACACTTCAGCTTATAAACATGTCCTCAGAGAGCGGGTAATCAAAACTTAGAACAAAAAGGTTACTAGAGACAAATAACAGCTCAACATGATTACTTTTTTCATTCAAAAAAAATCTGATTACATTTCACTGTAGGTTACACACATAGCCACAAATACACCAAAGCACTGACCAACAGGGGGCACTAAGGTGCCAAGATATGCAGGAATGTACCAGAAAGAAATGGAACAAGAAGTCATGAATGCAAACAACGTGAGGTTTAAAATACTCAGAGTTTTCAATAGTTTCTAATCTGTTTGACTTCAAGAATTCACAGATTGTGGTTTTCTTAACTGACTGAGACTTTCATACATCACCTCTATTATCGGACATAAACAGTAACGCTTTTAAATGCAATGCACTTCAGCACACCACGATGACCTCGAGAATAAACCTAAAGTAGAAACGTCACTATTTTGCAGTCACTAAGACCCAAAAACACAGAAGCTGTTGTCGTGTCAGAGCGAATCAGAGTGAGCTCGAGGCTCAGAGTGTAAACTGAGAATGAAAACAGCGGTAAATGAAACGACTCACTTGAGCAGGCCGAAGATGAAAGCATTCAGTCTCATGCTGTGGCTCGTGAGCTCCGAGTACTGGCTCACCTTTGAGAACAGGCTGTGGAGAACACGTGTGGATGGGCCTGAAAGGACACACGTTTCAAAAAACACATGTTAAGCTTAAACAACATCTGCAAAAGAATGACTGTAGCTGTTTGTGAATGCACCCCAAATAGAGAGGAAAGTACAACGAGTAAGCATTTTGGGACCCTGGTTAGAAGGTGAAGTTTGACATGGAGGTAAGGAGCTCATTTCTTTGTGCCCTGCTGCTCTGCAGTCACCTGAACCCTGCTCATGTCAGCGCTGCGAAAGGTCAAAGTTTCGTTTTGTTATAAACACAATCTATGCCTCCTATTAGTCATTTTTATTTTTTTATTTGTTTTTATTTATCTGCTTTGCAGTTCATATTTTATTTGTTCACGATTTTTAATCTTCTAATGTTTCATTTATCTTTCTAAATGTTTTACTGCTTGTTGTTTCCTTTCTAGTCTTGTGAAGCACTTTGTAGTTTTATTTTGAAAGGTGCCATTACTACTCTATTACTTCACTTCATCCTTCTGCACCATAGTTGTCTCCGACACTGATGGTGAAAATCTTGCAGTTTAGTTCAACATGTCACTGCTTCATCACCTCTTAGAATTAGTCAGGCCTTTGTCAGCGCAGGGTCAGCATTACAGTGAGCGAGTCACTGCGGTGGATCAATACTAATGCCAACTTCCCTGCAAAATCAACTTTAATTGTTAAGTATCGGTATGTCCCCTCCACCCCAGCGCTCTCACCCAGCTGTGTGGACGCCTCCACGAGGCTCCAGGGCTGACAGCGGCGCTGTCCAATGATCAGGTCCAGCACGTAGGCCTTCAGACCGTCCTGCAGCACGTCACGTAGAGCCGGACACAGATACTTCAGGATGAGGTGACCCACGTTGGGACTCACCCAGCTGTTCCCGAGCTTTGCCTGGCGGGTTGTAGAGAAGTACAGTCACAGACTCAGAGACGCGAGCTTAACGCTACGACAAAACTGACATGTTATAGCGGGAACATAGAGACAGGGAGACTAGACATGAGACGTGGGACCAGGAAAGGTACAGAGAAAACATGGGGAACAGAATAGGGACTGTCAAAATAAAACAGGAAGCACACGACAGGTACAGAGACACGGACTTGATACTGAACAGAGGGAACATGGAGTGAGTGACATGAGAAATGACTGACTGGAGAACATAATAAACACAAGGATAGAACTAAACGTAGACCAAACATGAGGGGCACAGGAACCAAAACCTAAAAACTAGGAATCACAAACTGGACAGCAAGAAACACAGAACAGAAACGCTGGGTCACCGACCCCAGACCGTGACACTGTGGTCCACCTCACCAACTGATAAACTCACATGTATTTGCCAGAAATTATATTATAATATTACCACTGTAACAATAAACGATAGATGTTTGTGGCATTGATGCTCTGAGACAAGATTACCCGACCGTGGGTGACAGTCTGACAGGACGCTCTGTCCCCCATAATCTAAAGTTACTGAACCAAGCGCTGCTTTAGATGCAGCGTGTGTTTATTCTGTATTTGTCCCATATACAAATAAAATATTACATAACATTTGCTACAAGTACACAAACAGCTTGCTCACTCTCACCAAGCAGTCAGGTGGCGCCATCTGATGGTGAAACTGGTGTAATTCACCACAAAACACACATTTTGGTTCTTTTGCGCTTCATTGCAGTTGTGATGCGTTTGTGCAAATTCTATACGTATAACTTTGATCAGCCAGTAGAACCAGCGTGTGAGTTCATATTCACAAATGAGCAGTTCGTGCCATCGTGTGTGGCTGCCTCACCTGTGAACCCCAGGCTTACCTTTACATCGGGGTCTCTGCTGGTGCCGAAGTGAGCCACGATCAGATCCACTGCAGTGTTCACGGCTTTCACCAGAGCTGACGAGACAAACCGAGCAAAGCGTCTGTAAGTCCATCTTTTTATTTATTTTTTATTTCTGTGTTATTGTGGCAACAGTCACATGGCAGTCATCTGTGTGCTATTTTACAAAACCCCTGCAGGAAGGTGAGGTACCAATATAATAATGAGTCTGAGCTCCAAATCTGCACTGTTAGATTTGCTACAGGAGTAAAGTTGTCTTCTAGGGATTTGACTCACATCAGTCTGAAAACAAGACAAACATTCAAAGATATGAGTCACAAAACGCTGACAAAGAGTGCAATTCAGCTCCTACTGAGCAAAAAGCTTTTTAGCTTCACTTTGAAGGTAAAGCAAATCTTTGTGTCCTGGTTCATCTGTGAAATTGATTTTTATGAAAGTAAGGTGAAAGGGCTTAATCAGTCTGCTCAGCACTCATGTCGCTGCTCCCTACAGCTGTGTAAACCTGCATTATCTGGTAGGAGGATGATCTCCTCTCTCACTGCTGTGGCCTCGGATAACTCTGTGAGATCCACTTCATTTAGGGTGATTGGATTCTGTCTGCGCTGCAGTATCACTGCCCAAAAAGCTTTTACAGCTCACAGGTTGTCAGTAAAAAAAATGAAGGTGTCATCCTGCTTTTACATATTAGGAAGGACTAAAGTTGAGCATCTAAACAGGAACAGTGATGCCTTTTTTAACTGAAGAGCCAAATAATGTCTGAATTACCTTCTAATGGACTTTTATGGGATTTTCTCCTTGTATTTAAAGACCCATGAAAATTGTACTTTGTGTTTAATCAAAGTTAATGCAAACATGTTGCTCCTTGTAACTATCTAAGAGTTGTGTTGTAGAAAAGCAAAGGGCGATCGTGGCTCAAGAGTTGGGCGTTCGTCTTGTAATCGGAAGGTTGCCCGTTCGAGCCCCGGCTTGGACGGTCTCGGTCGTTGTGTCCTTGGGCAAGACACTTCACCCGTTGCCTACTGGTGGTGGTCAGAGGGCCCGGTGGCGCCAGTGTCCGGCAGCCTCGCCTCTGTCAGTGCGCCCCAGGGTGGCTGTGGCTACAATGTAGCTGCCATCACCATGTGTGTGAATGTGTGTGTGGATGGGTGGATGACTGGATATGTAAAGCGCTATATAAATACAGGTAGCGCATGAGGTGAAATCTGATGTTTCGTGTTTGTATTTTGGCTTGTACACCGTTTCTGGAGGTTTTAAGCTCTTCTTTAAGTGTAACTAATTAACGTTAGACCAGCAGCAGCTTTTGTTAGTGTGAAAAACAGTCAGATCCCTGAATCACACTCGTATTCAGTTACCAGACAAGGAAAAGCAAAAAAGGAGAACAGTGCACTTTTGTATGAAAGACTTAAGGGAGCTTGAATTTAGTGTGAACTCTCCTAACAAATCGATTAATTCTGTATCGCTCACAGACGGTAATATTTATAAATGTTGGGAGATCCCTGCAGGCTGTGAGCCCAGAGGCACAACAACAACACCATCACACTTTCTTAGAATAAAGACACGCTTGTTGGTGTGTGTGGAGAACGGTAAGCAGTAACCCTAAACCTAACCACAACCTAATTAAACATTAAAACCACATTTGGAGTCAGAAAAATTCCTTCAAACTTGTGGGGACTGGGGTTTTGGTCCCCACAAGTATAGTAAACTTCCAATTTTTGGGCTCCACAAAGATAGGAATACACACACACACACACACACACACACACACACACACACACACACACACACACACACACACACACACACAGAGCCCCCACCTCTCTTCTGCGTCAGGTCAACAGAGATGTGAGACTGCGAGGACGAGCACAAAGAGGAGGAGGTGGAGGCGTCCGGGGAGAGGCAGAACTCCTCAGGCGGCTTCTCTGTCAGGGAAAAGTAGTCGGACAGGAAGTCGCTGTAGCTCTGCTGCAGCTTAGCTGATTGGCCCACTGCTGAGACACACACCAAGTCACTATTAGAGGCATTGAGGTAAGAGGCACACTTATATGAGCCTACTAATACTGCCAGTACTTAAAATATCTGAGTCTATTGTTTAAATATTTGATATTCTTGCAGGTCTCAACAGTGCCAAGAGATTTTTGAGCACCGTTGAGTCGTCCCAGCTTGTGGCCAGAGGGGACCGAAGGGAAATCAAAAACGTTGCGTCTGGCAGGTCGCGGCCCCAATCCAGCAGAAGCATGGCACCCCGACACCCTCTCCACTCCCAGAGGGTTTCGACGGCGGTACTCCCTCCATTTGAGAGCCTGAGGAGAGAGGTGGTGCGCTGTTGTGGGACGGGAGGTGTTAGGGTTGCGATAAAGGGGTCGGATTAGGGTTTGTTGATGAGACAGATGGAAATGATACGCAGGAACAAAGCAGATGAAGATGGGCGTGTGGAAAAGGTGAAGGGAGGACAGGAAAACGTTTAAGGTCATGCATGGAGGGAGAGAAGAAAGAGAAAAAGAGAACAGTAAGAATCTACAGGAGCTTCTTTTTGACAGTAAGTCAACAGAACTTTAATTCAATGCAGATTTTATAAACCAACTGCATCAGGACAAAACCTGCTGAGCGATTCTGTAACGAAGGGCTGACAGTTAAAAGAAGGAAAATGTAAAGGCATGAGAGACGACGAGGGGAAGATGGCCTCAGTCAAAGTGAAAGCACAGTGTGAACAGTGGAAAAAAACTCTGTTCACCTATTTTAAAACAGCATTTTCTCATCAGGGATTTAATGAATAGTTTTTAACGGAAACGTGAGATTTATTTATGGGCGTACCATTATGTGTCCTGGCTGCGTGCCCTTTGTTTCCTTCCTCGTGCTTTGCAGAGTCGAGGCAGCCCAGTGGGCTCAGAGTGTCACTGTGAAGCGCTGGTAAGCCGGGCAGCCCTCCACGGCGGAAACAGTGTCCCTGCACTGCTGGCAGCATTGGTGGCACCGCCCCTCTCTTCAGCCCCAGTGATGAAGGAGGAGGAGTAGGGGGTAACGGCGCTGATGCCCCCGCCTGTTTTATCGTGGGCGGGGTCTGCAGGGGGCCGAGGCCGGCTGAAAGGGGGCAGGAGAGGCTGTGCGTTGGCTTAGGGCTGGGGGTGCAGGTGGAGCAGGTCCCGGAGCTGGGTGCTCCCTGGAGTCGGACCGGGGAGTAACTCCCAAGAGGCGAGGGCCTAACCGATCCAGGAGGAGGAGCCGTTGTGATGAGAGAACCCTGGAAGCTGTGGACTTTCTCAGCTGCGTCGTCGCCGTCCTCCCCGACTGGACCTCCAGAGCCAGAGCCTGAGCCCAAGCTGGAGCGGGCCTGCATGCTAGAGATGTAGCCTGTGAGCAGGGGCGCCAGGGGCTTGGGCTGGGGGGCTTTAGCTGCAAACTGGTGGTGGAAGGTAAAGGGCTGGATGGGAAGGGTCGTGGGCCGCTGGTCCTTGCTGTAGCGGACCACTGCTGAGCGGCTGTCTGCAGAACTGGAGAGACCACCTAGAAGAGCCCAAACACAAACTGCTTAGTTCTAGTTTGCCACAAGTTTAACAGTACAAACCTGCTCTGACAGCAACAACAAACAAAGATATAAAAAGTCCTGACTCAAAACTGCAACTGAGGACTGTTAATGTACTGAATATATCCAGGAGTGTCACTATGTGTGTCTGTGGGTGTGCGCGCTTCACCGTTAATCCAGCCTGCTTCATATTTGTCGGCTGTATTGTTGAGTAAATGCGGTGCCAAGTTTGAGGTATTTTGATGGAATGCTTTTCATGTTCTGTGCCTACTGTCTTTCCTCGGGGCAGACGAAAAGCTCTTCTTCTTAGATTATCACAACTAGCAGCAGCTCTGTCAACTCCCTGCATGTGAGACGTTCAGGGGACATATTTGAAATGCAGAAACAGAACCCTAACCCCGTCCACAAGTGAAGCATTTGCAATAATGAGCTGTCAGTGCTGCAGCTGCATAGCTAAGTGTTTAATGTGTTTACCAAGATGTCACAAATGCATCTTTTACTCCCATTTATATTCTCTTTGACCTCTTCTCTGAAAGCTGAGACAAGCTGACCTCAGTACAAATGTGTGTTGCAAATATTTATTTCCACTGTGGATTCCCTTTTGCTGATTATTTGATTTCTCGGTTAATAATTTAGGAAATAAAATAAGATTATCACAGACTCCTCCAAATTCCTCACACTGTCCAATCAACAGGCTAAAGCTAAAAGTCAATAAATTTAGAAAGATTCAAACACCACACATATTCACAGCTCAGATACGCAAACAAATAAATAAAGAAATGAAATAAAATCAGTACAGGCCGGCGTAGAAACTCACGAACCTGCAGGTCATCGCAGCTCAAGACTGCACAAACAGAAAGGTTAGAAGTGAAACCACAACACACAGCAGAAAACTGCCCGGTCATAAAGCTCAACCGCTCTTATCACAGAGAACCACACTGCTATTCACAGGCCCACGCACACTCACTCACACAGACACACAAAGACAAACACACACATGCAGACTAAACCTGGGAAAGTCAGGAGACACAGCAGCGAGGAGAAGCCTTTGTCTGCAGTGTGTGTGTTTGTGTGTGTGCTCCTAGATCCAGCGCACTGGGTGACAGACAGTGACGTGTGACGTCAGCGGGGTTGCGCAAGCTGTTTGTCGCCCAACGGCCGGCCCACCAGTGCCACCTGACCCGAGTGCAGTAGCTGTTTCTCAGCCACAGAGGGCGACAACAAGCTGCTGTGGGAAAGCGGGGGGAAGGGAGGGCGGAGTGAGAGGAATACACACCCAGCAGGACTCAGCTCCCACTGGGATGGAGAAGAGAAGCCCTCATTCTCCGACTCTGGATCTGCTCTGTCATCCTTCTAATTGGACTCATTTCTTTTCTCGCTAACTGGCCTCTCCCAACTTCATTCTTCTTCTTCCTCTCTGCCTGTTTTTCCTCTTCGGCTCTTCTCCTGTTTCACAGATGAATCCATTAGACAGCCGAAGCTTTTCCTTTGCAGCTCTCTGCTTTATGTTAGCATCATTAGCGAGCAAGCTGTCTCCCAGAGGCTTTTACTGAAGCCTGTACTGTACTGCGGTGAAACAACACAGCTGACTGAAGTGAAGTCTAATGAATAATATATGTGCTGAGATTCTGCACAGCCTTTCATTACAGCCTTAAATTATCACGGCCTTTATAGACACAACGTTACAAACTAAGGGAGGAACGTGCCTCTATTCTTTGGGATGATCCTTTACCAAATTTCCCCTCGCCTTCTAAATTAACAATAAATCCTCGGTTTCACTTCCCAGCTGAAGGGCTTAAAGACTGAAATACAATCTGTTTCAATCACTACTTTCATCTATACTCAGTAAATCTGGTGAGGTGACGTGTTCTAGGTTGTTCCTGCAGGTAGAAGGAAAGAAATACAACATTTGTGTTTTGTGCATAAAAATCTACAAGGACTATTTTAATTATACCCTCAAGTAAAAGACAATATTCATTATTGTGATTTAGCTGTAACGTAACAGAAAAATCAGCTGTTAGATGATCTTTCGGTGTTGAATGCTCCAATGTAAAAATGTAGTTGAAGTGCGGCCCACAGGCTGGTTGTAGCACGCCGTATGTTTTCATGTATTATGGCGCAGCAGAGCAGGACGAAACCCAGAGAGCATTTCTCTTTAATTCCAAGAAACCTTGTTAAACACTCAGCCGAAGGCAGAAGTCTGTTTGTAATTATTAAAAGATCATACAAGTCCAAATTAAAAAGATTTTTTTATGTTCCTCAAATGATGTTCGGATGACCCAGTTTTCCACTAGCACTTGAATGCAGCATACATTTGTGAATCTGTGTGAAAAGTGCCTCAAAACTGCGCACGCACAAACGGAAGCTCATCATTTAACAATCAAACCTCAAACGTTTGTGCATCATTACTACAGGTACTGATCACTGAAGGTTTCCAAATATGTTTTTGTAACGCGTCTTCAAACGTGTGTAGATCAGAGCACATATTTGTGAATACTCACAATTACCCACAAATCACACACATCTGTGACACATTTGAGGCCGATTTCTCTCCGTACGCCAGCCGGTCTACAACTATAAAAGGCGACAGCTGGGGCTTCCTGGGATATCACTCTCCCTGTGCACGCACTCTTTACCCTCCCTGGTCTTATTCCACAGGAATCCCAAGCATGTGTTTGTGTATTTACCTAAGCAGACAAACAGCGAGCAGCTGAGACTGAGCTGACGACGGTCACTGTTCTTATATGTACAGAAACTGATGGGTTAGTGACTTAATTCATAGAAATAAGTTATCTTGCACAGTTTAAAAGTACCTGAAACCCTAACGAGTCAGAGTTAGTGGCTGAAAACTTTCTGCTTTTACTTAAATCCATCCATCCACCTCAGTCCAACACTGTATTTGTGCTACTCTTTGACAGTAATCTTTACTTTAACATTAAATTACCAAGTACAGACAGTTATCTAATGCACAGTCTATCCATTTAGTGTACAGTACTGTACAAAAGTCTTGGCCCATCCCTCATTTTACTTTTTGTGCTTCCAAGGACACTCGTGATCTTTTAAAAATGAGCATTAGCACGCCACACGCCAAACTGGCGTGTGGCGTGTCTTTGCACAATCTGAAGAAACTGGACAAGGAGAGGACAAAAAAAGAAGAAGTGGCAGGCTTACAAGAAACTATCCGCAGCAGACGAACAGCATCTGAAAATCATGTCCTCAAGAAATAGGAAATAAATCCAGCAAAAACCCGAAACAGGACCTGAGAGATGCATCTGGCCCTTGAGCCTCGATCCATCTACTGTTCACTGAAGCCTCATCAGAAATGGTCTCAGTGAAAGGATGGCTGTCAAGAAGCCGTTCTTAAGGAAGGCAAACTGGAAGAAAAGGCTGAGGTAAGAACTGGACTGGAAACCAGTGGCAACAGGTCAAAGCATACCCGGAGAGAAAACCACAAAACAGAACACTGGGACCGGACGTCAACATTACTGAAGCCGTGTCACGACAGAGAGCAGAGCAGAAAACAGCCGACATCCAAAGAAGAGCTCCGAATGTCCTTCAAGGAGCTTGGAGAGCTACTCCTGAACTTGCCCGAGAGAGAATAAACGTGCTCATACCAAATATTGACTTTCAAGCTTGTTAGAATTGTACAAACTCTATTTTTGCCTTGATGCTGTATTTCCATGCATCTTATATCTGCACCAGTTTCCCTTTTATCCCAGCAAAATATACAGGAATGAGGGTTGGCTGAAAACTTTTCCATAATGCGATATGTTAACGGCTTTACTCTCCTTTATTTTCATTCACAGGTGCAGATGTTTCACTTGTTTCAACTTCAAATGATTTCTGTCCACCTAATTGTACAGTACAGAGTGCTTTCATTGATTCCAAATCCATCTTTTTTTTTAAATTCATGATTTAGTCTGCAAGAATTACGCCTAAAACTCAACGTGTACTTGTAACAACCAGCATACTGTGCTAAATACATCCAAATTAAGCAGAATTGATCTGTTTTCAGGCACAAACAAAGGCAAAACAGGATTGTGCAGGAATACAGTGACATCTTGCTTAGTCATAAGTGACTAAGGTTGGCTGAGAAGGTGATGTGGGTACCATTTCAAGTTCAACAAGCCAAAAAACACTTGACACCAGTAGAAACTCCTCCGTCAGATTCCTCACGTCTCTCAATTCTGGAAAATAATCCAGTGCTACAGATGGAGGTTTGTGTTGAGGTTTCTGAGAATAACTGATCTGTTAAGCCAAATGAAAGGGAGCTGAAAGGCATCACATTCAAACACAAACTTCATTAGAAGTTTCAGAAATAGAATTGATTGAGAGCGATGACACAGAGGTTTCTATCTACGAGCGCTTGTTTTTGGAAGGATGGCACAAACATGCACGGATATGCAAATATACAAGCCACACACACACACACACACAGCTCAGCAAGCTGATGCAGAGCTCTGTGGGGGGCGGGTGTTTCACTGCATCTTTCTCTCCTGTCTCACCTGTTTGTTATTCTGAGCACGCTTGGCCCACTTCAACCCTTCATTCCATCTAAAGCAGAGCGCACACACACACACACACACACACACACACACACCTCAGAATCTCAATAAAACCCAAACCTAACCATAACCTAATAACAACCCTGACAACACCTTTAAGCCTCAAAAATGCCTTTAAACCCCATAAGTGACTGTTGCTTCTCCACAAGTATAGTAAGATGCCAATTTTCTGTCCTCAGAAAGATGTCTAAACATGCGCGCGCACACACACACACACACACACACACACACACACACACTCTAAGGCATCAGCCTGCTTGTTCAGGGGCGCAATCTTACACCCAAAAAGTGAAAAAACACGGCCGAACAAAATGCCTGTCCACACCTGAGGGATATTACCTCAACAATTGTTCACATTTGATGATCTGCTGTTTAAAGTAAGTCTATAAAGTATGTAAAAATGTCAGCATATTTACAATTGAAAGGTTTTAACCGTTTCTGATTTTTAAAACAACTTTCTTTCTTTCCCTTATAACGAACTCACAGTCAGGGCTTGATCACATGAGTCATACCTTCGTGATGCTGCTATTGGCTCAGGGTGCAGGGGGAACTTCCCAAACATGTTGCGTTTATATGTCATTATTGCGTGACATCAGCTTTTATCAAACCAAATACTTTCCACTGGAGTTTGCAGAGCCCAGATTAGTTCAAAGGAAACTATGTATCTTCCATTCATTAGGTGGACAGAAGGAGAACAAATGAATGCAAATGTGCTCGAGGCGGATATGTAGATGGGAAATTCTCTAAGTGTAAAAACTGTCAGTTTAAGCTCTTCTGTCCCTTTGCAACCTAAATGAAGGAATAAATGAGGTTTACACTGTTGTTGTGCAGTGTAGGAGGTGGTGTACCTTCTGCCTTGGCCCGGGTTTCTCTCCCCCCTTCCAGGTGTCGCTCTATGCTGCCTTGACTGTAACATCTGGTAAAGGGTACAGGCGACAGGGCCTGACTGTCAGCCTCGACACGCTGCTCCAGGATCGGAGAAAAGTCCACTGAGGAGTGCGAGTGAGAGGAGACGGCGTCTGAAGCAGCCTTCACAGAGGGCGATCCACCCGCTCCTCCATTTCTTCGTTTGCTTCTAGCTATCTCTGCGAAGGAGGTGACCCTCGGAGGAGGAGGTGGGGTCGCGGCAGCGCCCTCGCTGAGCCGGACGGGGCAGCTCAGCATCCGCTCCAGCGAGCCGAGCCGTGGAGACGGAGACTTGTCCAGGTTGCGATCGTAGCTGCGAGAACGTGGACGGCTTCCTGCAGACGCTCCAATAACGCCCCGACCAGACAGAGGAGGAGAAATGTTGACATACACCTGGCCTTCAATCACAGGACCAGCTTTAGCTCCCTGCTGATTCTTCCTCTTCTCCTCATCCTCATCATTGTCATTATCATCATCATCATCCTGCTGAATAACGAGGAATATGAAAAGAAAAGACTGAAAGTTGAACTTTTTCCAAGAGATTATAAAATAAAAACACATTACTAGCTGTGGTTAAGAGGTCAAATTAAAAACAAACCAAAGGCTTAAACTGACTAATCCAGATTTGCTTTGACACAGTGGCAGTGGCACCGTTACCGACTGATATTAATACCCTTCAGTCTACATAAGTGCTAAAATAATCCTCAGACATGAGCAGATAACTGCAGACGGTGGCTAGTGTCTAAAACGAGCCAGTGCCAGACTAATACCAGTGTTACTGCTATTTAAAGGTTTCACTGTTTCAGTTTAATTTACAGTTTAGGAGCTCTTTATGTTTCTTCTCCCCATTTTTCCTTTTCTGTTGAGTCAGATGTAATTTCTGTCTCTGTTGTCGATTTGGTCTTGCTTCACTGACCAATTCAATTTAGTTTTAGCTACATAAATAACAACAACAGTCACCGCGAAGTGCTTCATATTATAAGTTCAAAGCCTTTACAACCCCAACAATCAGACGACCCCCTATGAACAAGCACTTTGGCGACAGTGGGAAGGAAAAACTCCCCTTTAACAGGAAGAAACCTCCAGCAGAACAAGACTGAGAAGGTGCAGCTTTCTGCCACAACCAGTTGGAGGGAAGAGACAATTAATAAACATTACATCATAATCACTTGTATGTGTAAAGTAATTAAACTGACCTTTACTTAACTAAAGACATCAAACACAGATTCAGTGGAGGATAAATCAAAGACTAGATCTTTTACATTCGACTTGGATTATAGATTCTTTATCATCATAAATCCTTATTCACAGTTAAGTGCTGCAGTTATTCAGTAAATCAGTGTATTTACGTTCACACATAATAAATAGGAAAACAAAACTGTCACTGATCATATTCGATTATAATCATATTATATCAAATGGAACCCAATGTGACATTTTAGTTTTGTCAGTGTTACAATTTTACATCACAAAATAGCTGATGAACTTTGACCCTTTGGTCGCACTTCTAGTGGACTGCATTTCCACTCTCGTGTGGACCTTTGCATGCAGTGTATCCTGAAATGGATTAGAAACTGTTAAAACTACAGAGGCCGGATTCTCCACTCACCCTAGATGTCTCTCCCTCTTCATCCTCTTCCTCCACTCCTTCCTCGTAAGCTTGCTGCCTGAAGAGGAAGTACTCACTCGGCTGAGTCGGGGTGGGGCTGCCTTTGCTGTGTTCGTCTGAGCAACTGTGAACCGAGGAGCCCGCGGGACTCGGGGACGACTGCGACGAAAGGTCGCACGTGACCAGTTTGTAGTAGTTCTGGGTGGCGACGACCAGTCGTGCCTGACTCTGGAGACAAGAAGCGAGGTCGCCAGAGGACCCTGCGTGAGGAGGGTGGTAGGAGTTGCAGTTGGCATCGAGGTCAAGAGCCCCCTGGTGCTCCACTGAGCAGGAACAGGTGGAGGAAGAGGACAGGCGTGGTTCACGGATGAGAGGGAATGTGTTTCCAAGTTGTTGAGATAGGGGAGGTTCGGTTGGAGAAGTGTGAAGGTCCAAATAGAAAGCCCCTCCAGTCGAGTCTCGGTTTCCTGGTAGATCGGAAGCAGATGAGGTGCAGGAGTGGTCGGTGGAGCTGTTGAGGTTGGTGGGACCGGAGACTGGTGGCTTCTCTGGGACGCTGTTGTTCATCTTGTTGTAGATGGCACTGAAGTTGACGAGCACACCGTCGGAGCTGTTGCAGGAGGAGTCGCTGCCGTAGCCTTGCTGGCACTCTAAGAACGGCTCGGAGAACGCCTCGGGGAAGTGCCGAGGGTAATTCTGGGAGAGAGTACAGCAGGAGCAGTGCTGGGTGGAAGAGCTGGAAGAGTAGGAGCCCGTCTTGCTGCTTCTCCCACACCTCATCGGATGATCTTCGTCTTCTTCGTCGTCATCACCCCAATCTTGATCTCCGCAGTCCATCGACATGTTGGAGCCACTGCTTCCATGGCGCCGTTGACTGGCAAGTTCCAAAATTTCGAGGTCTTCTAGGTGGTTAGAAAGATCCGAGGCGCCACCTCTCAGGGACTCCCCACTACTTCCTCCCACTGAGCTGTGAAGGAGGAAGGGCTGGGGAGCAAAACCAAGGTCGTGCAAATGGAAGGAAGTCAAACCGTCATTGAGAGCAGAGTGAGCGTCACTGTGAAGGTGAAAGGAAGAGTCTTCAAGGTAACCACTGAGGTTGTCACCGTCATCTTCTTCCCCTTCGTCATCCTCGTCTTCTTCGGTATTCAGCAGAAAAGGATTGTGACGGAATGGATTCCTGTTCCTCGGTTTGGCTCTGGGTAATGTGTGCGCTGTAATCAGCTGGTCCTCCGAATTGCTCGAGGCAAATGATGAATCATCGCTGGCTGTGCTGCCGCCTCTCCCGCCACCCTTTCTTTCTCTTCCTCCATTGTGGGAGGACCAGGAGCCACTAGAGGTCTGGATCAGGCTGCTGTAGAGGAGAGCTTCTCTCTGGAGGACGTCTCTCTCCGGAAGGGAAGTGGTGCGACTCAAGCCCAGGTTCTCTGGTGGGCTAAAAGGGTTGGTCCTCTTCATTGAGCTCCCGCAGCCACCCTGCCGCCTACTCGACACCTGACAGTGCACCAGGGGAATGTGGTGCACAATCAGCGTCTCACCAGACAGTTTAGGAGGGCTGTCCATGGCCTATGAGGAGCGAGGGAGGGACTGGAGCTGCAGCAGCTGAGCGAGGCCCTGTACGGGTGAGGGGGGAGGCTGAAACGAGGTGTGTTGGCAGTTGTATTCACACTCTGTTTGCTGGGCCTCTCTCTGCAGGGCAGCCAGGGATTTGGAAGGAGAGGTCAGGGAAGTCTACACCATGGTCAGAGTGATACATCTGGAAAACACAAAGACAAAAGAAGTTAGGAAAGCAGGCAAATACACGCACACACAGGGGTTGAGGCTACAAGGTTGTAAAAAAAGCCAGTGAAACGGTGTTAGATAAAATCATAACTTATTAGACCACAAAAAAAAAAAAAAAAATGAGCTGGAAAAAAAGGCTGTTTTATTGGTGTTTGGTGTCCTTGTTAAACACGGGACATCAGAGAAGAGTTTTCAGTTAGTAGGTAACATCAGAGGCAGTTAGTCCACTAAAGTCCTGGTACCCTATGTACCGCAGCCAGCTGCATGCTTTTTACTAGCAGCTCCACCAATATTATGGTGATATTCTGTCCTCATATCCGACACCATCAGATATCCACGGACAATCTGCCCAGGTATAATGTGATAAATCAACTTCTATTCAAAAGAGGTTTCTTCTTTCTTGAGCAATTTCTTGGCCGAATGGTTGAGATCAAATGGAAACCACAGCAATGAGCTTTCAGTTTGAGTAAAACAAACCGTTAAAATGTCCCTTCAGGCAGATACTTTTCAGCCCTTCACAAACTGCATTTCAGTTCTCTCAGATTAATGAATAAATAAACGACATATTGTTTTCTTAGCTGAAGACTTAGCTCTTACTGTTAGTGCGTTGTTACATCTTGCACAGAAGTTTAAAAAAAAAATATCACATATTTCTGTAAAGTTACCATATACTATTTACAGCATACCATAATACTGGTATACCATACAATATAAGTACAGTTAAAGTATCGAATGGCTTAAACCACAATCATTTACAAAAACCTCGTCCTTGAAGGAGCATCAGAGCTTTCATTAGCTTGTAATACACGGGATCAGCTAACCCCAAAGTCCCAAAACCAATCACTGTAAAGCCCCTCCAGGGAAAGCAATAACAAACCAGTGACTGAAGTTTTCCTTTCCCAAAGCAAACAAGAGTCTTGATGAACTCCCCATAACTGAAAAACTTTAGATTCTGTGTTTACTTTTAGTCTTTAATGGAAGCATCCACCCAGCAACAGGAGCATCCTAACACAGCTAACAGGGCTCACATACCTGAGGTCACAATGTGTTTAAACTTTAATGTTCGAGTAATTTATGAAACAACAGGAACAGATGAGGAGTGTGTTTATTTGTTCTCAAGCCACTTTTCTTCTAGTAAAGCCTAAACACACCTAGCTTCTTTTTTTGTTGCTAGCTTAACTAATGTTAGACATGAGAAAAATAAAGGACATAATGTAAGAACAAAGTCTGCTGCATGAAAACAGTGAGCACTGTGTAAAGCAGCTCTGTGTAAAGCAGCTCTGCAATGGTCTCTTTGTTTTGGGTTGGTTGAACTCAGGGGTAGTTCCTGCATGTCTTGCTTTCTTCTCTTCAGCCTCCCTTCTGAGCAAATGTCTGTAGTCTGCAATTAGACCAGGAGTACTTAAGGCCAGAGGGAGGAGAGCCAGAGCGACTCTGCAGTCTGCTGCTGACTGCTAAATCCTGCTCAGTGAAGAGGAGGGTGTTTTTAATCATTTAACCTTCTTGATTTGCTCTTTTAGTGATCAGCTTCTAGGTTTTGCCGTCTCTTTCTTTTCACTGTGATAGAAGCTTGTCTGTCCCTTTTAGTTTAATAAGTAAAAATTAAACTTCTATTAGCAATTTTTTGTTTCTTCCCCACATGACAGACTTTCAGGAGAAGGTAACGGGAAACCAGAGCTGCATTACAAAAGGTCAAAAACCATGCACAGACGATCAAATTATTAGTCCTAATGTGGTTTTGTTACTCCAAAAACTCGACAGCATCCTCCACTGCAACCATACTTGTTGTTAAAAATGTAGTAAAAAGAGAAATTAGAGTTCTGGAACTACAAAACACAATGCACAGTTGTTTCCACCAATGATCAGCGAGTCTCCCAAAACATTTAATAAACTGTAGTAATGTAAAGTAATCCTATTAAAACAGCTTCAGTAGCTGTAGAGAAACACATGCAGTGGAAACAGTGAGAGCCAGTAACACACCAAACAGCTGACTCTTAAACAGGACTATGATCTCATCCTTATTCACATCACACCCTAAATAACAGACACAGGATTGAGCCTTCATCCTTCTCTTGCCCCTCAAACGATCAAATCTCCACGAGGCCCTCACATCTTCTTGCTGTCAGATTATACTTGTTGGTGCAAACACACATTTACCTAGCATGCAATTTATCTTCAAATAAGGAAAAAATATTACTTTGCTTTTGTTTGCAGGTAAGTATGCACTACCTTGCACTGCATCAAGTCTGTCATGTTTCAATTACAGCCCAGCAGCGTTCGTGCTGATGAAACTTTATAGATAAAGGTGTCTTTATATGTCAATACATGTAACTCCAAAATTAGGTGTCGTTACAGAAAATTTACACAAAAATGATGCATTTCCTCATGCTAGTCTCACCGCACTGAGGTGAATAAATACACTGAAAGTCATTTTTCCATCAGATTCCCACTTCCTCCCCAGAGGAAGTAAAATGCAGCTCTATTTGCAGTAACAACATTTCACACAGGCTCTTTATCATTTCAGACGCTGGGAAGCTTCTCCATCATTTGTTTATATGGTTTTTCTATTCAAGTTATGTAGAAATGCTTCATAAACCACCTTTCTATCCTTTGTGTAGTCCAGACTGATATGTACTGTAGGTAATCTCAGATTAAGTGCGCCTGTGACTAAAAAAAAGTGGGAAATCAGATGTGAAGATAAAAGCAAAAGCCACATTTTAGCATATTGGAAAGCTGCACTGCTAACAGTCGCATGGATAAGAAGATGAAGATATAAATGCTGGTGAGAGCGTCACGACCACGATGGAGGCAAAGACACACAGCAGCTCTACAGCTACGTGTTCGCACAGTGCGACAGGCTTACTTGGTGGCACTGCAATAACAGTGATGCTTCTCTTGATATCTGACCTTTTAAACAGAGGTATTTGCTGTCGGGATGGACTCGGATTTCACCTCAAGTGGAGCTCAACCTATTTATCTCAAAGCTGTGAACAAAGAAGTGATGGGTTCCCACTAACCTGCGCTGCAGGTATAAATCATGACATTTTCTGACTTTTCTTTTTTAGTATCTTGAACTGATAAATTATAGCAGGAAGGAAACTATTGTTCGTCACGGTGTGAAACCCCCCACAGTGAATGTGAACCTGCACCTGCCTGGGTGGAAGTTGTCTTTCATGTGATAGCGAAGGATGGAAAAGCCTTTAAATTCCTCCTGGATTAAACAGCAAAGTAAACAAACAACATAGACCAAGATCTGAGCCCACGTTCACCTCACTGCATTTCAAAATCACAGCGAGGATACTGAGTCGAGTTATAATCGCAGACCATCAGAAGAAGCTGACTGACAGAAAGTAAAAACCATCGGTTGCTTGTTTAGGGCATCATTAATTAAAAATACCTGTTTTGTGACTACTTGCCATAAATTAATTGTAGTGACTGAAACAGAGAATAAGACGTTTCTTAGCTGCCGCTCTGAACCAAAGCCTAAACTAAACCATTACAGCACTAAAAATCGTCACAGCTTTTCATTTTATCATAAACAGTTTCATGTAATTTTCCTTTTCTTGACGGACTAATATAAGAACGATTTTCAATCGGCGTATCGTACGAAACACGCTCATCATGCACTTTTGTGTGCGTTTCAAACAGAAAAGTGCATTTTGTTTTGTTTGTGTGGTAAGAATCAGAAGCCTGACATCTCATTACTACTACGCTTAGCAACGTGATGTCCTGTTGTTACATAACAGAGACGACACAAAGACACCTGACGCAACAAACCACCAAAGAATCAGTCTAATCTTCTTGCAGCGTATTCTCTTTAAGTGTTGAATACAAACGCTCATGTGGAACAGAAAGGTAAGTGAAATATACAACATCATAGAATCTGCTCCTTTCTTCCATTATTATATCAGCGGGATCACAAGACTCCACATATCTCTGCATATAATATACGTATCAGGTCCAAGAAGCCTTCAATGTATCCGAGGCTGTCACTGGTTCCTGTTAGCAGAGTCACATTAATGACTCTGTGCGCAGTTAAAGACTCCAGGCGAGGTTAGGGAAAGCCAGTTGGTTTTATGAGATAATCTGCAGGGTTAGGTAGGCGAGACTGTGTAATGTGTCCTCAGATTAGACAGCTGTCTCGTTCATATCACCTGTTGCTGTGAATTCTTGTGAAGATGATGAACTTTAGGCGAGCAGCCCATGTGAGTATTGATCTATTCATGTGAGGAATCTCTTTTCTACTCCTAAGAGTGTGAAAAAGACGGTGCCTGGACTTCTGCACATGTGTGAAGACATTTCATCTCTCAAACAAGAAGCCTGTTCAGTTCTAAAAACAAAAAGCTGGAGGGACCCAGGTTTAGTTGGGGTTGTCTGGTTTGGAGGCGTGCGTTCATCATATAACATCAGGATTTCACTGCTGAAAGCAGCGGTGATGAAATATATCAGTCTTCTAAGCCTGGTTTTTCCCAGATTTCTTCCTGTTAAAAAGGGAGTTCTTCCTTCCCACTGTCGCCAACTTTGTGGATTAATCTAGTCTCTGAACAAAACTAAACTCATTTTACATACTGCTGAGTAGCTGAAGCAATAATTGTACTTCTATTACATTTTCTGTTTAATAATCTAAAAGGTGCAAAATAATTAGTAAAAACCACCGTGTCCCTCTTTAGACTCACCCCTGCCTGCTGCAGCTGTTATTGATCGTCTGCAACTTACAAGAAATCAGCGAAGATTGTGGTGAAATATATGAACTGCATGCAGACAGATTCTGTTTGGGTGGTGGTGAAATCACATTATTCTTCACGTTTAATTTGTGATAAACATAATTTGATTAAAGACACTTGTTGGACTTTCACCAGTGAGATTTTGACTGTAGCTACAGTAACGAGCAACAGTTCTGATGAGTCATCCTTACTGTAGTTTTCACATCAGAGTTCATGCTAAGGAAAATAAAAGCTGCTCATTATCTTAAAACACTGAATAGCTACTTTTACGTGAGCCTAAAGAGCATTTATATTTAACTGGTCAAAGGGGCCTCTGCCTGTTAAACCAAAAATAAAATAAAATAATAACAATTATCTATTGCTTTGCAACACAAACACACTCGGCCTCTCTGCTGTGTTCACCGGGGACTTTTCACACAACATCCTGGTTGTTGTTTATAACCCTCACCTCATGAGCCAGGTAACCGAGTGTGACATCATCTGCTTCGACTGTGCAAGGTGACAGTCCACAGTCTCACTGCTTTCCTCGATCCTTTAGTGATTTTACAGATATCAATTTCTGAAAAACTGTGACAAATATCTTTCCTTTTGATGATTAATAAAGACAATCTGAGGATTAAAGGATTAAAGTGTTTGCAGGGATGACTGATACTGACAAACCAGCTATGAGGAAAAACATGTCAAAGCATTTTTCACTACAAGCCACGTTTCACCTTTCATTCATACAGCAATTAATTTGCTTTAAACTGACATAGAATCAGTTAAAAGCAAATGATATAAAATCTCTTACATTAATTTAATGCATGTGTCTTTATGAAAATCATTTAAAAATTGAAGTATCAACAGCTATGTTGTGAAGACATCTAGGCACAGACCCACAAGTTAAGCCTTTTTAAATCTACAGCGTGATATTTATGCTACATCAATCAGCAGCAATGAAACGGCGCTGTGTGACGCTTGTCTCAAAACTGCCTCTTAAGAGATTGACAAATGTATGCAGGCTGCCAAGCTATTCAGCTATTCAGGCTCACGCAGAAATGACAGAGTGAACAGAGAATACGTCCAGTGAATGCCCATTATGCTGCATTAACCACCACATTTATCTTTTTGGCATTTCTATGGGGCACCCATACCCATGCAGTTACATAACTGCAACAGTTCCACCCTGACAAATATAAATAACAGTCCTACAAGTGAAAAAGTTCATCTAAAACTGTTCAGCCTTTATGCAGCCTTTGCAACAAAGAGCACAATACAGTGCAGAGAAAGCTTCTGCACACTTTTCTTAAGAAAACATGCACAACCAGCCTCACACAAGCCAGCAGCAGCAGCAGCAGCAGCATGACTGAATTCTGTGTTATTACCAGATTGCAGCACATCTGATCAGATAACGGGTTAAGAAGAACAAAGAGGCTGTGTTTGGCCAATCGAAATCCATTTCCCATGCAACATCAGAAACCCTAGCTACAATGCCACCCAATCAGATAGAGCCCTGCTCCACGAGGGGCAGCATGAGAAAGTATTTCTTTTCTTCGTCTCTCTTTACTTCCAACACAATACCTGCTTACATAAGAACCTGAATTCATCCAGAAAGGTCGAGCTCTCTCAGGACGTCCTACTGTTGATGCTTAAACAGTCTAAACCCCGTTAAACCTGATGAGGAGACCAGAATATCATTCTGAAATCAGCAGCATCGGATTGTTAGTGTTTTTATTCACCCAACTAGTCTCCAAATCTGTCATGAGCCTGAAAACAAACAAGACAAAATAAACACAGCACCTTCAGCTTCACAGCATTTCATACCCACAGTGCTATTTTCCTATACTGTGCAGTGTTTTAGCATCATTTAGCTAAACGTTCCAACAGGTAAATTTGCTGACGAACATAGTTGCCTTTTAGTACTGAGACCTAACCAAAGTCCTGCAGCAGAGTAAACATAACTACATGCCAAATCTGCTGAGGGCACCAAAGACTTCCTGTAACTTCATGATCATGTTTCAGTGTTCAGACTGGATAAAACTCAACAGCATCCCTGATATTTACTGTAATAAAATAGGAATTAAAGACAAGTCAAATAAATGGAATGGTGGCTTAAAGAAACAACTGCCCACTTCGACAGTAACACTGTCACGGTGAGCTGTGTGGCAGGCAGTGGTTGGACCCACGCGCAGGACTCAAGACGGAATATTTAACCCAAGGCGACAGTTTTTATTCACCGGCAGCAAATGAAAAAGAAACACAAGACGAGCACTAGAAACAAAAAACAACATTCAAACTAGGAAGGATGATCTAAACTAGGAGTTCATGACGTGGCGTGACATAACCTGACAAAACATGACGACTGAGGCAGGGGCGTAATTTCCAGGGGGGTTAGGGGAGTTATGACCCCCACAATAAAACTATGAATTATCTTGCATAAGTAGGCTGTTGATTTTCTTTACTCGTTTCAGGTATTACGAGCAAAATAGCTGCATGTTTAATCATCTGGGAATTTACCCAGATTTATTTATTTAGACAGAGATCTTGACGCGCCCCCCCCATGTTCAGCACAAAGTTACACCCATGGACTGATGAATACACAACTAACGCAGAGGACACGACAACGGGCAGGGAAAAACACAGGGCTTAAATACATACTGGTGTAATCAGGGAATGGGAGACAGGAGGGAAACACTGCTGGGATAATGACGAGACACGGGGAAGCAGACCTGAAACCATAACCATGGGACAAGGACTACCAAAGTAAAACAGGAAACTAAGACGCAGACTAGACACTAAGACGTGGAAACAAAGGAACCTGAACCACAGAGATGATACAAAACAGAAACCACAACCCAAGGACTAAAGATGTAACATTAGCAGAAAACCATAATTATAGCTAGAATCACCAATAAACACAAAGCACCGAGTCCGTGACCCAGTACCGTGACAAACACTCAGGATCGTGTGAGGAAGGAGCCGTACTGCCGTATTATTAGAGGTTTTTTCGCCATGAAACACAGTTAATCAATAATGTGATAATAATGGAGAACAAAAAAAAAAGACGATTTTTGGTCTCTGACACTCTGATAACTACGGATTAGTAAAAGGTTCTTGTTAAAAATCAATTCCATTATTATCTTTCTCCACAACTACGTCGTTAATGGGTTCCCCAGAAAGCATTAACAGCATAGCTTAGATGCTAACTAGGGTGGGAAACTGACCTATTTATGAAACACGAGAGGAAAAGGAAAGCAAAGCTGTAACAAAGGACATCCTCCCTCTTAAATCATCGGGGCTGTACTTCCAGGAATGAGTCGAAGCCCAGGAGGGGTGCATCCGAGTGACGGCACACCCTCGACGGGCAGAGACAGCACAGCCAGACGCAACAGCAATTATGATGATGGATGAAGTCCACGCACAGCAGGACACATTTATTGCAATAAAACACAAGCAGGTGACAACTTGTTTCAGTGAAGAAGTCAAGACAGACAACAGATTCAGGCAGATTCAGAAAAAATAATAAAACGTTGAATTTAAACTGGCCTGTATCAAAACTGCTTAAAAACGTAAAAACAAATTTACTTACAAACAAACTCAAATTCACATCTTTAGTATATACACACACACACACACACACACACACACTAAAATATACACATATTTTTTAAGAAAGAAAAAACATTAAAAGAATAATTTAATGTCTTAGAAGTATAATTAAATGGCTGGAGGATGCAGAACGATTGAAAATAAAGCACCCTGCTCATACAAAACGGTACAAAGAATGAACTGAAAGGAGCTGCTGTACACCACCTATACCTGTACTGCCTCTGCAGCCAATTTAAATGAATGGGAAAGCAACCATAGCTGTAGTTTTACTGCAGTTACTAAGAACTACATGTGTAGAATCACCAGTCAGGTCCGATAAAGAAAAAACAAACAAACAAAACAACATGTTGAAAAGTTGAATTTGCTCCAAAATAAAGACTAAATTTGTTTTTTCCTTCGTAAACGGAATTTCTATTAAACATTAGAAAATTCATAGATGAATGTATACGATCAGTTTCTTTGGACCATCCCACCAAACGCCATCAGAGATCCACATACAGCCAAGAAAAATAACTAAACTTACCAACAACCAACAGCACGGTTGCATTACATGTTACACATCCTGCATCTATGATTTGTTGGCTCGTTGTGGAAAACAAACAAACAAACAAACAAAAACAAACACTGTCACAGAAAACAAATGTTTCTCTTTTCCAGACAGTCCCTGCTTCGCTCTCATCTCCTGCAACAGTCTGTAGCTGTCTTGGTGCCGAGTTATCAATCAGTGTTTCTCTCTGCAGAGCGACTGAATGGATCTTTTGTCTGTTGCACACATTCGCCGTCACAAAGCAAAATAGAGCCAGACAAAAAGACGGGAAGAGCTAAAAGCGAGGAATGCTGCAACTAAACAACCTTGAAGGGTTCTTGGAACTTTGAGGCCGTTTTACCGCTGCGCTGAACTCGACGAGTAACAAAAGGTTTATCTGCTACTCAGGAAGAAAGAATATGTAAAACATCCACACAGATAACTAAAAGGAGAAAAATAGAAAACAAGCAGGAAGTGACCCAGTCACAGTACACTGAGTCACGTATTCAGCGTGGAAACGTTCCACCAAGTCCAACCAGCTGCCGGGAACAAAAACACAAAGAAGGATGTGTTTCAAAACTCAAACAGTCATGAATTCCTACCATACTAACGCAAAACTAGAACATTATACATGTATGAGAGAAGGATAACAAGGGGCTCGACTGTTCTAACAAATAATCACATCCATCTTATCTGCGGCTCGACTGGTGCTGGAATAAAGGCCGGGGGGGGGACTGCACGGGCGCAGTTTTACACCTGTGTTGTCAGTTTAAGCTTGCACTGATGTTAACATGCACAACCTTTGATTTAATTCCATTGTTTAAGAAACAATGTTTTGCTTGTGATGCCAATTCTCCAATAAGGGGACCACAAAGTATTCAAGAGACCATGAAAGTTACGAGGATACACAGACTGGATGATGTTTCAGTCTCATCCATAATAACTCAAGAGAGCTAATCATACATACAACCCCAGTTCCAAAAAAATCAGGACACTGAAAATAGAGCATAAAAACAGAATGCTGTCATTTGTAAATCTTTGATAAAGACGGGATGCTGCACATTTTTCTGAGTCGTGTCGCTGCCACGATACGTCTCACCGTGTCTACGTTCTACTGTAAGTAAAAAAAGTTTGAGATTTCTGAATAATTGCATTGTTTCAATTCATTTTCCACATGTTTTTGATTTGATTTACCATCTATTGATCTATTTAGCAGAGTTCACTGCACTACATGCAACTGAGGGGTGGGGGGGATGCTACCTGTTGACACAGCAAAAAATCGGTCGTCCTATTGATCCTGTATGTTTAGCGCCACTGCCACAAACACATGAAGGTGTTGCTGTCCCACAGGACTCCTCTTTACTGCTTTAATCACAGAATCCCCAGCATGACGGCCTTTATAGCCAAATTTATTATTGCTTCAGCTCTATTCTATTTCTACTAAGCATCACTGCATTTTATTGAGCTTTTTGCTCTTTTAATTTATTTTTTTTTTTTTATGTGGTTCCTTTTGAGATATTTACTCTATTTTATGGCTCTATTCTGCTGTATTGAGCATAGTATTGTTTATTACTTCTGCTGCTGTAATAGAGGAATCCATCCATCTGTAAATCAAATAAAATGCAGTCATCCCTCTGCTACTCCAGTCACATTCAGATGCCTTTATCATTGTAGCGCCTTTAATTTACAATACAAAGCGCCTTGAGGAAATGGTTGTTATGATTTGCTGCTATATAAATAAAACTGAACCGAATTGAAATTGAGCTGACAGAGGTGACAGTAACTGATCATGATAGCCGAGATATGCACATCTCTGAACAGATGAAGAAAAGTGATACCTGCACTAAGAATTACAGCACATCAGTGCAGTTCTGGCTGCTAATCGCTCCTAACTTTCAATTAAAAATGCAATTTATTGCCCATAAAACAACACATTAAATTTCAATACATGAAACAGAAACACCGGTTTTCTCACAGAGTTAAGGAGGTTTCCCTCCCCGCTGCCTAACCACTCGAGGATCATTATATAAATCATTTGATTATTGTGCCACGTGACAAATATCTTCTTGTTTTAATGACCAACCTATTCAGTTTTATCTAACCTGACAAAAACCATCATCGTACTGAATTCAAACGTGTCCAGATGAGGATATTTTATCCTTTTTTGCAGATAAGATAGCAGACAAAGATCTTCACCGTGTGTCACATGACACAGGAAACTTTCTTTTATTTTAAGTAACTGCTTTTCTCACAAACACACCCTCAGAAAATGATTAAGTGCAGGTGGGCTTTTTGCTGGTTGTTATATTGAACAGGTTGAGCCACAGATTACTTCAAAGACTTGTCATTACAGGTATTTAAGTTCCCACAAAGCCTGACAGCGTGAGCATGAGTCTGCATGAACAACATGTGACACCGTGATGTGTCAAACACAGATGTAACCAGCTGTGAACATGACACCAGGTTTTATCAGTATGACTTGCAAAGCATGTTTGAAAATGCAGCGCTGCAGTTCTGCTTCCGGCCATCTCACCTCCGTTCCTCTCGACCTCCTCCTCACACTGTGCTGACTTTGTCCTTCTTGCTCCTCTCCTCCTCCTCTGGTCCACATCCAAACACCTCTCACTCTGTTCCCCATCTTCTTCTGACACGTTATTGCTTTCTCTCATTTATCCCCCTCCCCACTTCACTTGCACCAAATCCCTGCTCGGCCACCCTTTCTGCTTCGCCTCCATATTGCACTGCAGTGTAACACATCTTTCCTTTACTTCTGCCTCTCTCATAATCTCCCTTCCCTTCAATCTCTCTCTTCCCTTCCGTATCCAACTGACACTGACTGTATATGGTTTCACTGAGATCACCTATTACAATCCAGCAGTGCTTTTATTTTGTGTGGCCAACAATCGAATCACTGCCAGTAAGAAAAATGTACAAGATAAACTTGTAAGTAGAACCAGAAGGATTTACTTTAATGAATGTTTTTAAAACTTTAACTGTGGTTTTACTTCACTTCGCTCTGAGCCTCCATCTGGATCACATATCTGTCTGGTCCCGACTCAAAAAGCTGAATAAGGTATTCTGATAACAAGCCAGTCGGCTTTATTTGTCGAGGTGGCTTTGAGTTTTGTTTATTTACATTTTCTATGTGTTTCTTGGTTTGCTTGGTGTTTCTATTCTCAGGTTTTACTCTCACCTCCTCTTGCAGTCTTCTTTCTGTTGTATTGTTGTTGCAGCAGGAGAAGCAGGAGCTTCCTCAATGCTAACAGAGGTCGTCCCTGAAACACCAACAATTTTCCCTTTCTTTCTTGCAATATTTTGAGTTTAACAGTTGTGAAGTAATAGTTTAGATTTACTCAATTTGATTTTACAAAGTTAGGAAAGTAAAGTTTAAAATCAAGCCTTAAACATAAGTAATCCACATCAGCAGATATCCAGAGCCAACCTATTGATATTATATAAGAGTGGGAAAAAGTTAGATTAACGCATTGCTTCTCTCAAGCTCTTTAAAAAAAAAAAATCAAATGTAGTTAAAAGGAAAATGCTGAGATTTTTGTCACATAAGCTAAGACAGTCTTGCCGCCTTCACACTGAATGATTTTGCTTACATGTCACCCTCCCATTCTTCTCAGCAGCACAGTGAAAAGGTCCATAGTACTCTGATGGTGTCCCAGCAGCTCTTTCACAGTCAGACAAATCAGCATGCAGGGCGGGCAACATTCATCTGCTTCAGCAATAAACACACGCACACAAACTCACAACTCTCCCAAACAGCCGTCTGGGTGCCTTTAAATCAGCGAAGCATTGCAGGCCGAGAGACATGAAAGGAACAAAACTGCCATAATAAGCTGGAGGGCAAAAGCTGTGTGGGTGCACGATCGCATGTGCTTGTGTTGATGCGTTCGACTCAAAAATTTCAAAAGGGAAAGATGCATATCCGAAATGCACAGCCATTTTCCTTTCTGACACCGACTGTGGCCGTGTCCTTACACTTTGTGCTGGTTCTGCTTTGCTTTCCTTCCACGGCCGGCTGTGTGATTCTGTTTCATAGTTTTACTTAAATAAAAGTCATTTCACACAGTCAGTGGTTTATGAAGACTAAAAAGGACTTCTCAGCGTAAAAACACTATCAGTAAAATGTGCTTCAAAGTAAGACGTGCGTATTTTATTATTAGTTGCATAATTAGATCATAGATTTTCTTCACCAGTTCTAGTTTAATTTTTTTAATGATACCTGCTGATTCCAATCTTGCATGATTCCTTTTTTCCCCCTGAAGACTATCAGTGACGCGCAGACCTGTTCAACTTTTTCCTGTACTTTAAACAATACCGACTAATCTGAGCCAAGTTGGAGCTAATAGTTTAATTAACTGCAATTAAAGCAATGTGAAAAAATAAAGAAGGTTTGTAGAGTTGTACATTGCTCCCAAGTGCCAAAATAACCAAGCTGAAGCATAAACGCCAAAAACTGCAGTTCTTCTAACGGCCACTTGAGGCTGGCTCTGAAAATCATCCCACCAGACTCCTGTGTTAAAATGTCTGATTTTACAGCTTTAAAAAGTACGTTTACAGCCTGGTACTAAAAACAGCTTAGTTCTCTAGAGTTAATTTCCCCCTTTGTATTTACTGAACACAGGGTTGTTTTTTATAACTCATTCCTAATAGATTGATCTGAAAATTAGTAAACTTAATGTTTGCAACTTGCTAACCTAGCTTGTTAGCATTGGCTGACAGCTTAGCCGTCCACCCTCTGGTCAAGTTATGGTCACTTCTGGCTCCAAAAGCCCAGCTCACTACCAATATGCAACTGTGTGGAGTCATAAATCTGCCTCAGATATTACTAAATTATAGTACTTTAGTAAATGCACTTTGTTAATTTGAGTATTGCCCTTTTCCTGGGAAGCCAAAGGCTTTAAACAAAAAGACCCTGATCAGCAGAACACTTGCAAAAGCCCTATCAGAGATGTTGCATCAAAATCACAAGGAGGTTCATTTCCAGGCCAAACCACCACAGGCCTGCAGAGGCTACACGCGGCCTCGGCTGATCAGCCGTGAAGAATCAAGTTCTTAACACGTTTCCTTGACTTTAAATGCTGAGTTGTTGGGGGATAAATGCCTCGGTTACAAGCTTACTGTCACAGATTCACTCTAAAACAATGGATTCTGATTTTAAGCAACAATTTTTACGATAAATATACCTCACAACTCTAGATATACATTTCAAGCTGCAAACAGACAAAATTTAGAGAGGCCAATTATTATATGTTATGGTTGCAGATCTTAATAAGCAAGAACAGCACAGTCTACTCTGAGCACGGAGTTACACAAACATGAGCTAAAGAAGCTCAGTAAGAGATGACTGGGAGATGCTGGCATGGCTTGAAAAGGTTTCCAAATTATGTTTTTGAAAACTAACTTTGTTCTTTACAAACTGGAGAGTCTCCAAAACAAGCATTTGTGTGGCCGAGTGCAGCTGCAGATAACGGAGTGCTGAAATCCTCTATTCAGGAAAACTCGATTACACGCTGGGAAACGGGCGTCACGTCTGTGCATGTTTTTTTTTTTTTACATACTTAGCATAGCTCAAATCACAGCACACACTAACACATAGGAAAGCCACACATGTGCACACACACACACAGAAACTATTCACATCCGGCCTCAGCAGGCCTTCAGTTACATAACAAGAGACACACACACACACACACACACACACACATTTGAAGATGAGGACAGGCAGCTGAACAGCGAGAGGAGGCACATCGCCCTGACTCAGTGAATCCGCCAGTTTCGAGAAATGACCAGTACGCTGAGGCTTTAGTCCTGTAATGCCATGACGATTAGCTCAGCGGTCACAGGTCCTCCTTCACACTGACTGGTGACGCAGACAGAGTCGGCACAGATTCATGCTTTGCTAACACGCTGCTGCTTTATGTGGCTTTCACTGTGAACAGTGTGAGCTGCTCTGACAGTCAACAACAACTTTACATAAGACAAAACAACCAATTTGAATCCCAAAATTCAGAGTTCTGGAAACACGTGACTTTAGAATAAAAAGCATATCCACCACAACATATTTATCAGCAATCAGAGCTTGCACAATCACCTGTTGATGGGCTGGAAATGGCCAGTCGGAACATTTTAACATATTGTGCAACTTAAAGAACAGCAGATAAACACACTGCTATTGTAAAACTTATGTTGATTCTATAGCTGCACCCCAGTATGAGTGTAATGACACGGTTTGGGCCCTCGGGTTGACTTAGGTTAATACTCTGACGCTATAAGCATCAGCCTAAGCCTGCTGATCTTCACGGCTCTTCCTTGATCTCTTTCTGTCTTTAATCAGTGAGTTCAGTAAATTTCGCTGCAGCAGGATGTAAGGGCAGTCGTAATACTCTTCAGTGCTTTCATCGTGAGAAAATTGTTACATTTTATTTCAGGTTCTGCATATTTGTGTATCTACTTCTATAATCTCTAATCGAGTACCTAACCTGAATCAATGTACGCAACCAGCAGGAAAAAAATGTATTTTAAAATTTCTTACAAGTATCTAATTTTATTATTAGTACTACTAATAAAAATGTGAGCACAGCTCCTGCAACAAGCTCTACCACAGCCTTCTAAGTCTAACTGTTACTACTACAGCTATAATCCTAAAAGGAAAATCATCTGTGCCCCACAGGAAGAGCGTAGTAATCCCACAACAGTACAGGCTACAAAATAAAAAGTTTCTTTTAAATACAATACTGATAAAAACAAAGAAAATAGAGAGTATAAGTGAGACAGAGAACTGCAGAGGTCAGTAGGGCTGCATAAAGCTGACAGCTAGCTGTAAACAAATGGATTCAGGTTCTGGAGATTAGAAAGCAAGGCAGAAAAAATAAATTACGTAAGACACGCTGAGCTTTCTCCCTTCCGCTGCTTCCCTCCTGAGATTATCAGGTTATCTAAAAGAGCACCAGGACAAGCAGACCACCTGGTGTATTAACATCTTGCATGACTTATTATTGCATAAACAATGCAGACAAAACATCTGGAGTCCAAAACAAGTATTCAGTTAATCACTGAATCAAATAACAACTGACCTGTTAAACAAAACACCACAAAATAGAAAAGATGTCACCAAGACATCACACAGTGATCCCTGAGAGAATGATCAGTGTCGTCACTTTATGGCATTTTCTTTCATTATGTAATATTTTAGTTGGTAAAACTTATACATTAATGTGACCGTGACACAACAATGCCTTTCAAATGAGTTATCTGCATCCCCACCATGTCGCATAATGTAATGTAATGCACCTCAACAGATCAACAACAATCCACAAAAAAAAAAAAAAAAAAAAAAAAAAAAGCAGCAATAGGAAGAAACCTTAAAAAATAAAAGCCTCAGAGAGCGTGCTACAGTAGAGCAACTCTATAAAACTGAATCCACTATGGTTACTTGAGTGTTTTGAAAAACATATTTACAGTTTACTTCATTTTTTGCCTCTTTTTTCCCATCGATGCTCTGACGACCAGATTGGCTTGTCTTTTTGAGTCAGCGTCCAGCGGACATGTGATCCAAATCTCAGATCAGTGCATCGATAACATTTTAGATCTCCCATTTCCTTGTGTTCTACATTATCTCTGATGCATAGTAGGGATGGGCAGATCAATACTAAGGATATGAAGCCTTGTTCTGAGTATCAGTAACCAACCTCAGTAGGGTCTATGGCAAAAATGGATCCATCCATCATATATCAGATCAAACGTAGATAAAAATCAAGTTTTAGTTCCGTGTTATTTATGTTTACTGCATTTCTGAGCATTTGCAAGGTTTTCACCTATTTAGCTTCAAGAATTTACTGTCTTGAACCTTTTAATAATGGATCTGAACAATACAAAACAAAAACACTGATAATTTTTTACATGGTACGGTATATTTCCTTTTCAAAAATACAAACTTCATATTTCCATCAGTTGAACTGATCCTGTTTTCTTTATATTTTTATTTATTGTATTTTTGTCTCTTGATCCATCCCATACACATATCCTGCCTTTTAATAGTGTTTGCTGTACACGTTTATAGTTCTTCGATTCAGCCAAGCTTTTATTTTGTAAATCTTTGGCGGAAGTCATCCCTTTACAATCTTCCTAAGCTGACGCTGCTCGCGTATCCCTGTTGTTTCTACTAATAAGGGATCAATATGGTGATGGCACGGTGCAGGCCGCTGGTGTCACCAGTGCAGATGATCCCGAGCAGTCGCAGTTTATTACCGAACATCGCGCCCTTCACTCCGGAGCCCAAGGCCCCCCTGAAGCCGCGGATAGATGATCGAACATGGATGATGTGTTCGACCGTTACCACGCTGCCTTTGTGCTGCTGCGATTAAAATAAATCTTTGTTTATCACGTCAGAAGGCAAACGGGCACATCCATCCACTGAAACTGTCATTTAACCGTAAAAACAAGGCGTCTTCTAACACGACACAGCGGTTTGAGGGTGACCATCGTCTGAAAGCCGAGCCTCCGTCCCTCCCGATCTGATCGAGCTAGGCATCATTTTTCTGCCTCCGACGCGATGCTGCTGAGCGGAGCCCTTTTCCCTCCGCACCTCTAACCAAATCGCTCACAAAAGAAAACAACAAAAATCACAATTTAATGCACTAACCTCGTCTCCGGGGTTGGCGGTGGTGTTGTTCTCGGTGAAACGCATGTGCAGCTGTGGAGGAGCGAGGCTTGTTTTCTCACCGACAGACTGCGGAGCGGACAGCGTCAGCGGCGCTGCATCGCAGGATGGGCTGGGCTGGAGCGGCACGTCAGCCTGAAGTCACAGCCTGGTCCCAGACTGGATTATCTAACCCTGGGTGGGACAGCTGCCGCTCATTAATAGCCCCGTGACCTCAACCAGCGAAGCTATACTGACTTAATGAATGCACAGTTCACAATCGCATGAATATTGTACGAAGAAAACACAATGTATATTTTATTTGCCCCAAAGTTGGGAAAGTCCTTTATGACAACGGCTAAAATCCAAGTTAAACACAACATACAACAAACTTCTCCAGTGGTATATAATTCAGTAAGATACACTGTAACCATTTTGGCAATATTACAAAAACAAAAGAGTTAAATTAAAATGCAAAAATAAACAATGTATACATTTTTAAAATGACTAATAAAATGATATAATTTACAAAAACTATAAATGAAAGAAAAATGGGACAGTAATATAAATAGCACAGTATAACAGATTATAAAGTGGGATTAAAATGACCTGGTGCACACACAGTGTTTAATAAAAAAGTAAAAAGAGAATAATAAAATATTGACAGTGGACAATAAATTACTCTTTACCCAACGGATCTGTTGCAGGGCGCCCCCACAATTTTTTTTTATAGGCTTAACCATATGGGGGCAACTAAAAATATTGGGGTGGCACAGCAGAAACAGAATTTTTACAGTTGTATTATGATTTTGTGAAATATAGGTTACCTGAAAAATACGGGGGAAAGGAGCGAAAGAAAAGAATTATATGCATAGTTAGTTTCCTGCTATTAAAGTTTATTTCACTGAAAAAAGTTATATATGAAAACTAGGGGTGCAACGATACACAAAATTCACAGTTAGGTTCGATACTTTGGTGTCACGGTTCGATATTTTTTCGATACAAAAAAATTGTTCATGCTTTTTTAATTTGTCATTTATTAAAATTATAAATATATATTTTAACTCAAAAGTACAGTTTTTAAATTTAATGTTGCTGAAACAACAAAGTAATAAAAAAATAAATCTGATGGAGAAATCACTCATCTTTGAAAAAGAGAGTTTATTACAGAGAAATGGCTCTTTCCAAAATAAAAGCTATATTATAGCTTCTTCTGGGCTATACTCTCAGCAGCATATTAAACATATCAGGTCCCCATAAGGAGAATCAGGTGCTAACGGCTGTCTAAATGACTCGGGTAAAGTTTGTAGCATGCTGCTTGTTGTTTTTGTCTGCTTCCACTTGTCTTTGCACTAGGATGATGTCGGAGTAAATGTGCAGTCATATTCGTTGTGTTCCCACTAGTGCTGTCAGCGTTAATCTCGTTAAAATGACATTAACGCCATAACGCGGCAAATCTCCGTTAACGAGCTACCGCGGATCGCCCTGTGTGTGGGACTGGACTGTGTCAACATGTTAACAAGCTAACTGCGCTAACGGACTAGTTCCCACAAATTGAGCATTGCATGGCACATCCGACATACTGTTTTACTTTTGTCCATGACGCGCTTACCTTCAGGGTCATGCTTCATATGAAAATAGTTCCAAACGCCAGATCTGAATGAGGGTGGGGGAGGTTCAATTTCCCATGTTGCAATGAGCTTAGCTTCTATCTTGCTAGCTTGCGCTGCGCTCAGTGGATCTGCGCTCGACAGTGCAGCCTAGGCGGAGTAGTCGAACGCAGATTCACTGAGCTCTCAACACAGACAGCATCGTCAGAAGAAAAGTTGATAAAATAAACAAAAAATGTTGTATTGTTCGATACATATGCGTACCAAACCCAAAGCACTGTATCTAACGGTTCAATATCTACACGAGTATCATTGCACTCCTAATGAAAACCAAATAAGATTTTGAAATCCATAATAATCTGTTTTTAATCGATTATTTGATTGACTAGAAGTCCCAACCACCGCTTTAATGATTCTCAGCAGAGCTGAGCACAAGCAGCTTAAGATTCCCTCTCCAAGAATGGAGTTCACTTTAAGAGTAAACTTGATCAGGAAAGACAGACACGTGTTGGATCATGTAAGACTGTGAACTGTTGTCTGTCTATGTGTTGGCCCTGAGATGCAACAGTGATCTGTCAGGATCAAATACCTGTGAATAATATAGTAAACAAATTCTACCATCACTTTGATCAGTAGTTATTTCACTGGAAATACGACTTTGAAATTTCAAACCCCACACAGAGACCTTCACGGGTTTCAATGCTACGTGTTTGCTGGTGCAAAACAAAACCATCTTTTGGCATCACATTTATTCAAAACAGTTTTGCTCCATCATTTTCATGTCTAAAAGCATCCACAAAATCATCAAGGTTCATGGCTCTAGCCCTTCTTGCCTCAGTGCTTAATGCCCCCAAACTGCTGAGTCGGTTGTCACTCATCGTGTTCCTTAAAGAAGATGTGAGCTGAAAAGCTGTGCTCACATGACGCAGGTCACGGTAATGGAAGTGCAATTTTGCACGGTTTAAACAGTTCACCAAACAGCCCCTTATATGGCTCATGATAAGCTCTAATAAACTTGTGTTTATGTTTTACAGTCGCTCTTTTTTTTTTTCAAGAATTCATGTTAGTTGGGGAATCTGTATTTCCGGTTGTTGATGTTGCTGTGTGTGTACTGTGCAGAAAATGGAAAAAATTTAGATTTAAAGCTTGTATACCTTTCATAATAACAGTTTCCTGATGATAATCTTCTCTCAGACCGAAGCATGTCAGTGATTGGAGGAATGTACCAGTTTGAAATGATTCCTTGTCTGTGCTGATCTGTCTTTGAACTACTGGAGTGGAAATATGGTAGGCTCTAAGCCAGAGCTTGGTGTGACGTGACGGCCTGGAGATGCATCACCAGTGTTACCACCAGTGTTTCAACAAGAGCGTCAATAACAGCTGTGACTAAACTGAGCTGTGGGGATGGCAAAATATCAGACAGATGTTTGACCTCACCAAACACAAAACAAAGTTATAAGAAGACAACATTTAGATGTATTTAGGCTAACAGACCTCTCGTCTCTACAGTTCTGTCACCATTCCCTTCCTCAGGTAACTCTTTCAGCAGACGTACAATGGCAGGTAGTCTGTCCCTCACTGTTGTGTAAGCATTGTACCTTCATACCCACTGTGTTTCTATCAGCCTTTGTAACTCTCTAGGTGGACCTTAAATATTTTCCCTTTGTACCTCTGGCCACTTTTGGTACCAGAAACAAAAACATAAAGCTATTGGAAAAAAGACAAAAAAGCCCAGTCTGCTTCGGGAATGCATTTCACACTGTCCACTAATACTAAATTTAAACAATGTGCATTAAAGCAAACATAAAAAGCTAATGGGGCATCAAATTTAACGCGTGCCTGCACACCTGTGTTCTTTCCACTCATTACCTTGGCCCCATCATTTACAAGGTTAGTGTTAAACCACAAGGTGGTTTCTGTAGTCAGGGCCATACTTCTGCAGTATTTATATAATTTTCTGTGAAAGTGCTGCAGCATCCAGATGCTCTGCAGCTTTAGAGTTGAGGAAGCACCCACACACTGACCCTTTATAATAATATGTTATTACAAAAGACATCTGGTGCTTCTTACTGAGGTCTTTGGTTACATCCACCATTATAATAAAAACCTCACTTTGTGTAACTTCACTAATTATTGAGGAAAGGCCCATTTCAGCCAGGCAATCCATTATTTCATTTTGTGTAGCATGTCCAAGGTATGTGACATTTCTCTGACTTGTCATTTTTTTTCCTTACAGCAGGATCGTGCTTTGCTCGTAGTTCCATAATTGACAGGAGATTTCCTTTATTTTCACCATCTCTGTCATTGTGTGCTCTCTGTGCTATGTTTTGACAAGCTGATTTGTTGTGTTGCAAAGTTATTGCATATGATATGATTTTCTGTCATATCATTCTGCCTCGCCCCGGGCAACCACCCGTGTCGCCCGTATCAAAAACCGCTACTCGGTGATGGCAAGCTACATTGTAGCCACAGCCACCCTGCCCTCTGACCACCACCAGTAAGCAACAGGCGAAGTGTCTTGACAGTCTTGGTCATTATGGACACAACGACCGAGACTGTCGGAGCCGGGGCTCGAACCAGCAACCTTCCGATTATAAGACGAACTGCCAACTCTTGAGCCACGATCTCCCCCTCATTCAAAATCTGGAAAATAATGATTTTATGTTTGTTTTATTTTTGTAACTGTGTTATTTTAGTCAGATTACTTTGAATCTGTACATCCTGTAACTTGATGGAACAAAACAACTGATATGTGAATACAGTAACTAAAAAAATCAGTTGAATTAAAATGAAATTAGTGCCTGGGCCTGCAAATTATCTCTTACAGCAGGTTTAAAATTATTTATACCATAAATTAAAATATTACATGTTTGGCTACAAACAAATAATATGAAATAATTGACCTGTAAATAAAAAACTTGAGTTTTTTTCTTAAACAAAAGACAATTTTGTTGTGTAACATAACCAACGGGACTCTCATAACTTTGTTTATTCTAATCTTCTTTTTTCTCATGCATGGAAGAGGTTTAGTTTAAAAAGTGCAAAAAAAGGGACCCCCTCCCCCCAACATCTGAACAAAGATATAAACTATAAACAAATGGCAAAGTTGTGCAGGTTGCAATGATTGCCTGAAACTGTATGATTAATTGTACTTGTTGAAAAGCAAGCTTATGGTTTCTTCATTCTCATGCGGCTTGCCCAACCTGCAACCATTATCTCAGTTCACAAAGATGAGGGTCAACAACCAAACATCTTAGGTTGAAATAAGAATATGTCTGATAAAGGTGAGAAGCCATAACAACATGATGAGCCTCACAAAAGACTGTAGGTGATGCAATCTCCCACACAAATGCCGCTGCCAGGCCAGGTGTGGAGAAGAGGAGACAAACAAACCTCTTATGGATTTTGCAGAAGATTACTTCATTTAGACTATACATTACACTATACTATACTACTATACAGCATAATTTGAAGGACAATCGTTTACTTTCAGAATGGCTGAGGTTCAGGGCCTAGAGTAGGTCATCTACTAACTGCAAGGGTGGTAGTTAAATCCCTTGCTGATCCACTCTGCATGCCAAAGTACCCTTGGGTAAGATACTGGTCCTCGAGTTGCTCGATGCATATAAATGTGAATGTTAGACAGAAAGCGTTTAAACGTAGAACTAAAAAAAACTCATATGAACGGGTGAATGAGACATGCTGTATAAAGTGCTCTGAGTACCAGTGTTGAAAATCACTATACAAGAACCAGGCCACTTTCCTTCCCAAGGAGATTTAAACTCCAGTTCAGTTTGAGTGGGAATTGCATATGCTGAGCGCCACCTACTGGTTTCCTGATGTTATTGCAATGGCCAAGACAAAGTTACCCACAGGAACTAAGGCTGACATGACGTTAATGTGAATTGGCCCGAATCCAATCCAGCCCTGATTTGTACAGCCTTGAGCTCTATGGATAAAGATTATGTCAGTTAGTTGTCCAGCTATCTTTCAGTTCCATTCAAGCCCTTAAAAAAACGCTCCCACTTGTCTTTATTTCATTTATGTTATTCTTTAACATCAACAAAAAGATAAACTGTTCAAATATGTACAAAATCACGTGTTGTTGTAACTGAATTTTAAGGCGGGAGAAGCTTCACATATCAATACGTGTCAATACATCACTCGCACTCCTAACTTTAGCTCTATAATCAGAACAGTGGTTTGGCTTTTTATCCACTTACATACAGTGGCTGTTGTAGACTCTGTTAGGATCTCGGAAAAACCCACAGAGGGATGCGGTGGGTTCATCACTGTGTTCATCATCATTATGTTACAAATAATCTGACACCAACAGAAAGATTGCATGCTCAGTCACATCACACAGGATGCTCTGTTAGCTAAGTCAAAGTCAGAATAAAGAAAAGAAATAATGTCGTGCTACAGGAAGCTCTAATATTCAAGTGTCCCCAACATTTAAGGATAGACTATTTACCATTAGATTTAATTGTTATGTGCCTAACTCACTGATTTATTGCTTTGATTGCTTTTATTTCTCCTCTTTTCTCTTTTTTCTTCATCTTTCTTTTTTATCTTGGTGTCATTAGATTTATATTTTTTACACAATTATACATGCCACTTGCACAGAGTGAGTGGAGTCAAGTGGGGCTCTCTTTAGAAGGCCGGGTCTCTCATACTTTCACTGCAAACTTTGCACACTCTGCCGCTGCTGGAAAGTTAAAGTTTGTCCATCTTCAGCGCCACACACTGGCATCACTAAGCAATTGACTGGTTCAGAAAGAAGTCTCTTCTCTTCTGAACACCTGTGTATCATAGTGAATCTGCATCAGGTGCAAGCAATCTGTCTGTTTCCTGTCAGTTGCTTAGGAACCGAGAACTTTGATTGGCTGTCAAGAGAAGATAAATTGGGTGCCTTGACTCTACCTGATACTGTGCTGCAGAAGGAGGGAAGCCAAGTTGTAGTTGTTTTGTGTTGGGCTAACAGACGCTAGATTGGGGCTTCTCAAGTTTATACCTGATATTATTTCTGCTTAAAGCAATGAGCTTTATATTTTGGTAATCTCAAATAATTCTTTTCTTGAGATTTATGATTTTATTTGATGTGATCACAATAGTTTATTCAAATATGTTTGTGTTTTAGTGTGTTGCTGCCATGGGTACTTCTTGTTGGGGAGCTTCAAGCAAGTATGAAACGTAAGTCTCATGTGAAGCTAGAATTTGAGTTAAGTATGACAAACATGGTTGTTCACTGTTAAATTTCATCTCTTTTCAGCTTCCTCTCTTGGCTTTGGAAATCTTGATGCCAGTAAGCAGGTCTCGGGTGACCAGCTTCATCAGTTGCCACACTGGTTCCACCCTCTGCGCCAGGCCCAGCCTCAGCCTCGGAGCTCTCTGGCTCCTAGCTCTCAGCCCAAGGTCCAACCCCAGTCTCGCAGCTACCTCCCCCAGCCATTGCTGCAAGCTCATGGTTCTCAACCACAAGTCCATCCCCTGTCACAGCCCCTGGTGCAGGCTCGCAGCTATCAATCTCAGCCACAGGTTCATAGTTACTGGGCTGAGGCCTATCCCCAGCTGCAGATTCGCAGTCAAGGCCATCCTGAGATTCAGGGTCCCCCCCAGGTCCGTCCCCACACCCAGCCTCGGAGCTTTCAGAATCGTCCCCAAATCCAACCACAGCCTCGCAGGATTGAGGGCCACCCCAAGACCCAGATGCAGTCCCAGTCCCAGCCTCAGCCTCGTACCTTTCAGGGCCAACCACAGACTCGGCTGCAGCCTCGCAACTTTCTGGGTCATCCTCAGGGCCGTCCCCAATTCCAGCTTGAGGGTCATCCCCAGAACCAGTTGCAGCCTCAAAGCTTTCATGGCTATTCCTACCAGCCACAGCCTCGCATCTATCGTGGCTATCCCCAGGCTCTGAAGTCTGCAGTCGACAGCTTCAGGGCACATCCCCAGTCAGCCCACCACAGCTCGAGCTTCAGGGCTATCCCCAGGTACAGACCCGGCCACAGCCTCGCAGCTTTCAGGGCTAGGTACAACCCCAGGCACTTCAGGCCATCCCCAGTACAACAGCCTCGCAGCTTTCAGGGCAGCCCCAGGTACAGACCCAGCACAGCCTCGCAGTTTCAGGGCTTCCCAGTAAGACCCAGCCACAGCCTCGCACTCAGGGTGAGCCATCCAGGCCACTCCCCAAGACCCAGCTACAGAGCCAGACCCAGCCACAGCCTCGCAGCTTTCAGGGCTATGCCCACCAGCCACAGCCCCATAGCTTTCAGGGCTATGCCCATCCCCAGATGCAGCCACAGCCTCGCAGCTTTCAGGGCCATCCCCAGGTACAGACCCAGCCACAGCCTCGCAGCTTTCAGGGCCATCCCCAGGTCCGTCCCCAGACCCAGCTTCGTAGCCATCAAGTCCATCCTGAGACCCAGCTGCCGACCCAGCCACAGCCTCGCAGCCATCAGGGCCATCCCCAGGCTCAGCTGAAGTCCCAAATGCAGCCCAGCAGCTTTCAGGGCCATGCCCATCCTCGGGCCCAAATCCAGACCCAGCTGCGGCCTCGCAGCTTTCAGGGCCATCCCAAGGCCCAGACCCAGCTGCAGTCTCTCAGCTCTCAGCCTGAAGGCTATCAGGCTGACTCACTGCCACAACCTCGTAGTTCTCCGGCTCAGCCCCAAGACCAGCTGCATGCTAGCAGTTCTCAGTCGCGGGGCCACCTAAAGCCTCGCAGTCATCATGCTCAGGCCAAGACACAGCCTCATAGTTATCCAGCATATCCACATGCCCATTCTTACTATCAGACTCAAATCCCAATACAGGCACGCAGCTATCAAATGCATCCTCGGATGATGCGTTACCAGCACAGACCTCATCTTCAGCCTTGGGTCAGGGCAACTGGCACAAACCACCAGATTCTGCAAGGGGCTTAACCGAAGAGGTATACTCCATAAAACTAGTTGGTGTTTACTTTCCCTTTTTTTCTTTTTTCTTTTTTTTTTTTTTTTCCTCCCCTTTAGAACCTGCATAAGCTCAACACCACTAATCATCTTTCTCATTCCAGGGCCAACATCAGAAGATGGATCATTAACTGCATGGATACAATTAAACTGATCTTTAGGGGAAATGTAAATAAATCTTTCTAGATGAGTCTGTGTGTGGGCTAGCTTATTTATACTTTATAGTAATATCTCACAGTTGTGAGAGCAGGTGGTGCATGTTTCAAATTTTTAGCTCAAACTGAAGCCATTCATGTGCAGCATCTACGGCAGGCAAAGAAGATCTGCTCTGAAAGCACAGGTGATGCATAATGACCTGCTCTTCATTTTGCTGGTGACCCAGTTCAACTGGGACTTTTTTTTTTTTTTTTTTTTTTTTTTTTTTTTTTTTTTTTTCCCAGCATGTAACAGAAAACGTGTGAAATCTTGAATACTTTTTTGCACCTTTTTTATTTCCAGACTGCTGTTAACTTAAAAGAGAAAATCCAACTGATTCAGAGCAGTACTCAGTCTGGTTACTAGATAAAGTCAGATTTTTGATGTGCACCAGAGACAAATGAGTCTCAGGTGCACATCTAAATTCATGGAAAACTGCTGCATGCAGTGCACTCGCAATGCTTAACTCCCATGTTCCTTTTCAACAACCAGCAAAGCGACCAAATTCATCTGTTTATCAGTTAAGTATCCTCCAGGAGGTATGGATAGAACATAGGTGGTAGAAATAAGATTGTTCATTATAAGCTTTGAAAATGTGCATGTCTCTGATAATTCCCTTGACTGATGAAATGCTGTTTGTCCAAATCGTGGTTTTGGTGGATCTTGTTAAATTGCTTTGAGATGTGGAGACTGCAGGCCTGTGACTAATTCTATTTTGTTTGGCAATCCCTCCAAGTCCTTAGCAGAGGCATTCCATGTTTTTGAACTTCACAACACATTTAATCTATCAACCGTTTCCTATCCAGCATAGTGTTCCTACACGTCCATGCTTATGTTCTGCCATTAGGTGGCACCATCTGACATGAAACTTGAGACTGTCATGGACATGTTGGGACTAAAAGACAAATACTGCTGGGACTAGAACATTTTAATAGTTTTTTTTTTTTTTTTTTTTAAAACTATAAAACCAGTTTCCCCTTAAATGGCAGAAGTCAGGATAGATCATTTAAGGAACTGCTTTCTAGAAAGTTGCTTTTAACTGAAATGACTTTACGCTGTCTCAGAAGTATAACTTGTGCTATAATGGTATATTAGAATGAGTTAAAATTCTTCTATATCTCCTTTTTAAAATGAGTCACATTTTAAGGTTTTAAAGTAACAACAAAGTAACACGTAATGACAGCTGCAGCTTAAAAGTTATATAATTTCCAGTCACACTAATGCTCAGACGTGTGTGTGTGTGTGTGTGTGTATATATAAGTAAATTAAAAGGTTTAAAAAATACAGTTGAAAACTGACATTAAGCCACCAAAAAGGCAGCTGTGAATGCAGCTTGAGTCACTGCAGCAAAAGGTTGATCCTGCAAGAAAGGCCAGAGGGCTGAAGAGGCGAGCCTAGTGATTGTTTTGTCCTGCCTCCCTTCAGCTGTGGC
Organism: Simochromis diagramma; assembly: GCF_900408965.1. Lineage (NCBI taxonomy): Eukaryota > Metazoa > Chordata > Actinopteri > Cichliformes > Cichlidae > Simochromis > Simochromis diagramma. The sequence goes on along the minus strand of NW_024387285.1, from coordinate 1,527,838 downwards.
AGATGGCCCCGCCCCTCCCTGAGCCTGGTTCTGCTGAAGGTTTCTTCCTGTTAAAAGGGAGTTTTTCCTTCCCACTGTCACCAAGTGCTTGCTCATAGGTGGTTGTCTGAACATTGGTGTTATTCCTCTGTATTATTTTTAATCTTGAGGTGCCCGTTGCTGGGATTTGGTGCTATATAAATAAAACTTAACTGCATTGAATAAAGACCGCCAGTCTCCAGAGGGGTTTCTGTTTCAATAGTCACTACAAGCACAACTGGTTATGTTAGTGTTAAATCATGCAGTTTACATGCTACACTATGAAGTCCAGTGTCCAAAGAACTCCCCGAACATCTGCGCAGTTAATTGTATTTGGTCTAGTTTAGGCCATGTGTCACCAGATCCTATCATTTAACAGCATAACACATTTAGTAAGCCAATCTTCTTTAGTTGATTTCTTATTAATTTTTTTTGTTTTGTTTAATTTTTGTATATTTGTTTTTTTAATTAGCTTCTTTACATGCAATATTGCTTTGACTCTGAGTCTAGTAATTTCATTGGCAGTAGTGATGTGTTATTGTTACCTAACAATAATAAAACTCATTTTAATCTTGTCTCCATTAATTTCAAACACAGATCTTTAGACAACCATTCTGTGAATCAAACTGGTTGGCATAGTGACCACTAAGCATTTAATTATAACATATCTCAAACAATAAATGCAAAGCTACCAGATGGTAACCAGAATGTGTCGTTTGCTTTATGGCAATTTTGAAATAAGATTGTGGCTTTGATATTGTTCAAAGTGTTTCACAACAAAGTCCCACAGCACCTGTGAATCATGATGAATCTGGTCCAGGTGCAATCAATCCACCTGTTTCCAGTCAATCAGATGGAGGGCAAGAACTTTGACTGGCTGTCAAAAGAAGATAAATTATGTGCACTGGACCACTCCCACCACTGTGCCACCGAAGGAGGAAAGCAGATTTTTTTGTTGTTTTTGGGTCCAGCTGCCTTTCTGCATGCATTTAGGTCACTGATTGAAGCTATGAAACTATTATGGTACTATTTTGTGCCCCCATATAATGGCTATGTCCATCTGAAGTGACACAGGGTTACTTAAACCTGTATTCTTTTCTAGTGCGGTGCTGCCATGGCTACTCTGTGTGGAGGAGCTTCAAGCAAATGTAAAATGTAAGACAGCATGTTGACTCAAACTACAGCTTAAGTAGAAAATGACAAAAGAACTATGTCACTTGTGGCGTCGATCTGAAATTTTCTGTTTTCAGCTTTGTATCCTGACTCTGAAACTGCAGATGTGGTAAAACCTCAGCAGGCCTCAGGTTACCAGTCCAACCTTCAGCTCCAGCTTCCCAACTACCGGCCCTGGTCACATTTCCAGATTCCTAATTACCAGTCCTGGTTGCGTTCTGAGGTTCCCACCTATAAGCCTCGGTCAAATTATCAGATGCCCAACTATAAGCCTAGGTCACAACACCGGGTTCCCAACTACCAGGCTTCGTTGCCGTCCCAGGCTTCCAGGTATCAGGTTTGGCCTCGGTCCCTGGTTCCTGCCCACCAATACCAGGTTGAATTCCAGGATCAGGCCATTCCAAAGCAGTACTCTGCCTCAAAGTCAGGGCACACAGAGAAAGCCTCAGACTTGGAGGCAAGTACAGAATTCCCAGCACAGGTTTCCGACACGTACCCAGAGGCAGGGCTCTCAGCGCAGGCTTCAGATTGAGACCCAGAGGCAGGGCTCCCAGGATATCCTTCAGACTCAGCCTCAAAGCAGAACGTGGCCTTATCCTAGGGGCAGGGCTTTTCCCATAGACAACCATCAAGCTTGGAAATAGGCTTAATTAGAACACATGAGGATGCTCAAGGTAAGAATGGCATTTACTCTCTAATCTACTGTTGTGCTTTTAACATAAGATCGACACCTTAAATTATCTTTCTCATTTCAGATATGTCAGAAAATGCATCTTTAACTACTTGGACCCAATTAAAACGATCTTTGTAAAAATAGTAATAAAAAACTTCTATTTGTCTCTTGCTGTGAAGCAAATCTCTATAGTTCAGTCCTGGAATTGAGAACTTATGTACATGCTGTGCTGAAGTGTTGTCTCGGAGGCCAAACTGCTGATGTACTTTACAAGCTTGCACCTACTACAGACATGTGTATCTGCTCAAGTAGGATGACTGTCTTGACTCCATACAGTGAAGGAAGATGGAGAGTGTGGTATTGGGTGGGGTTGCTCTATGTTGGGATGGAGCACTGCTTAGCATATTTTAGGTTAATTTCCCCCTTTTTTTTTTTTTTTTTTTTTTTTTTTTTTAGATGAGGGTCTTTGTAACAAAGTTAAACTGTTGGGTTTGGCTGGTTTAAAGGGTGACCCACCACCAAAATACTAAGAGTAAATGAGTCACTTCCAAAGGCCCCTGAAGCTGTTTTGTTCTCACATGTTGGCCAACAACCCAACAAAAGGTTGGCTTTTTCGTCATCCATTCCCTTCCACTTGGCAAAATGGATAAGTCTGCCCTGCAACTGTCCTGCAAGGTTTTAAAAAGGTGTTTGTTTGTTTTGTTGTTTCTCAGATTTTGGGTATTTAAAGGAGACCCTGTTATTCTTCCCAACTCTAAGTTGTTTTGGACTGGTGTGGCTCTTTAGCTTATCCTCTTCTTGAAACAAGCTAAACTAGGAGAGGGGTAGAACACAGAAAATACATGAATGGAGAAACTCGAGTTCTCACAGACGATTACGAGTACTGCTGTGAAACTCTGCTTGGGTTTAATTTTCAACTAGTTCAATGGTGAGTCGCCAGTCAACGGACAACTGTTTGAGCCCCAATGTCAGTGGGTGGCCCCTGAAGACTTACCACAAGAGTACCATAGTAGAGACCTGACCTCTCTAAGTGGAGCCCACCTCCCTCCTTGTAAGCAGTATTCATGATTTTGTTCAAGCAAACCCAATTTCAAGGCCAAGAGAAGAAATAAAAGCAAGACATGAAGTGGAGCATATAATTAAATATAATCCTAAATGCAGCTAATTTGGCATTAAATATGGGGAAGAGACAACTGAATAACATCAACACTATTTTATTTACTTTGATCTTTAACATTAGCTTGCAGTCAAGCAAGCAGCTGTGAAGCAACATGCAAGCAAAATGTGGCTCTGAAAAATCTTGTAGTTGTACATTTGACTCACTTGCAGTCAAAAGCATTAAAGACCGAAAGTAAAACCTCTACAGTGTATCCACTGCTATAGATTCTGCAGTAAAAACCTGCCAGTTTGAAAAACTGAAAATTCAGATGGCTAAGTTTTCAACTTAATGTGCGTCTCCAGAGGAACTTTGGCTCTTGTATCCCCGTTTTGGAAGATTTTTTTCCCCCCTGTTGTGCTGTAAGTGGAGAATGACTAGATCACAAATGAGGCCCATCCAAAACCTCTGAGATGAGTTTGTGTCCAATGGATTTGTCAGTATGCTGGAGAAGGTCATGTGACATAAGGATCATGGCAGGATAAATATTATGGTGGATTATTTAAGATGATTATGAAAAAACACGTTTGTATATGTAACGTGAATAAAAGTGCAAAACTGTAAATGCTGTGTGTCCTTCTGTAAAATGCTATTCGAGTTGGCTCGTTGGTATCTGGTGTACTGCTGTGTCCTTTCAAACATCGCTCTTATTTTATTCTGGACTTGGTTTTAATTTATACGCAGAATGACTGTCTCAGGTCAGAATGCAGAAGTTTCATTATTCAAGTCTGAATTGTTTGTATTTTGCTTTGTTCAGAAACTTTGTCCAGTAAGAATTGAGCTGAAAGAAAAGCTATTAACCTCTCAGGGAAGAGTCGGGCCGACTGAGGCAGTACAATAAGGAGAGATCAGCTGGAAGAACTGAGCGTGATTTACTGAACGTACAAATGAACATATCTGGTGATTAGATTCCGATGGGCCATCATGGCAGGATGGAGTCTCGGCTCTTACTGAGGTGCGTGTAAGCCTAGGTTGCACAAATGAGTCTTAAAGGGAGAATGACAGAGGGCATAGATCTAAACCACACAAAGTGGAGGCTTATTAGCTCAGAGAAGGTGGGCTGCAAGATTATTGGACTAGAGCACTGATGTTAGTATTGAGACGGACAGCGTGCGAAAGTGGTAAAGAAAAGAAAGTAGGCAGATGAATGAACAGATTTTCCTTACTGAACTTATGCTTCGTGTCTTTAAAGAACTAACGCTGAAACATCCACTCCCCGGGGCGTTTGAGTGAATGCCTTTGGGCTGTTGGCTTGGGAAGTGTTCATATCTCTTTCATCCTAATTCCTGCTGATATGCTTAAAGGCAGTTGATATGTTGTTTATCTTGAATTTATGTTTTGGTTCTCTGAATATTCCTGTACATGAGGTTGAAGGAGTTTTGTGTTTATTATATTTTCAGAGTTTGCTCCCCTTATTATTAATACTGAGCTTTGCGTTACCTCTGGTGATCAGTTTTCTGTTTCGTTGTGTTGTTGCTGTCGGGTTTCTGTCTTTCCTTCCAGCCTCCTCCCTCCTGTGTTCCTTCTGTATGTTTCAGTGTGTGTTCATGTCTTTGTGTTGAGTAGTTATCTTTTGGGTTATTTCCTGTTTTACTTTGACGGTGAACTACTTTGAGTTTTACTTCCCTTTGGTGACTGTCTTGATTCTCCACACCTGCATCTCATTCCTTCAGCCGATTCTGCTCCCCCTCGTGTATAAGTGGCCCGGTCTTCCCCTCCGTCTTTGTCACAGGGCTTTCTGTGCTTCCTTCTGTGTACACCTGCTGTTTGGGATTTCTGTTTGCTCTCCTTTTGGACTTTGTATTAGACGCTGCATCCCAAATAAAAAGACTGACATTTTGCTGCAGTTCTGTAAATGCTGATCGTCTCAGCCCTGATAAAACCAAGTCCCCAGGTACCAACCAGAACCTCAGCATCTGTAGCTAGGATTAGTCTACAACATGCCAACCAATTTTCCACGAATGCGTTTTTGCAACAAAGGCCGCAGTGACTTCTTTAAAAGCCTCGACCCTCCTGCAGACCCGTGTGCTGGGCCCAGACTGAAAAGGGCCAAGCATAAGGATTCAGAGGGGAGAGTTCAGATAACATGATTGTAGCTTATAGTGCAAAGTTGATGCTTTGTTGTGATAACATTGTGATTTTCACTCTTTTAGAATGAGTGACTCATTTCAGCTGTGCAACTGTGGATGATATCTTGGAGATTAATTAAATCTTATAGTTGAAGAGTAACAAAAATGAATTTTGTACTACTTTGGTGTGTGTGGATGATTCAAAGGCGAAATTCAAAAACGCGCAAGCTTTAATGCACCTGAAACAGACTCCAGATGTAAGTGATTCAGAGCACACTCATCTTATTTGTTAAACTAACTGAATGATAACTGAAAAGATGCTAGTCAGTGATTTCATACTGGGTGCTTTGGCAGAATGCCTCCATCCACAGCTCAGCAAATGCTTTGAACTGCATTTAGAAGCCTCACTTATAACAAAGACAGCCTAATGCTCTGCACATCCTCCCTTGTTTCAGTCTTTTTCTTGCTAATTTGATTTGACCACTTGATGAATACTCAGTCCTCCCAGTGATTCCTGGTGATGCCTTCTGGTATCTATGAAGCGCCTTGTGGCGACCTTTGTTGTGATTTGGCGCTATATAAATAAAATAGAATTGAATTGAATCTGCAGTTTTGCAGATGCAGTGTGGTGTAATATGTTGAGTGTTGTTCTAAAGTTTACCTAATTTTAAAACCCGCTAAAGACCAAATCACCTCCTGATACCTTAGAGCTGAAAGATTGCGTACTTTCTTTTTACAGTGACTGTATGTATATGTAGAGGTGCTGTAGTTATGAATGCCTATCAGCCACACTTCTGTTTTACTATAAGGCTTAGCCTTTTCAACAAGCTATGCAGTTCAACGAATAGTAGCATGTGTTGCAGGGCTTCAATTTCCTCTACCATTAACGTAATCTCATGTTTGCCTAAATAGGGGATGTTTTATTTTTCTTTCCTTTGGTCCATTGTTCTTCCTTCTAAACCCTCAAATGCATCAGGGGAAATCTCAAGGCTTGTTCCATACTGCAATGCATATTCTTAGAAATCGCTTAAGAATGTTTTGATGAAGGAGAGCCATTAATTCATGTTTCTGTAGAGCTCTCAGCCTCTCAAAGTTTTCAGTAACACTTTGTAATAAGGCCCGTGACCAAGGGTGTAATTCCCCTATAATGTATTTTATTTTAGATTACAATGCAATTGTATTTACCTACTAATACCTAAAGGCAGGTACACTAGAATGGCAGGTAACAAGTCAGGTTAGGAAACAAAGAAATTATATTGTAAGGAAATTTTGAAGAGAAAGAAAAGAAAAAACCATCTTACATCACACCATATTATTGAGTAGAAATAAATCTTGCCTTTTTTACATCTGCATTTAATATTCATTATGTTAATGAGCAGAATGGATGTTCAAAATCATGCTGTACTTGAAATTACTTACTGTATAATATGTTTCTCCTCTTCTGTAAAATACCTCAAATTGTGCAATATTTCAAATGACTTCTGCACTGCCAAAAATGATTTACGCATCAATTAAAATCCTTACAGACTTCTTTAATCACTTTACTGAGATATATAATTATTCTTTGTTTGTTGTAAAAACTTTACTCGTTAACCCTTTATTTTAGCGTACGTGCCCTTAAGTATTAGTAGGTAAACATAATTACTTTGTAATTTTAAATACAATACAATGAAGTTCAATTTAATTACAAAGGAATTACGTGTTTAGTCGCGGCCATATCATACAGTGTTGCCAGGTTTGCTTTTGGCATCACTTAATACTGTGCTGTTTTTTCCCTTCTTTTTGTCAGTGAAGCAGGAAACTAGGGTTTGGGCATGGCAAGCTGAATTCAACATTTCAAATGTTGCGTAAAGTGTTATGAACCACAGGAGGACAATTGTATGCTCGAGCCGATAGCCCAGATTCCTACTTTGCCTGTGACATATGAACGCAGCACAAGTGCCGCCCCGCTCTACCGGATTTCAGCCGGTAGGCACTCGTTTTCTGCCAGTGACAGTCATCCCTTTAAACCCTAAGGACCTCCTGGATTGTCCACCTGCCCGACATCTGTCCCTTTCCTCACCGCGCGGCGCGATGAAGCGGAAACTGAGCGACATTTAGGAGCAGTCTAAATGACTTCTGTGCAACAGGCACCTGGGCTGCAAACTCACTGAAGGCTGGTCGGAGGAACTGTTGCACAAAATCCCGCTGCGATGTCTCTGCTGTGCGTTAGAGGTATGCACTCACTTCACAGCTACAGGTTATCGTTTCAACAGGAGAACTCGTGGATCTGCTCGTGTGAGGGTTTCTTAAACGGGCGAAGTTCTCACGGAAAAGATTTTATATATAAAACACAAAAACTTAGATGAAAGAAAAAAGGAAGGCAGAATATTTGAGGGCAATACTGTAACATTATTCCGAAACTTGTGAAGATACAGAGCATAACATAAACTTTAAGTGTTTCCCTGAAAGGTGAATTTAAACCTCATTTGCCTCCAGTGACATTTAGTGTAACACTCAGGCTGGATGCTGACTTTAAAAAAGGAAAATCACAGTTAAGTGAGAGCGTTTGGTCATTATCGATGGATATGTGCGCATTAATGTTTTGTTGCTATTCTATGGTCCGATATTGCGAGTCTGAAAAGTTACGCTGTGGTTAAATCGAGCCATAGTGCTCAATGCTCACCAAAGAGCACTCTCAGTTTTCACCTGTTAAGGTATTCGCTTTGTAGCTAAAGGAGGATTGATTTAGTCTGTTAGGCTATACCCAAACATAAGAGGGGCATTTATTTCTGAAACTATTAAAAATCATAGACTCGTTTTTCTGAATGGAAAAAATGCTCACAAAATGATTGAAGTTTGTTTTCTTCCTGTTATAGTAACATATGCTTGATTCTGATAGAAGGTCTTCTGGCCCTGATTTTTACCCATTTCGTTGGCATATTTTTATGATTATTGTTTTTTTTGTTTTGTTTTTTTTAGCTTTTCATTATTGTTTTTGAACTTTAATTTGGATTCTATGATTATTTTAGCATCCCAAGTCCTGTTTAGAATCATCATTACAGGTCAAGTAGTCTTTGAGTTCTATTATATTTGGTCCTTGGTGTTTTTGGTGATCGTAGCCTCCACCGTGTTTCTCGGTGTTCAGTTGAGTGTCAGTGGCTTGTCACTGTGTCTAGTTGGCTACTTCCTGTTTGATTTTGTCAGTCTCTTTTCTTCACCTTAGTTTTACTACAGGTGCCTCATGTCTCAGTAGTTTGAGTTCAGCTGTGTCTTCTTACCTTTATGTTTCCATTTCCCTGTGCATATCCTCGGCTACAGTGCAAACAAGGCTGGAACACGTGTCTCCATGCTGGTTTCAGACTTGATTTGTGATCTGGAGCTACATCAGCTGCGGTAAAAGCTCGGTTTTCTGATTCTTTCAGGTGGATTCTTAGCAGCCTACATTTGGGTCACTTATACTCTTAAATGACATGAACCTGAAAACTGTCAATACTACATGTTAAAATAGTTTAAAACTGGATTCATAACATAATAACATAACTTAGGACTGTATACTCTCACCTGACCGTTAAGACTGCACATCCTCATTAGGGTAAGAGGAAGAAAATAGATTAATCAGTGGCTATTTCTTTGTAATTTGCTGTGGCAAGAACACATTTGATGTATTTGCTGACATTTGGTACTTTAAGGTCTTTATCCTTAAGCTGACTGACCCCTTTAAGGTAGCAGGTTATAGATCTCTGCAGGGACATTATTAATAAAATGTGCACTTCCTTCTTCATCGTTCAGCGTTCTCTTTCCATGTGAACTGCCCCCCCCGAGTTGCCCTGAAGCAAGTCACTTGATCTGCAGTTGTTCAACTAAAGCTGATGAGCGATGTGAGATTTTAATGTCTAAGTAAAAGAATAAGAAATGATTTTAGATTTTTTTTGTTTTTGTTTTTGTTGAAAACCTGCATGTTTATCGGGTCTGACAAAGTTTGATTCATTAAAGGTTAAAAAGCCGGCGCTTCCCCTCACCGCCGGTTTATTAACATTTTTGGCTCCTTCCCAGATCACAAATTGCTCTTCTCTCACAGACATGCTGATTGATTTTTCACACCATCAAACTATTGTCTGGCTATCTCCAGCTCTCAGCCCCTGGTGTATTGTTTCTCACTGATCATTTCTGACCATTTCTCATCTTTGGGTCCGAGTGCTGCCTGAGGATGAAAGGCCACCACCACCTCCACCCAACTCCTATTACAGAGTGATGAGATGAGGGTGAGGCTGGAGATGGAGGGAGTGAAGCACACCTGGGTCGCAGTGGGCTCAGACAAGTGGAATTATAAAATAATCTAATTTTGTTTCATAGCTTGCCCTGGGATTGAGAAAGTGTGCTTCATGCTCACATAAAAGTTGTTACTTGTTCAGGTTAGCATGAACCCTGGACTCAGCTTTTTAAGCTTTGCTGTTTCACTCAGAAGGACAGAAATATGGATTCAAATCAGTCATGACATTGTCCCACAACATCTGGACATATACGCCAGAAATGTTCACCACATCATCTTTATAAAGTGCAGATTTGCGAGTGCTTGCAACTTGTTTCTGCTGCTCAGATGAGGCCATAAATATCAGTTATTGCAGGTCTGACTTAGGATGGACTCAAACACTCATCGAAGCGGTGACTGAAGTAAATACATCTTATAAATATGAGTGGATGTGTGATTCTCAACGTTTCTCCCAAGTGAATCTACATAATATGTCACCTGACTGTCCTTTAAACAGTATTTCTTTTCCTTTTTAAAAAAAAAATCTGAGATATTCCATCATCTGACTTTCACAAACGCATCAAATCTTTTATAAAGAATATATTTTTAGATGCCAGACTAGAATGGTTTAATAGTAAACAACAACACTGTCAGAAATAGGAAGTAAACCACAGTTTCCCATGTGAAAAGCTAATGTTTTGTTAACTTGTCCAGCCCATCATTGTTTCTTTGCAGATTCAGTGCTTTATAATGTCACCTGAATTCTTCCTGAGATAATCTCCCTTTTTAATGGAAAGGTCTCGAGGGGTCAAGCTTGGTGGCCTTTCTTTGTAACGCTAATAATAGACTTGGAACTCTACCTAGTATCTCCTTGCATATGCAGACAGTAAGGTGAGAAACATGAGCTACAGGCAAATAAGGGGAAATAACCTCACAGGAACGAGCAGCGAACAAAAACAAACAGTCTATAGTATTAAGATTCACGCTGTCAAAGAGCAGTCCTTGGACGTGCATGACCCCACCTCCTGTAATGTGTCCTCTTTACTCTGCTTTTAGGTAATTTCTGCATAAAAGTAAATTTAGCTGCTTTAAAATTTCCACAATCCTTGTGTTTCTTCCCTGTTTCTATGGTTTTAAAACGTCTTGGTGTAGTTTAAAATGATTATATTGGACCAAAAAATGCTGACAACACCAGCAGATAACAGATAACCAACTGTGTTCTTATGATGTCTTCAGGCTGTTCAGGGACAAGAGATGTATCTCTGTGTGATGAGCTGGGAAATGCTCTCTCTGCTTGTGGTAAATGTGTTCTTTGGCAGTTTTCTTGTCTATGATGTACCTGACATGCTATCAGAGAAGCCAGTCTTTCCATCTCTTAAAGGAAGTGCCTGATATAAAACCTGACGAGTGGCATTCTTTCTTGGAAGCTGTGATACTTTCCCGAGGCTCATTTCCTCATTCCTGGTTGTGTTGAGCGCCCTCAGAACCTGCATGGTGGCCTGCAGATCTCTGCAGGAAGTGAACGGCTGCAGAAACGAAAGCAGGATGGGAGGACACAGCTTCTGACAGCTCAGTCAGTACCCACTCCTAGCTATTTCTGGATAGCAATTATCAGTGGAATAAATGCATACACTGATGGCATTGCATAATTTGCTCAGTGTTGAGTAAGGTTACTGTGAAGAAATTGCATTAGAGGAAATTATCCGGCAGTAATAGAAGATAAATACGTGCAGGTCGACTGTCAGGCATTTGGAGAAAGCAGAGTGGCATTCAGTCTCAGCAGATCGGCACAAAAACTGGAGCTTGTGCTGATTTTATTTATGTTTTTTTTTAATTTTTTTAAATGGCCTGGTTTGGATTCATCCATTCAAGGTGATAACTAAAACCATTTTGTAGGCCACCAGATGAGGGCAAAGGTGAGGGCAGACCAGGTCAGCCAGTACACCAGCACACACTGTAGTGAAATGACAGGGATGCAAGCAAAGCTTCAGCGGCCAATCTGTGGAGGCGGGGGTGGGGATAGAGGGGAAATAATCCCCATGCCATCTGCTGCTTTTCCTATCCTGCGTGGTTATGCTTGTATACGTGTGTGTATGTTGGACTGCAGCTCACATGGGCCAGAGGACTTCACTTCCTCCTTCTCTTTCCCTCCCTGTCATGATAAGGCTATTTCCTGCTACGAGCATTGGCTCAATCTAACAGTTTCTCTTTACACTTAATCTTTGCTACTGGCCACTCGTCTCAACTCAGGCCGAGGAGTGCTCAAAGAAGTAGACTCCAAGACGATTGTGACATGAAATGCAGAGAAAATACAGACGCAAAACTACGTTCACCTGATTTTTCTGCTCTTTGCAGAAATTGGTGCTGTCTCAGCACTTTTTCTTCACTTTTTCTTTTTTCTTACAAAGGCGGGAGTTTTGATAGTGATTGGTGATTCTTATTGCAGTATAAACATCAGTTGGCACATCACCACACATATTTGTGAGTAATGACAAATATGTGTAAACCAGCATCCGTCCATTTTTTTGCACTTATCTGAAACAGAATTGGATCAGTATTAGGCTAAACGTTCCTAACATCACTGTTTTCCAGTTACTCCTGGAAAATCCCGAGATGCTCCCAGGGTAGATGAAATATATATTTAATATCTCCAAAGAGTTCTGGTCTCCCCTCAGAATCTCCCAGCTGAAAACACTGAAGGTGCAAGGAGTAGAGATGGTGAGAGTACATGAGTTTAAATACCAGGGCTCAACCATCCAAAGCAATGGGCAGTGCACAAGAGATGAGAAAGAGAGTGCAGGCAGGGTGGAGTGGGTGGAGATGAGTGTCGGGGTGATTTGTGACAGAATGATAGCAGCGAGACCTGCTATGGTTTATTATTTGGAAACCGTGGAGCTGACAAAAGACAGGAGGACAAGCTGGAGGTGGCAGAGCTGAAGATGCTTTTCACTGGGAGTGACCAGAAAGGACAAGATTAGACATGAGTACATCAGAGGGACAGCTCGGGTCAAGCTCTTTGGCAACAAAGTTACAGGAAAAGAGGGAGACCACAGAAATGATCCATGGATGTATTGAAGGAAGCTGTGCAGAGGATGCTAGGGATGGAAGTACATGATCCACTGTGGAGGCCCCTAAAGAGAAAACCAAACAAGAAGAGGACAAAGAGTATTTAACAGTTCATGTGCACTGCTCATATTTTACATAGGTGATCGTAAAAGTTGTAATATTTCAATTAGGGCGCAGCGTTGTGGTGCGGTGGTTAGCACCACCGTTTCACAGCAGGTGGGTTCTGGGTTCGAACCTTATGGTTACCTGAGGCTGTATGTGTGGAGTGTTCTCCTGTGGCTTTCCTCTCACAGTCCAAAGACTGTTGGTTAGGTTCATTGGTGACTCTGAATTGGGTGTAGATGTGATTATGTGGTTGTCTGTCTTTCTGTGCTCAGCCATGTGATGGCCTCTTCCCTCGGTAACATCTGGGATGGCCATGATCGCTGTAAACCTAAGATAGACAAGGTGGAAAAAAATCAACATATGAAGGCTTCTGAGATGAAGCGTTATGACTCCTGGATTCTGGATTCTCTTTGTGCTCATCACAGTGACCACAAAGGTTAGATACTGATAAAACTGATTTAATGTCATTGTTTTTATTGATTCTTATCGTTTCCTGGTCAATTTTCTTGAATTAAAAAAACAAATAGACCTGCAGAGGTTCGACCCTTCAAACCTCTGCAGGTTTTATTATATGAAGGTCTGATCACTGTGCAAAAATTGATCAGGAAAAAGGGTTGGATGTAACTCAGGTTTGCAGAAGTCCATAAGTTTCATTTCCTTATGAATGCAGGTCCTAGAAAAACACGGAGGATCTAAAACTGGTTTTAATCCTGGTTTGTAAACTAGGTTTGTGAGTTCTGATTTGTTTTAGACCCCAGATATTGATCTGTGTGTGTCTGTATGTGTCTGTGGTAATGTCATGGTCTATAAAGCCCTCGCTCCATGATCCACTCATACTGGATCACTCGTGGACTTTCAGTAGCGTCTCTCTAATTGGCTCATTACCGTGGAGAGGTAGGGAGACGGTCTCTTTTAATTTGCGTTTATGCAGGATAATATGTGGTATACATGCTAATGTAAACACACTGAGGCACTGGCATTGAAACAGATAATTAAATGAAGGAATGTGTATGCCCACAACACTAAACTATACACAGAATATATATATTACAGCTTTACCTTGCAATATAAAGTGTCTTTAGATACAGTTCAGAGAAATTATGTTAATCCGTAAGCTGAATTTGAAGTGTTTGCACACAAACATACAGCCATATGTGCTGCTAGCATGAAGCCCGAGCGTAAGCAGAAGCTTATACATGAGTAAAATGATCAAACATACTTCAGTCAGAGGATATTGACCAACCCATGCTAGATCCACAATAGTTGTATTTATTAGGTCGGCCTGGCGAGGTCCACGGGGGCTGTACATTAATGGAAGTGAGAGGGTGTTAATGACATGGCCAAAAGGTTTGCAACCTGTACGCTCTCAAACCCACCACGAGCTGAAGGACTGGAGCTAAAAATAGAGGCACAGTCTGGCCCCTTGTAATGACACTGCTATAGTCTGCGCCTGTCTGGCTGCTGAGCATGTCAGGTCTGCTGCTCCTGTTCAACACGTTTTATTAGGTGTTACTACACCTGAGTGATTGTGTGGTAATGTTATATTTCAAAGTAAAAGAATATCATATCTTTTATGTGCAGCTTTTCTTTAGATGAAAAGCGCATCATTGTAAAAGGGTGCCATCTTTTATTTTTAATGAAATAAACCCCCAAAGTATGCCAAACATAAATAAATATGCACAGATATGCTGCAGATGTCCTGTAGGTTGTCTGGCGGGGTGTGTGCTGTCTCTATTAGAGTCACAAACTGACACCAGCTGGCAGAAAGAAGCAATCAACTTGTGTAGACTTTCAGATATAATTTAGGGTGTTTAAATATTGCGTTTGACTAATTAGGAATTACAGCCATGTTTTCCCAACCTGATGAACAGTCTTGTGTCCAGCTGTGATCTGCTTTTTTTCTCTTTTTTAAAATGAATTCATGACAAATTAAAGAAATAAAGATGTAGAGCTGATTCCAGGCATTTGTGCTGAGTTTGGTTTAAGAGGTGTCCAAAGGGATGTCAGTACAAGTGTGCTAACCTGGACTTGTAATGCTGACATTAGGACTTGGTCACTGGTGTTTGCTGATGATGTGGCTCCTGATAAAAGTAGCTTAATCAAATGATAACACTGGTTAGGTGTTGCTTCACAAGACAGAGGTAAAGTGGCCTAAAACCTCTAAGATCTCCATAAGATCACCAAATTTTCTGAGACTGTCGCCTGACCTTTGACCCAATCAAGCATGTCTTTCACTCACTGATGACAAAACTGAGGGAAGAACGATTCGTGAATGTTCGGGCGCAGATTAGAGGTCGTGGATCCTGTCCAGGGCTCTCCTCTACACGGCCAGCTTCCAGCGTCGTGACGCTTCAGAGACTCAAAAGTGTCTTTATTTCACCACCGAGACGCCATTTCCAACCCTGAGCTTCAAAGCTCCACTTTCATTGTCACTTCAAAGAGCTCAAACCTGAGACACCAGAGCAGATTGTAAGTGGTCACAGTCAGAGCTGCAGTCCAACAAAGAGAAGAATGTCATCGGTGTACAGAGGAGATGACAGAAAATCATTTTAGCTTTCAGAGTTTGTCAGATGTTGTTTTTTTTTCTCTCCCATGTCAGGCTAAAAGTTCAGTCTTGGATAGTTGTTTTGGATATCGGTTACAAACGTGCATTCACTGTTCATGTAATTCATAGATGTTGTTCTCCTGGTGAGAGCAACGTAACAAATATTTAGGCCTTACTTTCAAAATGTATTTGGATGAATTTTACATGCGATACGGAGAATAAACTTAACGCTTAAGTGAACGATGCATATCCGTAAGTTAAATATAGTGAAGCCCATAATTTGACTCAGTTTCTGTAGTTTAGCCTCTGCACGCAACCACAGTTGCAGCTTTACTCAAAAAAATGTGTGAGCGGTTTAGAAATTACACATTTTTATACACATAACTCCATTTTTTAGAGGTTTAAAATGAATTGTCCAAACTAACAGGTTGTTAAATGTTAATGTTTCTGATAATCTAACAATTAGCTGTGATAAATCATTACAAATCCCACATCTGTTGCCGTCCACTTTGACAGAAATTGACATTTAACTATTACATTTGTGCTCATCAACCTTCTTGTTATATAGGAATGTAGCCAGAATATAACCAGCGAGCTGCCTTTGCTCACTGACAAACACTCATTCAGATTGATGGCAACATGTTGGCAATCTGACTGCATTTGTAAATTAGACAGCAATCTTTTTTAAACCTTTGATAATCTCTCTGAGAGCGAGTGCAGTCAGTTCAAGTCAGGCACCAGTTGGCTCTGAATTTGTCAAGCTAAGTGTGTCCAGTTGGTTTTTTTGTTCGCTGTTTTTTGAGCCCATTTAATTTAATTTTACTCGGCTACCGTTATCTCAGGACGATATGCATGTTTGTAGTGTTCCTAGAGTAATGTAACTTTGTCCCTGAATGGATACAATATTGCAATTTTGCAATAGTATTGTGATACCATGCTGTATCGATTTCATTAAAAGAAAAAATCTACTTGTCCTGCTAA
Organism: Simochromis diagramma; assembly: GCF_900408965.1. Lineage (NCBI taxonomy): Eukaryota > Metazoa > Chordata > Actinopteri > Cichliformes > Cichlidae > Simochromis > Simochromis diagramma. The sequence goes on along the minus strand of NW_024387285.1, from coordinate 1,511,821 downwards.
TGATGACCTCCCTCTCTTTGGGCCTTGTATTTAAAATGACAATGAAAGGTTATATAGTGCAAACCCTGAAAGTTCGGGATAGATACAAGACGGCTGTAATTGCTCAGTAAACTTGTTTTCAAGCAAACATAATTATATATTTTAAATTGGGCATTTAAAGAACCAAATGAAATATATTATCAAGCCTGCTGTGCTTGAATATAAGCTTCAGTATAAGCATTGTGTTGTGCAAAAACACAATGCCTTGTCATCCACGTCCTCCATTGCGTATGGAGACATTACAGATGTGCGTTTGAGTGCTCCTCGGTAGCAGCTTTAATCCAGTGCACTAGTCATCACACGAACATCAGCCTGCTCTTTTCCCCAAATGGGTTTTCTCAGTCTCTTTATTTTTTTCAGGTATTAAGAAAGAAAAAACTTTGTAAGGTTGAGAGTTAGCTACTGACCAATGAAAAGAAGTCTTTCTGCTTTCCTATGTCTCTTTTGTAATTCATCCACAGTACAATGTAGCAGGGTCTGGTAGATTTCAGCCCCGCTTAAAGCATTAGCTTGGAGGGATTATCCCACCAGCTAAACACGCGGTCACCAGCAGCACGCATCCTCTCATACAATCACTCCAGAGGACACGTGCCTGCTTTACTACCTCTGATCAGCCTCACCAACCCTGTAGCCCAGAGGGATGCTGACCTCTGCAAGCACTAAAATGTGACACTGACCATCGCTTTTTTATTTGTCCAGATCTTAAAGAGTGCTTCTGTCTGGTGTAGCGATGCACGTGCATTTATATTTTAGGTGATTTTTTTTTCATTACAAGCCTTTGTTTTCTGCCAGTTTGTCAGCACTTCCTGTTCGTTGCCGTCTTCAAAGAGAACATTGTATTGGCTGTGCTTCATTTGCATGAAGTTGAGGTTTAGGCTGCTTTAAACAAATCAGGATATCTTGTGCTACCCAACACCTGTGGGTGTTGGGTAGCAAAGTAAAAGTAACACGCACTCAAAACTGGATCGCAACAAATTGGCGCTTTCGCGAGTACGTTTGCTGATAGTAATGTCATGTGATTCAGCTAATAACACAAGGATTTCATCATTTTTGAAGCCACGCTGAAAATACTCAGCAATCTGTGCATTCATGACTGGATGTAATACCGGTAGCTTAGCTGTAGCATTTGTACCTGAGGGTTTCAGCTTCCGGGCAACAAGGAAATGACATCATTCACATAAATTACTGATTGGCAGCGCTAACTCGATATTTTGAGTCACTTTTTCTCACAATTTTGAGTTAATAACTAACTCAAGTAAGTCGAAATTTTGAGGAAAAAAAGTTGAAATGTTGAGAAAATAACTCAAAATTTCGAGTTATGGAGCCTTTTTTTTTTCTTTAGTGGCGGAAACAGGCTTCCATACACATCAGACTAAGGGGAGAGGATGCATTTTTCCACCAGGCAGAAGTTCAGAACTCATTCTGATGTTGCATTGTCGCTCTCAGGTTTTGAAGGATTTTTTGATTGTGCTGCATCATTTTGATCCTTGGTGCCTTGTTTCAGAGATGACTCTGTGCTCAAATGTCACAAACGCACATCATCACATCTGGTAGGGCTTTAAATCCTTTGTACGTTATATAACGTCTAAGTATAAACTTTGCACAAGTCACATGTCCGACGCTGCCAATCATGTGTGTCATGATAAGGCTCTTTTTGATTTTAATTTGAATGAGCTGCTGATCCGGTTTTATCGACTTGACTCGAAACAATGTTGCGCTGTGCATTACATCGGACTCAGGTGTAACACCTGACAGCTGCCATCTGTTGTCACACAGTTACAAATATGAGCTGTGTTGTTTTAATGTTGGTTTTAATGCTTCTCCGTTAGGAGCTGTGATTCTGAAAGGTGGCTCACTGGCAAACAGAGCCAACTTTACACTGAATATTTTGTAAAGTAAATTCAGAACATGTGAGCTAAAGTTTCAGAACACTTTTTACATTTAATATAAAGCAGTGGCGCTACCCTTGAGTCACCTGTTTCACATTTATTTATTTTTGAATGAGACTAAATCACATCTTCTCTCACAGTGTTGGGTCATTCATACAGGTAGCGTCAGAGCCCAGTTGGCACTTGACCAACGAGGCCACTGTGAGCCTCTGCCGAGCTGGCACGACTGACACACAAAGCAAGCTGTGCTGACAGCCTAAGATAAATGACCTGTTAACAGTCTCTCTCTCTCTCTCTGTTTTTCTTATCACATCTCTCACTCTGACTGTGATTGAATGAGCATATTGATCTTCCTCAGTGAGAACATGTGTCTAAACTGGATTTAAATAACTGAATTAGCCCTAAAAAGGCAATAAGCTTTCATACTGCTGCATAGTCAAATGACTGCAACAGATTTAAGGGAGGCCTGATTGAACTGCAGATCAATATCGGGGACTTTCAAGCCTGAAGCCAAGAACATGTTGGCATTTCAAGACTCTCTTGTGAATTTCAAGGCATTCTGGGTCTCAGTACATTTAAAATCTCAGCTCTGTTTTTTTTTTAAATATAAAATATTATTGAGTGCTTTTTTTTTCTAGACAAATAACCCCTTTTTCTCTAAATGCTAGCTTATAATAGCAGTTTCTCAAATTTTTGTCATGCTGCTCTTTAGAGACTAATAATATTTAGTCCTCAGAATAAATACATTGATTGCAACACCATCAGGAACATAAGGTTTAGTTTTCACATAGTTCCTGTTGTGCAAACAAAAGTCGCTGCTTGATGCTTTGCTCAGCAAAAGTTTAAAATGCAACATTACAGTAAAGCCAACGAAACGCACAAAAATGTGTATACAGATGACATGTGTCAAACTCAAGGCTCTTTATACATTTTAATAAGGCCTGTGTATCACTTTAGGTTCTTAAATGTATCAACTGAGCTGGGAAACTGAGTAGAGCATAAAGAGAGCCCCATTCTGCTCGATTATTCTGTTTGAATCCACATAGTAGCAAAGACACGGAGTCATAGATGAAGAACGGTTGCTTCAGAAAGTTGCTGGACTGAGAGGAGAAATGTAACTGCAGCATCATGTTTCCTTGAAAGTGAGCGAGCTGTAGTCATATTCAGGTTTGTTGTAAAAGTGTAATCAGAATACATTATTTTGCTTGGCCAAATGTTGTAAACCCCTCAGTCGTAAAAGGCTGAGGAATATTGACATCAGCCCACTTGTCAGGCGGGTGGGGGCGTGGCCAACGAAGTTTGTGAACGCCATCGGCACACATTTGGGATTGTCGTGCCAACAGGTGCAGCTTGAACTAGTAACACAGTTGCTTTATTCCACCAATTACTGCGGCGCTAGTGTAGCTAATAGGATTACTGATTAGCAAAGAAGTAACTAAACATGTAACAGAAACAGAAACATGTCTCATAAACTCACATTTTATTCATGATAGAATATAGAAAACCAGTCAAATGTTTAAACTGAGAAAATGTACCATTTTAGGAAAAGTATCAGTCTATTCTGGATTTGATGACAGCAATACTTTTCAGAAGTTGTGACAGGGTGATGTTTACCACTGCGTAGCATGCACTCGTTCGTTTTTTTTAACAACCGTCCAAAAACATCTGGGAACAGAGCAGCTGTTGGATTTTTGAGAAAGCAATGTTTTCCCATTCTTGTTTGGTAGAAGATGGATTTGTCTGTTTGTTTTGCGTGCAGTATTATGTGTGCAGTACCAGGACGGAAATAATAACCAAAACCTTCTTAAAGGCAAAACTCTACTGGGAGGAAGGGTTGTATCAGGAAGTGCATCAAGAATAAACTCTCTTCCAACTCAAACATGCAGATTTATCCACTGTGGAAATAAGAAAGCACCCAAAGTACCATCAGCTGTTCATCAAGGTGGAAGCTATGGCTTACAGTAAATTATGTGAAGTCACTGAAAAGATTCCAGTAGGATGTATGCAGTGAGAAATGTGTCTCATATCCTTCCACCCACAAGATAAACTATGAACTGTTTCTTATCACGGATGTGTGATCTCTATGAACGGTTCCAGTGTTTGGCTGGGTTAACTTATTCTAGGTTAATATTTATGGATTTAGCAGATTGTGTCAGTGTCTTTTCACAACTCATTTCCTCGCTGATTGTTGATTCACACAGTCCATTCTTCCTGCAGCTGTTGCAACAGTGCCAATACTGTTTCAACCACAATAATATACATCAAATATAAAAACTGTATTTGTTTCCTACAGTCATACAACACATTGAACTGTTATTTAATAGGCTTGGGGTTAATTTTATGAAATTTTATTGCACATTTTTATTTTTGAAGTACATCAACAATCAGGAGTAAGAGTATAGAGGGGTTAGAACAATGTTCAGTCCCTCAAAAATTAAATTCCATTGAAATATCTAAGAGTATATAATCCTGATGAGTCACAGAATCCTCTTCATCCTCTTCATCACATTGGGACTAATAGGTTTTTTCTCTCTTCTTCTTTCAGTAAAGAAAGCCAAACTCCACGGGCCCCCAGGTAAGAGCGTATTATTTTGGCTCTTTCTCTGCTGCGCTTTTTTTGTATATGCTATTTGTATTTCTACATTATTTCACAGTAAGTCACTTCAGTGATCTCCAAAACCTGATACAGACATATTGACTCTGCAGTGTCTGTGTCCAAGATACAGAGAACTTTATCATCCAGGAACAACGGTATCCACTCATCACACTTTTTGTTTTGTCTTAGCGATCAAAAAAAAATAAATATAAACAGTTTTCTTTAAGTTTTGACAGCGTCCTCTTTTTAAGACCTTGACCTTTTTCTCACAGCCTGAGGTTTTGCACCAGTGTTAGAAGTCTTCAGTTTGTAGGCATGCTAAGACTTTAATCATGCACAGCTGAGGCTGGCGGTGCTCTCATTAGTTTTGAAGATATTTAATAAGCAAAAATTGAATATTTTGAGCAGATGTTTGAAAAACAGTAAGAGGTTTCCTAATGTTTAAAAGTCCTCCAGTGACCTTGAATGTCTGACAGCATCAGAAATCATGCTCATAGCTCAGTACAACAGAAAGTTTGGCCTTGATGATTTTTGCACCCTTTAAACCTTTAAACTGCCTCTGAGTGGGGTGACCTGGACACTGGAGGGGACGTGGGGGCGTTGGTGTCCTGCCATAGACGGCTGGAGGCGTCATCTCTGCTAACTGGAGTCACTGAACTTTAATATGTTTATCCTGTTGGTGCCATTTGGAGCAACTTTAATGGAAATTTCTGACTAATATTGTAGCTTGTTGTTCATAAAGTTAATATTTTGGTTTTGATTAGTGAAATGTATTTTATTAGGCAAATATGTATATGACACACATTTTTTCAGATGCAGTTTGCTAACCTAGCTTACTAGTGTTAGCTGATAGTACTCCATATAAAGTCTTTTATCCACATGAAGTCACTTCTGGCACCAAAAAAACAATAAAGAGGCGAAAGTCTCTTCTTAAATGTTTATCCAGTCTATAACACAGCTAATACAGAGAAACGGACAACCATTCACACCTACAGCCAATTTAGCCAATGTGACGTGTAAGTCTTTAGACTCAGGGAAGAAGTCAGAGTACCGGCTAGTGGATTTAAACCCAGATGGTTGCTGTGAGGCGACAGTGGAGTTCAGTTGCCTATGGGCAATTCAGATTCGCCAGTAACTGATCCCCACTAACTGCATGTCTTTGGACTGTGGGAGGACGTCAGAGTACCCGGAGAGAACCCATGCAAACTCCTCACAGAAAGGCCCCGGCCAGGAGGTGGCTCACACCCGGGGTCATGTACTTAAGTTGAATTAAAATTTGGAAATAAAAGTTTGTCAGTCCAAAAAAAGGGTACATTTTGATCTGCTAACCAGATGTTAGTCTGCACTTGTCCCTTTGCAAACATGTTGCAAAACGCTTGTTTGAATCTCTCTGTGGCTGCACACAGACGTGTCACAAAGCTGAAAAACCATTTTTCAAACGGTTCCTTTTCACACATGAAGCATCAACGATTCAGCAGCCAGTCAAGAGTGGGACTCCGTCTTCCCGCACATTTTTGTTCTTTGTTTTTTAAACAGTTTTGCTGGCTGCAGCTGTTTGTCCTTCCATCTTTTCTCCAGGCGATGATGACGGTAGAACAACAGCAAAGAGTGGGAGATTGAGAAATCAAGCTGGAGGACGGGAGAAGGAAATCAATAGATCATCACAGACAAAGGGCCACCTGCTAGCCTGAAATGACTACGTGTCATCCCGGCATAAAGGAGACGATGGAGACAAATCTCTCAGTTTCTTTAGTAGACGGAGACAGACTCCATACACGAGCGATTTGTCACTGGCTGCCTTTGGCCTCTGATTGACGAGCAATTTCTCAGAGCAGGAGGGCGAGATTTGAATCCAGGGTGCATGAAACGGGACATGGGTGGTTGTGTCGGTGGCGCCTGTGGTGTCCTGTAGTTCCTCTGAACTACCTGAAGTAGGACACTGTAAACACATTAGTTCACAAAATGTCTTTTTTTTCCTATCTCGGCCTGCTTACACAGGGTCTGTTGTTCTCTTGTTTTTCACTGTTATACATTATGATGATTGACAGTCCAGCCGAGTTTGTTTTTTTGTGCCAAATTGTGATAGTCCTCATTTTGGAAGTTGTCTGATGCACACTGGAAGTACTGGAGCTCTCTGTTCGTAATTTTCTCATTGGAATGACCTGAAATAACACACCTACTTCTCCTCCCAGCCGTAACACCCAGTCACGTCAGTGAAAGAGAATAAGCGCAGGACGGCTTTCTGTCGGGCGACATGAGTTTGTCCCACTCTAATGCCCCAGTTTTAAAAACATGATCTGATTTTATCTTAATAGTAAGAAGCAATAGATTGTTTGCCTGCGGGGAGCTGGCTGCTGTCCCAGGGCCCTCCTGAAATCTCATGGGTGGATGACCTCTGAGGGATGTTAGCTGATTTGTGTCACTTTATTAGTTTAGAAGATGTAACTTTTATCTTGTTTTTAGGCTCTGGAGACATTAATCTCAGCTATACAGCACCCAGCAAGCCTTGGGTTTTGGAGCAAATATTAAAATATTATTAATAGTGATTTTTGTTTTCATCCAGAGCCATAAGCAGGTCAGTTGTTTGGTTGTCGCTGAGCAAGAATACCAGCCCAGTCTCAGAGTCCAATTTAAATGCATAAGCTGAACACCATTTGTAAAGGTTCACAAGCAGCAGTTGATTTGTAAACATAACCAGGAAGTTAAAAAAAACAAAACAAACAAACAAAAAGTAAAAATTAAAGAAGAAATAAAGTTCACAGAGCTGAGCTGTCCCCAGAAAAACCACAAACACTGCAGTCAGCTGACAAACCTCCAACATATTTGTAGTTCTTTTCTTTTTTTTATATTCTATACTTTAAGAACCATTATCTCTACACATACAGTTCAGCTGCGACACATGAAAACACTTGTGCATAACTGTAGTATTATTTGAGCATATTGCTCCAGTTCTGGCCTCCTTACACTGGCTTCCAATTGAATTTAGGCTCTATTTTAAAATCCTTTTATTGGTTTTTAAACCCTTAAATGGTCTGGCACCTGTATGTTTGTCCGATCTGCTGAAGCCCTGTGTCCCCCCTCGCTAACAGCTGTTGCTCTCAGTCCCTAAATCACGTTTGAAACTTAGAGGAGACCGAGCGTTCTCTATTGTGGCCCCGAGGCTTTGGAGTGATCTTCCTCTGCCTATTAGACAATCTACATCAGTGCTGGTTTTTAAATCCAGACTAAAAAGTCATTTTTATTTGCTGACCTTTGACTCAGTGGGTAACTGACACTATAATTTTATTGTTACTTATTTACTGTATTTATTATTCTTATTGTATTTTTATATGTTTTCATTGTATTTTTTATATTTCTGCTGTACAGCACTTTGTTCGGCCATGTTTTCTTTGTGCTATATAAATAAACTATGGTATGGTGTTATGGAGTCAGAGGCCACTTAAGATGTTCACATGGACCATTCCACGGCTCATTAAATTGAATGCTTCCCTTTTAAATAATGTCAGAATTTCAAACATCTGCTATGACAGCAGATTTTTATTATTTTGAGGTCCCAAGCACAGGTAGTTGAAATGACTACCTGTGCTTGGGACCTGAGGGGCCGGACACTACTTACTGTCTGGGTTAGAGGTTTGGGATGTAAGAGTAATGCTCATGACTGCAGAAAATCTGACTGAGAAAAACAAAAGGCAATAACACAAGTCATTAAAAACGACTGTGTCAGTTTAATAGTAAATCAAATGGTTTCCTGCATCTTTAAAAAAAAAAAGTTAATTGTCCATCTTACCTGTTTTTAGTTTTACGTTTCAGCTGAAGTTGAGTCAGTTAAAATATTTAGGCGTTGCTTGTTAAAAGAAATCATTTTCCCTCAAAACAAGAGACTATTTTTCAGTTTTGTTTAAACACAAACTCGTCTCAAGCCATGTTCTTTTCCATATCTGACAGCTTGCTCATTAGCAGAAGTGGCTATATAGCTGTGATGGTCCACTGCTGCCTTGTAACTGCAGAGGAATCCCTCACCCTAATGAGTCAATAGTGCTGGTGTAATGAGGCAGGCCTGTCTCTGCACAGCCTGAACCTGTTGTCTGACTTATTGCAGCTCCTCCCAGTTAAGTTTATTCATAAACTGCGTAGCTGCCCCAGAGGACAGTATTATTCCCTATTAGAAAAAGAAATCTAGGTTCAATACAGTAAGGCTCTACAGTGTCGGTTAAACAAACAGGCATGGAAAGTTTTTCTACTGGAGGGCAGACGAACTCCAGAACAAGCTGATGCACAGAAAAGAGTCTGCTTAGGAAGAACAAGGAGACGACTCAGACTTCACTGTCATTTCCTGGTCTTGACCAATATTCTTCAGGCTTTCTGAAGGTCCGCCCTAGTTTCTCTTTGGGCATTGGCTGCTTTTTCACTCATTTTCAGTCCAGTCTTTGTACCTGACCATTTTCAGAGAAATATTGTATGTGTGTTTTTTTATTTTTTGTCCTTTGTTGTAAGCCTGTTAACACTGACTTATCAGTCATTCAAGCATTACTAACTCGACCACCTAACTTGATGAAATCCTTGTTCCTAGCAGAAGCATTCATGCCCAAAGAAATAAGAAAAAATCCAAGACCTGACACAGGAACTTAGAGATGCAGCTGGTCGATCCATCCACTGCTCACTGCAGCATCATCAGAAATGGTCTCAAAAAGCTATTCTAAAGAAAGAGAAAAGGCTGAGTATGCTAAACTACACAAGAACTGGACTGAAAATCAGTGACAACAGGTCTGATGGACAGAATAATGTGACATTTTTGGTTCAAATCATAGTCAGTATGTCTTGATACATGCCCAGTCATCCAGGTCGTGACAATTTGCGTTTCTCCCACTGAAAACGCGACGTCCAGATGAACAGAATCAACCTTTTGGCATAGTCAGTACGTATAGAGGAGGTCAGGAGAAAACCACAGTCATCTATAACAGCAACCCTTAATGCGCTGTGGTTGCTATGGTAACATGTAAATAAGAGACACAACTACAAAGAACAGGGAAACCGAGTTAACAATAAAACTCCTGAAAGCCATAAATTTCACACCCGAGCCTCAATTCTCGTGACCCGGTACCAAACGACTCGTGGACTGGTGCCGGCCCGTGGCACGGAGCTTGGGGGCCGCTGATCTATAAGACGGTGGCTGCTCGATCTGCTTTTCAGCCAGCGGTGTTGGGATCTGGTCAAAGTTGATTCTTGCTTGGAGTGCGAGAGGTCTCCGATCCAAATCCCAGATGAGCCCACAGTTTTGTTACGCTTAGCCTAATACAGTTAGTGCAACAGTGACATCCACTTTCCCCAAAATTTTCTTCACCGGTGTCTCAGAAAATACTTTTTAAATTTAAATTAGTAGCAAAGAATTTTAAATATATTATATATATTAAATGTAATTAGCTGAAACAAAATGCTGCTGATTGTGTTTGTTATGGAAGAATTTATTCTTTTTTCTTTTTTTTGTCACCACCGTAAACTGTCCTCATCGACCAACAGCTCTTCTCTGCTTGAGCTCCCCATCACTCTGCCACGTTCTCCAGCCTTCTCCAGCCCCGCCACCTCCCCTGACACCCATAATAGAGTATTCATTACTGTAGGCTGCCTAGTAAATGTCATCTTGCCTGGCTGTGCTCTACACATCCATGTATAACTGAATATAACTTATTTATTTTCATAAGTCATTGCTGCTTAATTATAAATGACGCTGGCTGCCCCCTGAGAGAGTCCCGCTGCATGCTGGGATTTGTCTTTAGCAAGGAGCTGCTGACAAGAGGAAGGTGTTAGTTTGTTGTTTTTCACTGCAACCATTTATGGAGATGTGCTTAATGTCTTTCAGATATTTGTTATGATGCCAATATTTTGCATGACAACCGTGGAGGTGTCATAGGAAATAGATGCCACACTTTTACATTTTTACTATAATGTGTTTTAGGTTATTTTTGTTGTTGTGCTTTTCTTTCATTCACTGCCTATCCAGCTGTTGTTTGTTTTCCTCATTTTTTTCCCTTTACCCTTGGTAGCTGCCTTCAGCCCTGCCAGTCACCTTGTTCCCTTAATCACAGACCTGGCAACTGTCTTAAAGGAATGATGGATTATTCCCAATGTAACCCTTTCCCTCCTGCCCCCTTTCACTCTAGAGCTGTGCTTGGTGAAGAGAAAGCTAGGGCACGTGCACACAAAGAACAGTGATTTATGAATAGCAAACTCTCTTTTGTTCCACTACAGTATGACAGAAAAATCACTTTCAGCCATTTCATAATCGCACAGCTCAACATAGAAGAGCCACCTCGACAGGACAACACTTAGCTGTACATCTACATCTAAAGGTCAAAGGTCACTCTTTCGAGGATGCCAATATTCACATTTTGGGCAGAGAAGACATGGTTTGAAAGAGGCCACCTATGTCCACTGTGAACGACCGTCTTTGGACACTGGGTGTGGCTCATGACACCAACTGCAACCTACAGTACAATGCAACTGGAGCCCCCACTCACACCCTGTGTCAGGTGAGCTCAGTGGGTGACATAATAGTGTGGGGCAAGGCCTCACAATGGTTTCACCCAAAACCTCTGCCGATAATGACCCACACGCTTTTGCACACCTTGGCCCATGTGGTGCATGATCATTAGTGGGTCACGACCCCCTTAAGGGACAACTTCCACTAAGTCTCCTCCACAGAAGAAGCTTTTTGGATGAGAGTGGAAATGTGTTCAATAAACCTAAAGAAGTCCAGTCGATTTTTCTTTCCAAACTCATCCTCCTTAGCTCGTGCAAAATGTTTTTAAATGACTTTGCAAAAAATGTAAAAGTAAATGGTTAAAAAAACGTTTTGTCAGACGTCTAAGTCCCACACTCTTCATTATGCATGATGCATTTGTTTTTATTCACGTTGTACCTTTTAGTTGCTAGGCACTAAGAACAACTTGTTTGGGTTAAGTCATGTTTGGGAATGACAGCAGCGTAACATTGATGCCATAACCCGGTCTGTTAATGCACTGTCTCTAAAGGGCACTATATGCATAAATGAGAAATGCCAGTGACTTTTGAAAATGGCATTATGTGACACACCAGTAACTGGAACGATCTTAAAACCATTCCCAGAATACTTTGATAAATATGTTGTGTTGTATTTGTGTTCATTCTAGCATAAAATCATACGTTAAAAATCTGGCAGAAATGGAAAACCTAAGAAAATACGCAGAGAGAAATCTTTAAAGTGACCGGATATGGAGACCTGCACTGGTACGGGGTAGAGCCAAAGGGCTTATTCATCAGGGTAGTTAACTAAAATATTGCCATGTTTATGGCGCTTGTTTGAGGCTTTGTATCAGTCATACATTTATTTATTTATTTTTTTAAATCTTTGGGTGTTCAGTACACTATTTCGGATTTAGCACCACAAACTAAAAATATATCTATCCATCCATTTTCTTCCACTCATCCTGGCCGGGTCGCGGGGGCAGCAGCCTAAGCAGAGAAGCCCAAACCTCCCTCTACCCAGCCACCTCCTCCAGCTTGTCGAGAGACATAATCTCTCCAGCGTCTCCTGGGTCTTCTTCAGGCCTCTCCCAGTGGGACATGCCTGGAACACCTCACCCAAGAGGCGCCCAGGAGGCATCCTTGTCAGATGCCTCAACCAACTCAACTGGCTCCTTTTCCATGTCGAGGATAATTTTATTTATTTTTATTTAACCTTTATTTATACAGGTAGTCCCATTGAGACCCAATGTCTCATTTACAAGTGAGACCTGTTTCAGACAAGCATATTTTAAAAAGCGGCTCTACTCTGAGCACCTCCCAGAAGGCTGAGCTCCTCAACCCATCTCCAAGGGAGAGACTAGCAACCCTTCGGAGAAAGCTAATTTCTGCTGCTTGTATGTTTGATTTCATTCTTTCAGTCACTACCCACAGCTCGTGACCGTAGGTGAGGGTGGGGACGTAGATTCCCGTTTACTCTCAGCTCCGTTTTCCCTATGACAGACCAGTACACTGCAGCCACAGCACAAATCTGTTGATCTCCCACTCCCCTCAGCCGTGAACAAGACCCCGAAATACTTAAACGTCTACACTCGTCCCTGACCCGGAGTGGACACTCCACCCTTTTCCGGCTGAGGATATATAATTTATTATAATGCCAAATACCTGTAAAGATCTAAACTCCATTAACATATTTTTCAGTTGTATATTTTCAGAACGTGGCTAATGAAGTGAGTCATATTTTTAAATGATTTTTTATTTAGCCTTTATTCCACATGGCAGTAGAGAGTAGCACTGGACCCGATGTACAAGAAATGGCTCCTGCAGACATTTGAAACCCTCGACGAGTCCAGTTGATGTCTTAACTACTTCCTTAATGTTTTTGACACCTTTTGGGTCCACTGTGGTCACCTTGTTAAACGGTTCCCTGCGATCTGGCTCTGTCCGCAGGTACTTTAAACATTGAGTTATTCAACATCTGCTGAAAAAGCCTAACCTGGATCCAACACTACAGACAAGCTGGAGACCCACCGGGTTTTAGAAAGTTACACTCCACAGAAACAGCTCTCCTTAAAGTCACAAATGACCTTCTGATGGCCGCGAACAGGCCGGGGACAGGGGCTCAGGCCTTGTTCTATTGGACCTTAGCTCAGCCTTTGATAGCATTGATTATCAGATATTAATCCACTGCTTAAATCTTTTAGTAGGGATATGTGGATCTGTCCTCATTTATGGCTGATTGAACACTTTTGGTTTCAGTGGGAAACTTTCGGTCAGATGGAGCTGAAATTTCATGCGGTGTCCCACAAGGATCTGTTTTAAGCCCCTTGTATTTTTCATTGTATAATCTGCCTTTAGGCCTTCTCATTAGTTGTTTCAAAATTATTTCCTACCATCTGTATGCAGACGATATCCCAAAGTACAGTACATCTCCTTTAAACCTTGTGAATTGGACAACTTCCAATCCACTTCCAATGGACTGTCTTAAGGAAATTAATGGTTGGATGACAAACAGTTTTCTGCAGCTGAACGCAGAGTAGACTGGGTGTTTAATTCTCGTTCCAGAGAGTATCATGCCCCAAATCAGGCAACATCTGGGTCCTTTCTCATCCTTGGTAAAGAGTCTTGGGTTAATTCTTGATCAATCTCTGTTTTTTGATGCTCAAGTCAAGTCTGTGACCCGTTCTTGCTTTTTTAATTTAAGAAATATTGCCAAACTTAAGACTATTGTCTCCAAAGGTGAACTGGGGATGCTTGTTTGTGCCTTCATCTCCTCCCGATTCGATTATTGTGATGCACTCTTTTCCTGTCTGTCAAGGCTTCTTTAAATCACCTTCAAGCGGTCCAAAATGCCACAGCAAGGCTTTTAACCCACAGTCATAAATTCTCTCATATCACTCCCTTGTTAAAGTCCCTGCACTGGCTTCCGGTTGGGTACAGATATCAGTTTAAAATCCTCCTCACACGAGGACAGGCCCCCACTTATATCATTGAGCTTCTGCAGTATGCTATGGAAAAAAATTGTTTTTCCCTTTTTATTTGTTTTTTTTTTTTTTTTTTTCTTTAAAAAAATGAACCGGCATCAACCGTTGGTTAAAGGGAAAATGCTGGCCAGTTCTAAATACACTACGACCCACGACAACTCACACACACCCCTAAAAATAACCAAGGCATGGCGTGGACTGATGTGATCTAGAATTTAGGATTTAGGTATATTTTACAAACTTGGGCATAGATTCAAATGAAACCCGGATATTGGAACCGAGCAATGGCTGTAATGTATTCATTCATGCAGATTAATGAGCTCATCGCTTACCTCATCTTCACCCCAGAAACACTAATGCTGCTCTTCAAAAGAGAGTAATTGTAAGATGGAGAACGCAGAAGTATACAAGGACACACACACACACACACACACACACACACACACACACACACACACACACACACACACACACACACACACTATAACACTGAGTGGATTCTCTTGTGTGTAGAGTGGCTACTTGAGGCAGGTAATCAAGCAGGGATTAGGTGGCTGGATGCTCAGACCTCCTCCGTTATTGCCGAATATGCAGACGCACATTGGTTTTGTGTGTGTGTTTAAACATCAAATCACATTTTATGTATTTATTTATACCATTTATGCAGTAAATTGATTAAATAATTTCAGTTTAGTAAAAGAGCAGATTAGTGGGTTAAAATGACAAAGAAGATAATCTAAGAAATGCAAAATTCAAAATAAGTGCTTTTAAATTTTCCACCAGAGTATCACGTGCAGTTATTTTCTGTTCTCAGGATTGTGTCATTCATCACTGCCTTCCAAACCATTAAAAGGCTATAAAGTTTTGTTTTTGAAGTACATTTAGGCCCATAAAATCAAGAATTTGAAAACGATAAGGAACATATTTGGTGTGGGTTAAACGCTCTTATAGTCAGGATGGCCTTTAGTGACAACTGAATTAACTTCTTGGGCAAAATTGGTTGATTTGATTAAACCAACATAGCTCAAAATGTAAGGCGTAATCTCCCTTCTCAAGTACTGATTGCTGGGAAATCACACTGCTATTTACAGCCTTTAGAGCTCTCAGCACCCATGAATCTGCAAAATAACCCTAGTAACCATATTTCATTACAGTTTTGTAAGTTCATTAAATACCTTTCTAATTGCAATTTCTTTTGTTGAGCAGAAAATAGATTTTAAAGGAGAACACAGTTCATTTGCATGGCAATGTAGATTGTAGGAGTTCTATTTATTTTATAAATGCTGACATAATTGATTATGCTATTGATACTTTAGAATAACCAAATGTAACTTTGATGTGACTGAATATGATTTGCGTTACATCTGAGTGCATGACTTGGACTAGTTTTATAAAAGGAAACAAAATAAATTCCGTTTTGCTTGATTAATAAATATAATGTCTGGTTTACCTTCTGAAATGGCCTTTTCTTGTCACAGCTTCTCTCCTGCTCAATTATCATACAACAGAGCGCAGTTTTTAAAAGTTATTTTCACTTGTTCATTTCTCTTCACCATCTCCTGGTTTTTTCAGTTTGATCAAATATTCAAGATTTAGAAGTTTTTTAACATTTTTGCTGCATATTTCCTCAAATGACTACACTACTGAATACTAATAATAGTAATTATTCTGTTTTTTCATACAGTATCCAATTAAAGCCCATTAAAAATGTAAATGTGTGCAAAGTTCAACTCACACCATTATTTATGTGTTTTGATTATTTTTCACACGTTGCTTTAAGTGTCAGTTGCTGTTTGGTTAGGTTAAGGAAACAAAACTACTTGGTAAAGTTTAAGAAACGATCGGGGTTTGAGTTAAACTCGATATTTTCAAACAAAGTGAATAATTTAGAAACTTTCCCTCCATTTTTTGGCTCACCCGGAACATAAGTGCTGCCTTCAAATATAAATGATACAAAAAAAAATTAAAGGAACATTTTGAAAATACATCAGTTCTCAATGGGAAAAGGTCATGCTGGCTATGTATGCTGTTACAGAATTAAAGACAACCGCGTTGTTTGCTTGAGGTGAAAATTATCGACCTACAGAAGGCTGGATCCAACAACGCCCTGAAAATCTGTGACAAAATTCTGCATCAGGCTAGTCCTTTTTGTCCAACCCCAGGGCACGGTCCTAATGAGATGACGGATGGTATCCTGCAGGATCTCCTTCCAGATCTATACAAATCACTGAGCTCCTGGATAGTCTGAGGTGCAACCTGGAACCATCAGACGGCCTGAAACATAACGTCCCAGGGGCGTTCTACTGGTTTATGCCAGCGAGCACGTGGGCCAGTCAGTGGTATCATTTCCATCCTCCAAGAACTGTTGTGCACCGTGTAGGGTCTGATAGTGGATTCAAGGATTTCACCCTGATATCTAATGGCAGTCAGGGTGGTTCCTCCATGGATAGGACTCCCCAGAACATCAATGACCAACCAGCAAAGTAATAATGCTGAATAATGGTAGAGACAGCAAAATGTTCTCTGTGGCTTTTACTTTTTTTTTCTGAAGAGGCAATAGTAGGAAAGCATGAAGATAAGTTGCAAATATTAGGATTAAGACTTATAAAACAATAAAATTGTTTGTTGCAGCCAGCAGGAAATAAAAATCAAGACATAAAGTTGTCTAAAAATCTGTAATTACTGCTGATGCTCATTATGGAACAACAAAGATTTTAGATGCTAGGAATCATCATAAAAACCTCTACGCTCTGAGGTCTGAGGAATAAATGGTGACGTTGTTTTCTAAAGACCTGATTTGTTATATCAAGCATAAGCTGCTCCAGGTTATACCATGAGGTAGGTCTTTATCTTATAGCAGATAAATGCTTTACCTTTTCTGTGATAGTAAATTCTACACAGAATTCTCCATCTAACTGGACGTGTGTTCTTTAGTCTTTCTTTCCAATCCAGGTTATTCTTTTTTTTTTTTCCTGCTGTCTGCCAGATACACCGATACCTCTGTCTGTTTTCTGCCTCTCTTATCTCACCTTCATCTTTCTAATGAACTCTTTATGAGACTGCAGTACTCTAAAAATAATGCCTGTTAATCATATGGCTCTGAAGTAAGGAGGCTGTTTGCTGGTTCACTGCAGCTCGCGATGGTAGAAAAGAGCAAAAAGTAGTTGACCCTTCAATAAAAGGCTTGAGATAAAATGAAAAATGTTGTGTGTTAAATAATCAAAGTCTCACATTTTATTTGCTGTTGCAGACAAATTCAACGCCTACGTGACTTTGAAGGTGCAGAATGTGAAAAGCACAACTATCACAGTCCGAGGGGACCGGCCATGTTGGGAACAAGACTTCATGTTGTGAGTACCTCAAACCCTGTTACTGCTTTGCTCTAAATTTCACTTCTCAGTGTATAGTTTTTATGTTTTATCACTTTTATGTGTTAATGTTAAAAAATGCATTTAAATTATTACATTTAATTCAGTTTCCCTGCTTCTTGCAGCATTTTTAAGCAGTAGAAAGCTTAACAATAGCTTAAATATAAAATGACAGTTCATACATCTTTATGTAGAAACTTCATACATCTTTCATCCACTGAAAGAGTACGTGTTCTTTTATGGTTTAAATATTGCAACGCGGTGTAGTGCTGTGCTCTGGCGTACAGATTTGCAGTATTCAAATTGAATAATGTGGGGCTGAAGTAATGTATTCCACCCCGCAGAAACTCACTGAACAGATGGCTTTGCTAGACTTGAGAACAAAATAAAGATTTGGTCAATAAGTGAAAGGTGAAAAGCTGGCTGTTCATTTGTCTACAAAAGTCTGTTACATCTGATTTCGCTTTTAAAGTAAAGACCGTCTCTTCCTCCTGCACGTCTCTGTAAATTGCCACCAGATTCAAACCCAGAACTTTGTTTCTGTCTAAAAGATCTAAAAGATCTCTCAAAGACAACTTCATCTTGCACTTTTTAACCAAATGTAGGCAGGACCGTCCAACCACACTTTAGATTCCTGGTATTGGAGGCATATTTAGTTTTGGTTTCATTTATAAGACCTATGCTATAACGCATTGCACCGAGGATCAGTCACGTTATTCTGACTCTAGCTTTGGTTTACATGTTCCTCGTTTACTTTTTTGGCTCAGCGTTGTCACTTTTATTGGCAGCAGTACGACACTAAACTCCTGGGATGTATTAAAGCAAATGCAGGGAGAAATTGGAGCTTCAGGAGTATGTGTCAGCCCTTGGATGAATGCAGGCCAGGTATCCAATGCAAGCTGACTTGTTAGCTGGCTTTAATAGGGCTCGCTGAAATTGAAAGAGCACCAGCCGCCTGTGGGACTCCAGTCGGGCACAGGCTACTAAATGGGAATTTGTGGTTGGAGCAGGTAGGATGGATAGAAAGTGAAATGACATGCCCAGCTCAGATAAGTGGACGAGTTGGTGATAAATCTAATGAGTTGTCCAGCCAGGTCTGACTATATGTGAACAGTAGAGGGGGTGCAGCTGCAGCTGAAATAGCTGAAATCCCACTTTACGTTTTTTTTATTGTGATTCCTGAAGTGCTGGTTCTTGGTACTCTTCGATTGGTGTGGATGCAAAACCCATTTTTAAACTGTTATGCAGCTGCCATTTCAGTTGTATATGTCTTGAGATCTGTGTCGGCACATTACTTTTTAATTCCTACAGTAAACATTAAATGTGCATGTGCTTACTGTAGGAAGTAATTTGTTACTTTGTGTGCTACTTTCTTTTTTTGTGTATCATGTAACTAGCAGTTATTAATTTTAAACCCTACGTGTGCTGACATACACGCAGGGTTCGCAGAATAATAAGAACTTTCTTGGCATTTTTATTCTATTTGCCAGTAACTGCTGTACACTGATACACTGATTGCACTGACTGGGAGAACAGTTAAAATAAATGCATGTTATGAATGCATATGGGTCAGGCTAGGATCACCAAGGATGTCTTATACCTCAGTTCTTTGCACAGATATGCTAAGAAGCTCTGTGAGAGTATTTACAGGCTAAACTAACGAACAAACTAATCACCAGTCGTCACAAATGGTAAATGTCCTGTATTTGTACAGCGCTTTACTTAGTACCTAAGGACAGTCATCCACCCATTCACACACACATTCACACACTGGTGGTTTTGCATCCACATCGTGGAGAATAACATAACATAAAAGATCTGAGTGAAAAACTGAAAAATCCGTGTGCATGTAATGCCACTCCAAGCACCTGATCTTACACAAAACAGCGAACCCCAAAATCCTGAGTGTCAGGTCAGCACTTGAGTGAATGAGGGGTAAATTTTAAAGTGATAGATAAACATGCTTTATAAATGATTCACTAGTACAACAGTGTGAAATAGTATTTTTCTTTACATAACAGTTTAGCATTTGAATGCAGCTTGTAAAGCGCGCACCAGTATCGCACATTAATCTCCCTCCTCTCCCCGTCTGTCTTTGTCAGACACACACACACAGTTGTCAGTCGTGCATTGTGTGCTGTACAAGGGATACTGATCTTTCCTGCAGACTGATCCCTCTAGACTTGATTAGAGAATGGAGTGGAGAGATTGACTGTGAATCGACATTATTATATAACAGTCTCCTCGCCTCACTCTTTACCTGTTACTCTGTGCTCTTTCACATCCATTTAGACCGTTATCCTCACTTCTCTCACCTTTCTCTCTTGGGAGAATTAGTTTTCCAGAGTCAGTATGAAGATTTTCTTTTAGTTAAGTAAAATATTAAGTTTTATGACCTTACCCAAAAAGTTGACTCTGTTCATCTGGATGTAAGAGGTCACCTGGATGAGTGACAGACGTTTCTCCCACTGAAAACGCTGCGATCAGATGAACAGAATCATCCTTCTGGGATTTCCTTACCTGGATGATTGAGCGTGCATCGAGATATTATGACCTTAATTGTTGAAAAAAGAACCACACAGCCCCCCATGCTGTAGCTAAATGGCTAATTAACTCCTGAGTCTCATTAGCAGCAGTTATGCTCAGTGGGGCGCAGAAGCAGTGCGCTGCCTTTGAGCCACGTTCATCAAGAAGGAATTTCAAGGTTTCAGTGAGACGGTCATGTCTGTCATAGGACCTCCTGAAATGTGTTTTTATGTGTTTTATTAATGGATGAAATCACAACATACCAAAGCAAGGAACTAAGACAAATGATAATATTTTTTAAATAATAAGCATTCACTACATGGGCTTGGCTTCAAGTCATGGGGGGCCTCTGCACTCAGGTTTAAACTGGTGACTCTAGATATTGTTCGAGGTGTTGCTGTGATAGAGATCTGCAGCTGTTCTCGACCCACAGTATATAACACAGTAAATCCAATAATAAAAAACTAAAGAGAAGCTGAAAATTACCTTTTTGCATCTTCTTCTTTTTGTACTGAAATGACATTTTCCAGTGTGATGCATTGTAAATATCAACTGTATTACAAGCAGGACTCACTCTAAATATGGTTGCGTTGCTCAGGAACAGTGAAGAAGTCACCTCCTCACAGCTGGATAGTGACTGTGCCGAGACCCTGCCAGATGTGCAGTCTGACTCTTAGGCCTCACTGGGAGCACCAGGCACATCTGTGGCTTTAGATTCTTATATTGTTTCTTCTCAAGATTCTTAAAACGGATGATTACAGACAGAAGTTACCGTGCGTTCAGATACAAACAGGGATGGCAGATGTCTAAGCTTACACAATGTTTGTGTGCTCACGTTTACTGTGTGTGTGTTAGTGAAGATAGGAATTGGCATGCCTATGTCACACTGGGCATCTGTGTTGATCGGGAGTAGATTTCATAGTGGTGGGATAACCAGCTTCACTGTGGCGTGCTGGTATCTTGGCTCTGATGAAGCTCGGATCAAAGAAAAAAGTCAGAGATGAGTTTGGACTGATACTAGCTTGCACTCAACCGTCATGCCAAACCTTTCACTCCTGCCCAAAATTAAAAATAAAGCTGAGAACAGTAACCGCCTTGCCAGCTGCACTTAGGCCATCCTTTCAAACTCGATCTCTCACCTGCTGATTGCATTCGCTTTCTCTGTCTGACACTCTGCAACCTTCTGAAATCCTGATTTCTGATTTTTGAAAGCCACAAGATATCTGTTCTACAAGATATCTGTTTAGGCTGGGGGGGGGTCCGCTTACTTTGAACGTAAACAGTCAGTATTTTTCCATGTTTCAACTGTTGGAAGTATTTTGTGTGTCAATCAATGGTCTTTAATTTGCATCCGGGTTACACTGTAGATATGGATGTAGCCACCTTGATGTCATCTATTCTTGTAACATAGTTTCAAGGCCTCCAGTTGAGCATTTTGGTCACTACCGTTAATTTAACCCTTTGTGATGAGCAGCAGATAAATGTGGCTGAGAAACCAAAGGACACTCCAACACCCTAAATTATGTCCTGCTTTATTGTCTCCTTTACTCTTAATGGAACCATAATTTCCAAAATGAACATCATCATGTGCTAAATATGATCCAGACTATAAATACGGGGCAGTTTTCTCAAAGACTTTCATTAAATTTGACTTATTCTTGGAGCCAAACAAGTTGCCCCCTGCTGGCCATCAGAAAGAATGCAGGTTTGAGGCACTTGGCTTCACTTTTAAAGCCCAACTTTATAATTATATATGTGCACAGGATATTACCATTATACGTAATGGTGAGTGAGGACTAATGGTGAGGTTTAGCTGAATCTTAGTGGTAGTAGTAAAGGCCTGAATGAGTGTATTTTCTAAAGAGCCTATACTTCTGAAAAGACCGGAGCTTTCTCAGTTAAACCTCGGGTAACGTCACAGGTGGAGATACTGTAAAAACATCTGGCAAGGACCTGTATCAGGATAGAATAGAATAGAATAGCCCTTTATTGTCATTGTACATGTCCTATGAAATTGTGGAATTCATCAACAAAATTATCCTGTAAGAATCTGTTTCATTATAGCCACAGAGTAACCCAACAACACTCTTGCATGCACACATTCACACAGACAGACTGCAGCCTGCGACATACTTGAAGATGAAAAAAATCAAAAAGTGAAGTTAGGAAATAGTTAAACAACAACAGCAACAACACAAATGGACTCAACAATACAAACACAAATATTAAACTACTGTATTATAGCAGTCTTTGAATGAAAGCAGTAATAGCACCAGGAAGGAAATACAAAAGTATAGAAAAACATGTTGCTTTAAAGGTCACTGCCAGCTGGATTTGCTCAGCAGAGGTTGTTTCAAAGCTGAAGTGTCCTCGTGGCCACAGCACGGTCACCTCTGGAGACATGCTTTGACTTTGGAGTAACCACAAGGATCCCACCTTAAGGTCTGATGCTGAAAACCATCTCATACCAGGTCTGCTGTGTAGTCTGTGCCTTATATGCTTGAGCTATCAGTCGAATGCTAAGATCAGTTAATTACTTAGTGTACCTAATCCTGACTTCTCTCCACGGGTCAGTCTGTCCAGCAGTGTGTTGGTGAGCAGGATACAGCATGTCACTGAGTACCAGTGCAACTACTTTGAGATTCAGCTTAGCTGCAAAAGGCCACTATTGCATTCTTTGACATTAAATAGATTAAATCTGCACATTTATTCTCTGTAGATACTGAATGTTTACATTAACTTCTGAAATTTGTCCTAAAAAGAAAACAGACTCAAAAATTATGCATTTAGAAATTGTTATGCTTATTTGTAACCTTTGGCTTGCTTGTGTGTGGTTTTGCTCTGTTCTGGAGTGAATCTTTCAGGACAGTCAGCAGGATGAGGTTTGCTCAGCCCAGTCTGACCTGCAGGATATTCCTCTGGGGAGAAAACTGGCCGTCACAGATGACGGCCTCGACAGTACAGTTTGAAAGTATTAAAACATCTCTGTCCACAGACACGACCTAAGCCTTTCAGAGATTTAGGGCAAACCCCTGATGAGCACCAGTCACACAAACGGGCCTCCTTCTACACAGGACTACATGTTCCCATAAAAAGCTGCTGTCGAAAACTCAAGAGGAACCAATTTTACACATCACTGCTGCAGCAATTTTCTAAATTTTAGAGATTCTAATTTAAGCCATTTATTTCCTCCAGGAAGATTTTTCTTTATTTTTTAGCTCTGCTGTAGATACGGTGATGGCAAAATGATCAGGATGTTGCTCCATCAGGACCAGGGTGAGCTGTAATGAAGTTTGGCTTAGAAAATACACATTTTCTTGGAGATGAGAGGAAAAATGAGGCGGGTGTGCGTGTGAGAGAGAAATAGAGGGCGATCACAATAAAGCAGCAGTTTAAAGGTGATTCGTGAACCTCCAGCACTGCCTCTCAATCTCAACACACACAAGCAATCTATGATATGTAAAAAGTATACATACTTACCAAATGACTCGTAGTCATCAGGCTATGTACGAACAGATGCTCAGTTGGGTATTTGAGAGGTCACATTTGCATTATTTATGACATTTTTTTTCTTGTTGTTTGTAAATTGAGTTTGTTTTCTTCTGCTGAAAGCATCTATCTAACATCTTATTGCAAAGTCTAATATTTTTCCTTCGTCTATCACTAACTGTCTTGTGCGATCTTAGCCTCCTTCGTTCTTTGTGTCGTGCCTGATCTGTTAAATATGTGTGATGGCTGCTTGGTGGGCTGGTATATGAGACGATAAGCAGTTGAATGTTGATGCCTCTAAACAGACTCATGAGGCTTAGCCTGTTGGCCTCTCCTCATGCATGTGAGGATTTCAACTCTCCAGCTCGGTTTGCTCTTGTCTTTCTTTTCTTTTATCACAGGTAAGTGGGAGTGGCTTAGCTTCGTTGTCTCCATTTCCTTTTTCAGTATGTCTCTGCTTGCTTTGGCTCTTTGCTGAATCCGGCTGTTTCATTTAGTCTGACTTGCCCACTCGCTTAAATCTAGATCTCGTGATTGGCACAGTTCAGAGGTCTGCTGTGAAGGCGGCTTCAGTAAAAGTTGACTTTTAAAGTTACAGGGGTTTGAAGGGATGTGTAACAGGATGCCACATGGGGCTTATGCTTTATACCATCATTTCCTCCTGAAAACAGCAGCTTTCACATTTTTCTCTTCAATCTGAAACCCCCTTAGTGTAAGACAAGGCGCACATAAAATAGATTTGTTTCGATTCCTTGCCCACGTGTGTGGCCTTTCCTTCAAGTTCTCTGTCAATTAAGTGTTTAACTATCAAAAAAGGGCAACCTTTCCGTCTTTTCACATCAACCCTTATTAGTCTTTGGCCACCGATTTTATCAAGTTATAATATCAGGACTGATCAACATCTTTCTGATCGTAACCTTTTCCTTCACTCTTTTGCACTCATCTAACGTTTGTCTCAGTGGTGTTGTTTATTAGAAAGAGTGTTTTCCACCCACGTCTGGCTTTAAAGAAAGCAGTAGTCGGATATTTGAGCAGTTTTCCTAGAGTGCATTAAAAAGTGTTTTGATTTGTGCAGGTGATGTCAAATAAAGGGAAAATGTTTTGTAAATTTGAGCAGGAGCACTGATTCGTAGCTGGAGGAGCAGCTTGTGTAAAGCTTTTCTCACAGGAACACATAAAAAGCTGCTTCACCACTGACTTTATCCGTTATTCTCCGGTGCTCCGGTCTCTCCCTCACAGGACATAATTTCCATCAAGCATTATGCTCAGTAAAAATACATACTTACACATCCTCTCTGGCCTTTCTGTTTTTTCAGTTTCTGTCTCTTCTGTCAGAAACTGCACTCAAAGACATCCCTGCACATGTACGCACTCCCATCTGAGTGTTAAAAATACAACGTTTCATTCCCTTTTACCACAAACCATTCCCTCAATAATGGATGGGCTTTGATGGAGGGCATATGCCAGAGCCAGATGTAAACCTAAGGCACATGTACACGCACACAAACACACATCTGAGCTATGAGTCACATAGTTTGGAGACGGGCTCCACAGAAGGGCAACGTCAGACTTATTTCTAAAATTTGGATTTTATGGTATCAAATAAATAATCCCTCAGATTAAAATGAGCAGATCATGAGGTACTTTTGTTTTTTGTTTTTGTTTTTTTCCCCCTTTCTTTAAGCCCGTTGATCCAGAGCTGACTCTCTCGTTATGCAATGCATTACTTGCCATTAGTCGAGTTCACCTTCATCTTTTTGGACCTTCGAAAATTACACAATCTGCCAAGAACAGATCGCTTCAATAGCGTGGCTGAAAAACCCAGAAAATGTCCAAATGGTGTTTTTGCACTTTGGCTACAAACAAGGGAGACTGGGAAAGTCAAAAGAGCAGAAGTTCTGTGGAAGCAGCTCCCAGTTTGGATTTGGGAGACAGACACCCTCTCTACTTTCAAGATTAGACTTTCCTTTTTGCTAAAGCATATAAGATGTGTCCCAAAACCTAGGCCGCATCCTTCGGAGAACCCGGCCTTCTTGGTCTACGTGGGCTGGGTCCTTCGAAGACCGAGAAGGCCGGAAGTGCGAGGCTGTGAAATGGGATGGTCTAACCTTCAGATGTGCATCACTGCTGTCTTGGTGTAGTTAACTCAGCCGTCTGCTCCTTGCTGGACACTGCCGTAAATTCTCGACCGTCTCACACCGTTCAATCAGTTTTCTGTTTGACGTTTATTCAGCTGTGTGAAAACCCAGCTGAAACTTAATAGTGGCTGCCATTGTGGGGAAACTGGAACTGGCTGGGCCGTGCTATGAATTCTGGGATATGGATGGCCACAAAGGATACACCCGACCCATCCTTCAAATCTGGGGAAAAGAAGGACGCATTTGTCGGCCGGATTCGGAGGAGTCTATGAATTGGGACAGCCTTCGCCGCATCGCTGTGACGTAATCGGTCTACAAATGCCGCCTCAGGAGGATGAAGCCTACGTTTTGGGACACAGCTAGAGTTAGGGCTGGATCATGTGACCCTGGATCCTTCCTTAGTTACGCTGCAATAGGTCTAGTCTCCTGGGGGATTCCCATGATGCACTGTTTCTTCTTCACTCACCTTTTTCCACTCACTGTGTTTATACACGTCACATCTGTGGCCATCTTCAGCAGCATGTCTTTGGTTCTGCCAGAGGTTTCTTCCTGTTAAAAGGGAGTTTTTCCTTCCAGCTGTCACCAAGTGCTTGCTCCATTTGTTGGGGCTTTCTCTTTATTATTGTAGGGTCTTCACCTTACTGCTGTTGTAATTTGCTGCTATGTAAATACTAGGGGTGCAACGATACTCATATCGATATTGAACCGTTCGATACAGTGCTTTCGGTTCGGTATTGAACAATACAACATTTTTAATTTATTTTATCAACTTTCCTTCTGACAATGCTGTCTGTGTTGAGCGCTCAGTGGATCTGCGTTCGACAGTGCAGCCTAGGCGGAGTAGTCGAACGCAGATTCACTGAGCGCAGGGCAAGCTAGCGAGACAGAAGTTAAGCTCGCTGCAACATGGCAAATTGAACCTCCCCCACCCTCATTCAGATCTGGCCTTTGGAACTATTTTGGTTTTCATGTGACGTAAGCGCGTCATGGACAAAAGTAAAACAGTATGTCGGATGTGCCACGCAATGCTCAGTTGATGGGAACTAGTGCGTTAGCGCAGTTAGCTTGTTAACGTGTTGACACCGTCCAGCCCCACGCACGGGGCGATCCGCGGTAGCTCGTTACCCGAGATTTGCCGCGTTATGGCGTCAACGAGATTAACGCTGACAGCACTAGTGGGAACACAACGAATATGACTGCACATTTACGCCGACATCATCCTAGTGCAAAGACAAGTGGAAGCAGACAAAAACAACAAGCAGCATGCTACAAACTTTACCCGAGTCATTTAGACAGCTGTTAGCACACGATTCTCCTTATGGGGACCTGATATGTTTAATATGCTGCTGAGAATATAGCCCAGAAGAAGCGGATAGTATAGCTTTTATTTTGGAAAGAGACATTTCTCTGTAACAAACTCTCTTTTCCAAAGATGAGTGATTTCTCCATCAGATTTATTTTTTATTACTTTGTTGTTTCAGCAACATTAAATTTAAAAACTGTACTTTTGAGTTAAAATATATATTTATAATTTTAATAAATGACAAATTAAAAAGGCATGAACATTTTTTGTATCGAAAAAATATCGAACCGTGAATTTTGTGTATCAGTGCACCCCTAGTAAATACATTTGAATTGAATTGATTTAATAAAAGACCAAACAAGGTATTAATCATTTTATTTGGTTTTCTGCATATAATGAAAAAAAAAAAAAGAAAGAACATTTTAATGTCATCAGTGTTTTCTTATTCATGACAAATGGTCAACAAACATTGTGTTTATATGTTTACATTTACGAGCATCCATGATGTGAAAGATTTAATATGTGCAGAATGTTTTTGTGTGTCAGTTATATTGTGGAGCTGAATTGATTCCTGCTGTTTAAAATTCACAGATAAAAGTCAGAATTTTCCATCGACCTGGAACTGGTCTCTGGCCTCTGCTGTCATGTTGCTTTCCTCAATGAGAGCGTCATTAATGGCGCTGTTTTACATAGTTGGAATAGCAAACCGGCAAAAACACATCAGTGTTTAATATTAACCATGCTAACATTTAGGAACATCACCATTTTGGTTTGACTTGCCTTCAACAGGCAGCAAGGAGCTACGTGCAAGCACACACACGTACACAAGTGCAAACTTTTCACATAGCATCTCCCACACACCCTCTTCTCTCCATCATCCCAGCTGTGAAGTGTCATCTTGGATGACTGACAGCTAAACTGAGGCGAGATGAATATGAATGGGACTGTGAATATGAATATGCAGATGAGGAGCGGAGACGGTTTGGCTGCCGTCTTCTTTTTTAAAAGATCTGTCAGAAAAAGACGGCTGTCACCCTTCAGCCTCGCTTCTTTGAGATAATACTGGCCCACTTACAGACCTGCTGGGAGGAGAGCGGTACTGCAGTGTGCTGAGGTTAGTGGCACACACAGAGTATATAACGATAAGCCTTGAACCAAACAACTGTTGTGTCATAATCACTAATTATTTAAGTTGTTATTAGACAAATAACAAGTAAGCACTAAGTGAGGGTAGCATTAAGTCAGGTAGGCCACAGAATTGAGCTCAGAGACAAGCTTAGCGGGTCAGCTGATCTCAGTGTCGGCCTGCATCAGCTGATGGATTAACCAGTCGGTTTCTGTGCACCCAATTTGTGAAAGTCATATAATATGAAAGGGAAGGCAGGTATGCTCTGAACACAGATGTGCCACAGATGAATTGCTACAGATGGAAATGACCGTTGGCATGGGCAGCAGAGTGGTGTGGTGGGTAGCAGAGCACGGGCTCAAATCCACCATCTGGATTTTTTTGGAGTTTCCATGTTCACCCCGTGTTTGTGTGGATTCTCTCCGGCCTCTTCCCCGTAATCCAAAGAGATGCGTGTAGTGGCGTTAGGTTAACTGCTGATTCTAATGTAGCCCTTGGTGTGAATGGTTGTTTCTCTGCATTAGCCCTGCAGCAGTCTGGTCCAGGGTGCACTCCGCCTCTCATCCTATGACGGCTCCGGCGTCCATGCAACCCTGAATTGGATAAATGAATGGATGGACATGACAGTCTTCTTTTGACTACAGTATAATAGATGTTTGATGTAACTGAACTTGGGATTGTCTTTAATCCCTTGATGAAGCGTATTGGGATGTTTGTCGCAGCTGCTCTCTTCCTCCTCCACTACTTCCATGAATATACGCTGAGGGCTTCCTCTTTTCCTCCTGCCTGGCAGCTCCAGATTCAACACCCTTTGTCTCACAGATCCACTGTCCATCCTCTGCACACGTCCACACCATTTCAGCCTTGCCTCCTAACTTTGTCTCCTAACGTCTCATCCTGAGCGCTCCCTCTGATGCACTCATCTCTTATTCATCCTGGTGGACAGGATCCTGTTTGCCATTAATTCCTACTGTCTGCTATTTATATTTTATTCCAGCACACTTGTTGTGGAGCACCTACAATTTAATTGTACATTCAAAATGACAATAAAGGGCTATTCTGTTCAATTCTATTCTAAAATCTGGACATCTTTCCCCTCCACCCCTGCCTCCTTTTTCTCAGTGCTCCCATCTTCAAACCATAAATCGTAACAGGTCTCACTACCATCTTCTAAATCTTCATTATCACTTTTATTGATGTCCATTTGTCACAAATCGTGACGATTGTTGTAGCTAATTGTGTGAAATTGTGGGTTTTTTGTGATATTTGATAAATCAAGTTGTAAACTCTGGGTTCTTCAGCATAAGGCCCTATATTCATCCCTGCCTCATTTTGATTTCCACGGCTCTCACATTTGTAATAAAGTCATGCGAGACATCACCAAAGACTGCGTGGAGTTTATGCGACAGCTCGACAAATTCAGAGCGAGACAACACCTCCTACTTTGTTTATACACGGCAGTGATTGACAGTCACATCAGTGTGCAACAACGGTACAAAGAGAAAAGTGAAGGATGTGATTTCCCACCAAAGCTATATATTAATAATGTTCTATTATGAACCTGAGCGTGTTTGCAAATGTTCTCAAACCTGCAGAACAGTTGTGCGTCTTTGTTTTGAAGCTGGTGACCAGAGGTCACTCACAGCAGTTTGCCACCTGAACAACTACACAGACGCGTTCTAGTTAATAATCTCTATGGCTAATACACTGGTACAGAGCTTTTAACTTTGACTGTAATATAGGTGATGTGTTTGTCTTTTTTCCCAGTGAGATCAGTCATCTAGAGTCCGGGCTGGTGGTGGAGCTGTGGAACAAAGGTTTGATCTGGGACACGATGATCGGCACGGCGCTGATACCCCTCAGCTCCATTCGACAGTCTGACGAGGTAACACACCCTTTAATCTCTTTGTCCTCACATGCATGTGGACACGAAGGGCTTAAAACAACATCACCTGGTTATGTCACTAGACGCAGAGTTCTGCACATGAACTATGAGCACATATTCATGGTTTCAGTTTAATTTCAATATGCAAAGTTTAAGGTATAAGTCAAATAAAATTACTCATTTTTCAAAGTTAATCAATACTTAATGGTTTGTTCTAAAATAAACCTTCCCCGTCGAGGAGCATGCTGTAATAGCGCTGTTCTGTCAGTTACTTCCAGCATCTCAGCATTGAGTGAAAGGCGTCCTTTGGAGTGAGCGCCCTGACTTCCTGTCTGCACAAATATTGAGAGATAACAGCTCCATTTTAAACACATGCAAAATCTGCATTGGAAGGTTTGGGTCGGGGGATTTAAGTGTCGGGCTTTTCAACCAGGAGACCCTGGTTTGCGTCCCATTGAGACCTTTTTTGTTTTTGTTTACTCTCTTTCACTCTGACTCGCTTGTTAGGTTTCGGCATTAAACATAAATGAGCCGTGGCCGTGGTTCGTGCATTAGTTTGTGCCCCTTAGTTGACACAAAAGAAAACATTTTCTCGATTTGATAGCCTCACACTTCCACAGAATTATTGTGGACTTTGCTTTTTAATGGCCTGTGTGAACAGCAAGACTGACTATAACAACCAGGACCTGTTTCAACATACAAATGGGAACTTTGATTGTTATTTTTACACACTTGCTGCTCTTTTTAGTACTTCTTATACCTGATAAAGCAGACTTGATGCTCTCCCGTCTGTGAATGCCTTGGTTCTTTTGCAGTTAATGTAGAGATCAGGTTTTATTCAAATAAATACTGCAAAGCATGAATCAGTTTAAGCATAATTTGAAATATTTGATCAGTCAACTGCCAACTGGAAGTGTAGCTTCCAGTCAGCTGTGGTCCAAACAGTTTAATCGGTCAGTGAATCTGCCACAGCGGGACACACCTCAAGCATAATTGAACCCAACAAGATGCAACTGATCACACACCACAACAAAGCTACTGATAAAGTTTTAATTATTAATTTTGGGGTTAGGGTTATTATTTGTATCTGATTATATTTGAACTGAACAGATGGTTACACTGGTTTTTACCATTACAGTTAAATTAGATGTGGTGTATCTGCAGCTCAGGCTACTTATGCTAGCAACAGCCCTTAAAGTAAACACACACACACCATCTGCCAAGCAGTGCTTACTTATTAAATCTCCATCTTTCCCTTTTAGCTTAGTCTTAAAAAGCCCTCTCACAGGTGAAGCATTGGCCAAGTCATTTTGTCGGACTGTGGGCAGGCCGGTCTCGCCTGTAGACCTCATTACTTTTTCTGCAGTTTTAAAGCGAGGCAGCAGCTCCTGTGTAGTCATTAATAATGTAGCCTCAATGTTTGGCGTCTAAGTATGAAGCACAGCATACACTCACCTTCTTTTTTCTTTTTTTCAACATCTGAACTGCCAGTGTTGTTCCTCATCTTTTCATCTTTGCTCAGGTTCAGTGGCTGATATTCCTAATAAGCCCTCCTGCACCCTCCATTATTCTGCTGATGCTGTTTCCCACAAAGCAGATGTTTGGCATTCTTGCTTTTCTAATCTTCTTTGTTTTTCGTCTTCCTGGCTCTCTCCTGACTACCTTTCTTTTTGCATCTGCTTTTCTGTCTTCTAGGAGGGACCAGGAGAGTGGACGTCTTTGGACTCTGAGGTGTTAATGAGGGAGGATGAGATCTGCGGCACCACCAACCCAACTCCACACCAAGTGCTGATGGACACTCGCTTTGAGTTGCCCTTCGGTCTGTATATTTGTGCAAACACATTTTCTCACAAAGGAAAACTTATCTTTTTGTGTCCAAAGATAAATGCGTTAGGCTCACCGGTGATTCTGAATCGGCCATATTTGTGGATGTGACATCGTGTCGTTGTCTGTTCTAAGTTAAATCAGTGGTTAAGAAAATCTATGCTGGGTGAGAGCAATAACAATTAAAATTTTGAAGATATTAACTATTTAAAGCATTTTAACTTCAAAATAAAACCTGAACAAAACAACTATCCACAGCTTAGCAACATGTGAGATCTTTCAGAGTGGTTAGACTCTAAACATTGCACTAAATATAGCTGTTTGGAGTTTTACTTGTGCCATGTTGTATCCTCTAAGACTTCCTGTAGAATCCCTCATATATCAGAGCTTGTGGAAGAACCATTAGGCTTCATAAAGTTTTTATGAAAGATTTATTCACTGTAACATTTCGCTCCTAAATATTCCTCAGTCCTCTATTTTTATTCCTCTTCCATGGAAGAGTTGAGGTGAAGAATTGTGCTTGGTAATATTTGCTTGCCTCTCATTTTTCAAGATAGTACATTTTTGTGCAGTTTAGGATAATTTGAATTGATGTATTTAAAAGGGAAAAAACACAGCAGTGGCTGGAGTGTGTGCTCTGCTGTTGTCCTAATTGCTGTTTTTATTTCTGGAGTGCAGTCACCAAGCAAAGCTGGCAGATCACCAGTTGATCCTGTTGTGACCATCCAGCTGGTAGATTTCATATATGGGGCACTTTTGATGTTAGCATGCCCACAGTAGTTCTGCATCTGCAGACCGCATTGTTACCCACCTCCTCCTCCCAGTGCTGCATGTAACCCAATTAACATCATATCTGTTATCACTGAGCTCTGCTCTGTGCTGGGGTTTTGCTGCCTCCACACTTCCACGTGTGCACACTGGACAGCAGGAATGTGTGCTCTAAACAGAGCCGTAAATACGAATGTAAATTACTGCAAATGGAAATTATTTTTTCCCCACTATCAGTGTTCTGACTGAAATAGCAACGTAACTGTGGAACAGTTTGTTTCCTCTGCAAGCTATTAATCTCAAGAAGCTGTCTGAAGTGTGTCTTCTTGAGCTGCCATTTTCCGTCCACCTTCACTGTTTGTCAACAGTGGAACTGTGGTTCATGTCTGCTCAACTTAAAAAAAGATGGAGAGTTTCTATTTTTGATAAATCCTCAAAAACAGGAGAAGATATGTGACCTGCAGTTAACAACATAGGTTCTAATCAGTGATTAGTTCTAGTTTGTCATCAGTTAGCACAACATATCATCTAGAAAACACATTGACAAATGCCTCAAAGTTTTTATATCGTAACGCACAGCTGCTCGGTGAGACGGCTTGAGCTGAGGGGAGGCCGCGGGGTGAGATGCAGGGATGTGAGGTGAAGCAGACATGTGAAACCTGCTGCAGCACTGACTGGAACTTGACTGCTGCAGTTTGCATTGATACTTGAACATTGACCAGACATGTATGAATTACAGTGCTGGGATTTTGTGACCTTTTTCCCTTATCACTGCTTGATTGAATTGTTATGAAGCTACTTTCAGCTACTCTGTTGTCGCTACACCAGGTAGCTCTGCAGGTTTTTCGCCTTGCCAAGTGAATGTGTAAACGGTAAATAATGGAAGATGAAATTCAAATCCTGTCTGACAATGTTTCTTCGTTTTCAGAGTAATCTAGTAATCCACTTTCTTTTACATCCAACAAACATAAAATTGCCACCAGGTCCTGATCATGGCTAATTCAACATTCTTGTAACGCACACTCAGCTTGTGGGTGAAAACTGGTCTGCAAAGTTTGAAAGTGCAGAGAAGAAAGATGTAATTGTTGGAATTTTAACTGTATTCTGCAGAAAAGTCATTGTGCAAAGTCTGAATCACCGTTTAACAGCTTTCTTCTTAAGAAAAGGCATCACCCCTGAGCCGCTATACCACTGAACAATGGTTAAGCCAAAGAGCCACACTGACGCATTTCTTTGAATTCTAGCTGTGGTCTAACAGGTTTTTCTGTAATGATTTTACTGTTTTGGCACAGATTGACAGACTTTGTGAAATGAATCTCATACATCATATATTTTAAAGCTATCGCCTGTAGTTTGTTCATAGATTGAAGTCCGATTGATGATTAAATTTCAGATGAATAGAATTTAGTTTAAAGATATGTTTTTGCAGCCAATGAGTGTGATATCATCTACAAGGCAATTACCCAGTTACTAACATTTAAAATTATTTTGATAAAAATTAACATTTAGAAACCCAGGCATGAAATATGAGTATATATGAGTATGAGGATCTAGATAATTTTCTCGATAGTATGGCCATAAATCTGCTTGTACAAGGTTTTGCTGAAACATAAGCTGAAATATTATTTGGTTATTTTTTTCTTGGGGAACCACAGCAGAGACGACTGCTCTTTCACATTTCCTCTTATGCTTAAGTTTTTTTCTTCTGCCACTCCCTCTTCTTTGGGAAGAACCTTTAGGCCCCTGAAAGGAAACCTCATCAACCTGCAGACAGAATAGGATGGGATGGGGCAGGGAGCATGAAGGAGTGGCAAATGATGGAAGGGTGGAGCTAAAGAAATGGTCCTTCATTTCTTTCTGCACTTTGCCTCATATTCTGTCATCTCCCGTTATGTATTTAATCCTAAATTCCCCTTTTCCATGCGCCTGTATTTCTTCCACACATTCTTTTTCACCACCTTGTAATCGCCTGTCACTATTTTAACTCACTCCATATTTCTTCTGTCCCATACGTTTATCCAGACATTCCCGAAGACGAGGCTCAGTACTGGACCAGCAAACTGGAGCGGATACATAATGAGGTAACTTCACTGCATATTCTGTTTTCCTGTTACTGTGTTATATATTAATCAGCTGTTAGAGATATTGAGTAATTGATGCTTGAGTTTTTATCTACAAACTCTGTGTGCTTTAATATCATATTGTTTCACACTGTGTGGGCTTCTCAGTGACGTGGCACTTTGTTTTGCTGCTCTGCTTCCACCTACTGACATAACATGGGAAGCAGTAGCAGGGGGTTTATAGGAACTGCAGTGACAAGCCCATATTCCAATAAAGGCATTTCTTTGATATCTTAATGCTTCTAATTCTCCTCTATGTTTTGTTTAATCTTTGCAGTATCCATCACAAGATGAGGGCCAGAGAAGAAGAATGCCATCTGTGCCTTCCCAGTGCTGTAAGTATTAAACTTTCACTTTGATTTGGACAAAGTCATCTCACTCTGTGTAAGATGAGCGGAGCAATAATTTTCTGCTGGATTTTGGGTGTAAAGCCGTTTCACCGCCTGATAATAATAAGTAGTTAAAGTATAAAATAATAAAGTATAAATTTGTAGTTACTTGTACACGGATATGAACTTACTGACTGTAAATACTTTTTTCTGTTTTGTTGTTTTTGTGTGATTTAACTCAGTCATCACATTACTTCATTTTCGTCTTCACCGCGTTTCTTCACGTAGTTCTCATCCATCTCTCTTTGGATGTGCTCACTACCATGTTACACTCTCATTCGGCCATCATCAGTAACACTCACTGGCTTCGTTCTGCAGTAACAAAGTTTAATTTTTGCCTCCATGCCACCAGGCAGTTGGAGTTATTTTGGATGGAGTGACCAACAGAGTACGTATGGCGGTGTTTCCTCCCCTCTGTCACTTGTATTTTCTGTCTATGACTGCATGGTATGGATGGTACCTACTGAAAACAAGTACCACTGCATGTTAGCTCTTTATTCTTTACGATTGCTGTAAATGAAATTTAAAAGTCTTGAATTCTTTTGGTCAAAATATAAAATGCGAGTCCCTCATTTGTTGGCATGTTGTTTTGTTATGTGGCACTTTGATATGTTTCCTAGCAAACATATCCCATCATTTCCCGTCATTTTGGGCTTTAACTTCCTTCACTTTGTAATACATGCCTGTTACCCCAAGAGGGAGCCATTTACTCAAATATGTTCCATTGTTTGGCTGTGCTCTAAGTGCAGGCAGCATTCTGCAGAGGGTGGACATGATCTTATTCTTTACTGTGTTTTTGTTGTCTTCCACCCAGCTTTTGATGACCATGACAGTGCAGTGGACGACTGGGACAGTGAAACCGGAAACAAACCTCCACCCTTCCACAACACTTCCCAAACAAATTCCTCAGTGCATCAGTATCCCATGATGCGCAGGGTTCAACATCAAACACTGTCAAAGGAGTCTGACTCTGTGCATAGCTATGAGCTAGAAATGAGGGGGCCCAGGTAAATATATGCTCACTTAAAAATACTCATAAGCAAGCACATCACTGCAGCACTGCTAGAGGTTAATGTTTTCATGGTCACTCTTTGCCTCCAAATACAGTTTAAAGCTAGTAAATAATTCTAAATGAATTATTCACACTAATCCACTGCTCTTCCTTGTGCCTTTGGTTTTAGTGATTTAGTTCATATTAATAATAGTTAAGAATCCTTTAATGTTTTTAAAACAGGGCTTAGATCTTAACTGGGCTGGACCAGTGAAACGTCCCTTTTCTGTCGGTAAAGTTGTTTAAGTGCGCATGTAATCCCTGACATGTGGGATTTTAACAGTACATCTCAATTATTTTTCATTTATTTATTTATTTTTACATGATAAATGATGTGCTGCTTTAGTTAATGAAAGAAATCCATCAGCACAACTTTTTGGTCTTAAATTATAAGAAATTAATGTGTAAAATTACAGAATAACTTCTTAATAGCTCATTGTGCAGATTATCCTGTAATTATAAAGAAAAAGCTTTTAGAACTTTAGACAGAAATTGTCCTGTTTTATTTATTCGTTTTACTGTGGACGCACAATAAAAACATTTCACTAGTAGATGAAGTGAAAAATAGGAACTTTTCTGTAATTTGATTCTTTATTATTTCATTTCTTTTGTAATGAAAAGTCTAAAGTCTATGCCCTTCTCTACATTTTCCAAAGACATCAAGTGGGCCAGATTTGAATTTTTGCTGAGCCAATTCTGGGCCCCGGGCCTTATGTTTTACCCTCCTGTTTTAAATGGCAACAGTTTGATAGCAGAAGTGGCACTTTTTGAGTGAACTATGGTCTCACTGCATATATAAAAATACTGTCTTCTGTCAAAACTTTTTTACTGAAGTATATTAAGTCTAATTGATTGAACATTTTTATGTTTGAGTACCTCACCGCCTAAGATCAAAATCAAAAGCCAAATCTGATATAAATGAATGGTAGCCCTTTCAATTAAATCTCTCTCTGACCACTCCGACTTCAGATGCATCTCCACCGCTCTCTCAAAAGGCGTCCCACTGACTTGAATATCAATTTGGGAAAGACGACAAAAATCTAGGAAAGAAATTATAGCAAGTACAGCAGTGATGATTGAAGATGGTGTTGCTGCGGCATTCATGAAAGCACCACAGTTAATTTTGTTTTCATCAAATGTCTCCCCATGGATGCCTCAGCATGTCACAGTAGAAAGCCAAGCTGACAGTGGCACAATGAAGGACAAATTGAGGGTGCATAACCCTGTGAATTACACACACACACAAATCCTAGCATGTCTTTTGTTGTGTATCTGACCTCCTGACCTGACTGTGCTATTTTGCGTCCACATTGTAGACAGCTCTCCTCACCTGTAATGACCCTTGACACAGATGTTTGTTTGAATTCTATGATGGAAATGCAAATGTGCATGAGCAAATAGTGATCGCAGGACTTCCACAGAGTGACCTATAAATGGCAGCTACACTGGAACTAGTCCAGAGGCGCACAATAAGGTGACCTTGAAAGGCAGATCAGTAAAGGTTGAAATCAGGAAAGGTTTTTATGAGTGTTGTAGCTCATAAGATGCACACTGTTTCATTTTTTACTCTATTTAAAGAGTGTGTTGCCATGGGAAACCAATATTTTTTTATATAATGTATTGCCAAAATCGGAGAAAAGCCATTATACCCAACTTGTTTTGCGAAAACAGAAAACTTCTCAATCACAACTGACATATGTCAAAGCATAACTTTCTGACAAAAAAATTGGACCATGAAAATTTGCACACTATCACATACTTTTTCCTCTGTCTGTATTTCTTGTCTTTTGTTTTCTTTTTTACTACACAGGTATTCTACAGTGCTTTTCTTTTCTGCATGATCTGTTGCTTTTGGTTCATGTCTAATGCTTAATATCTTTTTCTTTCTTTTTTCTTTGCATCGTCCTCTGCTGCTTCCCACTTGGTACTTTTAACTTTATTTTTAGGAAATCAAACAGTAAGGGTGGAGTAAAAATAATCCCTGTTGATTCAGGTATGGGTGTGGAGGACTGGGAGAGTAAATACAAAGTGCCTGACTCTGGTGTCTTGGACGATTACTTGGATGCTGAGCAGAAAATGTGGGAGGATGAGGACAAAAGCATCATCTATAAAATTAGTGACAGTCCATCCGAGTCCAGAGTCAGCAGATTCTATCAGACAGTGGAATGTGATGCACATTTCCCAGAGGACTTGCTGGAGCTGGATGGCAGGACACACAGACGGAGGCGTGCCTTCGGCAGTGGAGAAGTGCGGTTAGTCTACAAGGAAGCCGGCAGCTTTGAGGATGAATCGTCACCTCCTGAAATTGATATAATACCCTCTGCTAAACAGCTACGACAGCTGTCAGATAGAGAGAGTCTACTTTTCAAAACTAGACTGTGGGCCAAAACTGCTTTAGAAGACACACTTGAGAACTATGCAGCTTTTCGTGAGGAGGAAGCTGCTCGGGAAGAGGCTGAAAGGATCAGGGAGAGAGGGGAGTATAACTCAGTTGGTTCAGATGAGATGCAGTATTCCTTTGGCTCTGAGGAGGAATTGGATGACCTGACATTCACTGAG
The DNA here is from genome assembly GCF_900408965.1 of Simochromis diagramma. NCBI lineage: Eukaryota > Metazoa > Chordata > Actinopteri > Cichliformes > Cichlidae > Simochromis > Simochromis diagramma. Next base: position 1,473,269 of record NW_024387285.1, on the reverse strand, counting down.
GGAGATACTTGCTATGAATATGAAAGTTATTACTACCCTGGCAAGTATATGCCGCCTTATGGAGAAGACTTTTCAAGTAAAGGGAGGTCAAGTCATGGACAAGATCCTATGTTGTCGCCGGTGAAGGAACCAGGTGAAGAATATATAGATCCAATGGATGAACTAAAGAGTTTAGTTCACTCAGTGTCGGAATACTTGGCTGTAAAAGAAGAGGAGATCAGCAACTATGAATCAATGCCTAAACCAGTTAGACGAAAACTCCCAGCACTGCCAACTGATGCTAAAGTTGTGCAACCTAAAGAGAGTAGTAATGACGATGTCAAAGCTGATATTAAGGAGGATAGTGCTGTTGAACAGGGCATAGCTGGAGTAAAGAATGCAATGAGTTCATTGTTTAGTACAATAACAGGATCAAAGCCTGCCACTGAGGGAGATGCTACTGGTACAACTTCATCTCCCCAACCAACCCAAGCAGACTCTGGTATTTCAAAACTTCTCTCTTTGATCCCCAAAGCGAATAATGAAGTCACAGAAACCTCTGGTGCTACTGCCACAGAACCACCTACCTCTCAATCATCACCCCAACCTGAGTCAGGCATTTCAAAGCTGTTTTCATTTATTCCCAAAAGTGGTGGTACTTCCCTACCCGTAGCTATAGTTCCACCTGCCTCTCAGGAACCCACATCAGAAAAAAAGTTTTCCCTTCAGTCTCTTTTGCCATTTCAATCTTCCGAATCCAACCAGCAAGCTGACGCCAGTCAGACGGCGACACTTAGTACAGATTCACAAGGAAGCGGTTCTAAACAAGCTACATCTGGTTTTGAATCCATGTTAGGAAGACTTAGTCCTTTGAGACTTTTTTCTAGTGCACCACCATCTAGAGACCCATCACCTCAGCCATCAGAGCAAAGAAGTGCATCTGCTCCAATCAATGACTCCCAGCAAGGGCCTGTAAACAAAACGGTGAGTACTATTAGAGAGGGATCACAAACAGACCGGCAATTATCAGGTGAAATGAGAACAGGCTCTGGCAGTGGATCAGTTGATCTTTTGTCAGATACAGGAAGTGGATCAATCGAGCTTTTCCAAGAAACTGCTAGTGGATCAGTAGAGCTTCTTCCAGAGACAGAGTCCTCTGGTGAACTACCTGATGTTCAGCAAAGAAAATCTACACCAGTACCTGAACCAAAACCTGAAAGCAGTTCAGAGGAAGCAGGATTTTTCAGTCCTTTTAAAAAGTCTCTTTCTTCACTAATGTCAACAACTCCTCCAGAAAGTTCCCAGCAGAGTGACACCAAGCCTGCAGATGAGTCATTTTTAGGTACCAAACTCAAACTTCCATTTTTCTCAGAAAATATTTCCACAACAACAGCCCCACCAAAGGCAGAAGGGGGCATGCTATCAGGGATTCTTAAGTTTGCATCTGGTGAAGATGCCAGTGCCACACCAAAGAGTCCAACCCCAACCCCTACCAGAACACCCTCTCCAAGTCGTGCAGCACTTCTTGAAAGTTTACCCAAAGGAAACACAGAAACTGGGTGGTTTTCAAACCTTTTTAAAGTAACCCCAAATGAACCAGCTAAGGAACCCATGAAGCAACAAATGACTCCCACCGTGATATTAACCAAACCTACTGACCAAACTGAACAAATAGTGTCTGATATCACAGAGGGCACCGTTTGCAAAACAGAACCTTTGTGCCAAGAGCAAATGTCATCTGAAAAAGATTCCCAGTCCAAGCCAGATGTTCAGTCTGAATCAACTGCGACATCTAAAAATCAAAGTCCTCCCAAATCTGTGGAACAAGATGAATCACAACCAGAAGCCTCACAGACTCAAGGATTTCTTTCTGGATTGTTGAAACTTGGATCAACTGATTCTGATTCTTCTGTAATGAAAATTGAAGGAGGAAACAATCAGCCTCAACAGGGTGGGCTGTTCTCAGGTCTATTTTCACCACCTTCCCAGTCTTCTCCCCAAACACAGCAAACGTCTGCCACACAACAGTCAGGAGGACTGTTCTCTGGATTTTTAAAATTTGCCTCTGATGTCTCTGCTTCTACGAATCAGTCCTCATCCACGTTACCAGGAGGACAATCTAGTCAAATTTCAACTCCAAAGCAAGAACAGCCTACTTCTGCTCAGCCATCATCTGTAGGACTGTTATCTGGGATCTTAAAAAAAGCCACAGACACAGTGTCTGGGTCTCAACCAAATCTTGCTAGCCATGAGTTACAACCAGAAGTGGCTGACCATAAAGCAAAAATGGAAGAATCTGATCAAAACTTGAGCCAAGGGATGACTCCTACTCAGTCAGCAGGGATTTTGTCAGGAGGGACTCCATCTGACCCACAGCTAAAACAGCCTGCAGCCTCAGACCAGAAACCGAGCGAGCAGACAGACCAAACACCCCCCAAACCACCTCCAACAGAAACAGGAACAACACCACAACCTAGTGGATTGTTTGGAGGTTTGCTAAAATTTCCAGAAACTGGTTCCCAGCAAGAACATCCTCCTCAGCAAGGTGGCTTCCTCTCTGGTCTTTTTGGAATGGGAGCTCAAGACTCTGCTCCAGCTAACCAAACCCAGCACTCACAAAACCAGTCACGGACTGTCAAACCTGGGAACCAGCCCATTCAGCAACCCACCAATAGGCAAAACCTACAACGGCAAAACCAACTCCCACCACAGCAACCCCCCAGTAGTCCTGCAGGGATGCTCAGTGGATTATTTAGCAAAATTACAGATGCAGCTACTCCACAGTCTACAGTGGGGAGTCAACCTGAACAGCAACAAGCACAAAGACCAGGGCCTAACGTTACTCAACAAGCATCTAGTCAACAGGGAGGCTTTTTCTCTGGGTTGTTTTCAACAGGTCCCACTCCTCCACCTCAGCAACAGCCACCTGTCAGTAGAAACCAACAGCAACCACAACAAGGTAACAGACAACCTCTCCGGAGACAAAACCAAATACCTCAGCAAAGTGCTGCCTCTGCACCAGAGCTACAACAGGGGGGACTATTGTCAGGGCTTTTTAATAAATTGGCTGCTAGTGATAATGCACCACAACAGCCCACCCCACAGACTGCATCTCAACAAGGCAATAAATCAAATTTAGCTGGACCCAGCCAACCTGTAGGTCAACAGTCATCTCAAACAGGTCAGCAAGGAGGATTTTTGTCTGGTCTTTTCAGTCAAACATCACCTCAGCAACAACAGCAGCAGCAATCTGGTAAAACAGGCTCTCAACAAACTGGAACTCAGCAGCCGAGTCAAAGTGGAGGCTTGCTCTCAGGTTTTCTTAAGCTTGCATCCGGTGACAGCGCACCACAGGAACAACCGTCACCTCAACCTGTACAGGGAGGTCAGCCATCTGATAAGCCTGGACAAACTCCAGCTCAGTCTGAATCAGGGGGATTATTCTCTGGCATTTTAAACAAAATTTCAGGTACTGTGGAACAGTCTCCACCCCCACCTGCTGATCAGAAAATACAGGAACCAAAGCAGCCACATACAGGACAGGGCCGACCTCAGATTCAGAGAACTAAACCTGTAGAAATGCATTCCTCCCAAGATGTGGGAGATAAAGATAAGGACTTAAAAAGTACATCTCAAAAAGGTTTTCTCAAAAGCCTTTTTAGTGCCACTGAGGAATCACCATCAAAAACACAGCAGCCATCTACTCCTCAACTTGGAAAGGAAGAACAAAAAACCAGCGCAAGTAGCAGGTCTCCTAGTCTGTTATCAAGTATTTTAAAAACAGGCACCAATGACAGTACTTCTGCTCCTGGAAAGGAAAATGAAAAAGGCTGCTTCGATCATTTACTACCAAAGAGTAAGGTGGATATCCATTCAAGTACAGCAACTCTAACGAGTGGCAGTCCAGTCACTTCCACTGTTGAGACTTGTAAAGAAGCCACACATTCTCAGGGCTTGCAAGATCCTACAATTTCTCCAACGCGACGTTATCTTGAGGAAATACAACGTCTCTTGTATGGAACAGCAGATGAGTATGGTTACAAGGATCTTTTATACAACTTTACAGAGCATGGTGTTATTCCACCAGACCTCTATGAGCATCAGTGTCTTATTGAAGCTCTTTTGTGGCAACAACTCAATGATTATATCCTTGCTGAATCCCTTGCAACTCAAGTCCAGGAAGGCTACCAAACATACCAAGGGCATATGGCTCCTACAGTTAGACCACCTCAATGGGAGAATCAAACATGTTTGAAACCTAAAGAAATGGACATTAGTGGCTTTAATGTACCCTCACATCCTTGGAGGGATTCTGCTGCCCAGCTTTTTGAAAGCAGAAATCGTTTCCTTGAGCCAGGTGAAGATGTTATTCTGTTTGACATGAGCTGCAGAGATAACAAATCCTGGAGTAGCTGTGACCAATTGAATAATCTTGCTGGAAATGCTAAACCTTGGATCGTTAGAGGCAGTGCGCTGAATCTGTCTACGGAAAAAACAAAGGCCCAGTTAAGTAGATGCCAGTCGCTCACTGAATGCAGAGGACAGGAATTTAGCAAAATGGTGGAAGAAACTACTGTTAGTCATTTAAAAGATAAAGACTTTGATTTGAAATCAGCAACTGAGTTTTTAAAACAACTTGCCACAAAAAAGGGTCCAATGGATTTAAGACGTGGTGCCCTGGATTTAAGCAGATCTGCAGGCATTACAGGAGATGCAGAAGAACAAATGCTATTTAAGGACTCTGAGTGGTATCAACAATGGCTTTTACTATTGGAACAAGGGCTGTGGTGGCCAGCTGAGGCTGGGGACTGTGGATATTATGTCTATACAGATGAGGATTACATTTATTCTCTTTTAACTGACAAAGCTGGTAAACATCTCTATGCCTGTGCTACACCGGAGGATGTACAAGCTCTAGGAAATATCACTGAAAATATTGCTAAAATTCTGAAACAAAAAGAAAGGGATAAAGTTACCCTTTGTGGTTTTAAAATCCCCTTTTACACTGAAAATGAAGGCTTCTGGATTCAAGGTGACCAGCAGAATGGGTTAGTTCTTTCTGATGCTCCTGTGAACCTAACCTCTGCACTCAAAAAGGGTGAGAAAATAATGAACATGAATTTGGAAAGCTTTTCTCAAATGTTTCAGGAATCGCTATCTTCCCAAGCAGAACAACCTGTAGACTTTTCTGTGTACAAGCTAAAAAAGATCAATGTAGAATCATTACAAACTACTCATGACCATCAAGAGGAACCAATAGAGGCCGCTGATATGACTTTAAAGTCACTGAAAGGTGGACATGGAGGGCCATATTGGAAGAATCAGGCAATAGCAGATGTAAATACAACCTCATCAGCACATTCTCCAAGGTATCGTTCAACACAAATCTTTCCAAATAGACACTCCCAAATTCCTGAAATCAGGATTGCACCTGCAGAGGATGTACTTGCAGAACCACCAAAACAAAAGTCAAGCTCTATAGTTTCAGCTGCTGGAGAAGCTGTTAAAAGGCCTTCCAAGACTGATACAAGTAAAACTGGAATACAGTCATCAACACCTGCTACATCACCACCAGTGTCTAACAAGGTTTCAGAGACATCAAGGATTCTTTCAGGGAGCCCATCAGCTCAAAAAATACCAGGACCTGTGCATTCAGGAAGGAAACTCCCGACACCACCAGCTGTTAGTACAGGTGTCAGCTCTGCAGCATCTCCATCGCAGGCAGTTTCTATTAAGATTTCATCCACGACATCTACCTCAACTGTACCTTCAGTTTCACCACAGCGACATAGGCTTGCAAGACAGCCCTCTCAAGCAGAGAGACCCAGAGTATTATCACAACCAAATCAAATCACAGTCACTGGGATGTCTAGCATTAGCAACGTGAACAGTTCTTTAGCAACAGATGAAAGTGCTTCCCTGTCTCAAAATCAACCACAAAAATCCTCTCAGCAACTTACACCCCAGTTACATATTTTAAATGACAGCTCGGATACATACAGTGAAGCTTACCTTTACAATAGAAATCGGACATCACTTTTAACCACTGCCAGCTCTCAAATATGCAATAAAGTCATAGACTGTTCTGCCACAACGAAACAAATCAAAAATGTCAAACAAAAAGGTGCAACCGATGACAGTGTAAAGTCTGCACAGAGAATTGAAGTTGTTGACTTCACAAAGTACAAGTTAAAAAGATTCAAAGAGAAACAGTCCATTGATACCCAGGCAAACACTGACTTGACTGGCCAGACTACCATTGCTGTAGATCTTACCAAACAAACTGAGGAAGATGAAGTTGAATGGCCTGATTCAGAATATGGCACTATGAACACATTACAGCAAAGTCCAACATGTTCTCAGACTGATCACAGGCTTGCTGATCCTCACAAGAAATCAGAGAGAAGATTGTCCAGGCCAGAAGTTACAACCAGCCATGTAACTTCTGTAGTTCATATCCAAAAGCTCCCAGGCTCTCAGAGTACCCATATAATGACTGAGACAAACTGCACTAAAGTTGAAGCAGACAATTCACCCAAGCCGTCTTCTACCTCCAAATTGTCAGAGAGTTCTCACAGTAGTGTTAGCTCTTCAGTTACTGATGTTTCTAGTAAAGCCTCTGGCCTCAATAGTGGTCTTAAACAAACTGCAAAAATGAAATCAGCACAACCTGTATGTACCTCACCACTATTAAGCCCAATTTTCAGAAAACAAGTAGCTACTCAGGAACCACAACCAAATTGCTCTGTTGGTGTGGGCCTGCAAATGCAGCAGAGCCCACAGATATCCACAACTCCTCCTTATCAGTCTAATGGAACAGCTGAGCAATATCAGAAGAACACTTCACCAGCAAACTCAATTAAACCTACATTAGATATGTCTAAAAAGAAAACAACCCAGCAGACTCAGCAAACTGTTGTGCCAACTGTTCCTATCTGTGAGGCACTGCCACTGACAAAGAGAAAAACATTACCTTCTGAAAAGACAGACAAAAGTCTCAGTTGTCACGAATCCATTGACTTGTCAAATAAGGCAGAATTTCAAGAGTCAACGGAACAAACAATAGAGTATACTAATTCCGTTCCTGTTGAGAAAAAGCTTCCTCTTACTGTTGGAACGATTCAAATAAGATCTTCTAACACAAAAGAGGAGACTTCATGTGGTGATAGGAGGATATCATTACCAAGGCAGCGACCTCTTCTTGGACAGTTTACAGAATCTCTTGAAACTGGCAAAACACTCTGTCAAGCCACAGCACCAGCCAATGCAGTTAAGGCCACACTAGACATGACTTCTAAATCTTCTGCCAAATTTAAGGAGGCACATCTAGAAGTGGGAACAAATGATACTCTTTCTGAAGCTCTACCACTAACAAGAAGCAAGCCAAGTGCACATGAATTTGTACGAAATAATTCTGTTGGCATACCATTAGTTGTTGATAACCCATCTGAAGTACCTCTTGGTAACTTAAGAAGTTCAAATGCAAATGCCCAGCAAACAGCTATGAGTAAGCTTCAAAATCACTCAGGTTCTATTCTGTGTCAACAACCATGGCACAGAAAATCTGAGGCCTTTCTCCATTCAAATCAGATAACTTCACAGCTATCAGTCATTACCCAAATGAAATCACCTGCTACATCTCCAGCAAACTCTATTAAAAGCACAATAGATATGTCAACAAAGACAGGTAAATCAGATGCGATGGTAAACTATTCAGATCCAGTATCACTGGTAAGGATAAGACCGTCAGGCTTTTCATATTCACAAGGGGATTCTGTTGGTGTACCACTAATTGTGGAAACCCACCTATCTCAGATACAAACTAAAAGGCAGCCAAATAGTGGCTGGCTCACAGGTGCCAATACAACAAGGATATGTTCAAAGTGGATGTCAAGAAATATCTGCACCTGCTAATTCTATCAAAAGCTACCTAGACATGTCTCCAAAACCACAGGAGAAATGGTCTGAAACAGTGCCTGATACCTTGTCAACTGGAGTTGTGCCACTGATCAAAAACAAGGCAAATATGATAAGAAATGGTTCTGTTGGTGTACCACTTATAGTGACACAATCTGCAAATCAACAAGGAAGACAAGTTTTGAGTAGAATCAGCAAAACTGAGACATTGCACACAAATATATTTCCCTACCAATGTAATGATGTATTTTCTGGGCCAAATGCCATCTCTAAGGACATGTGGCAACAAAATAAACCAGTGAACTTCTCAGCAAAAGACAGCCTAAAGCCTAGTGCTTTAAGTAATCAAATTGAGCCAAAAGCTGAAGAGCCCATGAACTTTTCAAATGTTAAAGCAAAAAAAGAAATGTTTGAAAGAAGGAAAACCGAAAGGCCGTTAGAAAGGGAAACACCAGCTGGTATTGTGAACCTAACTGTAGATCTTCAAAACAAAATCACAGTTGTTAGAGATCAAAATACAAAGGATCTTTCTTCTTCTTATATTTCATCACAATCTCAAAATGGTATCTACTGTCACCAACCATACACACCTGCAGCCAGTACTGAAGATATCAGAGAAGATATTCAGAAGCCTTTGCAATACAGGGAATATTTACCTGATAAAAACTCTACCATCCAACCTGGAATAAATTCTAGATGGCAGTTGGGAACAGGAATAAACTCTGAGTCATTGACTACTTCAGTGTTATCTCTTGTACCTGTTCAAATGAAGACACAGCCTCCTCAGGCTATAGAGGAACCAAAGAGATCTTCACTAAACAATGCATATCAACAGATCAGTTGTGCAAATGTTGATTACAAAAAACATGATCCACTGTCTCAGCAGCAGCAAACCCAACATTCAGCTGTGCAACAGCAATATCAACATTCTGGTGCTAAAACTGGTTGGACTCCAGCAATTGTTACATCTCAGCCAATACCTTTAAAGGTGGAAAGACATGATCCAAGTGTTCAGTTTGACATTTTATCTAGACCCAAAATTCTTATTAAGCAGGCAACTGTAGACAGCTATGAGAGCACTGAGGAAATCCTGCCAAACAGTGAAACAGTATCAAGTAATGGACATGCATTGCCTTCTGCATCTACCCATCAACTGTATGGTACAATCCAAAATGATCCCACCACACACAATGTTCATAATCTTTCACTTAGTCAGCAACCAGATGGCAGACCTAGACCTGAACCTTCTCCACAGTCTTCTGGCATGCAACCTGTACAAAGTATGGCAACAGAAGATTTTTCAAAAGGACCTCTTGAACTGTCAAAACATTCTAGTCAATACCAAACCCCTGTCACTTATAAGCAGTATTCCACACCAACCGTACCTTTAAAAGTAAGCACATCTGTATCCCAACCATCCACAAAATGTGATCCAGTACCTGTACAACCATTAAAGAGCAACTTTCCTAACCAGAACTTTGGGGCTGAATTGCAACAACCAGAAGCATCTGTGACAGGATCTCTTGAACTATCAAAACAGTCTACTCAAACTCAAACACATGTCACTGTCCAACAATATTCCACACCAACTGAATCTTTGAACATTAGCACATCTATATCCCAACAGTCTACAAAATGTGATCCTGTGCGTGCACAACCATTAAAGAGTAGCTTTCCTAACCAAGACTTTGGGGCTCAATTGCAACAACCAGAGGTATCTGTGACAGCAGCAAGGTCTACCTCTGTTAAGGGTTTGATTTCATTATTCAGCGGTGCTGGATCGCAACCATCTGCCAGTACAATGCCAGCTGCTGCTCCGTCCCACCAGCTTATGTCTACAACCGAGGACCAAAGGACGGAATTTACTGGAACACAGATGACAGCTGATATTAAACAGACCACCCCCCCAGTAACCCCTGCTGGGCTTCAAGAAAAAACTGCTTTAAGCTCACAAAGTCTTATTGTGTCAAGTTCTCTGCCTGTTACTGACCAAGCTAACTTTGGTTCTAGATTGACCAGTGAAAATAATGACACATCAAACAGGAAAGAAATTACCTATCCAGTTACACAAACAAAATCTTTTGAAGACTCTAGATCAGTGGTGGTTAAAGATAAAGTAACTTCTTCCTTTTCATCTGAATCAACAAAGGATCAATCTGCAGCCCTACGGACAGAGCTGGATCCGACCCAATCACTAATAAGCAAATCGGAACACAGAAACAACGATTCCATTTTAAGTGATATAAGCTCTGAAACGTCACCAGTGATACTGCCTATGGTTTCCAACATCAGTGAGTTGCCAGTACATGGTTTGCCTTCATCTCTTTCTCAAGAATATCAGCAACCACCGCCAATGCTAAATGCAATCCCAGAGAGAGAAAAACAAGATAAAGAAAGGCCTTTTCCTGAAAAGGTACTAACAAAGCCATCAGATACCATGCCACCCAAGGGAATTCTGAGGTTTGACAGTTCAGCAGAACCTTCGCAAACACCGTCAGAAGTTACATCAGAAGCAGGTGGCAAAGAGGGTTCTGTCATCACGGATAAAATGTTTGTACCAGAATCAGACATATCTATGCATGAGATTCTAGAGCATTCCAAACAAACGGTAGCCACAGAGTCTTCCGATGGCAATACTGAGTGTGGTGAAAATTCTTTGTCTAATGGATCACAGGATAAAAGTCAACATCAAAAGTCAATTTACATTGGCATTGGCTCTGAAATACCTGAGACACAAATTGAACCAGGTGACCCAAAACCTTATATCAGGCTGCCCCATATTTTTGTCTCGGCAGCAAGTTCACCAGAAGAAGAGACAAATGAGCATGAGTTTAGTGAATGTAGCACGCCTGAAATCCCAGAGGCCAGTGTTTCTAAAGAAACTGCTCCCGATGCAGAATGTAAAGATTCTTTACCTGATTATTCTGTTTCAGAGTCTGAGATATCTAAGGAGGCTAGAGCTACAGAAATATGTAGCACAGAGCTATCCACTGAATTAGAACAAATCAAGACCTCTTCACCAGAAATGCCACTTATACTGACTGCAGAAAGTAGTACTCTTGCAGAGAGAGACTCACAGCACATCATGACTGAAAAATGTTCAACTACAGATGATGTGCTCTCTAGAGCTGAAGGAATATCAGAGAGTACTGAAGCCAACGAGCCACAAACTGAACTGACTTCCAAGGATGCAAAATTATCAGTTCCAGACAATACAACACTTGATGTGGTTGAACAACTCGGTGATCTGGCTGGCCAGATTGGCAATACAACTTCAGTAATAAAATCCTCCAATGCTCCTGAAACACTTGACGCTCTAGCTAATAAGAGGGAGAGCACATCTTCAGAAATCGTACTGTCTGAAGGAGTACAGTCACATGAAAATGTGTCACCAGAAGAATTACCTTCAGTCTCAGATGCAAAATTGCCTGAAAAAGTCCAACCACTTTATGATGAAACTCAAAAGGATGTCTCCTTGTCTGAACCTAAGCCCAGTCCTGTCAAACCTCTCACAGAGGAAATAATAGTTTCCAAGGAGGACAGTTCTGCTGGCAAGGTTGATCAACCTGAGGATGAACAAGCAGATAAAGGATTATTTTCTTTATTTAGTGGCTCTACTCCAAACTCACAGCAGACTTCCTCCCCTGGTATATCATTACTTGGTGGTATTCTTCCTGGCTCATCTGCCAAAGACGCTCCTGGGACAGGATTGCTTTCAATGTTTGGTGGGTCAAGTACCCCATCTTCACCTGGATCCAAAGAAACAACACCAACGCCACAAGAGCCACAGGGAAAAGGTTTATTCTCCATGTTTGGTGGAGCCAGTAGTCAAGCATCACCTGCTCCAAGAGGTCCAACTGTTGGAAGTGTGCGACCTAGAGGTCCTCCACCCAAAGAACCTCCAGGAAAGGGTCTGTTTTCCATGTTTGGTTCATCTGCACCTCAGCAACCACCCAGTCCCAGAGGTCAACCTATGGGTAGTGCTACACCAAGGGCACCTTCTACTGGATCTTCTATATTTGGTGGCATACTCCCTGGTTCTACTACAAATAAAGAAACCCCTGGAGCAGGTTTGTTTTCAAAGTTTGGTGGTCTTGGTGCCCAGTCTCAAACTAGTCCTAGAGTACGCCCACCTGGGCCAACTGTTACACCACCAAGACCCAGCAGTTCAGAGATAACAGGAAAAGGACTGTTTTCGATGTTTGGTGGACAAAGCCAACAAGCATCAGAAGCACAATTACCAGTTTCTAAACCACCCTGAATCAGAAGGTTTCAAAGTTTCCTCTGTGTTTTCACTTGGTGGGAGTTCTGATAGTAACAAATCTAAAACTGGGTTTGGTCTTTTTGGGATGTCTTTCTTGGAGGAAACCAAACCCGAACAAGAAACAACTGCTTTTGTAAAGGAAGAGATTGTTTCAGAACTAGTCAAACCTCCAGACACAAAGGATAACTTGGAAGAAGGAAAGAATGACCACGTTGAGAAGATAAAAAGTGTCTCTCCAGAGCCTCTTTCTGTATCATCAGATAAGGAGGAAATTGCCTCAGAACAAGTGAAACCTCAAGGCACAAAGGATGACTCAGAACAAGAAAGGAGTGACTGTGTTGAGAACAAAAAAATTATATCCCCAGAGCTTCTTTCTACATCGTCAATTCGGATGGAATCTCAAATAGAACAGGCATGCCAAGATGTCAAAGACTCAACTGCAGACATCGATCAAAATGTTACTAAAATGTCTGTTCCCTCGACAGATCGAGATATAGAAAATAAAACCACAATACAACAGAAATTGCCCTTTGATGAAAACGCATCAGACACGGTTAAAGCTTCCACTGTGGACACTCATGTCACGACTTCTAAAGAGACACTTGTGGAGGCTGAAAAACAAGTTTGTCAGGCAGAGTCAGAAACTGAAAAAGAAAATAAAGAGATAAAAGACAGCGTAGATGTTGAGAGAAAATTTGCAGAATCAGAACTTGATAGCTTGAGAGACGAAAGTAAGTCCACAGGTGACGAAGCAGAGACAGCTGATATCAAAAGTCTTTCAGAGAAAAATGACACTATGCAAATGGAATTGCAAGTTTCTAGTGAGTCTACCGACAAGAACCCAAGTTCAAATAAAGTTGAAGATAAGGCTGTTACTAATGCAGAGCTAGCAATTTCAGAGATTGAAAAACCAAGCGAGGAGCTACTGAAGGTTGCTGATGCAGATGAAGCTAGTATTACAGGTATAGAAAAAACATCTGAGGAGGCTTTGAAAGTTGCTGCAGAAAAAAAGACAGTAGTTGCAGATGTAGAAAAACTAACTGAAGAGCCTTTGAAAGTTGACAGCTTTGAACAAAAAGCTGTTCTGGAAATAGAAGAATCAACTGAGCACACTTCAGAAGATACTAGTGAAGAAAATACAGTAAAGGCAGTTATAGAAAAATTAACTAGTGAGCTGGAAAAAGTTGCTGATGAACAAAAGGTAATGACAGATGAGGAAAAATCCACTGAACATACCAATGTAGTTGATTCTGTGGTACAAAAACCAGAAACAGTTACTGCAGAGTCTGTAGTTACTGCAGTTTCAGATTCTGAAAAAGCTGTCCAAGAAGACTCAAAAATCGCATCTAGTGAGACAATAAAAGAAATAACTGAGGCAAAATTAGAGCATGCTATTACAGAACCTGGAGATAAAGTCTGTGAAAGTACACCTTTGGCAGACTTCATTGTCTCACCAGATGTGACTTTAAAGGAACTAACTGAGGCAGAATTAGAGCATGCTACTACAGAACCTGCAGAAAAGGTATCTGAAAGTTCACCTTTGGCAGGAGTGGCCTCTTCAACAAATGAAGAAAAAACCATTGGTACCAACTCAATTCCACCTCTTGCTCCTTCAACTCCTCCACCACAACAACAACCTAGGCCGGGTATGACCAGGCCTCTTGGTCCACAAGTCCAAAGAATGGGAGTACCAAGAATGGGTGGGCCGCGAATGGGAGCACCACGAATGAGTGGGCCAAGAATGGCTGGTCCAAGACAGCCAGGGCCACAAAAGCCACCTGAACCAGCTCCATTTTCTGGGTTTATGTCTATGTTCTCTGCCCCAAATACACAAAGTAAATCACCAACTGTTGGTGGATTTTTTTCAAGTTCAGCTGCCTCACTTTTTGGTTCATCACCTGCGCCTCGTCAGCCACCACCACAACAGCAACAGCAACAACAGAAAAGCTCATTTTTTGGCCTTCCAAGTAGTATTGCTTCAGAATCTCTTACAAGTGACTTACTTGGTATGTTCAAAGGTCCCGAGGCAACAAAACCTGAGGAAACTCAACAGTCTGGTACACAGTGTGGACCTGATGAGCTTTCTGCTAGTGTGACAGACTGTGCAATCACTGAAAAACCAGAGATACCTTTATCTGAAGATGGACATGTCAAGAGCACAGAATCTGAAATTCCTGAAAAAGGTTTGGTGGAGGAGACGGAACAAAAAGAAACGGAAGCAGAAGGAAATTCTCCCACTGAATCTATTATTCAAACTACTGAGAAACAATCAGGGGATGATGAACATGTAGAGCATTCAGAAGGGCCAGTTACTGCAGTGTCTGACAAAGCAGCACCACCCACAGCTCCAGAAAACAAGGGCATCTTTGAAATTCCAGGTCTCACTGCCCCAAAATTAGGCTTTTTGTCTGTAGCTGCTGAAGGTACATCATCGATTGGATCCCTTTTCTCCACCTCAACATCTCCAGCCACTGCTTCAAAGGCACCTCAGACACAACAAACTGATGGTGGTCTATTTTCTGGTTTTAAAAGCCTTTCAGCTGGTATTTTCCATGATGAAAAGTCAACTGGAAAGGAGGAAGCATCTGTTTCATCTGTGTTCGGCATGAAACTTACCTCAATGTTTGGTAACTCTGACTCTCCCAGACCTGAATCCACCCCTCCTGTGGTCAGCGTAGAGCCTCAGTCTGAAACTCCAAAACCTACTGAATGTGAGGATCCAGAACCTGATAAACCTTCCCCAGGTTCTGGAGAAACTGAAAGTGAAGATGGCAGTGATACAGAAGGACCAACAGAAACTTCAAAAACAGGAAGCTGTGACAGCTTAGCACAGTCACCTCTGTCTGGTGTTCCTTCGCACTCAGTTTCCCAAATAGAAAGTTTGGATACACCTCAGTTAATGGTCACCCCATGTGAGTTAGATAAGAGTGAAGTAAACGCACCTGATGTCGTGCATGCAGAACTGGAAATGGATCAACCAAAGGAACAGTTAACGAAGGAAGCTATGAAAAGGCTAGTGCAATGTACATGATAAATGGCATTCTTCATTTATCATGCTAGCATAGATAAATGTTCAGCCCTTTTCCCGCTTTTCTTTTCCCATTTTTCCCCCTTTTCCCTAATTAGTTTTCATTAGGACACTCCAGTCCCATTCTCATTCTGCAACTCTTGTATGGCTCCATAGCCATACATGGAAACCAGTTATCAGATATCTGACATGATCGAGGCACAGGAAATGATAACATGTTTAGAAAGTGCTAACCATCAAGTGTAAATGTACTGCAGCTATTTTGTGCTTACACCACCTCAGTAATAGCTTTTGTGACAGTGATGGAAGCAAAATGAATGACGAAACCGGCGGCTCTTATTTATTACATTCCACTGGTGAGGTGGTTAAAAAGCCCCACCTTCCTCTGTCCCCTGCAGTTCTCTGAATTATTTCCAAGCCTTAGCCAATTTGTTTATATGAATCAAACTGATAGATTTATCATGGCATTACAGCGTACACTGTAGAGGCAGGCTGGACTCTGGAATAAAAGGAGCAAGGAGAAGTGGTTTGGCCTACACCCAACAGAAAGTAAATCGTGCAAGTTAAAGCACAGAGCCAGGAGTCTCAGTCTTCCAGCCCTTGAGTCGATGACTTATGAGATTTATCAGTTTTATCCCTATTACTTAAACAGGTTAACTTTTTCTTTACTAACATGCCAACATTGCTTTAAACTTGCACATGCTCTTAAAAGTTGTGCACAATTTTTAACGAGTGGTGGTGTCAGAAAAGATAGCAACATGCAGAACAAGGAGAAGCAGACTGCAAAATTAGTAAAAATGACACATCAACCAAAAATGCACGAAGTTTCCAGTGATGGCAGATAGTCACATAGTCATGACCATCAACTTTGCAATCCTGGTGGAACCTCTCTTGACCTGACTATTACAGAAATGTATTTAATCAACTTATCTTCCTGAACCCTCTTAGTTTTCCTTGTTGTGTGTGATATTCTTTGTGATATGATAAAGAGTATCCTTTGACCCTTATATTCCGCTTTGATCCTTTAATGTTTCATTCCAAAATCATGTCTGCCATTGCAAACTGAACTTTTTTTCAGTATTAAAGCAAATAAAATGTCCACAATCAATCAGTTCCTTACTACCATTTTGTAAATTGCAGATTTCCATATTGATTTTGGAATAAAACCTGGATGTTTATACTATTTTTCTGTCTAAATCACCTCCGTATTCTAAATTGTGATGTTGCTGTCTACAGCCCTCCAGACAGCAGCCACTTTGATTCGTCAGGCAACCTCAGCCCAGTCAGCTCTCAGCTGAGCTCTGAGCCTGAAGAGCGCCGACATGTAGAGTCCTACCACCCCAGTAAGCCTCGCCCTCCTCTCCAAAACCAGCAGTCCAACTGGAACAAGGAAGAAGAGGACGATGCTGAAAAGGACGTGCATGCACTGCCAGAGCCTGGTTCTAAGAAAGATTTAAAGGACTCTTCAGACATCCTTCCTAAACCAACCTTGGACAACTGCGATAACAAGAGGCAGACAAATGGGTATGTGGGTCTTGCATTGTCATTTTTAAAAATATTTAAAGCAATTGAGCTGGTAATCCTAACCAAAATATCCATCACTGTACACAGCATTTAGTTTGTGAGATACCAGTAGGAATTATTGGCTTTTAGTAACAAAGTAGTGACGACAACCTACCCAATAAATACTTGTTGAAAAGAAGACTTTTCCAGAGGCAAACCCTAACCCTTTACAGCTATGACTTTTCTAGATGTCCTTTCATCTTTCAGACAGCCAATATATCTGGCAGCATTGTCTTCAATGAGTTCTGCTGGATGGGATTGCTGGATCTGTATTACGACTACATAGTGTCCAAAAACGATGCTCAAACTGGGCTAAATTGAGACCAGTTCAGCCAGAATAAAAACAGCCAAATTTTCAGGGATTATTTTTAAACGAAATATATGACTGGCTGACCAGATTTAGCCAAGAAGACATTTAATTTTATGTTGATTGATTTCGGTCTTGTCTATGTGTCCAAAAGCTGATCTCTTCTTGGTCCTCAGTTTCTTCGTAGATGGCCCTCCACCCTGCTCTCCGTCCAAAGTTCGCTGGCTGAAAGCCTACAACAAAGTGAGAGTGAAACTGCACGAGGTAGGAAGACTCTTTCTCCTGCCTCTATACGCTGCTCTTACACACTCACTACAAAAACATATTGCATGCCTTGCATACATTTTAGAATCAGTTCATTGTATTTAGTAGAGGTTCAACCCTAGAGAGCACAAGAAATACAAAACAGCCAAATCCCAAACACAGATACAGACACATTGACATTTCCTGTTCCCCCCTCTCTCTCTCTCCACTTTCTTTCATGTAATGATGCTTTCTCTCCCTCTTTACTGCTCTGGGTTGGTTGAGTTTCAAGTCATGCCACAGCAATTTGCACCAATTTTGCGCTCCTTAAGGATTTCTGCTTTGATCTGGGAAACTCCTTTTCTTCACTGGCTTCTTCAAATCTAGCTATCACTTCTGCTGTTGCAGAAAGGTTTTAGTTCCAAGATATGGTACTGCAAGTTAAAAAGATTCATTATTATAGTACCAAACACCTGAGGGTGGTTTGCGGTCGACTGGGGTCTGAGTACTGCAAATGTCATTTCTGGCCTGTTTGTCATTTTGCCTCAAATCACTGTATGCTAAGAAGTACATTTTAGGCTGTGCAGAGACATAAACCCCGGAGAATATAACTGCAGCAATAAAATCAATTTTTGAATAAAGCAACTAATAGGGAATATAGTTTTGTACATATCAAATCAGACTTTAGACTAAGGACGACATTGTAGCCTCGTAATTTTTCTGCAAGTACACACACACACACACACACACACACACACACACACACACACACACACACACACACACACAAAGAAAATATTTTATCACAGGCATAGGCTTAATTAGTAGGATATATTTCTAGTTTATGTTCACTATCACTATCGTGTCTTTTAGTTCTACTGCACATCAGGTGACTTTGTTAGATTAGTTAGAAAAGTTAGTTATTACCAGTGATTCTCATAATAACTCAGGTAAATTAAACATAAGTTGGAAACAGCTGTTGTCTAAACACTCTGAGCTTTTGCTTTGTAATATTCATATTGTTTACACTTCGTGACCTAAAAGCATGTGAACACAGTGAATGTGGCTGCTTTACAATGACAATTTGACTATTTTTATTTATAGATTACATGAAAAATCAATGTGGTTAAAACATACATAGAAAACAACCTGCTTAGATTTAGAAAGCCCATGTTGCTCCGATGCATCCATCAGTGTATGAATGTGCGTGCATGGTAGATAGAAAGCACTTGCATAGAAAGGTGCTTGTATGAATGGGTCTGAATGGTTGAATGAGGCAAGTTGTGGAAAGTGCTTTGAGTGCTCAGAGTAGAAAAGTGCTATATAGGAACCAGTCTGTTTACCATTCACTTACCAGTTAATGAAGCCTGAAAATTTGATGAGCACCTGAAGTGATAATCATCTCAATTTGTTTGTGTTTGCATTCAGCTGCTCTCTACGTCCTGTAACCTCCAGTATGTAATGAGAGAATCCGTGAGGCTGTGTGATCTTAATAAATTGGTTGATCGGGCAGCAAGACTAAATAAACGTTAACACAGTCCATATATCATTAAGTGCTCTACAATAGGAAGAGTGCAAAATATGAACAATGGTATCAGGAAATATATGGCTGAGATGAAGATGTGTCCTACCCTACAGAAGGCTGTGGTCCATGGATATGCCCCCCTGCCCCAGCAACAAACCAGTCATACTGAACAATGTTACAGGCAGTGTAAGACTGCCTTTCAGACCCCTTCATGTTTGTCACACATATTCAGGGTTCTTTTCCATTTCTGGTGCTGGCAATACCAGTCAAGCTCCAAGGTGCTGGGCAGTGAACACAGGGCTAACTACATGACATCAGGCCACCTTCTTGGACTACCTGTGCCACTACCAGTAGTGACACTGACCCTCAAAACTAGTGAAAAACAGACAGAAAAGATGAGAAGGGGAAAAATGTCCACCTGCAAAATCATTTCTGTTCTGGGAGTCGACTCATCGTTGGCCCTCTGCTGCTGGTGTTGTTAATTTAATAAAAACAGATCAACACTTCCCTCTGCTACTTGCTCAGATCAACGTCCCAGAAATGTATTTGATTTGTTGTTGTACTCTCAGACGTGTTAAAAAGTGTTCCTGTAATTTTTTTTGACAGTATAGCAATCAGTCCATTGTCCCTCCTTTATACTAATGAATAAATGCATGTTCTATATACGTGTGGACTCTACAGCACAGTCTTAACCCTAACAGTTAGTTTGTGGTGTCCATAGTTTTGTCCCTAGATGGGAAATAAGTATCTACACTCATAAACAGTCACATCTGAGATCTGCTTTTGTGTTCATTGTTCTTTGGGTTATTTCACATTCTCATTTCTGATTTGTTTCTTGGGCCTCTTAAATGCCACAAGCTTAGTTCACTTTGGCTTAATGCGGGGGTGCGAGTGGGTTCACGGCCCCGTGCTGAGAGGAGAGCCCTTGAGCAAAACACAGAATCCCAGTTAACTTACTGACCTACCTGGCAGGAGGCTGACAGAAGTGAGACGTTTCCATCAGGAGCCATTAAGTTTATGTTAAATTATCTCATCTCCCATCTGTGACTCTGTCTCCTTAAATAATAAAGCTCATCAGCGCTCGTTCATGAATCAAATCTGTCTTTTGACGGCACTTCTTAGGAGGTAAATTTGGGACCTTACACAAAGTGGCTGCTTTGTTAAGTGAGTTCAGTGCGACATTGAACTATTACAACTACAGGTGCGTGTTTACTTGGAATTAGTGGTTCTAGTTTGGCATTGAAAGTTAAAGAGCTATTGAAAATGTCAGAAAAAGAACAAGAAATGGTTCATGGTTCCATTTAGTTCTTCGTTTAGTGCCCCGCTGCATGAATTTCTCTTTGAACTGACATATTTGTAGCTCACAGTCACCTCGAGTGCTTTCTATCTGAAGAAACCTTCAAGTTGTCCTCATAGATTAGAGGTCCTTTGCCACTTTTGTAATATTTCTTTGAATCATGGGTTTGTTTTAGTCTTTCCCCCCCTTTTTTCCTCTCTTCACCTTCTTCTGATGCCAGCAGCAGACATTTTAGTCATAACTAGTTTTTAAATTCCATTGTTATGTTTCTTATCTCATGAATTTAGATTAATGACCCACCAAGTGCCAGTTTTAAACTAGATTCAGCTAGCATGGGAATGACACCCTACAATATTATATTAGGTTTAATGTGGAGGTTGTTACTGTCACAGGGTTTCAATGAGACATTATTGCAGAGGTTACTGAATAGGTTAAATTCAGTTTTATTCATATATATTCATACTCTTAGTTTGCAATAACATCAGTCAACTGTGGGTACTTTAGACTCTGAGGCAAAAACTTAAAAATATCACAGGGAGAAATCCAACAACACCTGACAATACTGGAGAGAACTAATTCCGTTTTAACATGAGGACACCTCCAACAGAGCCAGATTCAGGGAGGGCAGCCATCTGTCTCCATGGCTGAAGTGAGGGAAACGCAAACAAAGTAAAGAAGAAACAAACTAAATATGTGCACATTGGAGCAGGTCGCTGCAGAACAGGAACATACAGCTTTGGAGCCGGGAGACTCAGAAGGAGAGAGCACAGGGGCAAGGCACACACTACAGGAAAACAGACAAGTTCATTTTAAATTAATATATTTGAACACATGGTTCTAAATGACCTGTCGGCTCTAAGATTAAACTAACACATTCTCACTCACATTTTATTTTAGATAAAGGCAAAAAAGCCTTCTCAGACATATCTGTTACATGTCTTATGTCAGTGTTGACACCATCATTTCACTTTTGTCTGTGCCTGTTTCAGATGCGGAGAACTATTGAACCCTATCAGACTACCTTAGACACTGAAAAGCGTGGCGCTCAATGCATTTCAGAATGAAAGCTCACCAAGAGAATAGGTGAGCTTAGGCTGATTCCACAGGAAAGAAGTCTAGTCGCTAAAGGACCTGCCTTTCTTTCCACGTTTAGAAAGGAATCACAAATACACCTGAACTCTGAGAGCAACTTGGATAAAATGGTTGATGGGGTATTAAAGATATGAATGAACCTCTGTCATCTCAGCTTTTTGTATTTACTATAACATGAAGGATTTTAAACATGAGGATTGGCTCAAGGCTCTTCAGAGACCTAATAGAACCGAATTAGAATAGTTAACAATCCCACAGTTGGATTAATATTTTTGTTCATAATTTTCTTCTTTCAGCATTTTAGAGACTTTAAGGCGGTTCCACGCGTTTTTTTTTTTTTTCTGAGGTGCGACAAGTACTTAATCTATAAGTACACAAACAGTGTCAAAGCTCCAGTGGAAAAGCTTTGAAGGTATTAATATTCTCCTCCCTTTGTGAGATATATTTTTTGGGACCTGCTTTTCCAGTCGTCTGTTTCATTTGTGTTTGGTGCAAACAGAATAAAAGTTCTTCACCTCCTACTGTACAGGTGAAGCCTTTGCTGCCTTTGCAAGCCACTCGAGGACAGATCATAGAGAATAATTAGTTCATCCAGTCCCGAGCGGCTTATCAACAAGAGATCGTTTCTTTAAATGCCACCTTTGATCTTTTGCAAAACCGAGAGGAGAAAGCACATCAGATCCTTCACCTTTCGTGACCAATTACACAAGTATTGTGCTGCTAGTTGATGCTCATTAGCGTGTGTTCTTGGGAGTTCTGTTTGGAGATTAAATGTAGCTTCTAAATGTTCAGTTTTTAGCTAGAAATCCTGTTTGATATCGAAGAAAAGATTTGACGGCTGAACAAACTGCAATCAATTCTTTCACTGGTCATAGCAGCTAATAACTGTATCTCACTGTAAGGCAATATGTCAGAACACATCTATGATGTAATCTTATGCATCACAGATGTTGACCATCAAATCACCAGATATTATTGGAACTGTAGTCTACATGACGAGAGGAGGAGCTGTCAGTTAGGATCATTGCTGTAAAAATACATATGTTGGTGGCACATCTCTATTCTGAGACCTCACCACTTTCACGTCCACACGTGGAAATCCAGAGGTGAGGGGGTCAGTGGTACGACCCCAGGACAGACGGAGAAGACGTCAGTGACAAGAGATTTGACGTTGATTAAGTCAGAATAGGAAAGAAAACTGAGATGTTGGATGGAAATGGGATGCAAAGAGGCAGCATCAACTGTGCACAGAGCATCTTAGAAAATGAGAGTTGCCTCTGAATGCGTTGAAGGGTATTGGCTGAACCATCAGGTGCTAACCCTGAAAACAGAAATCTGCCAAAATTGTAGCCTTTTCCTAAACACTGCTAAGCTGCGTATATTTCCAGATGTAATTGCTGGTGTTAGTTCATTCGCCATGTCTCAGTTTAGATACATTTACTTTATTATGTTACTCTTTGTAGTTGTGCATTGCTTGAATTTGGAGAGTACAGTGTTCCTAACTGGTCGTGGGAAACTGTGCACATAGCAGAATTATGGCTGGTATTTTTCATGTTGACAGCATATCTAGCTGCCACATTTTCTTCCGAGATGCTCTCAGTACTAAACACTTCTGTTTTCTGTCATGCACTCAAACAAAGAAGCCGACAAAGAATTCATTTGTTATCAAATATTAATAATAAAATAGGACCCAGGTTGTGAAAATAAAGACTGCTAACCTTTGTTAGTGGAGCTGCACTCCATATTTTTACCTGCTTTGGTTCTTTGCCCCACAGTTTGGGAAATATTCAATGAAACCAACAATTTATCATCCATAAATATGTAATGGCTTCATAACACATGCAGTGGATCACTCCCTACTGATTGACTGTTGTTTGTCCCTCTTTTTCCACTGCAAAGCCCAGATAGTGACATGTCAAGGGGAAAGGTGGACATCTTTTTGACGGTTTTGACAAGTACACCATAAGGGTAGTAACAGTGCACTTCAGGTACTCATACTTATGTGTGTATGTACTGTCAGTTACAATATTGTTATTTAAAGTGGACTTATTGTGTTTTTTTTTTCATTTTCTGTCATAGTTAGGCGACCATCAGCAATTTAAATAAGTACGTCAGTGTATGAAAAAGTCAATGCTGCAAATATTGGGATCCTGGTTTTTCTCTTTGTAAACTCTTATTATGGTGATTTCAGGTACGCAGCTCTGGCAGGTAGGCCTCACCGACCTGCTGTTCAAGCCTTATGTTTACAAGGGGCAGCCAATCAGAAGGGAGTTAGAAGAATAAAAAGTATAATACATCCTTTTAAATTCAGTTTGTAAAGCTGACTTTTCCAACAACACTTACTCCACCCATCCATCTTCATCAGGAAGCAACTTATCCACACTGATGTAAAACTTAATTGAGATATAGTTATATATTATAGTCATTTATTATCATTTGTACTTGGTGTGTGTCGTCTCAGATTAGAAGTTTGTATAGATATGCTAGCATTGTTTAAAAAAACATAAACTATTTTTTCAGATGGTCTTTATCTCTGAAGATATCTGCAGGACACTGGACAGCAGTTATGCCATTAAGGACAAAAATAGTATTTTATCACTCTCGCAAGCATTGTAGCATGGCAACAATGTCGCATTTCTATGGAAACACGACCTTCCAACACTTGTTTATGATTAGGATGAATTTCTGCATGATGAAATAAATCAAGTTGAGCTTTTTTCAGCTCTTTGTTGACTTTATGACTCACGCCGGAACACAAACTGTCCATTAAAATTGTTAATCTGATTTTATTGATGATCTGGGAAAAATATGATCACAAGCGGATGTTTTCAACAGCATCATGCTGCACTCGGTACGTAATGAGTAGGGACAACGTGCAAGATTAATATTCGGTTCTTTTTCTACAGAATCAAGTCGCCAGACAGCCAGCAGTATGTGCTGCAGCTCTGTATGTCAGAGAATCTCTAGTGTCAGATGCATCGACTGTAAATGCTTTTGCTGCATCAGTTTTGTTATGTATATTTTATTTCTGTCCAGGAAAATTTGATCATAAAGTCTTCAGTTTTTTGTAACAACTAGTAAACAAGAACCCAGGTTTGAGTAAAAGCTAAAACCAGCAGACTTGCAGGGAAAACATAAAGCCGGAACAAAGGCTTTTTCTCATTATGTCACACGTCCTCTTGCCGTTGACCTTGAAATCAATTTCATTGCACCATCTTGAAGAATGTTTCAATTTTTAAAATGCATCCAGAGGAGAGGGGACCAAGGAGAGAGGATGTTTGCCAGGAGTGCTGTGGTCGAGGTTTAACAAGGGTTTTTATCCTCGACGTAAAAGTGTGACCTGCTGTACAGTTGAATGATACAAAGCACGACAGGGAGGAGGCGCCGCAAATATGTGTTAATAAATTGTTTATGTGATAAAATTAAGCTGTAGGCAGTAACAAAGCAGAGGGCGGATGATGCTGCTTTGTTCATGTTTAACCACTTTAAAACAATCTGACACAGACTTTCATCAATATGCAAAAAACTGATATAAAATATCAATATTTGTGGATGCAGATGCATAATGCAATATATATATAGATAGATAGATATATAGATAGATAGCTGCAGCAGTACGAGTGTGTTTGTGTGATTACATGTGAGCAAAGATGAGAAATTCTGACTCGAGAAATTTAATAAATCACTTGTGTGCGTTTTAGACAATCGCTGTCACAAGCGGTAGCTGTATGAAACAAACCATAAGGGAAATATTGAAAGGCTGAAAGTTTCTGGAAAGCTCTTCCACTTTTTAATGTGAGCAGTATTGTGTACAGTAAGTTTGTGCTAGATGAGTCTTGGTGCTGGAGTTTCTGTGTCAGATATATACTTTTTATTTTAATGTGACCTACTTTGGGTCAGAACTTTTGTTCAGTTCAACTAATAGTTTATATGTATGTGTGCAGTTTTAATATTTTACTCTCGACTGAAGAATAAACTTACATATTGTATAGTTATGTAACATTTTTGTATATTTAATATACGAATATTCAAAAACAAAATAATGATGAGACAGAAGTATTTATAGTGTTTAAAACAATAGCACTGATACATTATTCACATGTGACGCCTCATTGACTGCAGTTAGGGAAACGTCTTTGCATCTACGGCTTTTTTCTGTTGGCATATTCATACTTGCTGCGATGAACCACGTGACATTTTGGCAGAACAATCTGAGTAACAGAACAACTAACATGTAACTGCTGGTGAATATCAGAGGGGAACATGCTTCCCAGTACAGTTAAGTGTAGCTGTGAATTGTCATGTTGGGGAAAACTGAGCTCAGACTCGCCTTCAGCAAACACAAACATTTGGATACATTTTAACTTAACGAAGGAAGATCTTCATCTTAATTATATAATATGCAGTTCAAGGGATGGCACCAAAGTCTGGCATGCTAAATAATTATACTGCATTAAAAATAAAAGCGTTGCCGAGACGAAGATTATATATTTATGTAACTTCTATAACTATAAAGTCAAATAGTGGCTTTTCTCTTTTCTTTTTGTTTTTTTTCTCTCTTCAATTTAAGGAGACGATTAAGAGTCTTTTCATGCCCGTCACTTTTCTCCTGCCACGTTTGATCAGCTCTGTGGATTGGTGTTGATGGATGTGGCTCCAGCTGTATGTTGCACACAGACTGTCGTCGGGAGAAAGATGACAGTGCTGTGATTCACTGGGATGCTTCAAACAGCACTGTGCTCCTGCTTATCTGATCAGAACCTCTTGTTAAGCCTATTTTGTTAGTTTCGTTTTTTAAGTGTTATTTTTGTCTGCCAGACAAAATTATATGACACAACTGTGTCTTCATGTATGCAGATGTCACAGCAGCAGAGTTTACAGGTCATGGATCTTTGACGGTGTTTGCTGTTTTTACCTGAATTTAACAGTTTATTAGACGAAAGCGGTAAAGTTTGGGGAACTAAAGCATATGCAACAAATTCTAATCTCTGGGTGAAAAATATTGTCGTTTTCTCCTATAAAGCTGCCATCAGCAGAGATTTATACAAGATGCCCTTTGTTGCCTGTGCCGTGATGAACCAGTCGTGGCAATATTGTATGCCAAGAGATAATTGGCCTGCAGTTTGTGTCTGGTGTGGAAGCTTGTTTCACTTTATCTCATAATTATAATTTTCCCTTGCAGTGCAGGGTCGGGCCTGAAAAACTAGGGTTAGTTTGGAGAAAAGACCGTGGTTTAAGTTAAAAAGTGTCTCTTCATGTTGAAACAAGAATTTTACTCCATGCATGTAAATATGATGCCAAGAGCTCACAAGTGTGTACATGTAACAACTAGGAACGACTAACACCAAAGGACACATAATGCTGTGTATATGCCAAAATAGCAAGACCTCACTTTGCTGCAATACAGTAATATTACACATCAACATAACTGTGATGCATTTCAATAACAAAACTGCGATATATCAAAGACGGGGTGATGTTGTTATACTACCTTATCTAACGTAACACTTTAAGAATGTAAAGGTATTGTAGTCAGAGCTTTCATTTGTATCGGTGCCACAGCAGGACCTTGGTCCTGTGTTCAGTAGAGGATGCTTTTAGGGGCAACTTTCTATTATGAGCTGTGCAGAATTTCCAGATTTTGAAACTGGCAGCAGGGTTTTTTCCAAAAACAGTGTTTGCTATTCAAAAGATGTCCATAATGAGGTTATGATGTCTGAAGGGAACTCAGGTTAGAAACATTCAGTCAGTATTTGCTATTGTGGAAATTCGTGGAAACGGTACTTTAGGTTACAGGACTATGCAGATGTTCCCTCGTCCTTGGAAATGCTTCACACACTCTTACAACCACACATGCAAACACACACACACACACACACTTTTTTGTGCAACCAAAGAGAGGCTTTAACAGATGAGATCGCTCTCTGGGCCGGGCAGACATCAAAACAAGCATCAGAGAATATGAGGGGCAGCCAGAAAGGACTGTGGGGAGGGAGATGAGGAGATCCTGTGGCCCACAGCATCAGGGAGGTTGTTACAGTCGCTGTACAGACCCACTTTCTAAAGTACAGCAGACTCAGAACCTGCAGAACTGACGTTTCACCCCACAAATATGGTGTAATGCAAATATTCTATTTAAATATGTCAACTCTTCTTCCAGAGCTCCAGACAGTCTGGCTATAGCAGTAATGAAAATCTGGAAATATAATTGTTTATTTTGAATTATTGATGCAAAACTGGTGGGAATTAGATTTTTTTTTAATGCTTTTATTACAATCGTAGTAACTTAATCATTAACTCAGAAAGAAAGACATAATCACAAAGATTTCTGTCCTCAAACACTTTTGCATTATTTGGTAGATGGTAAAATACAAATACACACTGAGCTGTCATCATTTGGTTGCTCAAAGGGAGTCACTGGTTTGCTCTCAAACCCTGTTAACAGGCAGGATGAGACTGTGGAAAATGTCCTGTCACGACGTGTGTCGCTATAAATCTGAACTGAAATTGACAATAAGGTTTTATTAAACAACCTGTAGGAAAGGGATTCTGAACTTTCACAGTAGCCTGGGGGTACTCGAAGTAATAACTGTTCTGAAAATAACAAGGGAAGGCAACTTAATTAAAGAATTGAGTCAACCTGAACAGTTTGAAATTATTTAATTAAATGTAATAGATAAGTGGTTGAAATTGCCGTCAAAAGAACATATCAAAATGAAAAAGTTGTAGTTTAAAAAGTGAAATAGCTGATTAAATACACACTCATCAGCTGCGTCACCGGTTTTACTTTGCATGTAGTGAGTTTGACCCTGTTTCCTTCAGACCTGCATTAAATCTTCATGGCATAGATTCAACAACCATTCTGGTCCATACTGACATGAAGCATCACACCCACAATGCAAACCTCTCATTCCACAACATTCCTAAGGTGACCTGTCGGATTGAGATCTGGTAAGTAAGGTGGTTATTTGGGTATAACGAGTTTGAGATGATGTGAGCTTTGTTACATGACGTGAAGAAGGATCAGACGGTGGGTCGAGTGTGGTCATAAAGATATGGACATGGTCAGCAGCAATATGCAGGTAGTGCGGCCACTGTCTTCTCACCACAGCAAGGCGACCCGATGCCTTAATAGCCTGGGTTGGCTGATTAGTGGATTTATGATGTACCTAATGAAGTGCCTGGTGAGTGTATATCTAAAATTCTAACAGGTGAAAGTGTTCATGTGTGCAGATAAACATTCAGAGGCTTATGAAAAAATCTATATTTTCAGTGGCTTTATTGGCTGCTGTTGCTTTACCTGAAATTTTCACTTTATTTGCTTTGATGCTTTTAAGCCTTTCCTGCCTGCTTTTGCCTGTGCAGTACAAGTAGCCTCAAACTCAACATGAACGGCCTTGCTCAGTGAAAGCCATTTCAGTAAGTGAACAGGATTCATTGAAATGCAGAGATTGAGTAATAAACTATTCGGTGATTAGACTTTGATGAAGCAGAACAGAGTAGAAAAAAGATGAAGCAGATGGAGACTTGGACCAGGATCTCTGTCTAGCCAGGATGAGGTGGAGTTGGGGTGGAGCTGGATCGCAGTCTGAAAGGCAGAATGACAGAAGATCAATGAAATTTAAAGAAAAAGGGACAGATGCTGCTCAGATGCTAGTCTGTGTTTCACATCACGTCTGCTTTCCTGCACTGTCAAATGTAACCCTGTTGTCATCACTCTGGCCCTTTTTATTTTCTAAAGACTGAGGAATGAGCACAGATATAAGCTTCATGTCTCTTTGATCCCTTCAACCTGTTTTCACAATTAAATCGACTTTACATTTACCTTGTTTATGCATCTGCCTCAATTTCCACCATATATTAGAGTTATTTTGTCATCTATTGTAATTTGTAATATATTGCATTCTTTATTGTGGTTTAGTTAGTTACTGTTCTCACTGTCTTGGAGCAGTAAGAAGTGAACACATCGTTTCCTTTGGGATTAATAAAAGGATTCTGATCCTGATGTCTCTGAGTAAGATCAGGGGAAAAACTGAAAGCAGCATTAATAACAAAAGGAAACAGCACGTTGGATGGAACAGGGTGGAGTGTGATAACTCATTATCGACAGAGGAGACATGCAGACATGATTGGATATGTAAGGAGCGGACCACCTCCCGACTGCCTGTCCAGGGGTCCTGATGAAGACGAGCAGTGAGAATGAAAAGGTGGGAAATAATCAGAAAGATGGGGAGTGAGAAAGCTTTGTTTACTGTATTTTTCAGACTAGTCTAAGGATATATATTTGTTTGAAATGGCATTCCTGTAGCATTTCACCAAGGATCCAAAGGAACATGTGGAAAGGAATAACCTCCTGCTCCCTGGTACAGATGGTTTATTAAGCACTTCATAAATATTCTGCGGTTGCATTTGCAGTGATTCATAAACACAAAACACTCAGTGTCGTGCTGCTTCACTGAATTGTGATGTACTGGAGCTCCTATTGGTGGAGAAATTGTTATCTAAGTCACTCAGATGTGAACTGTTTTATTTCAGAGCGTCAACAATAAGGTGGGGGCAGACGCGCTTCTTCTTTTGATTAGAAAATTAGTGAGTGAATTTTCAAACTGAGTGGATGGAAGCAGGCGGCTTCTTTACGCCCTGAGCTCTTTCTACACCGGGACATCTGTCTTAATAAATGTGCTGCGCTGCCTTATTGCTAATGCAGTCAGGATTTACCTCCATCTTGTTTTATCATTTTAATGGCTTTGTGAAGTTTAGGCTAAATGACATATTCACATTCTAGACTTTGCGTTTATTACTGCCAACGCCTTTCATCCAGTCAATGATTTAAATTAAATGTTTGAAACATTTGGAATTTAAAGCACCGTGATTTTTATTGACTGATTTTAATGAGTGTCAAGCAGAATTTATCGGGCTTGGATGATGTTTATTTTCACAGCAGACAACCGTGCATTAAAAGAAATGATACATTCATTGGCCACTTTATTAGGTGCCCCAGTTTTGCTTCCAGAAGTGCCAACAGCTGCACATCCAAGATAAGAATCTCCTGTTCTATTACATTCAAAAGGTGCTCTACTGGATTTACATCTGGAACTGATTTTGATCTTCAGGAAACTAGTTTGAGTTTATTTGAACTTTGTGTGTTATCCTGCTGGAAGCAGTGATCAGAAGATGGGTACAGAGCAATAAACCTCAGGTAGGCTGTGGTGTTTACACGATGCCTAACTGGTACTAAAGGGCCTGAAGTGTGCCAAGAAAATACCCCCACTTATTCCACCAATATCATCAGCCTGAGCTGTTGACAGAAGGCAGGATGGAGCTGCAGGTTCATGTCTTTTAGTTCAAACTCAATCTCTGCCATCTAAATCTTGCAGCTGAAATTGAGACTTATCATTCCAGGCAATGTCTTTCCAAACTTTTTCTCCCAGTTGTTTCGAGCCCGTGTGTGTTTTTAGCTAACAGGAGTCGTCTGGTTGGAGCCCATCTGCTTTAAGGTTGATGTGTTATCCATTCAGAGATGCTTTTCTGCATACTGTGGCTGTCGTGGTTGTTGTTCAGGTTCAAGGCGCCAGGATGGCGACTTAGAAAACACTCAACTCAACTTGATTTTTACAAAATTCTTACTTTTGCATTGACTTGCGTGTTAGATTTAAGCAACAACATCTTCTTAGTCAGGTATAAGAAAAGGTTTATGTTAATGTGCTCCTGCGCTACATTAATGCTGCACTTATGCGCTTAAATGTGGACCTTCACAAGTGTCCGTGTGTAGTTGGGAGTGACAGCCCCTCCTAGTTTTTAACTACACCAATCAGATTTGGAAATTGTCAACAGGTGAAAAGTTTCACTTGTGTTCTGCTGTTTGTTGTTGAGACATTTACAGAAAACAGTTATTCTAAATTGTTTGTTCTTTTTACCTTCAATCAAAAACTGATTTAAAAGGTTAAAAACAAAACACAAACTGGTGGCAATCTTTATCTTAATTGGTGAAACTTCATTTGAAGCCAGAGCAGGAGACGTGGACACACGAGAGGAAAAGGAAACAGGACTGTGAGTAAGAGGAGGAGGAAGGGTAAATGAGGGGAGAATTGTTTTGTATGTTTTGACGATCATGAGTCTGTTCAATATACTAACGACCCGCCTCGCTGAGAGATCGAAGCCTGATGTTGCTCCATGACTTTGGCTGAAAGTCACTGTGGAAATCTGGCCCGTGGGCAGCCTGTGTGGATATGTCTGCACGTATTACAGGAAGTGTAAGGAGCCTCATTCATGCCCTCATGAATCCTGGTGTTAAATCAGATGTTTGGCTGCTTGTTTGCTCCGAGCGACTGCACCTAGCTTAAATACAGGGGCTATGAAAATACCTTCACACACACACACACTAAAATATGTTGATGAAATATGTTTCATTACAAAAGATTACAAGAATAACGCGCCTTAAATGTGAAACTTGTATAGCTAAATTGTAGATTAAATTCCTCTTCACACTGAAAACGAAACGTCCTTATCGGTAATGAAATTCTTTATATCGCATCTTAAACGCTCCGGGGCTGAAGTTAATTCCAGGCAATGGCAGGATGTTGGGTTTATTTGTCAGCTCTGCCAGCCGCCGTATCAGATAACCATGACTCCTATACCCAGATGCCATTTGTCTGTTCAGTTTGTGAAAGGTGCAGCTGGTGTATGAAAGCGTTGCTCTCCTGCCGACAGCCTGTGTAGTAGGTGAAATGACTGCACTCACAGACATCATACAGCGTTTTACATAAATGATGTCATGATTAGTTTCTGGTACTCTGCAATAAGAGGCAGCAGATATTGTATATTAGTCAGTCAGTAAATTTTCTGACTTGCTCATTTCTTGACAGCAGAGCAGACGTGGATGTCAAATTTGTCGCCCAACTTGTTGACTGTTACGGTGCTTTTTCTTTTGTTTCTTTCACACGACTCTATCACAGTGATGCTTGAGGTCATTTGTTCTTGCTCGTGGCATTTTAGGCAGCTGACAAATACATATTGGAAATCTGCCTTAGTTTATGTGGACATAAAAAATGTTCTTGTTTTGACACCATAATAAGTTGGATATATGTAGTTTAGAGTTTTGGTTTAGTGTGCACTCAAAATTCTTGTTACGCTGTTGGAAAACTGTCCCTCTAATTAATAATTACATGCACCTTAGTGACTTGATTACTCTCAGCTATCTGGAATTACCTGTGCATGACTTCACAACAGGAAAGCTTCACTGAAAACACTGATAAGGAAGAAAGAAAGTAATAATAAATATTAAATTATGAGTTCTTGGACTTATAATTAAATATATTCTGCTTGATTCCCTGTATGCTTTCTAATTTATCTTTGTGTTTTTCCTTAGTATTTATCTCTGGTGCTTAGTTGCAGTTGCCATTTGTAGCTTAGTTATTCCTCGGGTATTATTTCCTTTTTTTTATTAGTCGCTATGGTTTCATGTTTCCAGGCGTTGATGCTTTCTTGTATTCTGTGCTCTTTACATTTTGAGTCTTTGTTACAGTTTGTTTGCTATGAGCTCTTGTTCTGTGCACCTTTCTGTGTTTTGCTGCAAACAACCACGATGCCCCCACCCACCCACTGTTGCCCATCCACCAATCTGAGTAACCTTCATCCCTCAAGCCACTCATACACGGACTCTATACACAGACCAACTTATTCTTTTTATATTTTGTGCCTTCCTCTAGTTTTGTATATATATTCCCCTTGTTTTATTATTCTTGCTGTCTTGCTATTTATATTTCTTGCACAGTCAGGTGGAGTACCCACAATTTTGTTGTACATGCACAATGACAGTAAAGGGCTGTCTTCTCACGTCAAGTTCTCTATATTCTACTGTACAGAGATTCAATGTTTTCGTTACTCACTTCCTGTTTTACTTTGATAGTCATTTATCTTACTTCCTTGTCTCGTTTTAATTAGTTTCACCTGTCTCTCCCGTGTCCACTTCCACTGGTTGCCTCGCGTGTGTTCTTTGTTGCATCATGCTGTTTCCCTGCTGTATTTCTTCTGTACTTATTTCTTTGCATTTGGAACTTTGTTTGCTTCTCTTTCTGTTTCTATTGTTTTGGACTTAATCAGACTTAATAAGGCTCATCTTTTGTTGGGTTCCTCACTGCACAGCACATGACAGAAATTCTTCCTAATAACTAGCATGCCAGAGAAACTGCTTTCCAATGTAGAGAATCTCAGTGTTTCACTACAAACTAAGCCAAAAAATCTTGAGGAGGAAAAAATGCAGAAAACTCCAACAGCTGTGTTGTAGAGAATTAGCACTAAATGTCTCACTCCTCTAACACAAGGAAACAACAATTGAAAGAGTGGTGAGTCTCACTGAAAAACTGCAATATGATATGATCATATGATTACACTCTATCGTCTAGTGTACTACATGGGAACATAATTAAATTAGACTTAAAACTAGTGATTGAGACTATAAACACACCAGAGAAGGGTTTACAGGGGTAATCAAACGAGGAGTAAACTGGCTCTCTTTTTATAAAATCTAACTTTATTTGGAAAAAAGATGAGTCGCCTCCGGCTGGCCATTAGAAAGAATAAAAGAGACACTGAGGCACTTATGATTTGCTTTGAGTTTTCGGACCCTGAGGCCACATCCTTTGCACAGTCCAAGATATCTTTCTCTGTTACTGCACAGGTCCCAGTAACTCTTGTTCTCTGCAACAATGGCTGTTGTAAAAAGTAAAATGCTGAGACATGCCTGGAATGAGAGAACCTGCATTTCATTGCCTTTAAAAATTACTACTCTTGACTAGGGATGGTTTAGGTTTTGTCTGATACCGGTGCCAAACCGGTACTTTTGAAACGGTGCCGGTGCTTAAACGGTGCTCAAACCGGTGCTTAAAGAATGGAGAACACAAAATTGGTCCAAAAACCTCTCATGTTCAGCTGTTTTTTTGTAAAAAGATAACAATGTTAGCCTTTTCTGCAGCTATGGGGCATATATGGTATCACTCTTGGCTGGAAGCAGTGCTTAAACAATGGAAAAAACACAAACTTTGTCCAAAAACCTCTCATGTTTAACTGTTTTCGAATTTTTCTTTGGTCATTTTAGCCTTTTTGGCCAGGGTGAAGGGAGTATCTGCCATCAAACAAGAAGACAGCCGCATGTAACTACGACGGTGTTTGCTAGTTTACCTTACATGCATTAATGTAATAATGTGGTTAGAGTACACAACGTAAATTAAACACGAACAACATTAAGCTACTCACGCAGAGAAGAACGGCTGCTGCTGCATCATCATCCTCATCATTTCTGCTACACTGGCAGGGCTAGGGGCCAGGACTCTCCTCTTCGGGTTTTTGGGGGATGTTGCTAACTCCGGGTCCAATAACAGGCACCACACCTGTAGAAATGCACCTGTAGGTACGGTGCATTTCTCAGCTTTAAAAAAAACCCGCTATGCGTCGCCAGGTGTTTCATCAGATTCGAGGTGTTACCTCCTTTGCATAGTATCAGCTTAAAGCACTTGTTGCAGGCTGCTGAGTTTGCATCTTTTGTTGTGAAGTACAGCCAGACTTTTGACCGCTTCGCCTTGGTCATTTTAATCTCTAGCTCTGCTCAAAAAGAACGTACGTACCTGGGCCCGCCTACTCTCCTTGGAAACGTAAAATGATTGGCTAGAATCCGAAGTGTGTGACATCTCAGGAAAAAAAAGCACAGAAATAAAGCACCGAAATGTGCTCTGCCTTTCGGTCTGGTTACTACCGTTTATGTCAGAACCGGTGCCATAATGGCACCGGATACCGGTACCCATCCCTACCCTTGACACTAAAGCTCTCTGAGAAGACTGAAAAGCTGAAAAATCGAACCTCCGACTGTCTGCCGGCAGTGTGATTCCTGTCTTTTCAAGTGCGATTTGTTTTTTCTATGGCTCAAGGCTCTTGTGGGCTTTGCTTGCCCAGAGCACATATTTAATTCAACCAAGCATCTCAGCACATGCAAAATAAAGGCCTGCCAGGTGTTATGTGGGCCTTGCTTTCATAATATTGAATGGCAATTCTTCTTCAGTGATGTTTTCTCACTCTGTCAATGAACACCCAAGCCTTGGAAAAGATGTCTGTCTTTGTCACATAGGCAGAGGTGCTAATTATGTGACTTTCTGCCATAGAAGTGTGTTTTGCAGTCATTTGTGGCTGGTTCCTTACATAATAGGCCCTCATTTTTAAAGCCTAATATGACCTGAGATGTGTGTGTAATATACTGTGCAATAACAGATGCTGGTGTGAAACAGTTGTTCCTCTGGTAGTAGTTAAATATGTGAATAATATCTACAATCACGCGTGTCTTTCGTAACAGCAACACGAGCGGTTATTAGTTTGAGCTTCGCCTTCAGGGCTGAACGCCGTGTCATGGGCCGGAGGCTGTGGAGCCACTGGCCATGGCTTTGATGCTCTTTTGTGCTAATGGCTTTTTAATGAGCCGTAAGTCACATCCCTATCCGCTCGCTGCAAAGCATTTTGTTCCTGTTTATCATCCATAACAAAGTGGATGCCTTCGTGCTTCAAAGACGATGGTTCCACATCAGTAAAGAAACTTGAATACATTATTGTGTTTTTGACATGAATTACTCATATTGTTGTCAGTCTTACAGATGAGCTCTCACAAATGTTAAATCTGAGAAATTAAGCCGGCACACGCTACATTTCTGCACACGTCAGCCACAATATTCAAACCGCCTGTGAAACATTGTCCCTCCAGGACTCCTCGTGGAGATGGGACTCCTGGAGGGGTCTTCTTGCACCAGGATATGTTGACTATCAGTGGGAATTCAGCGTGTGAGGCTTGCACTGGTTCTCCCTTGAATGCATGAAAAGATTGAGGCCAGAGGTGACTTAAGGCAGTGTCACCACCTCTGGCTTTTTGTTCCTTGAAGCATTTCTGAAAAGATCTTTTTATGTGACAACCTGCATTGGTCTGCCGATGAAGGCCAATGTGCTGTTATCATGAGGCTGTGCATGGTCTGTAATAATGTTTGGGTGACTGTATGTGTCAAAGTAACATCTACAGGAATGCCGAGACTCAAGGCTTCCCAGAGGAACATTGCATTCTTACACTTGTAATTTTTATGGCATTTCGGTCTATAACTTTGACTTCACTGGTAGCATATGTGTAAATGCAGATTGCAGATGCATTATTATTTATTTGAAGGTATTTTTTCAGTCACGGGATTGACGTTCCTGGAGTCATGCCACCTGCATGACTAAAAATAAACATATTTCACAAGTTTAAATAATCTGCTGCTTGATGTTCATACCCTGAAGAAATTAATTAGAATGAATTTCTTATTGGAAACAAACAGCAAAATGAAACAAACTCTACAGCAGCGCTGACATGATTAGGAAATTAATAATGATAACCATGAAAATTAGATCAACACATGATGAGTCTTTGGTTTC
The DNA here is from genome assembly GCF_900408965.1 of Simochromis diagramma. Taxonomy (NCBI): domain Eukaryota; kingdom Metazoa; phylum Chordata; class Actinopteri; order Cichliformes; family Cichlidae; genus Simochromis; species Simochromis diagramma. The sequence goes on along the minus strand of NW_024387285.1, from coordinate 1,436,613 downwards.
ATTCGTTATGGAAAAGTTTCTCCCCGTCACTGTTTCAGCTGCTTTAGTGCTTCTGGTTTTTGCTCCAGGTAGAAGTCGTTTTTTTAAAATAGTTTTCATTAAAAATGAGCTCTCACACAACATTTTAAAGCGTGATATAGTTTGTCTTCAGCGTGACTTTGCTGTATCAACACAGCCATAGAGCGGCACTAAGACTGTTGATCTGCCATCAGATCTGCTACCTTCCATCTGTTGGCGCCAATACGTCGATTAACTGAGATAAATGGGCAAAAATGTCAAATCTGCTGCCATCTTTTGCACATATGTTGTCTTCACTCACAGAAATTCACTTCAGCTACGACATTCAGACTCAAACAGAACTTTATAGATTTGAAAAAGAAATTCAGAAATTTATCCACAAGTTTGACACGGTGGCTCCGGTGTCATGAACCGAAGAACAGTACACAAGCTGGACCCAGAAGCAGAGACAACACGCACAGGAGTACGAAAAATAAACTTTATTTCAACTAAAGGTGTCCCGGAACGGTCAAAGGAAAACACGCGAGAAACTAGAAAAACCAAGGGACCGGGGGGGTGAGTTACGCAGGGACGCAGTAATCGGGACTGTGGGAGGAGTCAAAGCGGGGCCGTGGGAGCCGGAGGGAGGGGTGAGGGTCCGCGGGGGAGCTCCAGGAAAGTAGAGGTGATTGGTACCGGAGGCGATCCAAACTCCAGACGGGCAGGTGGCTCAAAAACACGCCGAGCTGTTACTGAGATGGGATGCAGGTGTGGAGTTAACAGCCACACCCGTGGGCGTGGGCATCCCATCAGCTCCTCGGACACCGGGCCGCGGACCATGACATCTGGACAGTCTGGACATGTTTGCGTCTGGACTAAAGTGATGATTGGACCCACAGAGAGACACTTTGCTTTCATTTGCAAGGGACAGCAAACTATTTAAAGTACTTCTTAATTTTCATACTGGAGAGATTAATTAATTATAAATTAATGGGAACTCTTCAGTGGTAGCAAAACATTAATTAATGATTCCAAATTAACCATTAAAAATGTTTTATTTTTAGAAATGTGAATCACTTCAAAGCAGAGATTAAAAGGGTAGTTTCTGTGATGGGTTAAAGGATGAAGCGGTCAAATTAATTTCTTCCTGGCATAATTATTATGTGTCTGCACAGCATATATCTGAAAGTATACGAGTGTAGTCCTTCAGATATCTTCTGCTGAGGGCATACTGATGTAGCTGAGTAACGTGCGGCCGTCAGAAACTATGAGAGAAAAAGAGCAACAGAGAGAGGCGAGTGAGAAGAGAGTGAACGCAAAAAGAAGCGGTGCTTTTGTCGGCCGTGCAACAAGCTGCGATCAGTGGAGCTAATAGGAAGAGGTGAGCTGAGGGAAAAGCCTGGAAGCAATAAAGATCGCTCGGGAGATGTGAGGGTGTGAGATGGAGAGGCAGGACCAAAGAACGAGAGAGAGATGGAGAGGAGGAGGAGGAGGAGGAGGAGACAGCGCCGTGTGTGCAGACTGAGTCGGAGGTGAAAGAGACTGCTGGGAGGCGACTCGCTGAGCGCTGTGATCAACACAGAGACGAGTAGAGGAAACAAGGGGAAAGTGACAGAGTGCGCTGATTGACACGCCCGACGTGGCGAAAGCAAAGGACAAGCTTGCCAACTTTTTTCTTCTTTTTTGATTAATGTTTAATCTGCTAATGTCTTCTGATTTATTGTGGAGCTGAGTGGATCGCACTACGAGGGGGGTTAATTAGTTTTCCCAGCTTGTCACTTCAAAGCCTTTTGTCTTGCACATCTTTGAAAATGATGTAAAGAGGTGCAATCACTCTGTTCGTGTTCACTGGGGATCGTAGCCGCTCTGTTGTCGGATGCTTGGATTTTGCTGTCAGACTTTGATTCTTTATTTACCACCTTGGCTCATTTTCAATCTGCATGAGGTAGGTATTCAGTTTTCACTCAGGACGGAATCACGGCAGGAATGCAAAAATATCATTAGAGTTAGAATTAATAGAATTAATTCTGTCCTGTGAATTGTTTAAGATAAACTACATTTCGTGACTCAGGAGAACTTTAATGTGTTTAATGACCTCCTGGTTAAGCTGTGTGTGTGCAGATATGTGTGTGTGACACAAAGTGCTGAAGCATGTGTTCATAAAGGAAACACATTTCCTCTCCTTTTCTTGTGAAGATCTTATGTTAGAAATTCACATTTTTCCAAGGTTGCTGAAACAAAATGAAACTTTCTTTCCGTCTCGTCCTCCGGCTGCGCTGATACATAATTTTCTGTTAATGCGATACAGCATCCCTGCCTCTTGTTCTCCATCCCTACCAGTCTGACTTGGCATTGAGCTTCACAGGAAAAGACAAAAGTATTTCATCCTCCAGCTCTGTGCAGACGCTCCAGAACAGCTCCCTGTGTGGGTTTACAAGTCGTGATCCCCAACTCGTGTCGTGTAGAGGGTGTGAACGCGTCGAGGCTTTAGCGCCGCGGGGCGTGTCCAGAAGCTCGAGCTTTAAACATTTTTTTTAGAAGAGTAATAGCAGAAAGTAATTAACATTTTTCCTTCATTACATTACTTCTCAACCTGCAGGTCAGGACATTCATCAGGTTGAGGGACGACTAGAGGACTGATATGAGTAATTTCTAACTTGGAAGTGTTTTAATCATTCTTTTGAATCTTTGCTGTAAATGCATTTTTCATATGAGCCATTTAGCAGCTTTCAGAGCTTCTTGCAATAATTAAAAGCAATATTTCAGACAAAGTTCATCATCCTTATGTCCATGCCCTGCGGGTTGTATTGTGGCTGTCTTTTGGGCTTAGAGTAATTGAATAAATCCCTGACAACTATGATTAAAGGAGCTTGTGACTGAAGGGTTGAGTTTGAGTTACCAGCTGTAGGCAGTAATAGGTTTGGGAGGGGGATGTGTTTTTATAAAAATGTTGCAGACAAGCAACTTTAAATGGATGTTTTATTTTCAGTTTTTGTTCTTTGTTTTTTTCCATCGAGACATAAACTGAACAGATCATTTTAGAAGCAAACTTGTTAGCTTGTTAGTGGACAGGAGGCCTATTTATAGCCATGATGTTGTAAAGCAGGGGTGGGCAATTCCAGGCCCCGAGGGCCGGTGTCCTGCAGGTTTTAGATGTGTCCTTGATCCAACACAGCTGATTCAAATGGCTAAATGACCTCCTCAACATGTCTTGAAGTTCTCCAGGGGGATTGGTAATGAACTAATCATTTGATTCAGGTGAGTTGACCCAGGGTGAGATCTAAAACCTGCAGGACACCGGCCCTCGAGGCCTGGCGTTGCCTACCCCTGTTGTGAAGGGACAACCTCCAGGGCTAAAAATGAAGCCATTGGTCATAGCAAAAGTTGCAGTTCCTCTAGTGGCCACTCAAGATTTGCTTCTTTTCATTTTTTTATGGGGGGTGGCCTGCATTCATCGACAGATGTCAAGACAGTTTTTCTGAGTGAAATTCAGTCTGTTCATTGCACCTGTACAGTTTATAGGTGCACCACGCTAGCGTTAAGGGATAAATTAGCACTCCACCTTTTCACCCATGCACAGTTACTTCTGGCTTCAAAAATCAATGCCGGGATGGCCAAAGGTCGATGAATGGATGCCATCGTGGTGGTTACGTCCATCGTCTATACTGCCTGTGGCCATTTGTTGATTTCCCATTTGTTTCAAGAGTGGTTACAAAGATTCATAGTCACACAGGGAGCGAGAACAAGTTGAGGGAGCCCACAGGAAGTTGGAATATTTGATCAGGTAAGATTTTCATGAAAATCTGGGAAGATTTGACACTTAACAATCGTGAGGAGAAACTTCGAAACTAACTGTGATTTGAAATGAAGACAGATTCAGGAAGTGCATTCTTCATTTATTGCCTGAAAAGTTTTTGGAAACTTTTTGTATTATGTGAGGTTTTGCAAATAATCCACGGTCTCAGTTTCTGTTTGTATGAAGTGAAGCTCAGTGTTTTTGCAGTTACTGTAGGTAACGGGGGAGGACATCTCTCTGTCATCTTTCATGGCACCGTCACAAACCGATCTCTCGCGTCTGGTTGTAAACTTTAAAACAACATGGTTCATGTCAGGTTTGTAGCAACAGTGAGCGAAACATATACTTTGTAATGCATGTCAAGATATTTTTCTGAAATGTTTCCATAAGACATTTCAATAGGGACGTTTTGATCACTCTGGTGCAGCATCACTTTGATGGCTGACACGCAGACAGCTCACAAGAACATGTATCAGATTTTATTTTAAACAAGCACACTGTCCAGTTTCAGGCAACTTGCGACTCATAGACGATCTGAATAAAAATTCATGACTGTAGCAAAAAAAGAAAAAGTTGATCTGGGTCTTGACCTCCTCACATTTGGACTGACGTGTGATTAAAATGATCTCCACCGAGCACACCAGTCCTGACCTTGTTAATTGTTTGTAGGCTCTCCCTCCTGAAGGCAGGCTGATGTAGTTAAAGGCCACAGTGATTCTTTGCTGCCACTCAAGTAATGTGTGCATGACCTGAGGTTCTAACCTGCACAGGCATTCGTGCATTGGACACGTTGACATTTTACGTGCAAATGAGTAAACTCGTTGAAAATACTCTGTATTTCAGTTTGTACCCTCACCTTGGGGCAAAACCGTTTTAAGCTTGAAACACTGGGTTCTGCAGACGGCAGTGTAGATTACTTCCATCACGTCATCCGGTTTATGGTTAAAGTCTTGACTTGAAGGTTAAAAAGACAATAATGAATTTCAGGCTGGGGCAGAGCTTCTTTTAATATTTACATTATTATCTCCAGTGCTAACCTTATGGGAAGCGGTGACTTTGAATACACTGACTTTATATGAAATACTCCAAATGAAAAGTAAATGTGGGATGTCTGCACCAGCATATCAATGGCTGCATATTAACTGCAGGTGGAATAGACAGATGTGAACTAATTTTGTGTGTTAAAGAGTAGACATAGGCAATAGCAGCTGTCATAGTTTGTACAGATTTGACTTAGTCTTGTGGCTGCTGTCATTGTCTTGGGGCTTTTTAAACCTCACGTGCACATATTTAGATGAGTGTCGCACAGATACCTGTTAATTAGCGGTAAGTAAATTACTGGATTTCACTCAGCTACTCCACACGGATTTGTCAGATAATAGATTTAAGGCAGAAACACTACAAATGGAGTCAAGAGGTTCAGCTCAGTGAGTCATATTAAATGAAATGCCAGTCAAAGTGACCATGCTCTGCCAAATGCAAATTATAAGCTTTAACTAATTTTAGACACATGAGCAGTGATGTTAGCTTTAAAAAAAACAATGACTGTGTTAGACATGCAAACATGTATATTTTCATGTCTGAAGTAAAGCAACTAAACATGCAAATCTATGGGGCTTGACTCACTGTCGTTAGCACTACTAACTGGCTTAATCTATCAGCCCAGGAGGTGACTGATTTTTTTTAAAGTAGGTCTCACTGTGGCTTTGACTTAACAACAACAATATTTCATGTAGATTAGAATATTTGCCAGTGGATGGAGGGCTATTCAGGATGCATGTGTGCAGAGTTGCTGTTTTAACGATGTCACTGGTGGCTTTAGACTCGAGTTGATAAAAATTAAAAACTGTACACTAACATCAAGCTAGGTGTTGATAGTCAGACGTGGGAATTTACTGTTCCTGGCAAAACGTCACAAAAAATAAAGCCTTTGAACATATTTATAAGTCACGTGTTTGTGTGTTTTAAGTCATTTTTCCTTTAGGCCCAGTGTTTAACACTAGGATGTGGTCAAGGCCTTTTAGTGGCATGTCCTCACACTGATAGTCACACTGGGTTGTGTGTGTGTGTGTGTTTACTGGTGGTATGTCTAGTTTAGCCCAGACACGACAAGTGATGAATGAGCTGAATACCTTGAAGCAGACAGAGCAAGGAAATAGAGACAGCAAGGGTCACTGTGTACAGACCTGCCGCAGCATTAAATGGATGGAGTGATGGAGGAGAAATGGCAATACAAGACCACCTTTATATCTAAGGAGTGCTTTGATGGAGGGAGGATGCTACTGAGAAGTATTGTCTATAGTATCCTGGCAACAACTTCACATACATGGGGGAAAAAAGCAAAACAACAGCACTGTGTGTGAAATCCACAGAGACTCTCAGATATACATGTTTATTTATTTGCACTTACAAATGTGTCCATGAATACGCATAAAATACCAACTGCTGAATACAGGAGAGGTTTTGTTTGATGTGGAGCTACAGCGTCTGACTTTAATGCTGTTTGGGGTTCCACGTTTGTTTGGATGGGTTTAACAGCCATAAACTGATCTTCAGTTCTCACTGTTAAAAGCTGCCCTGTGTTATTATCTCGTAAACAAACAACGAAACGGGAAACGCGTCGTGCCTCGTACCTGTGCGTGTGAATTTTCTTTCTTTGAACACTTGCAAAGTGGATTTTTTTTTGCTTTGAAACTTAAATTGTTTATCTAAACAAGGCTTTCTCCCACTGTATGTGTGTGTCTGCTTTATTTGTTCCTTCATGCCACCAACTGTTCAGTGATTTAGCATGAAAAAGAATGGAACAAAAGGATTTCCACACTGGGTATGCCGGCTTTAAAACAGCCCTCGGAGCTTCAGCACTGGTCAGAAAACGCGTTACGTTCAAACATGAAGATCAGTAAGTGCTTCTGATGATCCGCCATCATCACTTTTCAAAAACTGCAAAGAAACAGAAGAATATGCACGTTTCTTAGGTAAAGTAACTTTGGCAGTCATACGAAAAGACTCTTGTCATGATCTCCTCTTTCCAGTCAGTCTTTCTACAGAACATTTGTGCTTTAACTTAATGAACTGCACAAATTGGGATAATGGTCCCACTTTTATTCCTCATAGACAGAAAATGGCGCAGAAGTAATTTTGTAAAGAATGAAATAAGATCTTGGGAGAGGAGCTCAAATCCTGCCCAGTTTCTCACTTGTGCACCGTCACTCCTTTAGTTGGGAGCGTTTGTCAGATTCTTTTGGAGATACGTTAAAAAGATGGTGAGACGGCGCAAACCTACAGCAGGTTTATCATTTTATGTCTGATTGGCCCTGAAGCAAAATTATAGGATAGAACTATTTAAACGTAAAAAATCTGAATCATTTTGGACTCTTTTTAATCACTGACTGCAGTGGCTGAAGGACCAGGCAGCATCAATTTATTACAGTCAGCAGAAGGGAGAAAGCTTTCTGTAAAGAGCCATGGTTTTCTCCCAAATTGGCAGGAACAGCAAGAAGCATCATGGTTTGGCATCTCTGAAATGGCTGAGAGTAAGCTAAATCAATTAGCCTCAAGAGGCACTGCATTGTCATTCGCATCGGGTTACCAGTGGCAAGCAGCCAGCTGCGGTTCATGGAGCAGACGTTCACTCAAGGAAACGGGGAGGAAAGGATTAAGAGGAAGGAGAGGAAGGAGAGGCAGCAGGGCGGCTTATTTGATTTGCTCAGGAAAGTGATTAAACCTTCTACCTAACATCCTCCCCTCCCTGCTGCTCTACACGTTAGCTGCTGAATGGCTGTGGCACACCTTGCCAGAGTGTTCCTCTTGGCTGCTTTTGCAGCTTTGAGCCTCCAGCGCAAACATTTTACCTCGTATTTACATCTGTTCATGCTGCAGACCAAGTTTTGTTGCTGGTGCTGTATAGTTTGTGTTTGATTAATGGAAAAGAAGGACTCTTGTGTCTTTCTGATTATATATTTTTATATGTGTGTGTGTGTGTGTGGATATATGACTGATGAAATTGGACGGCGTTGGAGTGGCGATGATAAATCAATTAGAGTGCATAGGAGAATTAGGCTAATGAAGGTGACAGCAGGGCCAGCGTCCCACTCAGCTGTGACTCAATCTTATTGGTGGGTGTGTACTAGTGCACATGTGTGCTCTCACTGGATCCTACACAGGAGCAAAGAATTTTAACAAGGGTTTCATAATGATCGGGAACTGTAATATCACTGGATTTCAGTAAAAGATGCATAAACAGAAACAACCGCCTGCATTTTTAGATAAACCTGATGAGCACTGTTTGTTTATTTATTCTTTTTTGTATGAAATATAATGACTGGCTACTGCATGAATCAGTAGGGAAACTTTGTCTCTTACGCAGCAGAGACCTGCAGCATAATTAGAAGAAAGCGAAGCCATCGATGCCATCGAGGATTTGAATGATAGTCAAACAGCACCAGTGACACCAAAAACTGAAAAGTTGCCGTCTCCCATGAGGTCTGTGCTAGAGATCTGAAATTTCACACAGAAAGTTTGGAGATTTGCATAATGCGTGATCTAGTTAACTGACTGACAGATTACAAAAAAGTTTGAGGACACTTTTTAAAGTTAATTTCTGATGTTTTTAGGTTGTTGTTTTTCAGCAGCTTGAAGATCTCTGTCTAATAAATTCTCATACGTGCACAGTTTGGTCCAGCTGTTTTTCCATATGGGGATGTCAAATAGCAAAAAAAGGAAGTGATGCCAGTTGTTCCTTAAGAGTCTCATAATAATAAATGAGATATAATAAAGCTGCTGTAGTTTATTCCAGAACTGGACTAAAAGTGATTGCAACACATAAAAAGAAGATGCAGACAAAAACAACACTGATGTTCAATTCATGGTTCTCAGAGGATGAACCTTATTCGCTGGCTGAGTTTTCTGTTATCTTCCATCAGTCTGACATTTTTGGTTTTAAAGAAATGTTCTGACACCTGTCAGATGGTTTGGTATAGATTTTATTTTATTAAATTTTTTTGCTGCACGGCGTATCCATATTCACTAGTGTTCACCGGTTTCATATCAGCTTTCTTCACTTCCATCCATCCATCTTCTTCTGCTTACTCGAGTCAGTGTCGAGGGGGTGCTGGAGTCTATCCCTGCTGCCACAGCACGAGAGGCGGGGAACAACCTAGACAGGTCGTCAGTCTGTTGCAGGCTTACTTCATGTACACAGTGAAATGTTTCGTATGTGAAACTGTGATTGTGGGCATGCGGAGACTGCTAAGAATCAGCATGTCATGTAGCAGGATGTTAGCATTTACGCTCGCTTTGTTCTTGTTGTAATTTGGCTGATCGCTGGACTATAAAGAAAGAAACTCAAATAATCCTAAACTTGAGTTGAACTGGTTTTGATCTCAGACCTTTTTCAGTCCCACTTGAAATGAAATGAGTTTGGGGTTGGCCTCAAAGACTTAACAACTGAGAAGAAAGGAGGACCCTTAGACTACAGCAGATCACTGCCCTTTACTGTAGAGCTTTTTCTTTATTTCAATTCTATTTCAAATCATATTCCATGAGCATATTGTCTTTAAGCTATTATTTCCCCCTTATACTAACTCCATCTATTTACTGCCTAAAATTGCTCCTGTCATTGCCGTCTACTTTGTCACTCTTTGGAAACAGCTGTTATCGCACTTTTCTTCTCGGTGCTTTCTCTTTTAACTGTCTCCCTTTCTCAGCCAGCTTGCCACTATTCATCTGGTTGTCATTCTTTTCACAGGATTCATGCCCCCTCCTAGTAGTGGTATTTATTTTCTGTCAGGCAGTCTTTGTCCCGAACAGAATAGCAGGCTCATTAGACACACACTGACACGTTAAAGATGCTTGTGAGCATACACTTCTTTCACACAGACACACACTAACGCTCCCCAGAGAATTGTTACTAATCAGCCTTATTTATGTACTTTCCTGGGTATACTGTACCTGTTCTTTCCCTGTAGATAAGCAGAAGGATGTCCATAGTAGTTTAGTGAGGTGTTTGAATGCAGTGAGATTAATTTGTTGTTTTAGCTGTTTTAGCATTTCCATTTTCTTTTTACTTCTTCTTCTTCATCTTTACTAAAACAGCAAGTTTCTGGCACAACAATAAAAATGTTAATCATAGCTGCTCTTTGTTAGTCTCTGTGGGGCCAAGAAGAGTCTTGAGCAGGCTCACTAGATGAGATTAAATTAAATCTCTACTAAAATGATTATTATGTTCCAATATTAGTCTCCAACATCAGGGTCACAATATTTAGAGTGAGGAGCCAAATGCAGGACTCCAAGGTAGACAAAGAATGAACAGGCAATACAAAAGTCTAGAAATAAATAATAATAAAATCCATCAGGTGAACAAAATGTAAGAAACGCATGAGGCAGGAAATAAATCCAGGAAAAACTGGGACAAACAGAGCTGCACACAAGGGAACACAAACAGACACATTAACAAAGGGCAAGGGGAAGACGGGACTTAGAGCTCACTGGGAACAAGAAATGGGAGAACCGAGATACAGGTGAAATGAGATGATGCACAGCTAAAAATAAATAAATAAAAAATCAGGATACAGACTCGTAGCAGACACAGAGGCAGAGGTCCTAACAAGAGACGAGATGGAGGGACGAAAACCGTCAAACACAGAAGGAACCTGAACACTAAATACTCTTAAAACGCAAAAGAAACTACAGCAACAAAGAAATGAAAGTAGGAACCCTTAACTCAGACACAACATCAAAGAAAAACGGTTTGAATCACATGACTTGGTAATTCTGTAACAGTCAGAGGTCGTGTTTTCTAGCTGACTGTGGGAAGCGTTGTGCTGTTTGCTGGTCTCTTGTGTGGATGGTTGGTTCATGGATGAAGTGCTTGTATTTTACATTAATAGAAACTGCATGCCTCTTTTGTGTTTTCCTTCATAAACCCTCCTCTTTCATTACCTCTGATTGGTTATCCTGTGTAGCTTGTAACTTGATGCCCGGTGTCATGGAAACCTGCAGTATGTCGGCTACTGAAGCCGGCCTTGATTGATAGCCTGTGTGTGATATTGGCAGAAGGCAGGTTTTGTTTGCCTGGTTACGGAGGAGAATTTAAAATGCTGATCAATAAGTTTACAGCCTCTGAATAGGAAGCATGCTGTGGAGCTTTTACCAGGCCTTTGGACCAGCCGAGGAGAAAGCCATTACCAAAAGGCTTTGTCTAAACAGATGAGCTCAATCAGACTGCTGGCAGAACAATCACAGGGACAATCGTTCAAGTTTATAAATTCACCTATTCAACATCTGTCTGCTCAAAAGCCTAGCTGGCTGCTATGTGTCGATGCAGATAAGATGAAGTGGAAAAAAAGCACTCCACTTGACACTGTCATTGTCAAAGTGCAGCCAATGTATTTTAGTGTTCAATAATATGGAATAAATCAGTGGTTTTCTAGATGTTTAGGCTGAGGATAAGCCAAACTCAAATCCAGATCCACAACGCACATCTGTATTCACATTTTTGCAACATAGCTGATATCAGTTCTTCTTTTCTTTGGACTTCTGACAGCTTTTACAGCATCTACTCACAGACACTTGAAATCATTTATGCAAGAGTGTCACCACTCCACTCGCACATCGTCTTGTCAGATACTTTCAGACAATCCAACTAATGTTCCTGCAGCCTCTGGTTTGGATCCAGGGCTCCTGAGGAGGCCAAGTTGTCATCATAAGGGAAAGTTGCTTTCCAAGTCCTTTAGTTTGTGGCACCATATTAGCATTACCAAACCTCTCCTTACAGATGATGCACCTGGGCTGAGAGCACCCCTTAGTCCAAAAGACAAGTATCTTTTGCATTTTTCCCCTTGCTTGTTAATCATGGTTTGCTCAGCATAAGTTCATTGCTGGTAATCGAGGCCTTTAATATATCGCACATATTTCCCACCATTTAGCAAGGCAGGTTGCATTTTTTTCAAGGATTTTTTTTTTTTTTTAAAAAGGGCTGATAAAGATAAAGTAAACTTTTTTGTGCTGATATATTTGCAATAGAAACACGTTAGTCAGAAAATGACTTTGTGTGCTTGTGATTGCTCACATCTCCTACAAGTAGCTAAATGCAGCTTCTCTAATTATAAGACATTTTTTCTTTAGTTTGGTTCCCTGACTCGGTGAGGTATCACTCTTGCACTCATTACTTCAGATTGTGACTCCTGTAATACTCTGTTTACTGGCGCAATAAATATCTCCAAAGTCACCAGCTTTCACCTGTCTTTGCATCGTTACACTGGCGTCCAATTATTTGGAAGCCAGCAGAGATGCAATGTATGTCAAATCTTTCCATTTTGATTCCAGCAGCTCTAATAGGCCTCCCTTTTACTAATAAACTTTAGGCTGTGGCATCAGAAAGGACACATGGCCTATTTTGTTGGTAAGATGGGTGAATAGCTTAGAATTGTTAAATCATACTTTAGTTAAGAAGCAACTGTGTAACTAAATCTTTGTCCAATTAAGCTTGTGCTTACAATATGTTCACAACTTTTGTTTGCAAATTCCCTTTTGTCTGTAGACATTGACCCACTAAATCCAACATGGAAACCCAGAACCCTTCATCTGTAGCTGTTACCAAACCTCTATGCTGTCCTTAGATGGCTGCGCTGACCACGGCCTGTGGACACGCTACAGTCCTAAAAGATTTAAGGAAGAAGGCCAATTCTCTTGGAAGCCAAATCACAACTTGCTCCAAACTTTGTTCCTCTTTTTTCAGTTTTTATATTACCCCAGTTTTACTCCCAAATGCATCAAATCATAAAACTGAAATGCACTTGGAAGTGACAGCAAGGTAACAAGATTCTACTCTGGAGCAGAAACACACTAGAATATTGGCAAGTCTGAGATGTCATAATGCATTTACCATTATGAGGTGCTGTTTCTGCCTGTCCTGGATCATTAAAGGAATAATAATAGATTAGTTTTGTTGTAAATTGCTAATAAAAGTATTTATACTATATTTAAATATATTTAATATTTCTAAGTGGTCATTGCAGCAAGGTAAAAATAAATATTTTGGAATTTGACATCTCATTCTTCCACTTGTGCTGTGACATGAATGGATGCTGCAGGATCATTCAGCAGACAGGAACAGGTAAATCTCCAAAGTAATCCTTGTCATTTGCTGGCACTGAAGCAGACACTCAGAAAATCTCCCCCTTGGCTCAAGCGTGAGTTTCTCCTTTGGGTCGAGTCCAATGTGAAATGACACCGAGCAAAAGCAAGAGGAGCATAGCCAATAGAAAGACAGAAGTAAGGATGAGCAGGAAGATGTCGCAAGGAAAATAAACTAAATTATATAAAGGATCTTTGTAATTATATCCAAATGGTAGCTTTTGATAATAAGGGCTTTGAGAATGAATGAGTCACCCCAAAGAAAACCAAAACTTGGAGTCTTGACATGCCCAGAGCTTCCTCCCATCCTCCCTGCAGCTCACTAATCAGTATGGCTGGATGGGGATGATGGGACTTTCTAACCTGCCATCAGCCAGCTGCTCTCCTCCAGGCTCCAGGGGGGGAAAAGAAACAACCAGTGTGAAAACAGTGATTCTGCCATAGAAATGTTTAATTATTTGAACTTTATATTATTTTTCTGCCTTCTTAGTGATATATTCGTGAGTCTCAGCTGCTGTCGCCAAGGAGAAGAAGCTAGTTAGAGCACATATCAGATGCTTTTTTTGGCATTTGAATTAAATTCAATGCAATCCATCCAAAAATGATCCAGGTTACAAAATGAGTTCATGAAAACAATGTATAATTGTTTAATTGGAGTTGCACAAAACATTTTCTTTGTCGTCTCCAATTCGTTGTGCAAACATTGTCATTTTAAGCTTGAAGAACAGGTGCCTTTTACTGAAAAGTCTTATTTGGAGTTGTAGGAGCTTCTTTTTCTCTCTTATGTTTTTTTCAAATCACAGACTCAAATATTTCCTTGTGGATTACATATTTGCCAATCCTTCAAGTCCCCACGACACTACACGTTTGTTTGTTTTTCCAAGCAAAGTAAGGCTTGGCCTTAAAAACTATGATACGTTACAGAAATGTTACAAAATAACAAGATGGTTCTGTCTGTGTTTTGTAAAAAGCAGATTAAGGAAACACTGCCAGGGGAATGATTTATGTTTTGGTTGCTATGTGTTTTCCTCTATTCTTCCCCGTTATTAAAACTGAGTGTGCATAGCATAGCTGTTAGAGCTTCTTCTGTATATTTAAAAGACATTAGGAATCCCTCATCTTTGTTTATGTGTCCATGTTTCTTTTAGTAGACCTAAGCTCGGTGACATGCAGGAATAAGGGGAAACAATTGTTCTGTTCTGATTCTTCTGGGTTTGTCTGAGCTCAGCGGTAGCAGATATTTTCTACAGCCAGGACAAATCTCAGGGTCTAGCTTTTATAATCATGCCTGAAACAGTGCTCGGTGTTTTCACTTTGGTTTAATAAAATCTGTTTGCTTGATTTTTCACTCTGAAAATGGCCATAGTGTTTTAGTAAAGGTTGTCACTGACTTTATTCCTCATTGTCATCGTGTAAATAAAATGTTTACAGAGGAGTAAACATCAAAACAAAGAATAATTCATGTACAAGTTTCAAAAAAGCTGTTTGTGAGTAGCTAATATTTATTGTTCTAATTATATAGTATAATGGAGTAATTAGGTAGTTCATGCAGTTTGTTATCCTGTTTGTTGGTGCTTTTCTTTCACTTGCGTAAGAGTTGGTTTGCCAGCCGTATGGATTGTTGGTAGACCAAAACAGGACCCGTCAATTTGTGATGGATAGTTGTCATTGTTTTCTAAGAGGTGGAGGGATTAATTGATTAAATGTTTAAATAAAATAGCAAATTAACTGTTTATGATAATGTGGTATACTCAGCAAAAGTTCATCAATCTATATATTTATTTAAACCATGGCAAAAAAGACCGGTTTTTACTGGACTTTCTCATTTTGTTTGGTTTTGTTATTTTAGTGTGGTGCTCATTTGAGAATATTCCCAGCTTTTTGTAAGCTCAGCAAAGCCCAACCTAAGAATGAGTGTCAGTCAGTTGTGTCAGTTTCTAAATCAAGCTGCAGAAAACAGGGTGTCTCTGCTGTGAGAGAGGCACTTTTACTGAATCTGAAATTTTCCATGTTTGTCCTCATTTATCCTTCTCTAATGACCTTTAATTAGGCTTTAATGCTTCCTCTGTCATTATAGGAATTTTCATACTGCCTAAACAATAATATGTTTTTATTGGGCACTTGTGTTCATGTGCTCTTTCGTCCTTGCTAGAAGTTTATTCATAAGAATTCATTGTTGGTTCTGCAATAAAAAGATATTAAGGATTATCTCTAAAACGGTCAAAAGAACATTTAGATTGCGTTAAAGCTTCTAAAATAAATCTTCATTTTTCCTGTTAGCTGGCTGACTTATAGTTTCCCCTTTTTGAAATATCAAGTAATTACCCTGTAATCCTATATAGCCTGTCTGTAACATTCATCACGTGTAAAAGCAACAACCATCATGTGCTTGGTCTGTTTTCATGAATAATGACATTTATTTTTAGATTCCAGAATTTATGGTTTGATCAATTATAAGGAAAAAAAAAAAAGCACAAGCTTCCATTTTGAAAGCATTTAAACAATGGCTCATCTTTTTATATCCACGTGAGTGTGTTTGTTGATGTAGGGGAACTGGGTTCATATGTGATTTTTGCAGTTGACACTTTCATTTGCTGTAATTGCGATCAGTGTGAAGTGCTCCCTGTAGGACAGTCAGTGAATCTGATTAAGTCTGTAGTTTGAGGGTGATAGGCCAAAATCTTTATACAAAGCCACAAACCAAAGAGTCCCAATGCTGTTCAGTCCTCTTCTGTTCAATATTTTCTCACCAACAACTGAAAAAAGATTAAACATGTAGAAATCTCAGAGGTCGAACAACTTTGCCCATTATTTTGAAATGCACTTTTTGAGTTACCTGAATATTGAACAGAAGGCTTTGTTAATTTTACAACATATGTCAGTCTGCTGCTGAATGTGCGTCTTTGAAAGACACAAGCTGTGTTTTGAGTAATGTCAAGTTGTAGTGAATGCAGTGGATTAGGAAAGAGCAGTTATCATACATTGCATTGCAACAACGTGGTCTGTCTGTTCCAGGAGCTTTGCAATTTTAAATAGTAACCATTTCATTATTATATTTGGTGCAAGTGCTTGAAGCTGGAAGGATTTTAAATGAGCTGGAACTTACAGCACTACGTCATAATCTCTCCTAATTGAAGTTCATGCCATTCTCATTTTTCAGATATTCTTGTAACATTTACGAAATAAATAATCAAATTAATCGTATTAATTTGAACATGTAAATGTTTGATAAATAGCAAATGTAATTAGTTTCTGATGTTCAGAGCTGGAAATTTGTGTTTCAGATTGATCTGACCCGGTCAGGCTGTTCTGACATAACAATTGTTTTCTGAAGGGTTGATTTAACCTCATCGTTCCAGTACAGCGAGGACAAGTTTTAAGGCTCGTGGAGAGCAAGGAGAGGAAATGTGTTGGGAACAGAGCATTGCTTTTTTGTGCATGAATTAGTGTGCATGCTCCTTTTTTTAAAAGAGTACAGGTTGATTAACTTGTGACATCTTTGCTTATCTAATGATGACAGAGTATTTTTAATTTTTACACATTTTATTTTTTGTCTTCCCATTTTAGCCATGGGCCACTGACTTTGAGTGGCTGGGCTGGATAAGCTTCTGACAGGCTTTATTAATGAACTATGATACATCATGTATATACATCTCCCACTGACAATGTGGGGAACTAGATAAGGACAGACTGCTCTCTTTAGAATATGTTCTCCAAGAATCGTTTCAATGGACAACATGGAGCAGGTGTTTCCCCTAAAGGAGGCGCAAAGTCAAAAGTTCACCCACCTAAGAAGAGGGCTCCAAACCCAAGGGTAGCACTCGTTATTCGGGGCAAAATACATCGTTTATTGCAAGGATCTGCAGACCACCATGTCCCAGATTCCCACCTCTATTATTCAGGTATTGAGGAAGACGAGGCGAGAGAAACACATGAGAGCAGAAAGGAGCGCAGGAGCATATACCCAAAGGTTAGCCCAAGGGCAGAAGCATATTCCCCCACAGTTTCAAACACTAAAACGCATGGTGTAGAATCTGGGCCACCATGTGTAGGAGAGGTGGAACTGAACAGAGAGGGGTGTATAAGAATACCCTGCACTTTGCAGCATAAAAGATGTAGATCACCAGCAAATATTAAACGAATCTCCTTCGAAGAAGGACTTCGGGATGCTCCGGAGCAATTACGGCCACCCCTACACTATGCTCCGGTTGGTCCAGACGTGAATGGCAAGAAGTTCGTATCAACAGCAGGAAGGAATTTTGCCTCACCCCGTATTCGGCCAAAGAGACCTTATTCTACTGGTGACTGTGTTGACTACAATTTTAACAGACCTCTCCCTGGTACACTGCTAGAAGAGGATGAAGATAAAGAGGAGGAGTCAAGTGCCATCATCGAGCACATTCTAAAAGAGCTGAGGGGGATCAACAAGATCCAGGAGGAAATCTCCGACCTCAGGGATTACCTGACCTCAGTTCGAGGGTCAGTTGAGGAAGTATCATCGTGTGTAGATGCTGTTCTGTTGGAGATTGAGGGCATTCGTTCTAGCAACAAGCCTGCAGCCCATGCAGGTACTTGGTCAGGGGTAGGGTGCAAAGATGGCCCATCCTGCCGCAGGAGGCCTGCGAGTGCTTATGGCAGTTTAGGTAGTGCAGTGCCAAAGTCAGAGTCAAATTGTTTCCCTCAAGCATGCAATGAGCGCCATAGCATACATAGAGAATTACTGCTATCCCAGCCAGAAGACTCAACAGTTTCCCCAATCGCTGAATCAGTGGATCATCGGGAACTAGAGGAACCAGAGGAACCAGAGGATACCTCTGAGCATAGCTCTGATATCCCTGTAGGCGCTATAGCAAGAAAACTCAGCTTTGGCTACCTTGACAGGCAGGATGGTCAAGACTGCCTGAGCACCAGCTCTTTGTCTTCTGGTCATAGTTCCAAATCTGAATCAGACATAGAAAGACCATCATCTAGTCATGGAAGAAAGCAAGAGAGGACTCGTGATGGGGAGGAACATTGGACTAATGCTGTACCAACACACAGTGGACCTATGGAATCCGTGTGGCATAGGGAAACAGCTTACATAAGGGAGCATGAAGGTGTGAGCCCTCTTTGCTGTGAAGGAGCTGGGAGCTGGGAACAATACAGTGGTGCGACGGGATATGGTACATCTGGGCAGTGTTCTAATGCAAGCTCAGAACATCTCTCTATACACTCTGGAAAGCATTACAACTCACCTGCCAGCAGTTCTAGCAGAGAGGAATGGCAGCCGCGAAGGAGGCGGCCTCAGAACCAGTCTGGGATTCATGGATCGGCAGATCCCAGTGAAAACTCCACTGTAGCATATGAATGTGCTGCTGATTTGTCCTACCCTCAAAGTTCTGGTTACCATTCAGTCGATGGGCATGATGCTGAAGCAGAGGAATCAGACTTTAGGCATTCAGCTGATCTGAGCTTTACAACAACTTGTCAAGTTGAAACGTATTTAGCATATGACGAGTCTGCAGCAATGACGTGGACTGAGCCATCCTGCGTGACTGACGCCAGTAACCAAAGCTTAGGAAATCAATTCTCTCACCCTGGCAATGCAGATCCCCAAGCTGGGGGTTTCAATGTCAAACGCATAGGTAGAGCAGTACTTGATTTTAGCTCTGCCTTGCGGGGTGCATTGCGCAAACTTGAAGCACCTGGAGCTGTGAATCCTGAAGAAGAAACAGACTTTGAAATATCAATGCCTTCAGAGCTGCCTACAACTCAGTTGCCTTCAAAACCTTTTTGCTATGAGACACAATTGGTTCAAACATCTGATATAACCCAAAAAGGTGATGTGGTTGGTGGTGATGATATTGCTTTTAGGGAAAGCATAACCAGCACTGTAGATATATTAGATACTTTCTATGTGGAGCCTATGCTTAAAGAAGCCATCAACAGCCTTACATTGGAGTCTACAGAAACTTACCAACACCCTTTTTCTGACATTGTCCCACCGTTTCCTGAGGAACTCCCAGTCTGCCCTGACATGATTTGCAGTAGTGCTGCAAAACTGCCTCAACCTGATGGCCTTACAGAAAAACATGCAGAAACTCTTGCAGATGTGAGCCTTAAAGAAGCTCAGCTTTCGCAATGTACCACTGCGGATTCATTGTCGGCCTCGGTTTTGGCTGACGAACCTGCAGCCGTGGAAGAGCAACGGCAAACTGATGTCCCACTACCACAACAAACTAGCATGGACGCCCCTATAGTTACAGAGGACAAACCAGAAGGAGAAGCAGCAGAGCTATCTACAGAGATCAGCCAGATGGATGAGCGCAGGCTAAAGTGTCTGAGGAGCTTTCAGCAGATTCTTCGTGAGAAGAGAGAGACCAGGCGCAGCCTTGCCAGTGTGTCCACCTTCTCTCAGGAGGAGTTTGAGCAAGGTAGTCATTACATGACATTTAATGTTGAGCTCATCTGTTGTTTTATTGTATGCATTTTATTTGGTTGTACAACTTTTTCAGTATCAATGCTGGTAATGTTTCAACAGCCAATACTGGTCATTAACCGGAGAATATTGGATTTATTAAGCTGTATTCCACTCTGAGATGTGTTGTGTTAACGAAGAATTGAGCAAAAACATAGAATTTAATTGATCAAACTGATTCAGTTAATTTAACTCTTTGAGTCAGGACTGGATAAAAATATCTGATTAATGCACGTTTTAATTTGGGGGGTTTTTTTTTGCTTTTTTTGTGATTAGAGTAGATGAACCATTAAGATGTTTCAAATGAAGAGCAATATGAACACACTTCATCTTCTCAGTAAAGGAGAATGGGTATTTTAATTCATTCAGATGTCTATAAATGGTAACTGAGTCATCATTTAACTTTTTTGTCAACACAAGTGTTTCTAGAAGAACAAACAGGAAAACTTTTCCTTCCCAGCTTCCTGTCATCAAAGCCTCTTCCCGTTACTGAAACTCTTTGATCTGTCCTGGCTGCAGTGCATCGTTTTCGTTGATGAAAGCTTAACCACCGGTGTCCTCTTTAAATACCCTCACCCAGAGGTTATGAATAAGCCCCAGTACCAAACGGTTCCGTTGGGTATTTACCGTACCAAACGTTTTCTGCTGGCGCTACACTTTTCTTGTCCTTTGAGAGTAATGTATCACCTGCCACTCAAGAGTCCCTTACTCCTCTAAGGCAGTGGCCATTTGCTGAATTAGAAAACATTAATTATCTCCTTGGAAAGCTAGCCTCACATTAAAGAGGAAGGAGAAGCGAAATATTAGGAGTCATTTTCATGATAAATTATACATGTTAATGAAACATTTATGACCTCAGACCCCATCTATCTGATAGCTCAGCAACTGTGCCGCTTTTAGCATTACTCAGGAATTAACAACAAAATGAGTAATCCAGGGTGTGGCATGTTATTTCACAAACTAGTCTGTGACTGTTTTCCATTTGTTTTTCTTTTTTCTTCTGTGCTGTGTTACAGATGGAAGTCAAGATGGAGATCAGGTTACTTATTTTGTGGTTTCTCCCCCATTAAAATTATAAACGCAGTATTTCTAAAGAAACTGTTCTTTCTATAATTATATTTCTGTTGTATTTATACATTTCCATCATGCTTGTGTCTATATTTAATTTTCCTTTTGCATTTATATCACTTAGATGTTCAGTTATATGTAGTTATGTATATGCAATAATGCCCGCACTGATTAGGACATAAAAGATTGAAACGTGTTAGTCACTGTGGTATTTCCTTTAATACCTGTTAGAAGAAAAAACAAAAACATGGTAAATATTTGGTTTGTGTTTTCTGGGAGCACATGTTATTTGTGTTTACTGTACAAGGGGAAACCACATTAATGAGGCTCATATATGCATGACGACAATTCAGTTGATCGCAGAGTCCTTTTTGGCATGCGGTACTGAAACTCAACCAACACATTTGAGTCCCTGTGCTTCTGTCTTGTTATTTCCTTTTCACTTTCTTCTATAGCTCATGCTTGTGCATGTGCATGCACCACTGTTATGAATCCAGTAAAGCCAGACCCAGTAGCTGAACGCCTGACCTGTGACATTCTTTTTCAGAGCCGAGATCAAGATGGTGACCTCAGCAAGCACCCGTGGGCCAAGCCAGGGTCAGTAAAGGTCTTTTGTGTGTGTGTGTGTGTGTGTGTGTGTGTGTTTGTTCAAGCGAGTTAGTATGATAGAGTCGACCCTAGAAATTTGCAGGTGTCACGTTGCTAGAGCACCCGTGAATAGTGAAAAACTGAATTTTGGGTGTGGTCATAAAATACATATAAATTCCAGTTATTATGGTTTAAACCCTAAATTTGGGCTTTAAGAAGACTGCTATGATACGAGAATGCTGGAGATGCAATCAGCAGAGATATAGAACGCCCTCAGATTGGCTACTTACAAGTCTCCGCCTCTGAGCACACGGGTCATTTCGCCATCACAAGCTACAAATTCCTCCCAAAGAATTGCGGAGGATATTTGTGGTTTTTGTGGGTAGTTAGGCTCTAAGGAAAAATCTGCAAACGACTAAGGCCGTGAACTGAAGGTATGCTGTACTCTGGATGTTCCTTATTTAAAAACTGATCAATACATTTCCACATTCGATTGTTGTGTACAGGGGGAACACACCGTTTGGCATTGACAGCATGCCAGATCTCCGCAAGAGAAGGCCCATTCCCCTCGTTAGTGAGCTGGTAAGCAAACACTCAATCATTTTCCTTGTGACATTTTAATTTTGACCCTTTCTGACCCTAAACTTGATCAGCTAATTGAAATTAAAGACAGCCACCTTTCATACTGACTTGTATTTGAATATGCAGATGTACCAGTTTGAAAATGTCAGTCAATCGTGACTAAGCGAGCTAAACAATCTCCCACATGAGAGCAATAAAACAGGTTTATCATTTAACTACAATGATGGAGTCAAGTGTCACTGCTGTGAATAATAAACAACTCGCTTAATTAAGTTTTCCCAGCTAGCATGAGTTTCATATTTGATCTAAAATTATTTTGCATTTCTAATTATTGACAAAGTGAAGGTCTAGCTATATAACTATATTCTCAAACGTCTTCACTGACCCATCCAAATCATTGAATTCAGGTGATGCAATCACTTCCACGGCCACAGGTGTATAAGATAAAGCAGCTGGACATGCAAGAGTGAGTCGCTCCCAGGAGCTCGGGGAATTCCAGCAGTGTAGTGAAATTTCCAATCTGTTAAATATTCCACAGTCAGCTGTTTGGGGTATTATGACAAAGTGAAAGTGACTGGGATCACAGCAACTCATTGTGCCGAGTGTAAAGTTTGGTGGAGAGGGGATTATGGTGTGGGGCTGTTTTCCACCCTTTAGTTCCAGTGAAAGGAACTCTTTCATTTTGGACAATTTCATGCTCTCAACATATTGGGAATGGTTTGGGGATGGACCCTTCCTGTTCCAACATGACTGTGCACCAGTGCGCAAAGCAAGGTCCATAAAGACATGGATGAGAGATTGTGGGGTGGAAGAACTTGACTGGTCTGCATGGAGTCCTGACCTAAGCCCAGTAGAACACCTTTGACTGCAAGCCAGGCCTTCTAATCCAACATCAGTGTCTGACCTTTCAAATGTGCTTCTGGGAGTTTGGCCTAAAATTCCCATAAACACTCCTAATCCTTCCCAGGAGAGTTGAAACTGTTGAAGCAAAAGGTGTGTCGACATATCAATTAAGTCTATGAATTAAGAACGGGAGGTTTTATTATTGGTTAGTTAACAGTATTTTTACCGTATGCACCAAAACAGCAGTGTGAAATAAATGAATATCTGCAGCTTCCATTCCTGATCACTCAGTTGAAACGTTTGGGTTAAAGAAACTGCTGATAAATATCCGAAATAAAGCGAAGCCAGTATAGATCATAGGGGACTTAGTATGTTCATTTCCTGTTTAAGCTCCTCCCCTTTTAAGCTAACTTTCTTCTTATTGGCTGCTACCATAAACTAAAGGTTTGAGCAGCAGAGGATCAGCAAAGGAAGGGTGGGGCTTCTGTGCTCACAGCCGAAAGTGCGTCTCAAAGTTATCGTGTAAGGTCAAAAAAGCTGAATCCGTTCACAGAAGTCTGAAGGTTCAGCTTTTGGTTCACAGGGTTTACTAACCTGTGCAGTACCAATACATACAAGTCAGAAAATAAATAAAAGCATAATAGTCCCCCTTTCAGATTCATGAGCTTCAATGCTGAGCTTTGGTGGAGTACACACTGTTGGCCTGACGATGGTCACCAAAGCAACCGTAGCTCTCATTTTCTTGTTTTTTTTCATGTACCCATTGCACAAATATGTATTACGGGGATTTTCCATGTGTTGTTTTGTCTAGTGCATAGTTTTTGTTTCTCTTTGTAACTGTGGTGCACGAGATGTTTTGCCATAACTTTACTTATGGATTTCAGCTGTAATGACCTATTAAAGGCCTTCAGTTTCTAAAGTGGCAATTAAAAAAAACTGATGCAAGAGTTGTATGTACTACAATCACCTGATTTGATTCTTAAAGATTGATAATTTGCAGGTATATGCTTGAAATAGCACTGCACAGCAGCGATCGCTGGGTAGTAGTTTGTTTGCAAGCAGTGAATTGTTGGTTTCAGGGTAAAAGCTGCTGGTCCTCTCAGAGGGGAACCTGTTTGTTTTGTCTCTAACCTTTTCTTTCTTCTTGTTTTCTTTCTTTGCACATGTCTCCCTGCCTTTGTCGGCCCTCAGGCTATGGTGAGTAAAAGACCAGAGATTTCAGCTGCTGTACTTTATTATTTGTTTGAGGCGCTTTGTTTCAAACTCTGCTTTGTAGCGAAGCATTTTGATCTGCTCAGTGCGAGTTTTTCTTTTGTGGGTTTTCATACATTCAGTGTGAGCGTGCACACACATGCAGCACATACGAGTCAAATATAAATCCGTTTATTTCAAAATAAGCTGACAAAACTTTGTGTGAATATTTTCAGATTGGCCTTTTTTTGAGGGGGATTTGTGTTTTCAATTAAACCACTCCATTTTTTTTTACATAACACATCCACTACTCTACAAAAACGCTAATAAATGTTAAGGTAAGTAGTGGCTTTCTCCCCTCAGTCTTCAGCTGAGTACTTTGGAGAGGCTCAGACGTAGATCCATTGACTGCAGCTGTGAATATTCAGTCCCTGAGACTTGTTTGATTAAAGAAACTCGTCTCCTTTGATTTAAAGTGATGCTCCAGGGTGAAGGTCACTCTTTCAATGGCTGATGTGACAGATCAGGTTTGAAGGGATATAAAGATTCTTGAACAAGCTCATCTAACTTCATCAAGCTTTGTCAATTCATAAATCATAAAGAGTAAGTGACCCAGACAGGAGATGATGCCCACGGATGAACAAGAAACTTTTCAGATGGAGCTAAAGTAGTTTGAGGATAAAACTGCAGAAACTCGGAAAGAAGAGTAAAAGTATGAACAGACAGTGGTTTGTGATGTTACCTGTAAAGAGTAAAAGTTTCAGATAAATAGAAATAAGATAATTACAAAATTGCTGCTATTTTTACAATGCAAATCACACTTACAGCAGAGAGCTTTTTAGGAGCAACATGGTGTCCAGCCAAAGAGTAATGCAGCCAAACCAGGAAACAGGCACACATAGATACCGTGGGATGCATATTGACTACATGTAGTGGACTTCTGGTTCTGGCTGATTGTGATGTTATGTGGACTGAGCTGCAGCGTGCCGTATTTCCGCTTTTACTTTGATAGTCACGTGTGCTTTGTTAGCGTGTTTACTTTTCCTTCTCTTGTCACGTCCTGCCTAATTAGTTGCAGCTGTGTTTCCCTCCTGTTTCCCGTTCTCTGAGTTCTCCGATGTGTGTTTTAGTCCTCAGTCTTCTCCTGGTCGTTGTGGCGTTGTTAACCTACACTCCCTCCGTGCTGTGTTTGCTCCCTTCGTGTTCCGAGAATTCCCTAGCTCGTGTTTCCCAGTTTAGTCTCCAGTGTACAGTTTAGTTTCTAGTTTTTGTGTTTGACATTATAGTTAGCTTTTGTTAAGTTAATTTTTATGTAGCGTTAGCTACGCCCTAAGTTTAACTTTCTGTTTCCGAGTCCTGCAATTGGGCCCTTCACCCTGCCTGCCACACAGCACTCACCATGACAAATATAACTTTAAAAATTCATAAAACCTTTAAAGTGTTTTGTTTTTTTAATAACATTTGATGGCCAGTCCTGTTTTTTAAACCCTGGTGTTATTGAAATTAAAGTTATGGATCTCTTTCCATTTAGATTAGGGTTAGGTTTGCTTAGGACAGGGGTGGGGAACTCCAGGCCTCGAGGGCCGGTGTCCTGCAGGTTTTAGATCTCACCCTGGGTCAACACACCTGAATCAAATGAATAGTTCATTACCAGGCCTCTGGAGAACTTCAGGACATGTTGATCAGGTAATTTAGCCATCAGCTGTGTTGCATCAAGGACATATTTAAAACCTGCAGGACACCGGCCCTCGAGGCCTGGAGTTGCCCACCCCTGGCGTAGAATAAAATAATTGCGTTGCATCCTGTTGCTAGGACATCCTTCTACAAAAGATATGAAGATAAAAATTCTAGATACTCTTTTAACCTTCCCTGCTCACAGACAGGAGCTTCCAGTCTGTGCTACTGGACCACGGACATGTTTTTATGTTTTCCAGCATCGACTGACCTCTTTTTGGCACTTTAAAGATATTTCACCTTGGGCTGTCTACCTGTCCAGTGGTATCGTATCCACTTCTATGAGCTTAGCTGTCAGAATGGATTAGGAGAAGCTGAGCATTTAGAAAGAAAAGAGAAATTTTCCATTGAGTGACGGCTGGAGAGGGTTTAATTCTTTAAGCATGCTTGGTAATACCTTTCAGGCTGATGCACTTCAGCCAGAGAGGCTTATGTTAGAGAACTGACCATTACAGCAAATTATTGAACAGTTAGCTCTAACAGGAAAGACGATGGTGTTTTAAGAGGGCTCGCAATGACGGTTCAGAGAATTCGATAACCTCACTTCACTGATAAGTACACACGAACACAACAAACTAGTTGAAAAATAACAGGAGGTTGTGGCACTGGCATGTGATTAATCATCAGAAAAACCGTGACTAAGCAAAAGGTCTTATATCTATCTCACATGCATGATTATAAACTGATCATACTGATGGTTCTCCTGGTTTCAGTGAATGTGACACGTATGTGAAACAGCTCATTCCACTCATATGAGCACGAATTCAGGGCTCAGTGTGATCCAATGCCAGGCTAATATTAAAGCTACGATACGTAATTACCTTTGTTAGGTTAGACAGAACCAGTGAAAGTTTGGTTTATTGATATAGATGTTTAAGACCTTGAATGTGTATATATACAATCTATACTCCAAAAAACCCTCACTCCATATAATGGGCCATTTTTGACGTTGTAAATTAATTAATTTTAGCCCTTGATGTCACAAAAAGAGAGTAATAAGTGTCTCTCGGTGTCTGTGATCTGATTTCCCTCTCACTAATTTCCAATGAAGGAAGCTAAACTAAATACAGGCAACTAACAATCAGAAAACTCTTCATTGCACTCAATCAAAATACTGCTTCTTCAAGTGAAGAGTTTCGTAATGACTCATTCTGCAAATAAATGACTTTGATCAGTTTAACATGATGATAACTGACAGCAAGCTGCTGTGAGAGGAGTCACTGTAGGATTAAGAAATCTGTGCATGTATTTGAAGAATATTCTCAGGTGCGTCACACAAATGAGAAATGGAAACACTTTTCAGCTTTAGTGGTTTCTAACCTGTGTTCTCTTTATTTACTTCCTTTTTAGTCAATAACTTTCTTGTAGTTTCACATTAAATGTAAACCAACAAGAAGCAGAAAATTAACTTAGCTCAGCACAAAGACTGGAAGCAAGGAGAACAACTTCAATAAATGTTGAAATGCTGAGAGTGAAAATGATGCAGAGAGGGGCGGAGCACAAAGCAAGCTCAACGTAACCGGGCTTCCTTTGTGTTAGCAGACTCATCAAAATCCAGTAATGATATTAGCATCGTTTTCTTGTACAAAGCTTTCAGCTTAAGGCTCCGCGTGTGCTCGTTTGACACATGATTTAAATAATCGAGTGCCGCCTACTCCAGCCAAGAACAGGTCATAGAGAGATGTGAAGGATAACGATAACATTTCCAACTGAGACACGAGAGAAGTTAATATATGATGTTTCTCTCAGAGCATCTTTAGTGCTTCTTTTTATTTCTTACAGCCGCACAACAGAGGCCTAAAATTTAAACTTGATCTTATTTTTTATATTTTTGCTCAATTTGCTGAAATTCCAGATGTGGA
Source organism: Simochromis diagramma (assembly GCF_900408965.1). Taxonomy (NCBI): domain Eukaryota; kingdom Metazoa; phylum Chordata; class Actinopteri; order Cichliformes; family Cichlidae; genus Simochromis; species Simochromis diagramma. The sequence goes on along the minus strand of NW_024387285.1, from coordinate 1,409,360 downwards.
ACAAAAACCTGAAGACCAACTGCAAAACTTGTTGTTATGTGTTTTTTTGTTTTTGTTTTTTTTAACCAAAACTTACCAAAAGGTCAGGTTAGTGAAGATAAGCAACTTATGGTGACCAAGAAATACAAAAAAAAGTAAAAAAGCAGGGTAAGCCAATAGTAATGAACACAAATATAGTGAATAAATACGTATAGTTGTATCATTTCAGGGTTCATAGTAAGATCTTGCAGTGTCGACAATTATCTAACAATGTTTCGCAGATTCGCTGTATTGTGAAGGAGCATCACTGTGTGTTGATGATACCGGCAGAGCAACAGCTCACATGATCCTATCTGCATTTGTTATTTTTGTATCTTTTTTGTATCTTTTTTGTACACTTAATGGTTTTCAGCACCTCCATAAACACTTAATCATAAAATGTAAATCTGTGGGCAGTTACTCCATGCCCCCCTGAATTAACCTAACCTATGAGTTAACAGCCTCATATATGACATACGTGATATTCATAGTGAATATTATCTGCTCATCTCAGAAGGTAAAACATAACCACCTTTGTGCCACTGAAAACTCTGCCTTCAGCCTCGACAAACCTGCCGAGCAAATTTGAAAGATTCCTGCTAATCGTACATTACAAAGAGCCTCACAACTGTAGCAGTGCGAGCGTGCGTGAGGGTTCGTCCTCAAGGAGACAATACGTGAGAGTAGTGTGTTTCAGAAAGTGTGCCTCAAAGACAAAAGGAGAACAAAAGCGTGTGTCGTTCTTGTGATGCTGAGCTTTCACTGCTTTCAAAGAAAAGCCCCACATCACACAAACTATTGATTTCCTGAATTTTAAAGCTGAAAGTTTTCTTTGTCTTTGTCTTTTAAACGTGTTTGTTTGCGTATTTCTCCGTGGCTGTGAAGTCCTGATTTCTCTGTTTTCTGTCTCATTTCTAGTCTATGCTACAGTCCAGGAAAGCTGGACTCGCCCACACACTGGCCACACGGACCTCCCTGAAAGACGAAGAGCTTGTGAGTGGCCAAGTGCATATGCCATACAGATACACACACACACACACACACACACACACACACACACACACACACACACACACACACACACACACACACACACACACAATAAAGGTGTGAGTTACCTACAGGGAGACTTGTCACCTCGATGCCAGCTAATGGGGACTCACGCAGACCTCAACTTATTTTTACAAACAGTCACACACACTTTCTCACACTTTTTTCCCTCCAACTGTTTTCCTGCTGTCATTATCCTGCAGCCATATTGTTAATCTGTTTGTTGGAGATCTAATATACTGTAGGCTCTGGATTTTGCTGAGTCAACTTCAGACAGCTTCATGTTTTAATGGAGGCAGGGGCAGACTTCATGTTTGTTTATTATAGTTCATTCTGCAATTCTTTTCCATGCCTCGCTGTGCCAAGTCATGATGGTGATTACATTATATATCAGAAGAAGCATTAATAATTAAAGTGCATAAAGTAGGTCACTGGATTTGGCAGAAAATGATACAGCAGAGGACAGGAGGAGTTTCAAAGGTTGGGGTTTTCTTTTCAAAGTATAATTACACATGAAAAATTAAGAACCTCTTATTTGGATGAAACGCAGTTTACTAGAGTCCTACAGTGTAGAAGACTTGTGCAGCTCAAGTGCAATGCTAAAAATAGACCATGCAATAAATACCGGCTCGCCTTATAACTGAGTGACTTTAGTTTTAAGGCCATAGGTTGTGTTGGTGGACTGAACCGTATCGATGGCCTCTCACCTTTTTTCCTATAATATATAAACCTTCATGAATTGTGTTGCGGACTCTTTTTATTTTGTTGGATTCCGATTCCAAGTTTGTTTCTCACCAATTCAGAAAGCCTAAAGGTTCATCCTGTGGCAAAAACAGTCGCCGACAAATGGAAATCAGAGGTGATAAAATCACAGAAAAGCACAAAGTGAAATCAAAAGGTCAGATCAACAAAAGTGAAAGTATTGATACAAAACAGTCATTTCTATTAGTAACTCCACCACACCAGCATCTCTACCATGATAATTATAAAGAAAAGAATAAAGAGAGCATTAACAATAATAATGACTCACTTGCCCTCGATACAAAATTCACCAAATCAAACTGGGCTTCTTGTCAAGGTGTCCTCTGGCCTTGTGTAGATTGTTCACCTCCTCCCACACTCCTCCTACAACATCAGAATTTAGTCCGTCAGAGAAAAGTCGTAGAATTTCAATCAAATTAATTGCTGTACATAATCAAAGCTCGCTGTAATTTTAAATGATACTTCCTTAAAATTACGCTGTGGTTAATTTTGACAGCTTTCCTGAATTACTTCTGCAGACCTTACTTAAATCAGACTACAGTGAACACAACTAGCTAATATATACTTTTATATAATTATGTATTACTAAGTGCCAATAGTCTTTTGTGCATTTCTGTCACTGACCTCGTCGTCCTCTGTCTTGCCTTGTTTTGCATCCTCGCCTTTTTGCTCCATATCAGTCTCTAAGCTGTTGTCTGCTCCCTCCGTTTACTTTCTTTGGAAAATGTTTTAAAAAACCAGTCCTACTCCTCGCTTTTATGCTTCTTTTCAGACGCACGTTCTCTTTATCGCTTCCTCTCTCTCTCTTTTTTCCTCCAACAGAAAAACCACGTATACAAGAAGACCCTGCAGGCTCTCATCTACCCCATCTCCTGCACCACGCCGCACAATTTTGAAGTGTGGACCGCCACCACACCCACTTACTGCTACGAGTGCGAGGGTCTGCTGTGGGGCATCGCCCGGCAGGGAATGCGCTGTGCAGAGTGTGGGGTCAAAGTGCATGAGAAATGCCAAGAGCTGCTAAACGCTGACTGCCTGCAAAGTAAGTAAAGTTATTAAACTACCTGACAGCTGAATTGTCATATTTATTATTGCTTCCTGTGAACTCGCTGCATCGCCTTCAGGAGCGGCCGAGAAGAGCTCCAAGACCGGGGCAGAGGACCGGACGCAGCACATCATCATGGCCATGAAAGACCGGATGAAAATCCGCGAGAGGAACAAGCCAGAGATCTTTGAGGAGATCCGTAAAGTGTTCAACGTCTCCAAGATGGTCCACAACCAGAACATGAAGAACATTAAGCAGAGTGTGCTGGATGGCACTTCCAAGTGGTCAGCCAAGATCACCATCAATGGTATTTACTTGTTACTTCTTATTTGAAGTTAAAGACCTAAACAGTTGCCTGTTTTCTCTACAGAGACCATTGAAATGTTTACGGTAGTTTTAAACTGGAGTCCAAATGCCGCATTTCACTACAAGGCATCCTTAATCTGCCTCTGCTTTTGTCTCACTTTCAGTTATTGAAAGATAAAAACACATTTGCACAAACTCTCCCCAACATTTTCAGACTCCTGTTAGGAGCAAATTTCTTGCAGACATCCAGGAAAAGTAATTCCCAGATTCTTTTCACTCTAGTAAAGTGTAAAGGTTCCCTTTTATAATTAACACTGACTTCAGCCACATTTAGTTTAGTGTATTTTAGTTAGGCCCCACATTAGTCAAAATAATCTCTGCTTATATGTGGAAAGTATACAGTAGTTACAGCACCAGCAAGACCTCCACAGGCATCAGTGACAAATATGAAACTGGTTTGGATGGTGGGTTGCAAAGTGTCTTGCAGAGGCAGCTTTAGTCAGGCTAATGAGTTTCAGCTAAGGTGTCAGCTGATATGGGCTGGGATCACCTGGGATTGGCTGAGTCCCCAAGGTGTCATTAATGTCCGTTAGTAAATAAATTCTTCTGGTAAATGCAAAAAACACACAGTGCCTTTAAGGAGGCCTGAATATCAGTCAACCAGGCCTCAGTGCACAATTTCCGACACTTTCCCAAAGAGTGACTGTGGGTGTTAGAAAGTTGGAAAAGCAAAGCAGTTTTTTTCATGCATATTCAAACCCGATGAATGTTAGGAAAGCTGGCACAGTTGTCGCCGACACCTGTGTAAACCTGCAGCTGTGTAGAAGTGAAGCAGAGTGTCGCTGAGCCGGAGCGCGACAGTTGCTAAAAAAAATATCCACCCATATTCATAAAGCATCTTCTTTCCTCACACCGTCTACTGAGCTGTGCTGAAACTTTGACTGTTTATAGGAAGGAGTTACTAATTTGAACGGATTCACATCCCCACCTCTCTTCGCCGCACATCATCAGGGCTGCCACTGTTACCAAAGCAACCAGACATATCACACCATATATTGGCAGCAGTGTTTCCATAGCAGCCATCACACCTTGTCTCCCCAATCAGCAGAGATGAGCTCGTTTAAAGATGAGATACAGGGACGGGCGTGGAGCTGCTGCTTTGCTGAAAATCATTCATAACCTAATGGCTGTCATTCACTTTCCTGCTGAACGAGGTCTGACAAACACACTCAACCAATTCTTGATATGCAGTCATTGTCACGGCTGGGGCAGCAGTCGTGTGGTGGAATGAACGAGGAGCCAAGATGCAGACGGCAGTGGAGATGCAGGTGGAGATTTATTTACAGTGAAAAACCAGGTGAGGGCAGAACTGAATATAAACCTAAACTGGGAAAACTAACACAAACAGAGGACACGAGGCGAGGAACAGAGAGACACGGAGACATACCAAAATGATGCAGAAGCTTCACAGAGAGACACAGACGACGCGACACATACTATAAATATTTATAACTATAAATAAACACACCAGGTAACCAGGAAACGGCACACAGGAGGGGACACAGCTGGAAGTGATGGGCATAACGAGACTGACCTACAAAGTAAAACAGGAAACACACAGACTGTTTTACAACACAAAACTGGGGAACCCGAACAGAGCACAGAGGGAGACACAGGTAGGGATAATAAACACGACAACCAAACCCAAAGAACTAATACAAAATCAGAATAAACTAGAAAATAATAATAATAATAGACTCAAAGCGCTGGGTCACCGCCCCAGGACCATGACAGTAATAGAGTTTTTTAAAAAGTACATGTTCAGAAGCTTTGGACGCATAATCTCTTTGCACAGTCCTCCTATCAGTGTGGCTGCTTGTAAGCACAAGAAAAGCTTTTCTCTGTAGTTGTAAATGGGATAAACCCCTTTAAACAAGTGAACTTTTTAAACACGATAAAGAAAAGGCTGCATGTGTCTATAAATTGATCAAGCTGTCTAAAACGTCAGTCATGTCATCCATCTGAAATACAACTCGAAGCGCTTTTAACTCGAACCCCTCTGGACTGACAGGAGATGCTTCACAGAGAGCTCTTTGAAGAGTCACTCGATTCCAGTAGGGAATAACCAATTTATATTCAAAATGCTCTTTAGCACAGAGACGTGGCCACTAAATGAACAGACGGCAAATATATGACTGGAACGTTATGGCTCATAACAGCATATTAATCGTACATTCGAACACACATCTCGTTAATCGACATTTTATTTGGGGAAAAAACAGGAAACAAATGTTTAAAGTGAGAAAACGGACCATTTAAAGAAATTGGGTAATTTTGAATTTGATGACATCATGTTTCCCACTGTGTGCAAACATCTGGGAACTGAGGAGACCACCTGCTGGACTAACAGGAGAACAATGTTGTCCCGTTCTTGTCTGATGGGAGATTCCTGCTGCTTCACAGTCCTGGGTCTTCTTTGCTGTAGTTTTAGTTTCGCGATGATGCAAACGTTCAGCACGCAGACTCTTCTACTGTGAAGCCGTGCTGTTGTTGTCTTGCTGAAATACACAAAACCTTCCCTGGAGAGAAGCAGGAGAAAGTCATCTGGCTGGGAGCATATGTTGAGCTAAAACCTCCCGAGCCCACGGAGCGATGCATGTGAATGCAGTTAAAAGGCTTTGCCCGTTATGCACAGAGGTTTTTCAAGTTTCTCAGACTCTTTCAGTGATATTAGGCACTAATAATGGGATTTACATCATTCTGAATTTGTTCCACAATTTTTAGACATCATTCTTTGCAGTGTGGTGAACGTCTGCCCATCTTTACTTCTGAAAAACTCTGCCTCTCTTTTTATACACAGACAGGTCAGTGACCTGTCGCCAATTAACCTGATTGTCGTTTTTAGCACCATTTACTTTTCCAGACATTTGTTGCTCCATCCCAACTTTTTGGAGATGTGTTGCTGCCCTCGAATATGGTATATTTTCTAAGCTCAAATATTTAATTTGTTTTTTATGTTCTATTATGAATAAAATATAGGTATGCAACTGTCAAAGATTGCATTCTGTTTTGAATTATAATTTACTCAGCATCCCAGCTTTTTTGGTGAATCTGGCATCAACAATGCATTTTCTTCTGCTGAACTGCTGCTCGCGGGATGATTTTAGTATTTCAGGCCATTCTCTGTAAACTGTAGACATGGCTGTGCAGGAAAATCCCAGCAGATCAGCAGTTTGTGAAATACTCAGACCAGCCTGTCCACAACTAACAACCATCCAAGTCCCTTAAATCACCTTTCTTTACTCATTCTGATGCTCAGTTTGAACTTCAGCAGCTCATCTTGACTATGTCTGCATGCCTGCATGAGTGGAATTGCTGCCATGTGATTGCTCTATTTGAACATTTGCATTAGCAAGCACTCTAACAGGTGTACCTAATAAAATGGTTGAGTGTAGATATTCATAAATGGCATAAATGTGTTATTCTTTTTTCTATTTTTAAAATTAAAAACGGATGTGATCGCCTGTTTACATTTCATACATGAACTGGCTTTTTTTAAATATTAGACACGGAAAACATGTCACACTCTTTAACTACAGTCAGTGTTTGCTGTTAAGCAACAGCTATTTATGGCCTCGGACACACACAGGTTGTGCAATCGGCATCATTTGCTACATTCTGAATGATGAGACTCACCCTGAGCTCACTCTGCATGTCGAATTTCTGTCAATAACCTTCCTCCCGGTCCTAGAAAATGTGCGTGCATGTTGCTTAGTTCATTTGTCCTCAGGCTTCAGCTCTAGTTAAAGTCTGCAGCTATGAATAGTTCCCCTCATTAGTATGTGCTGCAGAAATCCCACTTGCCTTCTCACCTGGATTAAAGTGACAGTGTGAGATGGCAGAAATGAAGTTGTCCCTCCTTGGTACCTGTTGACCTTCCGTTGTTGATAAATGTCTCCAGACACAATTCAGATCATCCGTCTATCAAAAAAGTTTTGTGCCAGCTGACTGGAGAGAAGCCAAACAGAGCCAGGTGTCACAGAAACGGCTTTTCATTTATTGCTTGGTTGTTTTAGGAGAGTAAGGTACAGCATACAGAATGCAATGTGCAAAAAGTAGATAAAAAAGATTGCATGCCATGTGCTGCTGACACTACAGGCTTCACTACGCTCTGGTGCAACAGTGGGACCACATCATAGCCTCAGGGTTTTTTAAAGCCTACTTTCACCACTTGTTGCACAAAACCTCGCGGTTATTTAAGATATTTAGTAAAAAAAATGTTACCCAACATCTGCCTGTGAGTCACGAGTATTGTGTTACGAGGCTTTGCATAACTGTGTGGGTGATATTGTGTGTTTCGATGTGTATGTGAATGAGAAACAGAAAGATGATGGTAGGGAGTAGGTGTTTGTTGTTCTTATGCAATTTTCATAGTCATTTTCTGTGTGTGTGTGTGTGTGTCAGTCGTCAGTGCGCAGGGTCTCCAGGCCAAGGACAGGACAGGTTCCAGTGATCCTTATGTGACCATCCAAGTGGGTAAAACCAAGAAGAGAACAAAGACAATCTACGGCAACCTGAACCCAGTCTGGGAGGAAAAGTTCAGCTTGTAAGTGCAAGTTGCTGTTTTCCTCCAGGTTTAAAACGTAGTTGGAGCTGAAAGCTATGTGCCTCTGTCACGGTGACCCTGCTGTGCAAGAAGATGATTTGTAATCGTTTTCCTGAAGGTCCCGCACATCCATAGGAAACCCACACAGATGATTTCACTTGGTTCGTTAGAGGTCTTTTCAACACTGTGTGGGTTTGCACAGAGTATTCCTCGTGATCATCTTTGCTGTGTTGTTCCTGATCACAGCATCTTTTTTAAGTACACGGAGCCCAGTGGAACAGATGTAAAGGTGTGCAGGACTTAGAAATAGCTAAATGCATATACAGCAGTAGTATCAGTATCTGTGGTTCCTTTGGGTCCAATGGGTTGTGGCCTTGGGATCATATATCTAGGCAGATTAATGCCTGGGTTTTCATCAAGTTTTTATGTTGTGGTCTAACATTGTTTCCATGAGGGAGGCCTGACATGTGAGGTGTGTGATTGTGCCGCAGCAATGGTGGGCGGTACGTTTCAAAGTAACACCCACGTCAATGTCTAGACCAAAGTTTCCCAGGAAAATCCAACTTTAAAGGCAGCAGTCATGTTAAGCACGTCACCTGTCAGTGGGTTGAATGTTGTGGATGTTCTGTTTGATAGAAGTTTGTATGCCCTCCTTTGGTTTTCATTGACTTTATTATATAATCTGATTAATAAATAAGGAATATTTGAACAGCTGCAGACCAGTGTGGGTCAGTTAGCACTAATGCGTCTTATTAGCTTTTATTGTCTGGTGCAACATTGGTAGCCCAGTCACTTTGTATATTTATATGAATTTTAGAGCAGTTAAGAAGTTTAAAACTCTTCTCAGTACAGATAAAGCACATAAGAAGAAAGATTTGGAGATTTAAAATATGCACGATGTAAAGTTGCGTCACATGCACTTCTTCAAGCTATATTTCAGCTTTGGGTTAGGATATCTATTTTTTTTTATTTATAAATATAGCCAAGACGAAACCTTTTTTTTTCCTTCAAATTAATGAGTCAGGAGCTGCTGGCTGCAGAGTGATAAAGCATGTGGTTCTTAAATCATTTCAAACATATGTTTATTTGCTCTGGGCTTGCATATGCCTCACCTCAGCTGCATGCTGCCACATGTGTCAAAACAACAGCCCACCCACCTGTTCCCTGTCTGCACAGCGAGTGCCACAACTCATCAGATCGGATCAAGCTGCGAGTTTGGGACGAGGACGATGACATCAAGTCGCGAGTGAAGCAGCGTCTGAAGAGGGAGTCGGACGACTTCCTGGGACAGAGCATCATTGAGGTCCGAACGCTCAGTGGAGAGATGGACGTGTGGTATACCCTGGGTATGTAGTCACTCAGAACTCAGAGGATTATGGGAATAAATGTCTCAGAGTGTTTGTTTGTCATCTAAGACCTAAAGAGCGTCTCAAATTCAACTCTGAGTGATGTTTCACTTCAGAGTAATTGTGTCTGTGTTTTTCTCTACTTACAGAAAAGAGGACAGACAAGTCGGCGGTGTCTGGTGCCATCCGTCTTCAGATCAGCGTGGAGATTGAGGGAGAGGAGAAGGTGGCGCCCTACCACGTGCAGTACATGTGCCTTCATGAGGTAAAGGACATCAAACATGTCGTGGGGACACTGACTGTATTTGTTAAACAGTTTGCTATGCTATAGTTTCTATTCAGATGAAGCTATCAACAAAGAAATGGTTAAAACAGCTTCCACAATTTACCACATAAAAGAGAGACCACGGCACGAGCACAACGATTATGGTCGCGTGCGATAAGTCTGTTTACAATTGAACGGGGTCAGGTTGACAATTACATGCAGTCTGTGTGTGACAATACTGCAGTCAGCTGTGATAAATCAGTGCTGTGTACACAGAGACATTAAATCAGATTGAATTAAACAGAAATTCAAATTAGCCATTTACATTTAGAGTCCAGCCAGAACTTCACAGGTTTGAAACTGAAGTTTCTCCACAAATAGAGACGCAGTGTAACTGCACAACGGCACGGGCGCTCGGTGACCTTGTTTTTATATGAATACAACCAGAATATAACCAGCTGAGTCACGTCTCCTATTGTAAAGAGACTCATCGCAGTCAGTCTGTGTGATCTGTCTGCATTTATTGACCAGATGGCAGATTGGATTGTTTGGAAGCAGGTTGCCTCCCACCAGTAACCCTGCACACTCAACCTCTGGCCAATCAGTTGGTCACTGCAGCTTTTTGCAACTGGTTGCTGAAATAGAAAAATATCTGTGCAATCACTGATAAACCACTGATGTTTCCTGGTCACATAAATGTTGCCGTGCCATTTTTACTCCATTCTTACTGAAACATAACTACAGAAACAACAATAAAAACAAAACGGCTTGGGGGCAGCAACCGAGAAAGACTGATCACCTTCAGATTTCAGGTGAGAGGAGGGCACTGAAGGAATGACTTTTGATTGTTTTTGGTTATCCGAAAAGTCTTGGAACGTTTTTCACACGTCTTTGGGATTTCTGTTTGAAATGGAAATATTCATAAATACTTTTTGAGGATCAGTAGACACACGTCTGAGTCTGTTTGCTAACACAAAACAGATTCCTAAAATAAACAAAGTTGTTTCATGTGGTTAATAATTACAGTAAAATTTTTAAATTTTAAATCCTCTCTCTAGAATACGTTTCACTTTACGACGGATGTCGAGGGAGGCGGCGCGGTGAAGATCCCGGCCGCTCAGGGAGACGACGCGTGGAAGGTTTACTTTGATGAAGTGCAACAGGAAATTGTGGATGAGTTTGCGATGCGTTACGGCGTTGAGTCCATCTTCCAGGCCATGACGTAAGCTCTGTTTGCAAACTTACCGAACACTTGACTACAGTCCATCCAACAGGCTGTGATGTGAGGTAGATGTATCAGGAGGGGCTCGTCGGTATTATTTGTGGACCTGTGTGTCTCCTGCATGTTAATGTGATGGGAGGCATTAATGTCATGAACTATAAACAACATGCAAATTAGTTTATCTCACCTAATGAGAAAAGATGACCCCTCACCTCAGAGATTTCCCTGCTGTTTGGTTGGATCATTGCAGGCAGGGGCACAGAAGCACTCAGCAAGCATTCATACACACATCCTGGTTTAATTGCATTAATAATGTCAGAATTTGGGCTTAAAGGGACGTGTGTTGGTTTTGTGTGCTGGGAAAAGGAGCGCAATCACATAACGCAATCATGTGGGGAAGTATTGAGTGAAGTGAAGCTGTAAGCAGAAGTGGGCCAGACTCTGTCCCAGCGGAAATGTGGATATGAGCCGTTCAATGACACAGCCAAATGAAAGTGGTGATTGGAATATACAAGAACACTGTGGCCATTATAGAAGTCTCACTAAGAACTCGGTGAACCGAACAGCTCCTTCACCGATGAGGAAATTAATTTATTCACCTGTTTTTAGGACCCTGTCTAACATTTCACACACTCTAAATGGTATGTGTGTATGTGTTTGTACCAAACAATTTATAATTTTGTGGATAAGTTTAGAAGCAATTTGGCATCCTGCAAAAGTGAGCTTCTAAGGGCTCCGCTTCAAACTTCCACACTGGGAAACATCAATGACATCAGGGGCCAGACACTTGCAGCTTCTGAGATGTTTTATTTCAGTAAAAAGAAATTAAATGTCAGTTTCCCTAAAAGCTTGTTCACATACATTATGCTCCACTTAACACATAAAAAAGTCATCATGTTAGTCAACTGAAAAAATGCATTCTGATTACGTTTTACGTGAAGGTTGCCACACAGTTGCCATACAACTGGCTGTTTAATTAAATGTAATATAATATTTTTCCCCTCAATATGACAACTCAGTGTAGTGTCTGCTTTCTGCGTGAGAAAGTTTGTTTTTATCATGTAGTTTCTCTGCTCTTTACAGCCTCAGCTTCTCAGAAAAAGCTACCACTCGCAAATACTCATATTCTTTTTGCAGCATCTTCCACTGAATGAACCATTTCCTCTGCGACAGTGAAACCTGGTTTCATCACTTTGAGATTTGGCTCAAAGACAGTTCTTTGCTGTAGCTGCATGCATCTTTTCAGTTCAGTGGCTTTCTGAAACCTCTCCACCCCCTCGTATGACTCCACATCTTTTGCTGGCGTGTGGATTCAAAATGACAACACAAAGAATATGAGATCATCTTGTGACGCGTGGATACAGGGGCCGGTCTTTAGAGTGAATAAAGGAGTTCCCATTCTCCAGCCTCCGTTAAAACTGGCTGCCTTCAGCATCAGCTTTCCTGTTTTGTGTCATTCTGTGTTTGCTACATTGTTGCTAAGATATTTAGACCACAGCCAAAACCAAGTGGCCCAAAACTGATTCAAATGTAGCTATGGGGACAGAAAAATGCTTGCACATCTCAGATTTTATTCTACACCCAGGGTATGTTTGCACCCAACTCAAATCCATTTGGTCCATCCATATCCAGTTTCCTTTAGCTTTTTTTTGGGGTCTTCAGAGGGAAATACTGTTTAACTCCCCCCCCAAATGTTAAATCATCATTGGCAATATTAATTTCGGGTCCACACAGGAAGTTTCCTTCTTTCTTCATCTTCATTGACTTAATTTTTTGATCATTTCCCGTCCGTCTCTCTTTGTGTCTTTTGTTTTTCACCTTCTCATTATGTTTCGCTATTTCCTTCCTGCCTTCCTGCGTCCACTTCAATTACTCTCTCCCTTTTCTCCGTAATTTATATCCTCCTCCTGCTTCCACTGATTCCCCCTCTGGCCTCTTTATGTCTCATTCTCGACCTTCTTACCCTCTGTCCTCACCTGTCTTGTCCTAATTGCTTACCCACCTTCCTTCCCGCCTCTCCATAACCACTTCTGCCTTTTTTTTAACCTGCTAACTGCATTTATATCCTCAATCTTCCTTTCTCTTTCTCCCCTGCCCGTTTCCCCACATTTCTTCTCCTGCTCAGCCAATTCTCTTGCCTGTCCTCTAAGTACATGCTGTCAGGGGTGCCGGCAGTGATGAGCACCCTGCTGGCCAACATCAATGCCTTCTACGCCCACCCCACCGCCTCCACCAATGTCTCTGCTCCAGCCAGATTTGCAGCCTCCAACTTCGGGGTAAGTGAACACCCATCACGATAAAATATAAATGTAAAGTTTATCATCCAGTGAGAACATTTTGGGACGTGGTAAAACTGCAGTAATTCTCATGCTAAACTAAAAAAGACTAAAGAGATAGTTTATTAACATGATGTATTAACTGTCAAGAGCTTCAATGAGAGGCAAGCTGATTAAACACACACACTATGACTCAGAATAAAGGCTTAGAGTGAATGAAGCTGAAGGCTGAGATGAGACGTTTGTAATTCTAAGTGTCAAATATTGGGTAGCAGTGGTTGGCTCGTTTTCTCTTTGTTAGCTTTTTCTTTTCAAAAAGTTACATAATAATGGAGCTCTATTATTTCTGTGTCTGTCCTTGTGGTAGTGGAGCTGAATCAGTCTGTTAGACAAGGTGCTCTGCTGACTGTCCAGTAAGTGTTGCAGAAGGCAGTGAGGATTATCCATGAAGCTTCAGACGTGTGCCAGTCACAGAGCCAGTGTTCCCAGTTACTTTATTCAGTCTGTTGGTGTCACCAGCTGATGATGCTCCCCCAGCAGACCACAGCTCTAGATGCAACAGAGCTGTGGTCTGTTAAAAAACCTCCAACATCTTGCTGCACTGCACAGACATACAACACCTCTGTGTTGGTCTTTCAGTTCAGCCTGTCAATGTCGATGCCCAGGTTGTTTGTGTACTCCATCACATCAGCATCCTGTCACAGGGTAGACACAAGACATCCTCTTCCTTCTGAGGTCAACATCCATCTCTCTGGTGTCTGTCCGCATAGCATAGCGCAGTCCCCCGAGGGGCTCCGGTACTGCACATCACCAAGTCAGTCGGACCACTGCTCAGTCTCAAGTACTGTGGCCTGTTTGTCAACTAGTGAGTAATCCATGAGGTGGTGGGACATGTTTGAAACGTCCTGTACTGTAGCTTCTCCCTCAGGAGCAGTGGACCGATCGCTGTTGTCACTCAAACAAATTCAGAAATGGCGGCTGGTTCTGTTATTGCTCTTCAAAGCAAGTTTTCTGCACAACAAGACTTCAGCAGAATATTTGAAACCATTTATTTACTAATGCATGTGCCAAATGTATTACATAACCATAAAATCTGTGCCCTTTCATCCTTGCTCAATGCCATCACTTTAACTCCAGTTTCTTGGTAATAATAATAATAATTATTATTATTATTATTTTAAGTGTCGATTTCCTTGAATCGAAGCAAACACTTTGGTTAAACATGCCTTGGAAAATTAGTTAAAGTAATTGCATAGCCACCAACAAAAGAGCCAGTGCGGTTATTCCAGTAATTCCCACCACATCACGTCCACAGTGTGCTTCTTTTTCTACATCCATATCATGATCAGGATTATTTAGATCAACACCGGCTGTAGTTGCTGTGTTGGCATCGCCTTTGAAACTAACTCTCTCTCTGCAAACTCTTGTGCAGGAGCTCAGTGAGCTCGACTGGAAAATAACATTTTAGGAGTAAAAAGAAAACCATATTCACCAAAAAGAGCAAAGAAGATACAAAACCAGCAAAAGAACCGAATTTTAGAGAATCTTGACTGCAGTTTAATCTTTTAAGATGGTATTTGATGATGTAGCTTTAAAGCTACAGTTTGACCTAAAGTGAGCAAAGTCTTCTCACAGAAGGTGACCCAGGTAACGCCTGAAGCCTTGCAGTCTATTTCACGTAGGTATCCATGAGAGCGGCCGTACAAACCCAGCAGGTTTATCTCTATTCTGCTAATAATCTGCCCCATTAAAAGGTAATGTCATATCGCTGTTGGACCTTTGGAATGGCTCTGAACTTCGAGGTGGCACAGATTTGGCTCGTGGACCCCAGAGGAGCCACAGGCAGGGGGACAATGACAGTTAGAGGCCGAGCTTAATGACTCCTGGGATGGTTGCCAATAGCGAATCTCCTACTGGTCACGCTCGGGCGCTAACGATATACGAGCATCCTCAGGCTGAGTGCTCCTACTTTAAAGGGTCCGGGGAAGCAGACAGACCTGCTCTCACTGTGGGCCACGGCGTTGCAGGTGTATTTCTGAGCTGCCAGCCTGGATAAGTTTACTTATCTCATTTAATTTCACTAAATTGACTCGTTTTCTGTGTGGGTATCAAATAAAGAATGTTTCATTAGGCTGTTTTCTTTCCCTGTTTGATGACAGAGGGTGTCAGTAATATTTGAAGGACTTGACAGTAATTAATGCACAGCGGCGAAATATTAAAGTTTGAATTTGTGCATGGAATATTCAGTCGAGTCTCTGCAACTCGCACCAATGAATGTTTTTCTATTAAAATGTTCGCTTCATACATAAATACGAAGGTTCTTAATTTAACTCATCTAAATTCATCAAAGTGCTTAAATAAGTTTAAATTTTAAATTTCTTTAAAAAGATTTAACAAGGCATTAAAGCTACTGAACAGGAGGCACAAATAAACTGATATGACAACCACAAATGTAAAGCACATATGTCATCATATCAAACTCTGCTTTACTTATGAGACTGAGCACATACAGTGCTCAGTTTTCCAAAACTAGCTGGTTGAAGCTGATATAATTGCAGCATCCTTCTCATTGGGGACTGAATAAAAGGTGTTTTAGTGACCATTCGTACTTCAGCCAAAGTGGCTGCGTGTAATTGGTTCATTTCTTTGACTCCAAATGGTTTGTGTGGATGGATTTGGATGAGTTTTTTCTTTCTAAGCTGAGACAGGACCTCCGAGATTTAATAGGTTTTTTTTGCCATTCCAAGTTTCAAATTAAGTCTACATCTTCAAGTACATATCAAATGAAAAGGGGGGTTAAGAAAAATGGGTCTCGATCTTCTCAAGTAAATAATTGCAGACCAATTCTGATCCATGTCTAGGGGCTCTTTTTTTTTTTTGGAGGAGGAGGAGGTCTTGGACTTTACCCGCATTTCTGGTTCATTTCTGATTATTATTACTACTAGTAGTAGTAATAATAATATAAAAATATAAAAATATTAACTGTCCTGTTCATGTATGCCCAAAGCACTGGGCATCTCACTGCCCCCTGGTTTGATTCCTGCTGTGTGACAGTGACTGTGTGAAGGACCCAAATGCAGACAAAACAAAGCGCGGAAACAAACTTAATGTTAACTGAAAGTGAGCCATTTATTAAAGGCTGGTTTCAGCTGTACAAAACAAGGCAAAACTAAAAACTGGCCTAAACTGGGTGAACTAATGCTAAACATAAAAAAAACCCTGAGCGTGAACGTGAAAAACCTGAACTGTGAAGACTTGACAAAAGTACATGAAAATCCTGGAAAACATGCCACGAGCATGAGCATAGCAGAATAACAGACGACGAGGAATGAGTGAAAACACACACAGGAGGTGAGCAGGAAACACATGGAGAAACAGCTGATTAGAATAAACATAGGAAACGAAAACACAGGGGTGACAACAAAAAGGGGTCAAAGAAACAATGGACTATGACGGCAACCTAAGCATAATAGAAATGAGCGTAGATAAACTAATGAACTTGAACCATTAACATCAAAATATATTAAAACTCAAAGCGCTGGGTCACATGACCCGGGATCGTGACATGCTGGTGACCTTTGCTTTGAATGAACGA
The DNA here is from genome assembly GCF_900408965.1 of Simochromis diagramma. Classification (NCBI taxonomy): domain Eukaryota; kingdom Metazoa; phylum Chordata; class Actinopteri; order Cichliformes; family Cichlidae; genus Simochromis; species Simochromis diagramma. The sequence continues at coordinate 1,392,869 of NW_024387285.1, read as the reverse complement.
TGCTTTCGCCCCATCATGTTTCCACAGTCACTGCTGAATACCCAGCTATGGTTAGTATATCCAGATTTATAATATATATTTAAAGAGATTCATTTATTAATGAGTCACATCTTCTTGAAATCATTGAGTCGCTGTGTTTAATTATTTGCATCGACTTGATCTGTTCATTTATTTTCTTTCTTTTTTTGTAGTTTTACACTGAACCACAATCACCACTAACTTTCTTATTTTGTTTTTTTCCTCTTTATAAACCATCTGCTCGGTGACACTCGTGTCTTTTGCCCTCTTTTCATTTGCTGGAGCTTTTTTTGTGTTTCTGCCCTCTGCAGTGCTGCTGTGCTTCCTCTAAGATACGCAGCACTCTGAAAACCTAGGCATTATTTACCTCCACCTTCCGTTTCCTGGGATTTTATTGCTTTTATTTATTTATTTATTGCCTTGAATGTTTAGCCAGTCCAAAAAGCACCTGTTGCCATGGCAATGAGGTGCTTTTCTGATTTGTACGACTTCACTTGAGCCTTTCCATTCGATACAAAGAAAGCAAAAAAGAGGAAGTGCTCTGGGAACTACACGGTGTCAGACCCCCTCAGGCCCGTTCGCTGTCATCTTTGAAACATAATCCACGGGCCAGACGTCGTCGTCTCCATCTTCTCTTTCCTATTTTCTCTACCCGACCCTGCTTCCGTCTGGAAACAGATACCATCGTATTGATCGGTTCCTCCCGTCTTCTTCTGCCGTAATTCATCTCTGAAATCATGTCATCAGCTGATAGTTTTAGTGCCATTGTTGAGAAGAGCAGGTGTGTGTGTGTGTGTGTGTTAGACTGGTACAAATATCTACAGACATGCTGGTGCCTCACACCTCCCACCTGTTTCTTGCGGGTGAAGCTGTACATTCTGTCAATGGGAACAGGATTCGCTGGATTTTTTTGTTTGCTCGCTTTCACATAGACCAACTTTCCTGGGGAACAATTACTGAGCATCTGCAGTGTGCTCCTGTTTGGCTTTGCCCCCCAAGCTGTTATACAGACCTGGGATCTCGCTGGCCGTCAGCACGTAAAGTTGAAGATGCTGTGAATATCTTGTTTGACAAGTACTTTAATCAGAAAAAAAGAAACTCTAAGGAGCAGCAGCAAACTTGATGAGCAATCCCTGCTCTTTAAAAGCACTTTTGCAGTGGAGTAGGTCACGGGAAATTGAATAGGTTCATGTAAGCTGAGTGTAAAGTGTTTTATCTGCAAATTTACTGGATAATGGCAAAACTTACATTCGCTCCTCTGAAGTGGTTCTTTCATGGGTGGGAGCTGATTTTTCTGAGTCATTTTGGGGCCATTTTAGACCCTCAGTGTGGCTGGATGTGAGTGGGAGCAGAGGCACTGTGAAGGTAGATGTCAGCACAGTGTGTTAGAAATGGGCTTAAAATACAACAGTCTATATAACAGCAGTTTTCCTGGAAGAACTACTGTTAAGTATCCATTTCATGGGTCAGACAAAAACACACGTTATTAATATTTCATTTTATTTAGTAAACATAAACAGGGCGATGTTTGTGAACTTTAAAAACACCATCAATGCGGTCTATTTTGTCATGAAGCAGGTGTAAATAATTAATCTTCATTTGCTCCTGTTTATTGAGAGCTATATTTTGAGCGCCCTGTAGGGGAATTGCAGCCAATTGGCTGAAGGTGAAGAAGCTCTCTGTGGATTGGCTCTGCTGTTAGTGTGTATTCATTGAAGAAAAAGGAAAACCACTTGAATATGTTGGTTTTATTAGTAAGACTTGATTGTGCAAAAGTTACTTACAATATGCAAACAAATAAAACTGATTCCTTACAGGGAAACGTGCTGTGAGATCATCGTTCCACAGTTTTTGAACAGGATGTGACTTCCCGGTGTGTTTGTTTGTGTTATTAAACCAAAGTCATGTAGTTCAGAAGATAAATGCCCAAAGGGAAAAATAAAATGTTGTCAATCAGTTCCAGCCATGTCAACAAATGTCCCGGCTTTTCATCATTGCAGAGCCTTTTTCAGTTTTCCTCTGCAACTCTTTCAAAATGATAAGACAGAAGTAAAGTGCACTGGCAAGCCTCCATTATATCTGAAAATGGTGACCGGCGGAGCTTTAACAGCATGACACAGAGTAGTGTGTACATGGGTCGTCAGGTTGTCTAGGGTTAAATAAGCCTGAGAGCGTGTCTGGTAGTCGAATTATTCATGGTTTGTTACCAACTTCTGTTTGGCTTGTAGACTTATTGAAGTGTTTTTCTGCTTTGGGCAACAGTCTTTGCACGACCAGAGCAATACAAGCACTTTCCTTCCAAGATAATTTGATGTCATCTGCCTGCAGCAACTTGTTTAAGGTGCCTTTTATTGGCTTGTGGTGAGCGTGCACCTGCTCCACACGGGAAAAGCAGAAGCTGTGGTGCTGAAAGCAGCTCGCAGCGGTTTTCATTAATGTGTGGGGAAATTTCAGAAGGAGGAAACAAGGATGTGATTTGGGTTCATATATAGATAACGCTGAGATTGATCCCTTTGTTTAACCCCATTAGTCATAAAGTTACCAAAAACAATGTTTTTACACAAAACTTTCTCAGACCTCCCAAGATTCGGTCGAAGGCAGAAGAAGGACACCGTCTGCTGGTCAGGACGAAGAAGGGTTCAGTAGAGAGAATAGAATAGAATAGAATATTGATCCCAAAGAGGAAATGTATTTCTAGTTTAAAAGTTCCAAACAGTACAGCCACCATATACATGCAAAGCACAACAAACCACAATCTGAGTAACGCTAAACATCAGTATAACTGTTATGCTGCACTCAGTGACCTCGTCAGTACAGACTGCTGCACAGATCACTGATTGAACAAGACACAGAGAAGCTCTTTATCTTCTAACAGAAGGTAACCGTTCATATTGCGAGTACAGGGTCGCACAGAGTAACCCTCGTTGTAACACTTGCTGTTAATAAAGAGTCAGGACTGTGATGGGCTTCGTGGCTGTGATTTTCATGGCTGTCTGCAACCTTAATCTCACTGTTACTGAGAGATCTCTAAACCGTTGTGTTATTCTATATCTGATTACACAGAAGTGTCATTTCTTTATTTAACATTTATTTAACCAGGAAGTCCTTTGAGGTTAACGTCTCTTTGTCAAGGAAAACTTCCCCAAGACGTCACACCATTACAGTGTTACAAGTTTAAAATTAAATATCTGCATTTAAAGTAAATAATAAATAAATAAATAAGAAAAAACAGGAGAACTCAAAGTAAAAGCAAAGCATCTACAGGTCTCCAGCTGAGCAGCACCACCTGAATGTGTCACAGGACCCCAGAGCAAGACGAGCAACAATAGTGATCTAAGAAAAAACAGGCTCGCCAAATATAGTCAATACAGTTTCAGTCATAATACAAATTACAAAAAAACCTTAATATCACAGTGGCTGACACGGCCGTCTTCTAAGAATATGGAATACAATGCAAATGTATTACGTATATGTATCATATGTTTGTTTTCATCAGAAAAGCTTGTGACAGGGGCAGAGGACAGGAAGGTGTCAGCATGTGGGGAGGAGCTACAATAACAAGGCGTTCATTATAATCATTACCAAGAGAGGACGAGCGGCGAGTGTGGTGGACAAAGATGGGTTTGCTCTGGGGAAGGACACCGTGGGGACGGTGGGATGTTTTAAAGGCCAAAACTAAGATTTATCCTTTGTCATGCTTTTTAGGTTAAAAGTGTTTCTGGTGTTTCACACAATCAAAGCGGTGAAACTTTGCATGTTCATCACTTTAAGTTAAGGTTCTAGGCTGGTTACAGCTGTACGAGAAGGTTGATCAGAGATCAGTGGTAGCTTGGATAGCTTGGTGTCTCTATAGGCTGGCTACAGCACACACAGACAGAAACCTGCTGGGGTTTTATTTGTGTGTGTTAAAATGTTGAAATATTAGAATTCCCTCACCAAAACAGTGGGACGGTCTTCTCAGAGAGGCTTTTAGTGAAGCTGACCTCAGAGTAAGGCTCCGACACAGTTGAAGTCAGGTTCAGTAACTTGAATTAGTTGAGGTGAAGCCTAGCAGACGACTGCCTGCTGCTGCCTCCTCTGTGATTATGATCTGTCAGCAGAAGCAGCCACTACCTAATGGCAAATTAGCTTTAGGGACCAACCTATTAACGTGTTCATCGCTTCTGTAAAGTTGGACATTTTAAAATGGGAGCTTTGGGAACTGACTCATCTGTGGAAATCTGTGGAAATGGCCACAAGGACCTGATGTATTTGGCACTTTTTGGTTTAATTTTCTTGCTTTCAGCAGATTTAATCCATCAGTCCTTCCATTTGCTTTTATTTATCCAGGGCCGGGTCACAGGGCAACAACCTAAGCAGAGAAGCCCAGACCTCCTTCCCCTCAGACACTTCCTCAGGCTTATCCAGGGGAGCACCGATATAATAAAACTCCAAAATCTAATCATCATAAGGATTACTATAAGCAGATGTCATTAATGTGCACCGCAGCGAGGCAGTGGTCCTTAATTCGAGCCGTCCCTTCCCTGGTTTAGGCTCCAGCACCCTGGCAACCATGGCTTTAAAAGATGATTTGAATAGCGTCCGACTGATCGCTGACCTTATGTTAAATTGGAGAAAAATCTATTTTGGAGAAACAAAACGCGCTCTTGTGGGTTCAGTATTTGGTGTCTTAATTAGGTTATTTTAATAGTATTGCACAGATAAATTGGTGCATCCAAGTTTCCCCAGCAAATAACTGTATTTACGGCAGCGGGAGGGTCTGTGTGGGAATGACTAAAAACAATGTTCCTGGTAATGAAGGGATGTGTCATATGGCTCAGTGGTGTGGTTTTAAAAGTAGACGACAGCTCTTTGGTACATGGGGAAAAAAGTTACAAAAAATGTTTATTTCACAGAGTTTTGGATAGTAAAAATAAATAATATTAGCAGCTGAAGCTTTTTAAGTCAGATTTGATCTTGGGTATGTATTTGTACTAGTTAGTGGATTTCCCTCCTCCCTCTCCTTCATCTTTTCTCCTTCATCACCAAACTTGTCTTCTTACTTTCTTAACGGTGACTCACAAAGCTGCACCACACTGTGTATCGGTCTCTGTTTCAAACATAGTCATTAACTGTTTTCGTTGTTCCTGCCATCACAGGACGCACAGATAGTCACATTTTTTTAATTGCTCATTTGTGCCAGTTATTGTTGGCTATTGTCCATCGTTGCACCCCAGGATTAAAACAAAGGGAAACCCTGTGCAGTATGTTAACAATTCAGCTGTTATGCAAGCATGAGGGTTTACTTTTCTTAGGACACGAAACACTGAGAATCGTTACGCAATCACAATGCACCCATTTTAGTATCCACCTCTGTCCTTACCTGTTAGATAAATGTTTGGGTTTTTTAATCATTTGTAATGACTAACAAGAAAGCCTGCACTTCTTTCTTCTGCCCCCTCATTTTCTCTCGATTAAACTCAATATTTTCACCTCCTCAGTTTATCAGCCACGTCGTGACTCCCAGCACAGCAGAGGACTCTGTCCCTCTCCCAGTTTCAAGTTGCTTTATTGCCTTTCCATGTAAATACATCTCTGGTGCCAAAGCATATGAAGGAAGATAGAGGGGGAAAAAATTAAAAATAAGCATTGGGGATGCCTGTACTGGCTGACTGGCCATCGATCACAGGCTGGTTTGATTCCTGGCTGTTCCCGTCCAGATGTCTTCCTGTATTTAACTAAGATGCAGAGCACCAAAGAGCTCTGCTGAACACTAACAGTTTTATTTTGTAAGTTCTACTCTTGGTTGGTTCGGTAATACCTAATAACAGAATGATCCTCCAGAACGCACTGCAGTCCACAGCAGGGGTGGAACATATGTCTTGAGTAGCTGTCTGATATGCAAAAGAAGAGAAATAACAGATGCGTCTGTTTAAAAGTGCAGCCAAACAAACTCACCTGTGAGAATTTAATGTGAAACTTTCTCCGAACAAAGTTCAAAAATCTCCGGAAACAGGAGAATGAAAATGTGCACTTTCACCATCCCGTGAATTCTGCCTCACGCTGCATGCGTTGCTCCCTGAGTGGTAACTACACATTGCAAAAGGTTTACTCAGTCATCTCCTACATTGTATCTGGTGATCTGTAAATTCCCTTTTATGCTCACCAGGTGAAAACTCTGCCTGTAGTTCTGATTCTGCTGAAGAATCTCAAAGGATGAAGTTCTGCGTGTACTCTCAGGCTGCACAGGAAGTCTTATATTTATGTACTTATACTGCTTATACTGTACGTCTCAAGCATTTTCAACAAGAGAGGAGAAAGTCCCTGAATGGTTGTTGCTGTGGTTGCTGTGGCTCATTAGGTAGAGCAGCGTGAGCGGTATGATCCCTGGCTCCTGCAGTACAGGAGCGACATATGGATCATCCATGAATATGTGAATGAATAAAGTGGTTTTTAAAAATGGTAAAATGTTTTTATTAAAAAGTCTAATATAAATGCCAATCTATTTTTGTATCCAAGTTTTTTCCTGGATTCAGCAGAGGTCATAAAGTGCAAAGTACCAGAAAGTGCCAAACCCGCTTTCCAACTTGCAAATATATTCATGCAGCTCAGTTTGTATTTTGCACATGCATAGAAAAAAGCACATCTCCTTTTTGACACTTTTGTGAGACGCATCATTCTTTTATCTCCACATCTCTTCTTTTTCTGCTTTCAAATTCTGTATACAGTATGTTCAGTAGAGACACACAGACTGAGGACATTCATGTCTGTCTTCCTCACTGTTTGACAGAAGTACAAGAATCTGAGTTTCTCCTTCTTTTTCCCAACAGAAAGACCGTTTTGTGAAGCTCCTGGATCAGCTGCACAACTCCCTGCGTATCGATCTCTCCATGTACAGAGTGAGTCAGAGCTTCCAGCTGCTGATAATAGTTTCTTAACTGCAAACAGAGAATACGGTCGTATTAATTCAGTCGTTCACAAGATAGCACATGATAGAGGGCAGAAGTCAAACTAGACTACACGGACTATTTACTACATATTTCACCCCCTTCTGCTGTAAGGCAGTTTCCTTATTTCACCCAGCTGTTGTCCGTTTTCTTAATTTTAAGTTAATTCTGGACCTACAGAAATATGTGAATATAGCATTGGTTTCCATTTGTAGCCAAACGTTTTGCTTGTTATACAATTGAGTGCTTGATTTGATGAATGTTACAGTTTCATCACCATTATGAACAAGAGTTACAGAATATAAGAGCCTAGAAGAGCCTGACCTAAATAGGCTGATGCATTTTAGAAGAAACATAATTAACCAAGTGTTCGTGTGTGTTTATGTGCAGAATAACTTCCCAGCCAGCAGCAAGGCTCGCCTCAGTGACCTCAAATCTACTGTGGATCTTCTCACCAGCATCACTTTCTTCAGAATGAAGGTAGAATCAGCTCATAGTGTATAATCACTAATATCATAGCACTAAAACCAAACAGACACAACACTGCTGTTATATTATAAGGTTAGATACCTTTAATGATGAAGTATTGACTCAAAGTATTAAATGTATTTTATAGAGTTTAGCTTGTTTACAGAGCTTATGTAGATGGATGGATAAATAGATGTTTTTGATACACCTTATATGAAATATGCATTCTTTTTTCCCCTTTGTAACCAGGTTGGTTGGGTTGCTGTTGGATTAGGACATCATAGTTGCACTGTAGTGCAGCATGCGACAATTAAAAGCTATACTTTAGCTGTTAGCAGTAGCGCATGGTCAGAGTAGCTAATTATTTTACTTGAATCTCTCTCTTCCAATTATGTCCTTCCATCTATTTTCTTATCATGTTAATTACACCTTCCTCCGTCTCTTCCTCGCTCTCTTGTCGGGAAGGCTGTCCCTCCTGCTACACTTCTCTGTGGCTAGTGCTAGGAACAGCAAGGGCCTTATATTAGTTCTTGCTGGTACTACGGTGCAGCTGCAAACACAAAATTGAAAGCATTGGTAAAATAAAGAAAAGAATGTAAAATACAGTAACAATGTATACTATACGGAAACACTGCACTGCCACCCCACGTCCCCTCTCTGGAGATTATAGCGTCCTGCTTTTTATCAGACAAATTTATATTCTAGATTAATAACATGATAACACTGATATTCACCCACTGTGTTCTGTCTTCCCACTCCAATGCCCGGCCTCACGCAGGTCTTGGAACTGCAGAGTCCTCCCCGTGCAGCCAACGTGGTGCGAGATTGCGTCAAGGCCTGCCTGAACTCCACCTACGAGTATATCTTTAACAACTGTCTGGAGCTCTTCAACCGCCAGTTTCAACCCGCCGTCCAAGCAGTGAGTGGCTAAGTATCGACATGTTTTAAGCTTCCACAACAGATCAATACATCTTCTGGGAAATTTGTAAATGTTTGACTGAGAGAAGTGATAATACAACAGTATTTCCCATCAGCTACAACCAAACCCTAAACAATATGTCTGTTAGAGTGATAGAAAGCAGTAGTTTGCTCTCTATCACTATCCAGTGTTGTATAGTGTTACAAAGATCTATGAGTTACTGTTCATGTGACTACAGTGGTTTCTCCCTATTCTGTGGTTGATTTAACAATATTTAAATCAAAGCAAACACCAGATTTAACTCAAATTGCAATATTAATCACATTAATCTGCACTGCAGCCTGGTTTAAGTGATGCTCTAATGAACCCCTATCTGTAGCAGCCACAGAAATATTTCCAGAACAAGGGAAATTTTTAACCTTGCCAAGAAAGATTTTTGTATCAGTGTGTCTAAAGTCATTAAACCATTCGAGTTCCTGAATAAATTAAAAATATGTATTAATGGTGTCATTTTCAGCTTCATGGAGTGTACAAAATCTTATCACATAAATATGGAGCAAGAACATTTTTTAAAATGTGTCATATTATGATAAATTATTCATCGAAATTTCAACTGTCAAGAAAACTTCTGAACTTGTTTTGTTTTCTGCTTCTGTGTAGAACTGAAACATGTCAGGCAAGTCAATTCTTCCTTTATTTCATATTCTTTTTCACGTATGCAGCCCGAGCCAGACAAGAAAAAGAAGAAGAAGAAGAAGAAGGAAAAAGCAGAGGGTCAGGAAGCTGAAGATGATGATGAAGAGGAGGAGGATGAAGAAGAAGAAGAGGAGGAAGAGGAGGAGAAGAAAGAGGAGAGTCAACCGGAAGAGCAGGGCCCAAGCATCCAGAATCTGGACTTTTGGCCTAAACTCATCACACTCATTGTGTCCATCATTGAGGAGGATAAGAACTCGTACACACCCATCATTAACCAGTCAGTGTTTTCCTTTTGTCTTCTATATTCTAATTCTGGGAAATGTGTTGTTGCAGAAGTTGTCTTCATGGAGCAGAACTATCAAGTGCATTATATTTTTGAACTTATATATCTATTGTAATGAATTTTTAAAGACATATAGCACATTTTATTCATACGTAAGCTCATTGTGCTTAACACAAGATAAAAACATAAGAACCTGTGTAGGTTTTGCCTTAAGGCAGCGAAAACAGCTAAAAAAAGACTGTTTACTACAAAAGTATAGAAGTATAAAAGATCAGCTAGGAACTAAACGTGGCAGGTATTTTTTAATAAAAAATAATAATAACAAAATAAATAACACTTTTATTGTTGAGCAAACTGTGTGGTCTGTGGAGGTGCTAGATTAAAAAAAAATCTCCAAAACACAAAAGCTTTGCACGTTGCAATAGAATCTTTTCTTTTGTTATAAACAATCTTTTTATTTTTATTTATTCAGCTATTTTTACTGCCACATGGCATTGCAAAACCAGGACAAGTCCCAGTAAATCTACTTCTGGTTTGCTATAGATCAAGGGAAGTAACATTTAAAAAAAACAACATGGCCAGGGTTGAACCAGAGCTTTTGATCAATAAGGTTTAATAGTTAACAACATAAAACAATTGCGCGCTTGCAACTAGTGCAAAATGCTGCGGCATGATTTTTAAGTGGCAGAAGGAAAGTCGACCACATCACTCTGGTTTTGGCTTCTCTACATTGGCTTCCAGTTGAATTTTGGATCCGTTTTAAAGTTCATTTATTGGTTTTAAAATCTCTAAATTGTCTGGCACCTGTTTATTTGTCTGACTTGTTGAAGCCCCACGTCCCCATTCGTTCGCTTCGGTCAGCTGAGCAGCTGCTGCTTTCAGTCCCTAAGTCACGGCTGAAACTTAGAGGAGACCGAGCGTTCTCTGTTGCAGCTCTGATGCTTTGGAATAACCTTCCTCTCCATATTAGACAAGGCTGCATCAGTGCCAGTTTTTAAGTCCTGATTAAAAACCTATTTTTATTCCCTGGCTTTTAACTCTGTGGGTAACTGACATTTTTATTAATTTTATTGCTCTCTCTGTTTTTTGCTATTTTATTCCTATATTTATATTTGTATTGTTCAGCACTTTGGTCTACCAGGTGTGTTTTTAAAGTGCTATATGCATAAATGATGATGATGATGATAAAACAAACAGGTTTTAAAAACCAGACAGTGGGATCTGTGTGTGCTACTAAACTCAAATAACTATTTTTTGGTCAGTTGTTAGCTTGGATTAGAGCTTAACACAGATATTGTGTTCAAGTTGAGATATTAAATGATATCCTGGATAAACCCCCAATCGTATGATGTTTGGGCTCAGTGGAAGCATAAGCAAAGTAACAGCAGCCAACCAGATGATCAAGACAAGTTTAAAGGGTAACATTTAACAACATTTCCAAAAATCCTTCAGATTCCAGTTACACTGGAAGGGAAAGGGGCTGCAGTGACCCCCCATTACTTGCAGAGTAACGAGTATTTTTACTGTCTTACTTCTTTATTCCTCCAGGTTTCCTCAAGAGCTCAATGTGGGTAAAGTCAGCGCAGAGGTCATGTGGATGCTCTTCGCTCAAGACATGAAATATGCCCTAGAGGGTAAGACTATATCTTTGCATACTTGGACAGTATATGTGTGTGTGACAGAGACATCTCAGAGAAACCAACTCCTCCTTCTTCCCTTCTGCATTCACACTGTCTTTTCTTCAATCCATCATCTCCTTCAGTGTTGGATAAGATTGACCACTACCACTGGAAAAATGGTGAGATTAGAGATAAAAATATGGAGATACAGTCAGAAAAGTCAGTAATCGGGATTCCAGAATAGGGTTAAACATCTCCTGAGACCATTTCTATAAAAACATGTTCAAACCTCTCAGCACTGAGCTAAAACACACTGGCAGTAAGCATCAGAGAGTAAGAAATGTTCATTGTAACATCAAATAAAAGTGTGTGCAAAGTTCTGAGACTGTTGCTGATAAGGGGAAAATACAGGAAGCAGGTGTTAGTGTTTAACATTTTTAGAGCTGAATTATTGATATTTTTATAACATCAGTGATTTTCCCAGGAGCCTCCACTTTAGAAATGTGTGGACTCTAGTTGGGTTCTTTCAAGATAAGTGCATATAGGTTAGTCATCATAACGAGCTAACTTCGCTACCTAACAGTCAGCTGAGATCTGCTTAGCTGCTCAGTATTCTGACTTTTGATTGTGTCTCACGTCAGACTTGTAGAAACTGTAAAAGCTAGTGTCCTAAAACACATCGCCTGAGCAGGTGTTTAAAGCTTGGCTGTAACCCTGTGTGTTGAGTTTAGATGATTTGTTTTTAGTGTTGTAGTTGTTTCACAGCAACAAAGAGAAACTTGCGAAAAAGTAGATTTTAGTAGCAAATTTGACTGGTGGCTGGTTTTCCAGCCTTCTGTTTTGTGCGTAGTGTCCTTTCCAGCTCCTCTAGTATTTTTCTTCTAACATGTTTTTCTGAAGCCGTTCTCATCTCAGTTATTGCTGCCACAAACTTGCTTCTCTTTCAGTTTCTATTCTTATTGCTTTTGTCATATTTCTGTTGCCATCTCAGCTCCCGCTACATTTCGTATCCGCAAAGTTGACTTCTACGCTGGTAAGAGTGTGTGTGTGATGAGTGTGCATGTACGCATTTCTTTTGTCTTCAATAGTTTCCTAAGGGTTTTTTTTTTTCACCAGTAAAACTTGTTTAGCTGCATTTATCTTTTACTTAATTAAATTAGAACAAACATTCTCCCGTTATTCGATCCATGTGTGTACATCCTTCTTCATAAATGATGCAGATGTTGTTTCTCTGTATAATTTATTCATTTTTTTTTAGGAGTGAGACAATAACGGAGAAAAACGACTGCATCAACTTGCAATCGTGAAAACCAAACTATTAGCCAAGTGGACGTATTACACATGTGTAGCAGTCTGAGTATTGGAGTTTTGTTTAATGGTAAAAAGTGTTGATATGAAAAAAGCAGGCATCTCCACGTTCAACCCGGTTACCTCAAAAACAGCTTATAACAGTTTATAATACTGGTATAATTATTAATGCTCAACATGTTATCAAATGATCTGTAACGTAATCAGTGTGAGGACTAGGGATGGGTATCGTTTAGGTTTTATCCGATACCGGTGCCAAACCGGTACTTTTGAAACGGTGCCGGTGCTTAAACGGTGCTCAAACCGGTGCTTAAAGAATGGAGAACACACACTTTGTCCAAAAACCTCTCATGTTCAGCTGTTTTTTTGTAAAAAGATAACAATGTTAGCCTTTTCTGCAGCTATGGGGCATATATGGTATCACTCTTGGCTGGAAGCAGTGCTTAAACAATGGAAAAAACACAAACTTTGTCCAAAAACCTCTCATGTTTAGCTGTTTCCCACTTTTTCTTTGGTCATTTTAGCCTTTTTGGCCAGGGTGAAGGGAGCATCTGCCATCAAACAAGAAGACAGCCGCATGTAGCTATGATGATGTTTGCTAGTTCACTTTACATGCATTAATGTAATAACGTGGTTAGCCTACTCAACGTAAATTACACACGAACAACATTAAGCTACTCACGCAGAGAAGAACGGCTGCTGCTGCATCATCATCCTCATCATTTCTGCTACACTGGCAGGGCTAGGGGCCAGGACTCTCCTCTTCGGGTTCTTGGGGGATGTTGCTAACTCCGGGTCCGATAACAGGCACCACACCCGCAGTAGATGTGCTCGGTGTGAAGTCTCGCAGCAAGCTATCAAATACGGCGCATTTCTCGGCCTACTATCCTCGGAAACGTAAAATGATTGGCTAGAATCTAAAGTGTGTGACATCTCAGGAAAAAAAAGCACCGAAATGTGCGCTGCTTTTCGGTCTGGTTACTACCGTTTATGTCAGAACCGGTACCATCATGGCACCGGATACTGGTACCCATCCCTAGTGAGGACCGAGGATCTTAATGAGAAAATGTGCGTTTCTGACGTCGTTTCTATTGAGAATTATGCCGAGAATCTAAGACGAGCGGTGTGCAAGCTTACAGTCTGAATCAGTTTCTCTCACCTTTACGTTGTTAACGTCTAGCTGACTGGGTCATTTCCACAGGATGTATTTGGACGAACCAGGAAGATATCCTAACATGAAAAAGCTCTCATTGGTTGTACTGTGTGGTTATTGGAGTAGATTTCATTACAGTGTATGGATGGCCATAGCATGTCTCCAAATATATGAGACATGTATTACACTTACCCCAAGTGGGCTAACAACATGTTTTATTATTTACAATTGAAGCTTCTTATTAGAAGTCACAGACCGGAAACAGGATACAGCTGTTGTATATCGTGTAGTGGATGTAGCTCAGGAGGCAGAGCAGCTCGCTCTACTAATGGGAGGGATGGAGGTTCAGTCCCTGGTGGGTCTAGTCTGGATGCCCCGAGCTGCTCTCCAGTGTGTTCACAGGAGGCTGAATGTTAGATGGAAAGTTCACAGGTAGAAAAAGCTAACTTATACAGTGGAAGTAGAATACACTGCTGGAGCTGTTCTATTAATTTGACTCTTTTTTTCAAGTGTTTATTTACTTTAAATGGTGATTCTACAAATAAAGTACAAAGTGAAATTAGTGTTTGAAACCACAGTTTTTAGTCTTTGGCTGTTTTTGGTTGGTTCATTTCATACAAATGAGAATTGGATTATGATGGATTATAGTGCTGCTTTTAAAAGTACCTTTAAAAGTACAAACTCAAGACTGCTTTAGAGTAACGAACTTCATGGAAACGTCGAAGGACTTTATCTCTGTTTAAGATTAAGAATCTACGATGTATTTAAGGAAGCACAGTAAGGCTCCACGTTTTTATTGCTGGCTCCTGAACAACAGTCTTCACACTCTTCACTTCAGTCTTTAAAAAATCTTTAAAGGTATTCAGAATAAATAAAAGATTCTCGGATGAGTTTGGTTAGTCTTTTATCAAAATCCTCATAGATTTTAAACCTGTCTTTACTTTGGCTGTTCTGGCTGTTGTTTTTTGCAGAACATGAGAAGCATAAGCTCTGTAAGACTGCTGACTACATGAACCTGCACTTTAAGGTCAAGTGGCTGTACAACGAGTACGTTAAGGAGCTGCCTGCCTTCAACGACGCTGTGCCAGAATACCCTGCGTGAGACCGTGTTTTCTCTCTCATTATTTCTCCTTCAGACAAAGGAGAGCTCTTGTTGATTGATTTTTCTGACTTTCCAATTAGATTTGGTGCGATGTTGCATACCAAACACACTAGAAGCATTTCTCTCTGGGTTTTGACACTAGAAATATGGAGGACAGAATAATAACATTAGCCAGAAGAGTTATCAGCGAGCACATTTTTTTCCCAAGGCCTTTGCTCTGTTTCACAGTTTAGATAACCAAAATTCAATAGGTTCACGGAGAAATGACCTTTTAATACAAAGGCACAAGACGTTTTTACACTTAAATATTTCTGTTCTACAAACTATAACATGTGGATGTAAAATATAAAACGCCAAACAAATCAGGTAAATTAGAACTGCAATGAAATGAATTTTGGACAGCTGAGCTTTGAAAACGTTTTCAATCTGCAAACGTTCCAGTTTTTCAGGCTGTCAAAGAGAAGATTAAACTTTGTTTAGCTTTGTCTGTTTCCTATTATTCCTTCAGATGGTTTCTCCAGTTTGTCCTTGCCTGGCTCGCTGAGAACGAGGAGGTATCCATGGAGTTTATGCATGGAGCGCTGGAGAGAGACAAGAGAGAAGGGGTGAGTCAGAGACTCGGGAGAAATTATTCTGTTTGCTGAAAGTTGTCACGTCATCGTGAGCAAAACAAAAGTGTCACAGACTCCTTTGAATAAGCAACAAGTTTGTCGTCAGAGCTCTCTGTTAGAGTCTGAATGAAGACGCAGGGAAGAGGAGGTAGTGCTCGGTCAAACACAGGATTTTAATCCAGAAGAGCTCATTTCATGTCATGTTTGAAGAAATCTTCGGGGTGGGGGTGGTGGAGTATCAGCAGGCTGGCTGTGATGGGCTGATCTGGCTAAAAAGCCCATTGATTATGTAAACATAAACCAGTGTTTTACCAGCATCATTTTTGACTTTTTGTTAAGTGGATGAATATTTTTTTAAAAACACAAACTGTTTAATAATCTGTGGATGCATAAAAAGCGAGACAAAAACGTCATCTTGCAGCTCTGATCCTGATCTTGCTTTTTTCCACGTCATTGTCGTGATGCTCATGGTCAAAAATCAGCTGTGTGTGTGCTCTAGTTTTATCAGTCTGGGCTGCAAAAACAACCGTATTATTTTTGTTGCTGCTGTTTTTGAACAAAGGCTTACGTCAGAGCTTTTAGCCTTACACGGTTTCGTTGTGTCAAGCCTCACTGTCAGCCCCCGGTCCCTTAGAGATCTCCCACACTGTCCTTAGCTGAAAGTCAAAGCGCTGAGGCTTCGGGCACATTCGAGTATCTGGGCTGAGCACCGGCACAGCGTGCACGTGGGTTCCAGCCTTTGTTCAGGTGTGCCTCTCGATAAACACATTTGGCACTCCTGTTTGTTTGTGAGGAGCTGGTGGGAGGAGATGTTATTGCTAGTGAAGCCATGTGAACTGATGATGTGCGGACATTATGAACGTCATGGCTACGCTTTCTAAATAAAGGTACGCGTACGTCTCCGCGTGTAATAAAAAAGAGAGATTTTTAGTTATGCATTCCTTGTTTTTCTTGTCAGTTTCAACAACGTCGTTATCCGAGCATCAAAAACTGTCCTCTTTGAAGAAAATGTATAATTTCACTCTATAAAGTTTCAGTGAACGTTTCTGTATTTCCTGTAAATTGAATCAGAATTGAATCATGGGAAACGGGAACGATTTGCTGGCTTCTCGCTCGTGAAAATGAAACGTTACGTTTGTGATCTCGTCCATTATGAGCGATATTACTTTACAAGGTTTGCCTAAATGTGATAAATTTATGTTTTCTTGCCATTTGGACACTGCTGAGGTCACAGTGCTTACTTGAGGCAGAGGAGGGGATGTGAGATGCAAAGTGGAAGGTGACGCACATCCTAAAAATAAAAAAGCACAAATATAAATGACTCCAGAAGTTTCAGACATCCTGATAAAAGATCGCATGAAAGCTGCTAAAATGTGAGCATTTCTGTTGCAGGTTGTGCCTGTGATTTAAAATATATATTATCAGGCTGTTGTTAAAATAAACCTACAAAACAGCACAAGCACATCTGATATCACATAACAGATACAACCTGATTGTGTTTGATGCGCCCAGCAGCTGAGAGCACAGAGGAAGAGTTGTTGATCATGTTGTTGTCATGGCACCAGAGTGCAACCGCAGTAGAAAAATGATGCAGTAAAAAGGAAAGCTTTCTGCAGTAATCACAGAATAAAAGACCGCTTCAGACTCGTGACCTTTTGTTCAAATTCTCCCTTTGGTTCCTTCTGCTTTTGGACAACTTTTCGTAGATTAGAAGAATGATGAACAAGTGTTTGTCTGCTTCCTGTTGGTCCCCAAGCTGCACTCTGCCGTCCTATTTGTTGGTTTATTGTGCTAAGACAGCTATTGTGTGTCCTAAAGGAGGTTTGGCCCTTTTTGTGGCCTGAGCAGGTGGTTATTTTCAGTCATGCTCACACGGCTTGGCCTGCATGTGCATTTTCAAACATCGAAAGAGGACAACAACAGCAAAGATTAAACGTTTAGATACGTTTTTCTCATTTTATCTTGAGTCATAAAAATCATTAAGAAAGTGGTAAAAATGGAGCATAGAGGTTACATAGTTGCAGGTGGATGTGATGTTGGAGCTGAACCTTTTGTGGAGTATATAAGATGCAAAAGAGCAATACATCGAAAAGGGATGTAGGTTTAATATTAGTATTTGAAGAATACGGTTCATTAAATGAAAGAAGGGGAGGACGTACGAGTCAGCAAGGAGGAACACAGCGTAGGGAGACTGTTTGGTTTTTTTTTATTTATGTCAAAGTAAAAAAATGTCCTCTTGTTCCTCTGTCTGCAGTTTCAACAGACATCTGAGCATGCTCTGTTCTCCAGCTCGGTGGTGGACATCTTCACTCAGCTCAATCAGAGCTTTGAGATTATCAAGAAACTGGACTGCCCTGACCCCACGGTGGTGGCACATTATAACAGACGCTTTGCCAAGGTGAGCCCCGTGCCTTTGTAAGGAGCCCATTTTGTAACTTTGGTCTCTGCAACACTGAAAAACATCTCAGATCTGACAGCATCTTAGTTTTTTATTCATTTCTCTGTTTTCTGCTGGCTAAACGCGAACATATGCAGAGGCCACGTCTCACATTAGGAGCATATTAAAACATCCTTTTGCTTTCCAAGAACTACTGTTGATAGGTCAGGTTACTCTTTAAGAGAGCGCCTTACAAAAATACTCACTGGCTCTTACCTCTAGTGCAGGCGTATCACGCATGCAGCCAGTGAGGCCAGAATCATCCCACCGATGGTTCTAATGAGGCCCAGTTTGAAAATGTGAAATCTGCAAAAGAAGAAAAGCAGAAAAACTGAATTTTTGTCAGTTAATAAAACATCGAGCATGGCCTGTCATAACTGGATAATAAACTACTGACAGAAATGAAGTTTAAACAAGAGTAAACATAATTTACTCTAAATTAACAGAATATTTCTGTTTAATTAAATCCAGATAATGAGCAAAAAGTGTTTTTTCTATAATTTTCCTCAGTAATTTCTCAAAGGGGAAGCCCTTCTAATAGGTTTCTGTACATTTCTGGAGTATTGCAGCAGCAGAGTCGGTTCACTTCAGGCACGCTTGCACTTGGGGAAATACGTAGAGATGATGACCACTAGCTCAGAGTGAAACCAGAATATTTGCTGCACTATTTGCACTTTAGTGTAATCTGATATAGCACAGACTTAGGAAGCTCACAAGTTCAACAGCGACTGTTCTCTCATGCTCAGAGATTGTGTGAAAAAACTTCATATTTGCTATATCCTTTCAAATATTTGAATTTCCCTGCACCTCACCGCTCATAACACACATTTTCTGTTTTGGATATTTGGACAAGTTAAAGTGGGATAGTGGGTCGCGTGGATTGATCAGTTAATCGAGAAGATCATCTGACTCTATTCAAAAGCATCAGCCTTTTTAGAAGACTGTTTCCTCCTTTTATAATCTAGTAAAACTGAATTGTTTCTGAGCGATTTCAAGACAGAAATATTAGCTGGTTTAGCTCCAGCCGTCCCCGATACATCATACAAAGGCAAGAGGTTGTATAAATGTAGACATGAGGAGGAAAACTGTATGCAGAAGGCTTTGAGATCAGAATTTTCTTGCACTTAAAGAATTTCATGTCTATTTCTTTACTAGCATGTGACTCTGGTATGCA
Organism: Simochromis diagramma; assembly: GCF_900408965.1. Classification (NCBI taxonomy): domain Eukaryota; kingdom Metazoa; phylum Chordata; class Actinopteri; order Cichliformes; family Cichlidae; genus Simochromis; species Simochromis diagramma. The sequence continues at coordinate 1,374,155 of NW_024387285.1, read as the reverse complement.
GTTGTTTGTTTGGAGTTTTTCATGACTGTATCCATCAGTGGTGCAGAGGTGAGATTCTTTACCTGAAAGTTCCTGCTCGGTGCAGCTTTAGACCATGACTCCTACTGAGGTCTTTACTCGAGTCTTCTTTGTTCAGTCTCTTGAATCATTTCTAACTCACTAACGAGTTTCAGGTATTTCTCTGTAAAACGTACAAACAGGGCATAAAGTGTAGGGTTATGTTTTTTCTTGAAATGTAATTTAAGGCAGGTCCTTTTAAGCAGAGCCGTTCAATCTAACAAACCTCTGCAGAGAAACTGTGTGTGCGCGCGTCTGGTGTTATGGCTCGATCGATGCAGGACTCATTAAATAAAGAAAGGCTAATGTAAGCCATCACTCTGAGCTGTCCATCTCTCTGTCCCCGACCCTTGACTCGCTTTTCATTTTGTGCCGCTGCGCTCATGTTAATCTCCTCCTGAGTCTTTTCATCTCTACCCATCCCATCAATCCTGGGACTCTTGTCTTTTGTGTTCCTACTTTTCCGTCTATGTCTGCCTTTATTTCTTTGTCACCCTCCAGTTTCACATTGTTCTGCTTTCCTATGCAAGAAACAATAATTAGAGTTTGTTTTTAAAAGTGTGAGGAAAGAGAGACGGCTGCAGAACTTGAGTGATATAAAGCCGCACTAAGCAGTGCAGGCAGCTATCAAGCTGCATATTTAATGCAATAGTTTGTAATCTTGCTGAGTCAGCAGAAAGTAGGGAAATCTCTCACAGTGAGCCCACGGTGCTGTGAGGCACAAGTTACCACTGTGATGATGACAAATTAACTCTGTGATTATTTAAAAGTGCCCTGTTGAGTTTTTATTGCAAGCAAACATGTCATTCTTTGTTTCCCATCAAAAAGCAACCAGTTTGCTGGCTGGACATTATAAATGTTTTCTTCACTTCTAGAAATATTTTTTCAGCTTTTATTCATGCAGGGCGTCTTCAACGAGCACATTACAGAATCCAGCTGCGTGCTGAAGAGTATAAAGCTCATGCAAATCTCATGTCTTTCCTTTGATTATTATGTGTTTTCTCATATAAAGGATGCGATAACAAAACAAGAAACATGCAGTGAGGCCAGTGATTGACAACTGCACACATTTTAAAAGTGCTTAAACAGAGGAAGAGTGCTTCTTTACGTCTCTGATTAATGAGCAGCGATTTTCTGCAAGATCTTCCAACAGCTGACGGCACTGTGTGCGTCACACAATGTCACATGAACTCTGACACATTGTTTCATTTATATTTGCAAATTATACAATAAGATATTAATATTTGGTGTTCCTGTATCAATAAAATATTGGCATGCAAAATATCACAGTGCAGTGTGAGTGACTTTCCAGTGCTTGGGCGGAGCCTACTGGTGGCAGCTATTCTCAGGTGGACTCATGAAAGACATCACACAGATGTAGTGTTATTATGAAGCGGGCGCCGTGAAGACTGTTTAACGGCTAATCACGCAAAATATGACATTTGGCTTCTCACTAGAAGCTTCTGCATTAGCTCAGATTTCCATGACTTACACATATCTGGTGTGACAACAGTTAAGTGTCATCAATGAGTAAAAGGTAAATGAGTCAAACACGATGAGGCATCTTCTTTATTCTCTTTAACATTAGATTAGCTCGTGTTGTCCTGAAACTACACGCAGCTCTTTAAGGCAGACAGACTGACATTTTCAGTTAGCACGGTGCGAGTGTCTGATGCTACCTGAGTTCAAACAGCAGTGCTCTCAGCTCGCCAGACTAAAAGGCTAAACATCAGTGTTCAGCGTCACTCTTCACTCCAGAGGATCCCAGGGAAAGCATGTCTTATGTGAGTGTTATCTTGTTTCCACAGACGATCACCAAAGTGCTCCTGCAGTACTCTGCTCTGCTGGCCAAGAGCTTTCCCTCCTACTGTGAGAAGGAGAAGATAGTGAGTACTGCTGCGTCACCACTCTGCTACCACAACACCTCCCTCAGGGCTCATCTCTGATTTGGAGGGAGACACTTTGAAAGCTAGTAAACTCTCTTTGGAGTGGATTAATATTTCAGTGGTTGCTACTTACTCATCTAACTTCAGTCTTTAATCTTCCTGTCATCGCCCTTTTATCTTGCTAATCTACTTTCATTTTATATTCTTGACTTTTCCTCTTTTTGAAAATTCGTCATTTATGTTTGGTCTGCTTACAAACGCTGCCTCCCTGATTTATCTTCCTCCAGCCGTGCGTGCTGATGAACAACATCCAGCAGATGAGAGTCCTTTTGGAGAAGATGTTTGAGTCCATGGGAGCAAAACAGGTGAGCATTAACAGGTGTATGCACACACACACACCAAACCCTAAAGTTTGTAAGCCATCTGCCAGGCAGACACTGATTTCAATCACTTAAAAGGTCAAAATGCTGATTTAAAGACTTTTCCATGAAGTACATGACTGAAAAATGCCAGAAAAAACACTTTTTTCTGTTCAGAAGTGTGAATGTGAAAAATGGTAAATGGATTTGGTTCTTCTATAGCGCTTTTCTGCTCTAGCTGAGCACTCAAAGCGCTTTATACAACATGCCTCATTCAAACAAACACTTTTTTCTATGCTTAAGTGTTTTCTCTCTAACATTCGCACCCTGATGGATGCGTCACAGAGCAACTTTGGGTTAGTATCTCGCCCGAGGATATTTGGCATGCAGAGTGGAGCGGCCAGGGATCACCAATGTTCCAATTAGTAGATGACCTGCTCTATCTCCTGAGCTACAACACCTGTGCAGAACAGAGTGTGTTACAAACGTAGGTTGACCGAACAGACAAAGGGGAACCTTCACTTTACAAACTTAAATTAGGTGCACACTGCAGTCGAATGTTGTCAGCATTCCAGTTCCAGTCATACTCTGCAGTGCGGCTCAAAAAGCACATAGGACGAAGGTTTAAAAATCTATCACTGATGCACTGAAAGCTCTACGAGCCACAAAGGAATCCATTTTGTCTGTTGGTGTGTTGAAGTCCACTGCTGGACCTATTTGGGTCACCTCCCCGTCCTCCAGGTGTGACCTGATTTCTATAATGAACCCATTTGGTATGTATTTGGGTTCATCAGTCACCACGAGGAGAAGCAGCAGAGCCGAACCTTCTGTGGATGCAGGAATCTTTCCTTCTGCTGAGCCTGTGATTGTAGTTTCAAGGTGTAAAAAATACAAAGGTGCAAAAGCTGCAGCAAGTGTGAGCCTGCATGTATATAATCACAGATTTAAGAAAGCGAGAGTTAAGTGTGTGTCTTTTTTCCTGCAGTTAACAGCTGAGGAGGAGATGGTATGTCTCAGTGGGTTTTTGTTTTTGCTTTGCTTCCCTGTGGCTCCACCTCCACCCAAAACGATCTGTTGAGTACAGTAAAACCCACTCCACACCTCTTTCCTGTCATCAAACCTTTTTCCACCTTGCAGTGCGTGTGTGTCTGTTTTTAGATTGATCCCAATTTACTCATAAACAAGAGCTAGAGCTTCCTCTCCTTCTTCCTAGACTCCCAGTTTTCACTCCTCAAAATAAACTCCAGCTGATATAAATGATGTAGATGTGTGTTTTTAAAAAAACAAAACGTTCTCTTCGTGGTGTTTTTTTTCTCTCGAAAGCTTGAGAATGAGGAGGAACCCGATGAGTGTGATGAGGAGGTGGGTCGACTTCTTTTGACTGGTTTGATTCGTTTCTGTTCCCCTGTTGTGTCCGACTGCCGTCGTCGTCGTTGCCTTTTTCTGTGAAAGTCCAAATATTTGCTGTGACAATTATTTTTATTTTTTAATTTAAGATGATTCGAACAAAGCCCAGTTTATTTTTATTTTCAGGTTGTGAAGGTTTTTCGATGGGAACAACACAGTTTAAATCAATGGAGTTTACAGCTGTTGCTCATTTTTAACAGTTGATGGCTCTAGTCAGGCTTTTATATGAACAAATAATATACATAATAAACAAACACTTTAAATACACTTACATATTAAATAAAACGATAAATTAAATGGGAAACGTTGAACTATAGACAGGCAAAAATCCCAAACTGACAGTTATAGTTCATTATCCATGTCCTTACTAAACCATAGCGGAGGATTATTTCCTGGTGAGATCGTTCCTTTGTGGGTTTGTCGTTTTCTTCTTTCATATATTTTATGCACTTTCTTTTTATTTCCTTATGATATTTGGACCAGGCTGCCTCTGACAACGAGGCGGCGATAACATGTTGGGTAGGCCACAACAGCAGATATAAAACCCTCCTGAAATCTACTTTAGTCTGTTTTTAATATTATAAAATGTTACTTGTGTTTTTAAATGACCGCATTTGTGTGGGTTTGATCCTTTTTGCTAACAGTCAGAGGAGACCAAGGTGAGATAAGGATTCTAGGTCACAGCCAATATTTCATATAGCTTCCTCAAATGTCCTTTTCTTTCTCTCATTTGTCTCATTTGACCTCGTTTTCTCATGTTTCTATTTTAATTTGTCGATGGCAACGTCAGTCTGGCTGCTCAGACTCTGAGGGATCTGAGGTAAGGAGGAGAATATCACACTCTTCCTCAGCGCTGCGATGATATTAAAGTAGAAATCTCTATGAGATAAAAACGGGAGATTTGACTGCTGTTAACACAATCATCACATTCAGTTCTGACGAAGTAAACTCAATCGCTGAAACTGCAGTCGGGAGTTTGTTGTCATGCAGAATCAATGTGACGGGAGACAAAAACACAGTTTCAGAAACACTCGGGTGTAATATTTGAAAGGTGTGAACGCACAGACTGATATAAAAAGATGGATGGGTCGTCATCTGAAAAGCCTTTAAATTCCTAAAACTGCCGCTCTGTATATTGACCAGCAGGGGGCGACTCATCTGATACAATGCACTTGATCCTGACCCCAGTAAAGCCTTGATGATTTAGTCTCTGTCAGTATTTCCTATATTACCATGTATACAGTCAAATACACTCACGCCCATTTCATTAGGTGTGCTTTGCTAGTACTGGGTTGGACCCTGTTTGCTCACCATCCAAATATAGCAACCATCCAAATGAGACACATCAGACCAACCAACACTATTCTTCTGTTGACCACTGTTGAGGAGTCCGTGTGTCCCGTAGCACACTTTCCTGTTTAGCTGACAGAGTGGACAGCGTGGTCTGCTGCTGCTGGTCACATGTGCCCTAGGCTTCTTCGTATACCTTGGTGTAATGAGTGGTGCTGTTGGAGTTAGTGTTCAATTTCAGTCTGCTCAAACCAGTCTGGCTTTTCTCCTCTGACCTCAACAAGGCCTGTGTGCTGTCAACAACCATGCCACAGCCAGCTCTCTTTCAGACTTTGATGCTCAGTTTGAGCTTCAGCAGGTTGTCTTGACCACGCCCACATCCCTAATTGCACTGAGTTACTGCCATGTGATTGGCCGATCAGAGGCTTGTCTTAACAGGTGTACCTAAAAATGCAACCAGTGAGTGCAGGCAGTATAGCCAGCTGGTTTTAGGGCTTAACCGCTCGCATGAGATTCAGTGGCCTCAGGATCTCAGATCCACTCCTAGTTTTATCACTCTGACTACAAAATAAAATATTTTTTAAAAAACAAACCAAATTCCTGAAAACACGATTTTGGCAGCTCCATCTTTATATACAGTCTTCTGTAGTTTTTAATCTGTCAGAAAAATCGTGCTTCTTCCTAAATACTTGTGATAAATCCCTCCACAGACGTGATGCCAAAATATTCATTAAAGCCTTTGATACACATGCTGGCAAAGCTCTTTACACATTTACAGCCGTGTCCCTAACGCAGACTCCTTCCTCTCCCCTCCAGTGAGTACATAATAGACCAGACAGTGGGCTGCCAGATAATTGAATTTGATGGAGTATAAACATGTTGTATTTAGCCGCCACTAAATGGTTTGCTGGAAAGGACTTTGATAGTCAGCTCAGTGTGTGTTTGTGTATGTGTCCATGTCTGAGGGAGCTGTTTTCTTTGTGGCACAGGGTAGCGTGTCAGAGGTGAGGGAAGGCTGGATAAAGTCTGTCTCGGCTGATATCTTCAGTGTCCCAACCTCAGTCAGCCGGCATGTGTCTGCAGGGCAGCATGCTGCATCATTATATTAAGATTTAGGTCGAGGATGTAAAACAGCTCAAATCCAATGATGTTTATATCGTTTTATGACTTTTTGATTCTTGGATCACCCAACCTTAAATTTTTATTAAAGGATTTCCTTCCTTATGAAAAGGAGCATTTTTCTGATAGCCATACTCGTTATAATGATAAAACCTTCCTTTTCCTTTCCTATTTCCCTCGCGACTCCGCCTGCACTCGTGGCTGACAACCGAGAGAAGGAGAAAAGGTCAGTTGTGCATAATGACCGTGGTGTTATGTGTGAAATCAGGCCTTTGTGTTTTATAAACTCTCACCATCACTTTAGTTTGATTAGAAGTTACAATCAAAAAGTTCCACCTGTTAAAATCAAGTATCATTTGGCTACGATCCCTGCAATTTCCTCGTCTGCTGGCTCCTGCTAGGTTTGTTTTTTTCATTGTGCCCCTGAGTTTCTTTCGACCACTTCCATGCGCATGTTTGTGTGGTGAGTCTCCGACACCAAAGCAAAGACTCTTCAATGTGATTTTATTTTGGGGAAGAGAAAGAACAGTAGGGAACAAGATCTGACTAGTTATGGCAAGCAGTGAGAGAGCTCGACCAACCTTTCAGTTTGCTGTGAGTGGTGCACACGTTTGCATAGTACAGGTGTATTTACACTGACTGTTCTAACTCGGATACCCAGGAGGTTAGTAAGACAGTTTGACCCCGTGTGACAAACAACATGGTGCACAGCCCCGTGGAAGTCATGGTTTCGGTCACACGCTTCACCTGCTGCAAAGCCTTCAGTGCTCTTATCATGAATAAACTTCATTGGTCTCTGATTGACTGGAGCCGCTGACTTCTAGCACACACAAAAAATTCTGGGTTCATTTTATTTGAAATACATGTGAAATCACAAGCGCACTTGCAGGTGGTCAGAACAGGACTCCGGAAGTGATTCAAACTTAGGAGAGCTGAAACATTTCATAGAAGTGACCTGAAGGAGCCTATCAGGCCAAGTGAACGTTTTGATAGTTTAGTTTAAAGGTGGACAACCAAACTCCAAATGAGAGTCAGGGGAAAGTGTTTCAGAGCTTAAAGCCCTACGCAAGAGAATCACCAACATCAGCCCAGGAAGAATAATCCAGTTTCCAACCTTTAACTTTAGCTTTCCACCAGGTCTGTATCCAACTCTTGATTCTAATTCAGGGAAAACAGTTGGATCTTAGTTTGTCTCCTAAAAAAGTCTTGTCGCCTTAGTGTTTTGCACTGATGTTCTTTAGATATTCCTGCAGCAGTTTGATACAGATTTTGTGCAAAACAATCAACATATTTATTCCAGCAAAATCACAAATGAAACTGGGTGTAGATTGGCACAGAATAAGTCATTAACAGACGTAGTCAAACACACCATAGATGCTCCCTCACACTGTGCCTGTTTCTCTGCATTAGTCTCTTGGTGGCAATGCATAAGTGCCTCTTCCACCAGATGTCTATTTTTTTTCCATCGAGCAGCACTAAAAAGAGGCTGTTGGGAAAAGCGCGGGGTGCTACACCGACTCCTGCTATAAAAGCCGACAAGATTGAAAATCTGGAGTGGGAAGTGAAAACTTGAGATATTTTAAACCAGTACTAAAAAGGAAAATGCAGAGCCTCATGGGGCAACACGGCGTGCCTTCCCTTTCAAAACAAGGCGACAGCACACTGAAATGTAAAAACATTGTTCAGCAATGATATACCATTATTGTCATTTTCCCCGAGCTGCGCTTCAAAGTTTTGTGGAGAGAGAGCAACTTTTGTACTGGAAGTGAACGTTTTAGTTTTGTGGCTGTGTTGTCTAAGCAGCTGTTTACCCTCTGTGCTCCTGTAGGATAGGAGTCTCAGCCTATGATGACAGTGAGGAGGAGCAGGAGAGGTTTGGGCTCCATGTCCAGTGTTTCCATAACTGACCCTCCTCTCCCTGCTGAAAGACATCACTGACTCAAATTATTACACATGGTTAACTATGCTGGCAGTCAACACTCGGG